>NC_064859.1:89999070-90734070 GCF_024139225.1 Suncus etruscus
CTGATGTGTGACTTTCCCTGGAGGTAGGGTTAGGGTTTGGTTATTCCACAGTTCTCAAAAGAGAAAGGGAAATTAAATAAGGATAGGGGAAACTGTTTCAGTTATATTCTTCTGCAGTAAATAATCCACACAGATATGAGGGTAAGAGGAGGCAAGAAACTAGTGCTCAAGCAGTTCACCAACAAGCCAGCTGGAAAAAAGCACTCCCTCCCTCAGCTACCTGCCTCTCATTTATTGGATCCAAATTGCACCTCTCCCCACAGGGGGAGAAGAAAAAGCAGGCACTGAGAACAGGTTCAAAAGAGAACTATTACAAAGACCTCTATATACATAACACACAACCATATTGAGAGACCTTTTGTTAGGACAGGGTAAAAAGAAAGAGTCCCTTGGACAAACACATAGAAATGTTTAATACATGATTTTATGTAGAAAGGGGAGTTAAAATGAATGCTGTAAGTAAAACTTCTTTTTTTTTGGGGGGGGGTCACACCCGGCAGTGCTCAGGGGTTTCTCCTGGCTCTATGCTCAGAAATTGCTCCTGGCAGGCTTGGGGGACCATATGGGATGCTGGGATTCAAACCACTGACCTTCTGCATGAAAGGCAAACGCCTTACCTCCATGCTATCTCTCCGGCCCCAAAATTAAACTTCTTTGAGCCAAGAAGGTATCCATTCCAATGGGGGACAGGGCATAAGGCTGTAGCCAGTGTCTTTGAGGTAAATCGGTCTACTTGTGGGTGTACCTATTTAAAACCCTGAGACCCACCCATTTCTGGGAGGGGTCTTGGGAACCGGATAGTAGGTGTAACCTTACCTGCGAGACCCTCCCATTCCTGGGAGGGGTCTTGGAAATGTTAGATAAGGCTTGGACCAAGGGAATTCGGGCCCTTTTGGCTCTTTGCCCTTTCTGCGCTGCTGTGCGCTCTGACTTCTGGGTTTCTGTGTTCTGGTCTTTGACCAGCATGGAGCCCAAAGGGAAGATGGCTAACAGGAAATAAGATGCAGGGCTAGCAAAATATTGCTGTGCTTGAAAGGTTATGAATAGGCCACACACACGTGGTGGCTAGGGCTTGAATAAAGTTGTTGCTTCCTGACGCCTGACTGTGAGTGAGTGATTTCACCTGGGCCTGGGACTCGCCGACTGCATGAAGGTTGCAGAGCCACGTGAACTGGAATGGCACGGAGAGAAATCCACCGCCATCCAGCCCCATCCTTAATTAATTAATGCAACACTACTTATTTATTACTTCAGGGTAAGTGAAGGCAAATTTCATCATGCCATTCCAACACTTCCCAGAAAGCTGGTGGGAGAAGTGTAAAGCCAGTTATCTGTAGAGAGCAAATGACATGTAGCATTATCTGGATCAAGAACAAAATTTCCTTTACACTTGGCATGTTAAATCATAACCATCGCAATGACATATTTGGCTCAGGCAGGGATTGGCATTCTGTCCAGTCCTTGCACAAATATTTCATAGAGAAAACTCACAAACAAGAATAGAGGGCTGACCTAGAGAAGTTAGTGACTGCTACCTAAAGGGAACAACCCTACCCATAAAGCATCCTGCCATAAGACCAACTACAGGCTTGGGCATACTAATCTCAAAGTCTTTCTTCATGGTCTCAGTAAAGCTTGTCTTCAATCAGGATTGTGGCAGTCAGGTTTCTGTAATTAGAGATCTTGGTTTTTGCACAGATCCTATGTGGAAGTCAGGGTGTCAAGGAGCATTTTCTGATTTCATCTCACCATTAGGTAGTGGTACAGGGAAACCTGCCCTCAAAGCAAGTTGTTGCCTTTTTCAAGTCATCATGGTATCATATAGACCCACTTTGGAGCAAGTCAGTTCTAGGACACCATTAGGGCCTTCCCTGGTAGAAGTTTGATTCCTGGGGGCCGGAGAGATAGCATGGAGGTAAGGCGTTTGCCTGCATGCAAATCAAATAAAATCAAATCCCAGCATCCCATATAGTCCCCCGAGGCTGCCAGGAACGATTCTGAGTGTAGAGCCAGGAGTAAACCCTTGAGCACCGCCACGTGTGACCCAAAAACACCAAAAAAAAAAAAAAAAAAAAAAAAAAAAAGTTTGATTCCTATTGCTGGTGCAGAAACCATGCCAGTTCCAAAGATGGAATATAAGGTTCAGAGTGAACAGCTGATGTCCGATCAATGGATGCCAAAGTCAAGTCACTGTAACAAATGTTCAGGGTGAATCCCCCCCCCGAAATATAAAATATATGAGTTCCTATTTGTATTAGATAAGAATTTCTTTCCATACATAAAATTTCCCTATTTTAATGTGCTTATGCAAAAAGGAACAAAGTCACATGATACTACTGTTGCACAATTGGGTAAAAAATAATAAGCTAAACAATCTCTATAACCTGGTTCTAACATGAATTTAGAATTCAAGAGAAACTTATCTACTAAAATTTTTTACTAACTAACTCCAAAAAAAAAGGATGGGGAAAACTACATAAGGAAATACACAAAAGGAATTATACCTATTAAGGAAATACATTTAAAGAAACATATGAAGGAAATATACATATCCCCTTTAAGTCTTTTGAAATAGTCTGGGAGGGGAGGATAAAATCCAGAGCACAGCTTCAGCCGTGACATGGTCTTGTGGAGTCTAAGGAAAAAGACTCCCAGCAGTCATGGATCAGGAAATGTCCTCGAGCTAGGGGTCTCTCAAAAACCAAATATGAGGCCGGAGCATGGCACAAATGGTAGGACATTTGCCGTGCACGCAGCTAACCTAAGCCGGACCTTGGTTCGATCCCCCAGAGTCCCATATGGTCCCCAAGCCAGGAGCTAATTCTGAGAGCATAGTCAGGAGTAACCCCCAAGCATCACCAGAAGGAGGAGGAATCCAGTTTTGAAGGATTTTAACCTTTGTTACTTAACCTATCAAGCTATAGTTTTCTGCACTTTATTTAAAGTTTTAAAGTTACTGTTGCTAGTTTGCATTTTTTTCTTAACAATAAATATTGAGGGCCCGGAGAGATAGCACAGCGGTGTTTGCCTTGCAAGCAGCCTATCCAGGACCAAAGGTGGTTGGTTCGAATCCCGGTGTCCCATATGGTCCCCCGTGCCTGCCAGGAGCTATTTCTGAGCAGACAGCCAGGAGTAACCCCTGAGCACCGCCAGGTGTGGCCCAAAAACCAAAAATAAATAAATATTGAAAACATTTTAAAACAAAACAAAACAAAACAAAACAAAAAACCAAATATGATAGCAAGCAACAGTCCACAGCAAAGGAAGGTGGGAGAAAAGGGACCACTTTAGGCTGCTTGAATAGCCTTTATTGGGATAAACAAAGCCCTCTCCCAAGGAGAGGGGGGAAAGCCAGATGAGGAGGCAATGGGGAAATATTTTTTTTTTTTTTTTTTTTTTTTTGCTTTTGGGCCACACCCGGCAACGCTCAGGGGTTACTCCTGGCTCTACCCTCAGAAATAGCTCCTGGTAGGCATAGGGGACCATATGGGAGGTCGGGATTTTGGGTCCTGGGTTGGCTGCTTGTAAGGCGAACACCACTGTGCTATCTCTCTGGCTCCGGGAAACATCTTTTTAACAGAAAAACCAAAGGAACCAATTGAGAGACATATCATTAGAAGACATCTAATTGGGCCACACCCAGTGACACTGGTGACACTCGGGGGTTACTCCTGGCAATGCGCTCAGGAATTGCTCCCGGGATGGGGGACCATATGGGACTCCAGGAATCAAAACAAGGTCCATCCTGAGTCAGCTGCGTGCAAGGCAAACACCCTATTACTGTGCTATCACTTCGTCCGGAATATGTAATTTAAAAAAAAATTAAATATCTTTGAACAGAACCTTAGCTCTTAGAGCCAAACCCATTTTGTGCTTTAAAAGGGTGTGGCTGATTCTATTCTGGATTCTAAGTGGAGGCTTCGAATGAAGCATGGTTTTTGCTCCTTCTTTATAATGAACATAATAAACTGTCTTTAGGGCTGTAGGGGTGGCACAGGGCATAAGGTGTCTGCCTTGTGCACGCTAGCCTAGGAGGGACCTCTGTTAGATCCCTGGCATCTCATACAATCCCCCCCCCCAGCAAGGAGCGATTTCTGAGTGCATAGCCAGGAGTAACCCCAGAGCATCACCGGGTGTGGCCCATAAAACCAAAAAATAAATAAATAAAATAAACTGTCTTTAGTAAAAGTGGCTGTTATTTTGCCATAGGAACAGTAAAAACTAGGATAGAAACTTTTTAACCTTAAATTAAGTTAAATGAGAGCAAGGTGGCCTTTCCCAGGAAGCATTTGGTCATATTTTTCAACTGCAGACCTCAAGCCAGTCTTTGAGTTTGCCTAACTCCAGAGGGTCCTTCTTCTAGGTCTTGGAGGAGATAGAGGTTCATTTCTCCCATTTTCCAATCTCAGAGTAACTGAAGCTTAAGTCAAGTCAATATGACAAATATTCAGCATTCTATAAGAGCCATCTGAAAATTTTGATTTTGGTGGTTCATAGGTCTCTACTTGAGGTTTTGAAGTCAGTGGCTATTAGAGGGGATTCCTTTACCATCTTTGTTTTATTGTTGTTGTTTGTTTTGGTTTTGGTTTTGGGGTCACACCTGGCAGCACTCAGGGGTTACTCCTGGCTCTACACTCAGAAATTGCTCAGAGAACGGCTCGGGGGACCATATGATATGCCTGTTCTTCTGCATGCAAGGCAAATGCCCTACCTCCATACTATCTCTCCGACCCCTCTTTACCATCTTTTAGTACAGACATCCCATTTTACTGGATCTATGCAAACTAGGATATTGCCACAAAGCATTAAATATTTAAAGTGTTGAGAAAAGCTATCTCTCCATTCTTATCATAGGTGAAGTTTACCTGTTTGCTGTGGGCCATAGTGCAAAAGAAGTTCTGTTTGAAGGAAAATAAGGAAACGTGTATAGGTAACTCAGTTGTATTAGATTTAGCCATGCTGTTTGCTTCTGATTTCTAAGTTCACTGTCCTGCTGTTCCCAGTTTCCCAGGCCCCTCTGCCTTGGTGACCCCGGCAGCTAGGCAGTAAAACAATTCACTGATGCCAGTGAGCTACAGACTGGTCCAAAAATATGAGACAACTGTATGTACTTGTGAAATATAGGAAATAGTCAGGTAAAGATTAATGTTGCTTTTAGCTCTGTCATTGTTTGCTGGTTCAAGGCTATAAAATAGCTTTGAGATCCTGCCGGGCCAGACTTCTCCCAAAGACCCCCATCCTGGTGGGTTAAGACATTCCCAAGGAGAAACAAACCACCGGAATGTGATCGGAGATAAGAGTGGTGTCAAGGAGGGGTTAGGGGGATTGTAGCTTTTCCTATTGAATGATGTGAACTAAAATGTATACAGACCTGTGGAATGTTTGAAATATCACCTTTTGTAGTATTGTGTAACTGACAAGAAATGGAATGGAATGATCTGAAGAGTATATAAGCTGCTTGAAAGTTTGGGCGGTCGTCATCTCTAAGGAGACGGCCCTGGCGTGTTAGAAATAAAGTCTGCTTGCCTGAGTCTGTGAGTTCCTGGTATTTTCTTGTTCACGAAACTGTTTGCTCCCCAACACTGATAAAAAAAAAAAACCTATAGAGGGGGCTGAAGCAGTGGTGCGGAGCGGTAAGGTGTCTGCCGTGCTAGGGCTAGCCTAGGATGGACCAAAGTTCAATCCCCTGGTGTCTCATGTGGTCCCCCAAGCTTGGAGCGATTTCTGAGCATCTAGCCAGGAGTAACCCCTGAGCGTCACCAGGTGTGACTCAAAACAACAAAACAAACAAAACAAAACAAAACAAAAAAACACAAAAAGGCAAACAAACCTACTGACGTAGAACACACAGTTTAATCATCAGTATTATAGTTTTTCTTCTTAACTCCATGAGGAAAATCTTGATTTCTCATAATTTTTAAGTACCTAATTTTTGTTGTTGTTGTTGTTGTTTTTGGTTTTTGGTTTTTGGTTCACACCCGGGGTCGATCAGGGGTTACTCCTGTCTCTTTGCTCAGAAATTGCTCCTGGCAGGCACAGGGGACCATCTGGGATGCCGGGATTCAAAGCACCATCAGTCCTAAATCAGCAGCATGCAAAGCAAACACCCTACTGCTGTGCTATCTCTCTGGCTCCATAAATATCTAAAATTTTAAGAGCACTGTAGCGGGCCCGGAGAGATAGCACAGCGGCGTTTGCCTTGCAAGCAGCCGATCCAGGACCAAAGGTGGTTGGTTCGAATTCCGGTGTCCCATATGGTCCCCCGTGCCTGCCAGGAGCTATTTCTGAGCAGACAGCCAGGAGTAACCCCTGAGCAACGCTGGGTGTGGCCCAAAAAAAACAAAAAACAAAACAAAACAAAAAAAAAAAAACAACAAAAAAAAGAGCACTGTAGCATGAATCTGGAACATCTAAGATCCTTTTCCATACTTTGCCAAAAATATCAGAATGGGCCAGAGGGATAGCATGGAGGTAAGGCGTTTGCCTTTCATGCAGAGGGTCGGTGGTTCGAATCCCGGCATCCCATATGGTCCCCTGAGCCTGCCAGGAGTGATTTCTGAGCATAGAGCCAGGAGTAACCCCTGAGCGCTGCAGGGTGTGACCCAAAAACCAAAAAAAAAAAAAAAAAAAAAAAGTATCAGAACAAGTCTGCAGTTATAATCTAAAGATTTCCTTATAACAAGTTTGACTAGTTTCTTTTCTTGGAACACAACCCCAACCCTTCTACACATTCCTTTTTTTTTTTTTTTTTTGGTTTTTGGGCCACACCCGTTTGACGCTCAGGGGTTACTCCTGGCTATGTGCTCAGAAATCGCCCCTGGCGTGGGGGGACCATATGGGACGCCGGGGGATCGAACCGCGGTCCCGTTCCTTGGCTAGCGCTTGTAAGGCAGACACCTTACCTCTAGCGCCACCTTCCCGGCCCCATTTTCCTTTACATTCTTCTTCTTTTTTTTTTTTTTTTCCTTTACATTCTTCTGACCTGTAAGTTTTCTTCATTCCAATTTACAACCAGTTTCCCCTCTTTTTCCAATAAGCTTATCTCCATCTATTATTTTTCCTTCTTAAAATACACATCTACGCTCCTTACTGCCACACCTTAGAGGTTTAAGCTTTTATCTTACTGATCTTGATCTTGATATCTTGAGAAATTTGAAAAACAAATTGCTAGACATTCTTACACCTAGCATCACAAAATTGTACTCTATGGGGCCGGAGAGATAGCATGGAGGTAAGGCGTTTGCCTCTCATGCAGGAGGTCATCGGTTTGAATCCCGGCGTCCCATATGGTCCTCCCGTGCCTGCCAGGAGCAATTTCTGAGCCTGGAGCCAGGAATAACCCCTGAGCACTGCCGGGTGTGACCCAAAAACCACAAAAAAAAAAAAATTGTACTCTATGGTACTTATTAAAGATTTGTTTTGTTTTGTTTTGGGGTGTCACACCCGGCAGCGCTCAGGGGTTACTCTGGCTCTATGCTCAGAAATCGCTCCTGGCAGGCTTGGGGGACCATATGGGGTGCCGGGATTCAAACCACCATCCTGTGTTTAAGGTAAAGGCCTTACCGCTGTGCTATCTCTCCGACCCCTTCCTCTTCTTTTTCTTCTTCCTCTTTTTTCTTCCTCTCCTTCTTCTTTCCTTTCTTCCTCTTCTTCCTTTTCTCTTTTCCTTCTTCCTCTTCTTTCTCCTCTTCCTCTTGCTCATCTTTTCCCTCTTTTTCTCCTTCCTCTTCCTCTCCTTCCTCTTTCTCTTCTTTTTCTCCTTCCTCTTCCTCTCCTTTTACTTTCTCCTCTTCTTTTTTCCTTCTTCCTCTTTCCCTTCTTCCTCTTTTTTCTCTTCCTCTTTTCTCCTTTACTTTTTCCACCTCTTCTTTTCCTTCTTCCTCTTCTTCCCCTTCTCCCTCTTCCTCCATTTCTTCTAGAAAATCATTTTCCTTTTTTCAAAAAAATATTTTTTAATAAAGAAACATGAGTTCCAAAATTATGACATCAATTGCAGGTATATAGCATGATAAATTGATCTTTGAATATATTGCATTATGATCACCACAAAAAGTCTAGTTTTTATTCCTGGCCAGACAATTAACTTTCTTACTCAGTTTACCTCCAACCACAACCCTTCTTTATCCCCACAACACACACACTCCAGCTGCTCCCCATTCACTCGGGGGGGCCCCCCATTCAGCTGAGGCCACTTGGAAAGCTTCAGCTTGACCTGAAGGGCAAAGAGGAATCAATTTGTGTGGAGAATTGGAATGAAAGAGATTTCCATTGACCTTTGAATGGGGTTTTAATTTGCTTTATTACAACCAGAGGGGCCTCCTGAAGAGCCCCTTGAGACTGCTTTTATCTGCTAATGCGCACATTAGTGCAGTCTTTCCGCTGGATGCATGCGTGGGGGGTGTGGGCAGGCAAGGACAGCGAGGCCTGGGGAGAGTAATGCCCCCTGGAACCAGTGCTTCTTCCGCCAGGGCCCATAGCACAGTCTTAGAGATGGAGAGACTGAAGGGAAGTCTCTCTAGAAGAGCTGGGACACCTTCACCCGACATGGTTGGGAGTAGAATGGGTGCTAGGAGTCCCTTGGCCCTCCCAGATCCAATGCTTTGGTTTGAACAAGAGTAGGCAGAGCTCAGAAGTCCAGACCCTGTACTCAGGATTTACTCTAGATTCTGCTCAGAAATTAGTCCAGACCCTGTGCTCAGAGCTTACTCCAGACTCTGTGCTTATAACTTACTCATAACTGTCCTCAGGTCCCTAGCAGTGCAGAGGAGTAAACAGGGCTGGACACACTCAGAAGCCACCTGCCTCATGTATGATTGCTCTGGCCACACTTATTCTAAGGCATGCTGGTTGTTTAGTTTCAAGTTCCCATCTCAAGTAGCCACAGAGGTCCACAGAGAGTTGACAGAATGTGGTGCAGTTGGTGGCACCTGGGTCCCCTGGGCAGAGCAGCTGAGCTTTTCCCGAGCTGTCTCCTGCCCTCTCTGTTTTTTATTTTCTAAGTTTCTGCTGCATCCCGAGCCTTAGCCGACCAGCCTGCTGTTCTCTCCAGAGTCAGAGACACCTAGTTACCTTCTTCTCTACTGGGAACTGCCACTTTATGGGGCCTCAGGTAGCCCTACTCCAGGTTGTCCCAGTAGAAACTCTGCAACTGCCGGTTGACTCAATGTCTGTGTTATAGAGCTGTAGGGCAGAGGCTTGTGGGTTCCCAATTAATCCTGAGATGATGTTGGGGTCGGGGGACTATGTGAGTCTCAGATACAGATGTGCATGTTCCTTCCAAACCTCTCCTCTCTCACACCTTCATCTTGTCCTGAACAACACAGGGACAACCAACTAGAAAGAGGCTTTACTGGCAATGAGACCATTTCAGTCAGGAAGGGCATCGATGGGACAGCTCAGAACAACTTTGAAGAGACAGCCTGCTTCTGGTTTGACGCCAGCAGAGGTAAAGTGATGTCACAACCTGTAAAATTCAAGAAACTCGTATATATTCATGAGTGAGAATGACAAACGTGCAACTGAGCAACATGCAAAGAACACATATGGGGCAAGAGAGAGCACAGCGGGGTAGGCAATTGTTTGACTTATTACCAGCCAAACCTGGTTCTATCCTAGGCACTATATGGGGTTCCCCAAGCACCACTAGGAGGAATGATCCCTGAATACCACCAGTTGTGGCCCTCAAAAAACGAGAAGGGGGGCTGGGAAGGTGGCGCTAGAGGTAAGGTGTCTGCCTTGCAAGAACTAGCGTAGGACGGACCGCGGTTCGATCCCCCAGCGTCCCATATGGCCCCCCCAAGCCAGGAGCGACTTCTGAGCGCATAGCCAGGAGTAACTCCTGAGCATCAAACGGGTGTGGACCAAAAAAAAAAACCAAAAAAAAAACAAAAAACGAGAAGGAAGGAAGGAAGGAAGGAAGGAAGGAAGGAAGGAAGGAAGGAAGGAAGGAAGGGAAGGAAGGAAGGAAGGAAGGAAGGAAGGAAGGGAAGGAAGGAAGGAAGGGAAGGAAGGAAGGAAAGAAGGGAAGGAGGGAGGGAGGGAGGAAGGGAGGAAGGAAGGAAGGAAGGAAGGAAGGAAGGAAGGAAGGAAGGAAGGAAGGGAGGGAGGGAGGGAGGGAGGGAAGGAAGGAAGGAAGGGAGGGAAGGAAGGGAGGGAGGGATGGACGGACGCAGGGAGGAGAAAAAGAAGACAAAGTGAAAAATAAAAGAAATAGGGTCAGAGTGATAGCACAGTGACAGTAAGTAGGGCACTTGCTTTGCATGTGGTTGACCTGGGTTTGATCCCCAGCATCCAATATAATTCTCTAAACCTGCCAGGAATAATGCCTGAGCACAGAGCCAGGAGTAACCCCTGAGCACCACCACCTGTGGCCCCAAAACAAAAACAAACAAAAGAAATAAGAGAAAATAAAAAAGAGAAAGAAAAAAAGAAAGAAGGAAGGGAAAGAAAGAAAGAAAGAAGGAAGGGAAAGAAAGAAAGAAAGAAAGAAAGAAAAGAAGAAAGAAGAGAAAGAAAGAAGAAAGAAAGAAAGAAAGAAACGAAAGAAAGAAAGAGAAGAAAGAATGAGAAGAAGAGGAGAGAGAGAGAGAGAGAGAGAGAGAGAGAGAAAGAAAGAAAGAAAGAAGAAAGAAAGAAAGAGAAAGAAAGAAAGAAAGAAAGAAAGAAAGAAAGAAAGAAAGAAAGAAAAGAAAGAGAAAGAAAGAAAGAAAGAAAGAAGAAGAAAGAAAAAGAAAGAAAGAAAGAAAGAAAGAAAGAAAGAAAAAGAGAAAGAAAAAAGAAAAAAATCTATACATGTACAGAAACAATGTTGAGACATGGGTGTGTATTACTGTTTGACAGCAGATAACAGTCCCCTTTGGCAGGTGCCCATAGTCCAGGATGCCAAGTGGGGGGGAAGTCCCTTACACCTCCCAAGATTCTTGGAGCCTATCAGACCCAAGAGAATGCATGAGCAGCTTCCTCCATTGAGGGAGGCCCTCACACCTTTAAAGGACAGGCCTGAGGCTTATCTGTTGCTGCCTCTTCCTCACCCCCATAAAGTCCTTTTTAAATTTTCAGGGGCTTAAGAGAAAGGTGTGAAGTTTCAGGAAACTTTGAACCTGTTTCCCAACAGGGCTGGTGACTTCCCGGAGGTGGGGCCCAGCTGAAAGGTCAGGGCCAGGAAGATGCACAGGGCTCTGACAATGTCCCTGCTCCCCATCTTTTAAGCGTACCAGCAGCAGAGCTCTGACGCGAGTCGCCTAATGGGTCCTTTGTGGAAAGAGGCCTTTGTCAGTAGCTTTCCCAGAAGAATGCAGAGTTCTCCAGGTCGAGGGCGGGGAGGGCCTCGGTGGCTGGAAGGACTCAGGATGTTCATCCCATTAGAGCAGGGAGAGGGGCTGTCCGTCCCCCAGAATTGCTTTCAACCCCTCCCTGCATAGCAGCACCCAGGGGACCTGAAGTGGCCTTTTAAAAGGCGCTCAGTGGGGGCCCAATTGAAATAACCAGTAGGCCCAGCATCTGAGCAGACCCATCCAGGAAGTTCATAGAGATGCTCTATTGTCTGAGAAGAATGATGACAGGTCCCCAGGACTAAGTTAGGGCACAGCGACCTGCTCAGAGCAGCCCTAAAAACCCATTACCTGGGGCGGGAGAGACAGCATGGAGGTAATGTGTTTGCCTTTCATGCAGAAGGTCGGTGGTTCGAATCCTGGCATCCCATATGGTCCCCTGAGCCTGCCAGGAGCGATTTCTTTTTTTTTTTTTTTTTTTTTTTTTTGGTTTTTGGGCCACACCCGGTGACGCTCAGGGGTTACTCCTGGCTATGCGCTCAGAAGTCGCTCCTGGCTTGGGGGACCATATGGGACGCCGGGGGATCGAACCGCGGTCCGTCTCCTAGGCTAGCGCAGGTAAGGCAGGCACCTTACCTCCAGCGCCACCGCCCGGCCCCCAGGAGCGATTTCTGAGCGTAGAGCCAAGAGGAACCCCTGACCACTGCAGGGTGTGACCCAAAACCAAAAACAAAACAAAACAAAAAAGAACCCATTTCCTGGGGAAGAAGAGATAGCACAGCAGTAGGGTGTTTGCCTTGCACACAGTCGACCCAGGACAGATCTGGATTCGGTATCCAGCACCCCATATGGTTCCCTCAGCCTGCCAGGAGTGACATCTGAGTCCAGAGCCAGAAGTAAGCCCTGAGCAATGCCGGGTGTAAGCAAAAACCAACAATCAAAAGAAAAACCCATTTCCCATCTGGCATCAAGTGTGTACATGTGAGCACAGGTGTGCACCGTTGGGATTTTAGAATGGACAAAACCTTCTTTTTTGGTTTTATGAGTCACATGAAGCGGTGTTCAGGGGTTATCCAGGCCCTGCACTCAAGAATTAATCCTGGCAGGTTCAGGGGAGCATATAGGGTGCCAGATTGGCTGGTCATGTGCAAGGCAAACCCACTGTACTATCTCTTTCTCCACATATGGACAACATTTTTCTATCCAAATAAATAATTAATTCAGAGCATCCCCAAACCTTTTCTTGCTGCCCCTTGCTGAGAGCAGAACCCTGGAGGCAGGGGAAGAGCTGCTTCTAGAACCTTCCACCACCCCCCTCCCTCCCTTCCTTCCTCCCTTCCTTCATTCCTGCTGTCCTCCTTCTCTTCCTTCTTTTCTTCCTCTCTCCCTCCCTTCCCCCTCCTTTCCTTCCTTCCCCTCCTTCCTTTGCCAACATGCAACAAAAGGCACTTTTTGTTTTGTTTTGGGGGACACAAGCAGGGATGCTCAGGGGTTACTACTGGCTCTGCACCGGACTATGGCATGATGACTGATTACTGGTAGGACTGCTGTGGATTCAGGCTTAGCCTTTCCCCTGGAAAAAAGGGAGGGTACAGTCCTGGCAGACACTGCTGGAAAAAAGCCAGTTGTACCCTTGGTTAGCGCTTGGCAGGATAGCAATAATGAGCTTACTAAACATTAATGCATAATGATAATTTATTATGCCGAGTAGATGAAAAAAATCTGTATGTCTTTGTCCCTTGCTGTCAAACAAGAATTTCTGGGAACACACCCTTCCTACTCTAGCTTGCCTTTCCCAAGCTGGTAGAATCTACAGTAATATTTTTTGGCTGGTTACTTAGTACTGTGTAGGTTACAAGAATATTTGGTCTTTTATTTAAAAAAAAAAAAAAACTTTATTGGGCCCAGAGAGATAGCACAGTGGTGTTTACACTTGCAAGCCAGCCGATCCAGGACCTAAGATGGGTTGGTTCGAATTCCCGGTGTCCCATATGGTCCCCCGTGCCTTTCCAGGAGCTATTTCTGAGCAGACAGCCAGGAGTAACCCCTAAGTACCGTCGGGTGTGGCCCCAAACAAACAAACAAACAAACAAAACAAAAACAAAAAAAAATTCTGTCCTGCTTGACCCACCCAAATTTCTACTATTGTTCATTTTTTTCTTAAAATATGAAGCAAAACTCCAAATAAAGTGGGCTCCAGATCCCAGCATCTCTTGAGTGTGCCTGGTCTCTGAGTACTCACCCCATTGCTGACTCTAAATTCCATCCTCCTACCAAGTAATCCTGAAGCCCCCTCTCAGTGCTGCCCAATTTCAGCTGGCCTGCGGCATCTGCACTTAGAAAATTACTACTCTTGGGGCCGGAGAGATAGCATGGAGGTAAAGCGTTTGCCTTTCATGCAGGAGTTCATCGGTTCGAATCCCAGCGTCCCATATGGTCCCCCGTGCCTGCCAGGAGCAATTTCTGAGCCTGGAGCCAGGAATAACCCCTGAGCACTGCCTGGTGTGACCCAAAAACCAAAAAAAAAAAGAAAAAAAAAAAGAAATTACTACTCTTGGCAGTGCTCATATAAGCATATGAGATGCTGGAGATCAAATCCGGGTTAGCCACATGCAAGGCAAATGTGCTACTTGCTATACTATCACTCTGGACCCCAATTTTGTCTTGTTTTGGTTTTGGCCCCACCCAGTAATGCTCAGAGATCACTCCTGGCTCTGTGCTCAGAGATCACTCGTGATGGTGCTGGGGACCATATACAACGCCAAGAAGTGAACCTGGGTCATCCGCATGCAAGGCAGGTGCTCTACCTGCTGCACAATTGTCCCAGTCCCACATGTGGTCATTCTGGTAGAATATTTCTGATCGGAGAGATAGCATGGAGGTAAAGCGTTTGCCTTGCATGCAGAAGATGGTGGTTCAAATCCCAGCATCCCATATGGCCCCTTGTTGTATATGTAAATATTTTGGGGGATTACTATGTTGCTCACCCTAAACTGATTAGGTGATTGTGCCCTACCCTAGGGTGTGACCTGGCATTCTGCCCCCACCCTAGGGTAGGACCTGATTCTGCTTTCACCATTGGTTGGTATCTGATCCCACCATTGGGTGGGACCTGATTCTGGAGTATAAAAACAGGAGTCTGTGGAAGGCCGGGAGCTTTTTGCTGGCTGGAACTGAATCTGAGTCTTTGGACTTCAGTTTTGTCCATCCGAATAAAGCAAATATTTCCACGAGCCTGATTGTCTGCAAGCTGTTTACCCGCCGTTTCACCTCAGAACCGTGGGCTAGACAGGGTGGCAGACGCGTGCTCCGAGCTGGAAGAAAAGGGCCTCATTCTCCATCCCTCCATCAGTCAACCTCTTCAGGGGCTGTCTTGCTACAGCCCCTGTGCCTGCCAAGGGCGATTTCTGAGTATAGAGCCAGGAGTAACCCCTGAGCACTGCCGGGTGTGACCCCCCCCCCCCAAATAAGAATATTTTGATCCTCTTCCTGTGAACAATCCAACATGTTGTTCTCTTCATTGCTCTGTGGATCAAGGGGTATCTGAGGGAGTGGTGTGTGTGAAAAACAATTTACATAACTAGGTTTTTTAAAAATACTTTTTATTGTGGGGCCGGAGAGATAGCATGGAGATAGGGTGTTTGCCTTACATGCAGAAGGACAGTGGTTCGAATCCTGGCATCCCATATGGTTCCCTGAGCCTGCCAGGGGCGATTTCTGATTGTAGAGCCAGGAGTAACCCCTGAGTGCTGCCAGGTGTGACCCAAAAATATGTATATGTATATATACATACATATATATACATATGTATATACATACTTTTTATTGAGACCCATATGAATTACAAATCTTTTACAGTTATATTTAAAGTGCATAGTGACAGTGAATCAGAGCAATTTCTACCACCAGTGCTGACCGCCCCCTGCCATAGTTCCCAGCAAGCCTCCCATACCCCCCCCCCCTTAGTCCCCTGGACTGCTAGTATAACAGGTCCCTTTTGTGTACAACTTGTTGTAGTTTGGGTCTCTTGATTCTATTGTCACTGATTTTGGGTTGGGCATTTAGATCTGATAATTTTTTATTTTCATTCAATGTTTGTGAGACTGCTTGCCCTGGTACCATCCACTTTTTTTTCTTCCTTCCTCTTTTTCCTCAATTTATGAGGCATAACAAGATGATTCATGTTCTATGGTTCTGTTTAAAAAATAGCTGGGAGGAACCCCTGTCTAGAAAGCTATACATATGAATTTAAAAGAAGAAAGAAAAATCCAAACAAAATAAAACAAAAACAGGGGTCGGCGAGGTGGCGCTAGAGGTAAGGTGTCTGCCTTGCAAGCGCTAGCCAAGGAAGGACTGCAGTTCGATCCCCGGTGTCCCATATGGTCCCCCCCAAGCCAGAGGCAATTTCTGAGCACTTAGCCAGGAGTAACCCCTGAGTGTCAAACGGGTGTGGGCCGAAAAACCAAAAAAAAAAGAACAACAAAGGAAGGAAGGGGGCCTGATGTAGCAAGGTGTTTTGTTGTTGTTGTTGTTTTTGCATAGGCACAGTATACATAACTAGGCTTTAATCAATTGTCAGTGAATTAAAATTTAAGGCTTGTCAGCATTTGGGGGGAAGGTCACACCCAGAAATGTTCAGGGATTATTCCTGGTAGGCTCGGGGACCATATGGGCTGCCAGGATTCAAAGCATCATCGTCCTGTGTTGGTTTCGGGCAAGGCGAACACCTTATCACTGTGCTATCACTCCAGCCCCAAGGCTTGTCAGCATTTAGGCATAACTACCAAATCTTCAATATACTTGTGAATCAAGTCACTTTGTTTACCGTTTGAAGCATTTAATTTCATCTAAGCTTGACTTCAGCTTCACTCAGATCATATGTAGTGATGGCTCTGTGCATTTCGACTTCTGGGACAAATACCACCCTTGGAGGGTCTCACAAAACACAAGCATTCAGGGCCAGAGAGATAGCATGGTGGTAAGGTGTTTGCCTTGCATGCAGAAGGTCAGTGGTTCAAATCCCGGCATCCCATATAGTTCCCCGAGCCTGCCAGGAGCGACTTCTGAACATAGAGCCAGGAGTAACCCCTGAGCGCTGCCGGGTGTGACCCAAAAACAAAAACAAAAAAAGCCCCCCCAAAAAACACAAGCATTCATTTCTCAGCATTTAGGAGTCTAAAGTTCCAAATCAGGGTGCCAGAATAATCACTCAGGGCCCTATCTCCTACAACCTGGATATCTGGGTATGCCCAGTCATGAGAGGCAGGATTGGGACACTCTTAGTAACTGTTTTTTCTTTCTATTTCTTTTCTATTTATTTATTTGTTTGTTTGACTGGTTGGTTTCTGGGCCACATCTGGCAGCATTCAAAGATTACTCCTGGCTCTGATCTCAGGAATCACTCCTGGCAGGGTCTGGGGACCGTAGGGGAGGCAGAGAATTGAACCTGGGTCTGCCGCATGCAAGGCAAATGCCCTACCCACTCTCCTATCACTCCTGCCCCTTAGTGCCCCTTTCAAAACTCTGAACATGCTCCACCACCCACCCAAAGTGATTCGTGTTAATACCATCATCTCTGAGGTTGAGATTTCCACAGACAGGGTCTAAGAGATAGCACAGTGGTGGGGCATTTGCCTTGCACACAATCAACACAGGACAGACCCCAGTGTTTGATTCCTGGCATCCCATATAGCCAAGAGCAATTTCTGAGGGCAAAGCCAGGAGTAACCCCTGAGCACCTCAGGGTGTGACCCCAAAACAAGCAAACAAACAAAAAAGTAAAGTTCAATATATAGTTTAAAAGTGGGTTGGAGGGGCTGGAGAGATAGCATGGAGGTAAGGCATTTGCCTTTCATGTAGGAGGTCATCGGTTCGAATCCTGGCATCCCATATGATCCCCCGTGCCTGCCAGGAGCAATTTCTGAACCTGGAGCCAGGAATAACCCCTGAGCACTGGCGGGTGTGACCCAAAAACCACACACACACACACACACAAAAAAAAGTGGGTTGGGCTGGAGAGATAGCATGGAGGTAAGGAGTTTGCCTTGCATGCAGAAGGTCGGTGGTTCGAATCCCGGCATCCCATATGGTCCCCCGAGCCTGCCAGGAGCAATTTCTGAGCATAGAGCCAGGAGTAACCCCTGAGCGCTGCTGGGTGTGACCCACACACACACACACACACACACACACACACACACACACACACACAGAGCGGTTTAAAATATAGGCCTGGAGGAAGATCACCTTTCAGAGCCAGAGAGATAGCACAGTGGTAGGGCGTTTGCCTTGCAAGCAACCCATCCAGGAAGGATGGTGCTTAGAATCCAGGCATCCCATATGGTAACCTCTGCATGCCAGGAGCGATTTCTGAGCACAGAGCCAGGAGTAACCCCTTCATACCGCTGGGTCTGACCCAAAAATAAAACAAAACAAAAAAAGATTTCCACAGACAAATGGGAACCCCAAATCTTAGACCAATGTACCCATGAGCACTGAATCCCAGCTGGCCATGGACAGAAATCCTTAGACTCATCAAATTCCCATTTCTAGGTTATGTGTCTATTTTTGAAGACCCACAACCATCAAGCCTTAGTTTACCAAGTGGGAGAAAAAGATCAAAGTCATTAAGCAACTTTGAAAGGCTAGTAAATAATTTAATAAATTAAATTTCTTTGGGAGTTTCAAACATCTTTTTAAAAAAAATATTACAGTGCACAGGGCCAGAGAGATAGCATGGAGGTAGGGCGTTTGCCTTTCATGCAGAAAGATGGTGGTTTGAATCCCGGCATCCTATATGGTCCTCCGAGCCTGCCAGGAGCGATTTCTGAGTGTAGAGCCAGGAGTAACCCCTGAGTGCTGCCAGGTGTGACCCAAAAAAAATTACAGTGCACAGAAGTAACACAATGATGTAGAAATATATTACTATATTCGCCATACCGGAGGCCTTCTTAACCAGGCCTAGGGTGCGGGGTGCGGGACTTGGGTAACCCCAGCACCCCCTCTACCGCCTTGCTCCAGATCTCCAGGGCTTCCCCGGGCCACATGCCTGGGCAAGCTGGTGAGTTGGGCCCCTTGGCGGAGCTTGAAGGTACCTTAGGCTTTCCCCCATTATCCATTCGGCTCCTTAGGGAGGGTCTGGGTGGGGCCCTGAACTTCTGGCCTCCCAGCTTCACTGGTAATCTCTTTTCAGTCTATATTTTCAAAATCGCATGGGGGCTAGCACCCCTGCTCGCACAAGATACATTAATAGTACTCACTATTATTGAATTATGTTTTTATGTATGCAGAATGTCCATTTTGTACTCTGCCCTTTTGTACACCCCTACAAGAGATCATTTTTCTCTTTAACTTCCTTAACCCCTATCATCATTACTCCTCATTTACCCTGTCTAACTTAAGTACTGTAGAGTCCTAAGTCACAGACCAAAGTGGTGCCCTGGAGTTAACACCCACCCAACTATTGCAAAAGGCATAAAAAGGACACGTATGTCTTTTCAACATTTTATGGGTGTTTTCTTTGATGGCTGTAACTTTTGCTGAATATTTTCTTATACAGTGATGATTCCCCTCCCCCTTTTTTATCTGCTCTTTGTGAACTGCTGAATATGGAATTTGGTGTGAAAGAATCCCTCAGTTTAATGCTTATGTTTGAACCAAGTCATGGGTATTGTTGGATGTGTTCTTACACTCCCATATACTCAGATAACGCCACGTGGCTTTATTTCTTGTTTGCTTAGGCACACTAAAACGGGAAAATACTATACATACCAATAAGTTCTGATCTAATAGAGATGGGAACACACAAATTTTGTAGTGCAATGGGACCCTACACCCTGAACATTGACATAAAGACCTGGCACAGGCCTCAGAAGAATGGGCATTCTCCATTCACCCCTGATCTAGAGAAGACATCTACAAAACATCCAAGGTTGTCTATAACATCACCTGGAGGCAATCCTCTACCAGGGAAGACCCTACAGCTGCTCTGACATGGATCTACTCAAAAGAGACTTCCCTTACACTGAGAAGACTTAACAAGAGCAATGACCTGTTTACTGGACAGGGCTTGCTGTATTGCCCCTTAATTGAGAGGTGAAACTAGAGGATACTCCACACCAGCCTGACTTCAATGTAGGATGTGCAGATTCCAGGATCTTTAATACAGAAACCTGATGCCAACAATAGGACTGCATGAAAAATAAAACTGTATTGGCACTACAGACAATTGGATTGAATAAACTAGTTTGCCTGGAGCCTAGAGTTGGTCTTATGCCAGGAAACTTCAGGGGTAGTGGTCTCCTTGTATTTAGACCAAGGCTATTCCTTTCTATGACCCCCATATTTTGGTGGGCCTATGCAAACAATATTTGCCACTCTAACACCGTTTTTACTGTGCCCTTTTGACTAACCCTTAAAAAAAACTTCTTAGGGCCCGGAGAGATAGCACAGCGGTGTTTGCCTTGCAAGCAGCCGATCCAGGACCAAAGGTGGTTGGTTCGAATCCTGGTGTCCCATATGGTCCCCTGTTCCTGCCAGGAGCTATTTCTGAGCAGACAGCCAGGAGTAACCCCTGAGCACCGCCGGGTGTGGCCCAAAAACAAAAAAAAAAAACAAAAAAACAAAAAACAACCTCTTAAACTTTTGATGTTAACTTAAACTAATATGTATGTGCATGAATATATAAAAATACTATGCCTTTAAAGTTAAGGAGTCACATAAATCTCATGGCTTTAGGTTGCTTTGTGTACTGCTAAGAAATGCTGGGCCCGGAGAGATAGCACAGCGGCGTTTGCCTTGCAAGCAGCCGATCCAGGACCAAAGGTGGTTGGTTCGAATCCCGGTGTCCCATATGGTCCCCCGTGCCTGCCAGGAGTGATTTCTGAGCATGGTGCCAGGAGTAACCCCTGAGCACCACCGGGTGTGGCCCAAAAAACAAAAAACAAGGGGCCGGGCGGTGGCGCTGGAGGTAAGGTGCCTGCCTTGCCTGCGCTAGCCTAGGACAGACCGCGGTTCGATCCCCCGGCGTCCCATATGGTCCCCCAAGAAGCCAGGAGCAACTTCTGAGCGCATAGCCAGGAGTAACCCCTGAGCGTCACAGGGTGTGGCCCAAAAACCAAAAAAAAAAAAAAAAAGAAATGTTATAATGTACTGCAATCTGGGGACTTGTGGACAAAGTAATTGTACATGGGTTCTGCCTTATTTTTCTTAATTTTTTTTTACTGTAAGTTCAATATTTAGGCGTCAGCAAGGGGATTTCTTCTGAGAATTCTGTTTATGGGCGATTGTTCTTTCACTGTAACTTTACCTTGTCCTCTTTGCATCATTGTTCTCATAATTAAAAATAAAAAATTAAATAAAAAGAAATATATTATTATAGATGTTTCATGGTAACATTTTGTGTTTGTTTATTTGCTTTTGGGATCACACACAGTGGCACTCAGAGGTTACTCCTGGCTCTGCCCTCAGGAATCACTTCTGGCAGGCTCAGGAGACCATATACGTTTCAAACCCAGATAGGCCTCATGCAAGGCTCCGGCCCCTAGGCAAACTTTTTGAAAAGTATGAAAACCCCCTGTTTCAACGATGCTTTGCAGCCTACTGGAGGACATAAAACCATAACTGATGTGCAGCACCCAGGATGGGTGGGGAGAGAGCAGGACTTAGCTCTCAGGTCTCACTGACAACCATTCAGGTACTGAGAGCTAGAATCCTCCGGAAACTTCTGACCATGTCCAGGTTGGTGCACACGCTTAGAAGACATCAAGAGACTCTCTAGAACAGGGGTCTCAAACTCACGGCCCGTGGGCCATTTGAGGCCCTTCGTACAACATTTTGTGGCCCTGCCCTAGAGGAATCTTTTTTTTTGTTTTAGTTGTTTGGGTCACACCCCCCAATGTTCAAGGCTTACTATTGACTTTGCATTCAAGGATCACCCTGACTTTGCCTCCTGCGGCCCCCAGGTAAATTGAGTTTGAGACCCCTGCTCTAGAAGGAGCATGATACACAAAACATGTGGAGGAAAACATTCACAGGGGCCTGGAAAATTGAGTGATCGGTGCAGAAAACAGTGGGTGGAAATAAGACCATCATACAGTGAGCATACATGAAAGCAAGTACATGAAAGCAGCCACCTGGAAGGCAAGTACCCTCCCCACTGTGCTATCACTCCAGTGAGCATACAGGAGGCTCGTGTGATATTGAACTTGCATGTATGTGTGTGTATATTCGGATTTACTCCACAGCTGTATTCCGAAGCGCTTCCTGGGTCTGTACTCATGAATGCCCCCTGGTGGACGCTCAGGAGATGACCAGTGCCTCACTTTTAGGGAGCTGCTTTTGCTCCATTACCCAGCAATTGCAGTCAAAATTACATTTTGGGGGGAGAGGGCCACACCCTGCAACTCTCAGGAGTTACTCCTGCCTCTGAGCTTAGGAATCTCTCCTGACAGGCTTGGGTGACCATATAGGATGCCGGGGTTCAAACCAGGGTCTGGCTTGGGTCTGCCGCCTACAAGGCAAACGCCCTACTGTTGTGCTATCTCTCCGGCCCCTAAAAATTATATTTACTTCTGGCTCTGCTTTCGGGAATGATTCCTGTTGGGGTTCTGAAGACCCTACGGGGTACTGGGAATTGAATCCGGCCCAGCCTCATGCAAGGCAAATGCCTGTAACCGGGGCCCTTCAGAGACAGGTTTGGACCCAGTTGAGATTGCCTCTCTAGCAGGGCAGGCTCTCATGCCCTGAATGGAACCCTTGAAATGAGGCACCCAGTAGGCCAAGGCAATCCTTCCACTGCCAGGGGACAGGGAATGAGCACCTATTAGAGCAAACACAATGGAGCCCATCTCCTGTGCTCTCCCCGGTCACATAATTCTCACCCCACTAGTCATTTAGGTCATGTCTTCAGACCTGACATGTTACATGTACACCTGGCCAGTAAGGCCCTCCCATTCTCTTGGTTCAAATGCCCCATACAGGTAAATCCTTTTAACAATATGGTTTTAAATATTTCTCCCTGATAATAAGAGTCATATCACTAGGTGGGGGGGAGGTTGAGTCAGGAGTTACTCCTGGTTCTGCTCTCAGAAATCACCCCTGGCAGGCACAGGGGACCATATAGGATGTTGGGATTCAAACCACCATCCTACTGGATGTAAGGCAAACACCCTACCTCCATGCTATCTCTCCGGCCCCCAGAAGGCCTTTCTATGGAGACCTCCAATCCCTGCTTTCCACCCCTCCTAGGCCAGCCTGAGCAAGGTTGCAAACTTTCTCAAAATCTAACACACATAAATACACACACACACACACACACACACCTATATCATTTACATCTTTTTTTTGGGGGGGGTACACTTGGTGACACTCTGGAATTACTCCTGGCTCTGCACTCAGAAGTTACACCTGGCAGGCTCAAGGGACCATATGAGATGTTGGAATTAAACTGCGCATACAAGGCAAATGCCCTACCCACTGTGCTATCACTCCGGCCCCTCATTTACACCTTTTACAAATGCTCTCTCTGCTGTATTATACCTCGGGTCACTAGTATATTTTAACGAGACAGCTATGAGATAGAACCTTTCACTGAACATTGTGTCTGAGTCTTTGACTTTTGCTTTTTTTTTTTTTTTTACTTTTACTACCTGGAAACCCACAAAGTGATTGTGGGGCAATTTCTTTGGGGGGGGATTTTGTCACCCCTGGTTTCTTTGTTTACAACTTGGTTTCACCCAAAATGATAATCTTATATGTAAAACTGGATGGAATAGGCTCAGGATAGCCTGAGCTATCTGCCCTTACTATGTCCTTACTGCCCCACCTGGGTGGTCTCTGAACTCGATAAAAATGGTTCTGGCAGGCATCTTGCTTGAAATACGAGGTAGAAGACTGTCAGACTGTACGTGTTTCACCCTAAGCCTGGTTTGGATGATTTCATGAGTGACCTTGATTCAGACTCATTCACCTGGGGTTAAAAATAAGAAGCATGGGGTGTTTTTATAGAATCCAATAAGTTGATTTGGGCTATACCCAGTGTGTGCTCAGGGAATACTTCTAACTCAGTGGTCATGGTCATTCCAAGTAGTGCTATATGTGGAAGACTATATGCGATGACAAGAGCTCAAACTGGACTCAGTTGCCTGCAAAGCAACTTTCTTATTCCCTGCACTTTTATTTCTTCCCTGGCATGTTGACTTTTTCAGTTTTAAATTTACTTTATTGGGGGCCGGAGAGATAGCATGGAGGTAAGGCGTTTGTTTGCCTTGCATGCAGAAGAACAGTGGTTCGAATTGTGGCATCCCATATGCTCCCCTGAGTCTGCCAGGAGCAATTTCTGAGCATAGGGCCAGGAGTAACCCCTGAATGCTGCCGGGTGTGACCCAAAAACCAAAAAACTTTTTTTTTTTTTGCTTTATTGGGGCCAGAGCAATAGCACTGTGGGGGGCCCTCAAGACTTTATTTTTTATTTATGTTTGTAGTTTTTTGAGTGTGGTGTCATCCAGTAGTGCTCAGGGTTTACTTTTTGCTCTGCACTCAGGAATCACTTCTGGAGTTGCTCAGAGAACCATATGGGATGCGGGGGATAGAACCTGGGTCAGCCACATGAAAGGCATGTACCCTCCCCACTGTACTATCACTCCAGTCCCCCAAGACTTTAAAATATATATTTATATATATATAGATAGAGAGAGAGAGAGAGAGCAGAAAGCGCCTACATACAACACCCCCCCCCCCGTGCTATCACCCCATCTTGATTTGGCCCCTTGCACATTATGAAGGAATGGATGGATCTCTTGTCATTAAATAAAGTCCCCGGTTGTCCAGTCTGTCCACCACTCGATGAATAATTTCAGTTTCCAACAGGCCCTTCATGTCGTGCGTCAACCATTTCGCCCCAAACAGATCCATTTGCCCTGAGAGTCCTCTGAGCTCACAGGGTCATGTCCCCTTCCCACCCCAGGCTCCCAGGTAACCAGGACGCATTTCCAGGCTCTCTAGTTCCTAGTTCCGCTTTCCAGAAGGTCACATAGCTTGGCTCGCACAGACGAGCCTTCCCAGATGGGCTCTTTTCATGGGCAATACGCATTTCATTTCAGCTTCCTCCAGGCCTTTTTGTGGCTTAATGGCTCCTTTCTTGTTGTCATTGAATCACTGTGCATTGTCTGGCCTCTCCATTTGCCCACTAAGGGTATTGTAGTTGCTTCCCTGGGTGGGCAGTTATGAATCAAGCCTTTTATCCCCCTGATGCTCAGAGATAAATAGCTGCAATGTCAATGTTGGCTTTGAAGGCAGTGCTCGAGAGTAACTCTGCTCGGGAGTAACTCGGGAATGATTCCTGATTGGCATAGGGTACCACGTAGGGTGCCAGGAATTGAATCCAGGTAGCTGCATGCATGGCAAATGCCCTACCCACTGTCCTATCACTCTGGGCCCTGTATGAACTTTTTGTTTGTTTGTTTGTTTATTTTTGGGGGAGGGTCACATCCTGTGGCACTCAGGGGTTACTTCTGGCTCCACACTCAGAAATCACTCCTTGCAGGGACCAGAGAGATAGCATGGAGGTAAGGTGTTTGTCTTGCATGCAGAAGGATGGTGGTTTGAATCCCGAAAATCCCATATGGCCCCCCAAGCCTGCCAGGAGCGATTTCTGAGCGTAGAGCCAGGAGTAACCCTTGAGCACTGCTGGGTGTGACCCAAAACTCCCCCCACCCCCAAAAAAAGAAATCACTCCTTGCAGGCTTGGATAGATCACATGAGATCCCAGGAACCGAACCCAGGCCTGCCATGTAACAAGGCAAATGACCTATCTGCTGTGCTACTGCTCTGGCCCCCTGTACGTGCTTTTGAAAAAGAAGGAAATGCCCACAGACTTTCTTTAGGTGACTTGACTTTCTAGAACTGCCTCGATAAGTCTCAACCATCTTATTTTTCCACCCATATCTCCTTGTCTATCACCCTCGGGGTCACTGCCTGTTCTGGGGTTCTTCCCTCTCTTGAGGAGTCTCCAGCCAAACCATCAGCAGAGAGAAGCCCCCTGAGGCAATCTGAGTTTACTGTGGTTACCCCCAGCTTCTGGTCGAGCACTTGAGCACTTCCATCTAAGTTATGAACTGACATGGCCTGGGCTGCCCTACACCAGGTAGGGCATTTGCCTGGCATGACCAACCTGAGTTCTATCCCTGACATCCTATATGATTTCCTGAGCTTGCCAGGAGTGATTTCTGAGCACAGAGCCAGGAGTAACCCCTGAGCTCGGCCAGGTGTGGCCCAATAACAAAAAAGTTAAGTAAAAAACGAAAAAGAAAAAGAAAATTAGTGTACTAAAGGTTGCTTTTAGTGGCCTGGAACTAAATGGCTTAGCTTCAGAACTGGTGCCCTGCCCTGCTCCTGTAGCAGAAAGCAATTAAGAAAACTCTGGGGCTGAGAGATAGCACAGCACCGACCCAGGACGAACAGTGGTTCGAATCCTGGTCCCCCATGCCTACCAGGAGCGATTTCTGAGCACAGAGCCAAGATTAACCCCAAGCATTGCTGGATGTGGCCCAAAAACAAACAAAAATTTACACACCCAATTGGGATAGATGGAGCAATGTCCATGACAAGGCTCAGAAAGTCAGCTGCTCACTCTGTGGTGTGGCACAAAAACAAAAACAAAAGAACAGAAGCATGGGAGCTTAGAACTCTATCTCACGTTTCTTTGGTGTGCAAAGGAAGTGATGGTGGGCACACCTGATGGTGCTCAGAGCTTACTCCTGGCTCTGTGTTCAGGGATCACTCCTGATGGTATTCAGGGAACCAATATGTGGTGCCAGGGATCGAACCAGGCTTGGCAAACTCCTTACTTGCTCATGCCTCTAATTGGTCTCTAGTCTCCAAGTCCTACCCTCACTTCTACTCTAAGAACTAGGTTTGTGGGCCGGGCGGTGGAGCTAGAGGTAAGGTGCCTGCCTTGCCTGCGCTAGCCTTGGACGGACCGCGGTTCGATCCCCCGGTGTCCCATATGGTCCCCCAAGCCAGGAGCGACTTCTGAGCGCATAGCCAGGAGTAACCCTGAGTGTCACCGGGTGTGGCCCAAAAACAAACAAAAAAAAAAAAACTAGGTTTGTTTTTGTTTGGCTTGGGAGCCACATCTGGTGGTCCTAGGGGTTACTCCTGACTCTACACTCTGGAATTACTCCTAGTGGTGCTTTAGAACTCAGATTCTCTACATGCAAGGCAAGAGCCCTACCCATTATACTATCTCTCTGGCCCCTCAATGTTAATTGTGAG
The DNA here is from genome assembly GCF_024139225.1 of Suncus etruscus. Classification (NCBI taxonomy): domain Eukaryota; kingdom Metazoa; phylum Chordata; class Mammalia; order Eulipotyphla; family Soricidae; genus Suncus; species Suncus etruscus. Next base: position 90,025,611 of record NC_064859.1, read on the forward strand.
TCCATCATTTTTGTTTTGGTTTTGGGGACCATACTCAGTGGTGCTCAGGGCTAACCCTTGCTTTATGCTCATGGATTACTCCTGGTTGTCTCAGAGTATTCTCTCTGGTGCCAGAGATCAAAACTGCAAAGCAAGGGCCAGAGAGATATCATGGAGGTAGGACATTTGCCTTGCATGCAGAAGGACAGTGGTTCAAATCCCGGCATCCCATATGGTCCCCCGAGCCTGCCAGCAGCAATTTCTGAGCACAGAGCCAGAAGTAACCCTGAGCGCTGCTGGGTGTGACCCAAAAACAAAACAAAACAAAAAGGCAAGGCAGGGCTGGAGAGATGGCACAGTGGTAGGGTGTATGCCTTGTACGCGGCCAACATGGGACAGACCTGGGTTCGATTCCTGGCATTCCATATGGTCCCCCGAGTCTGCCAAGAGCAATTTCTGAGTACAATGCCAGATGTGGTCCAGAAAACATAAACAAAACAAACAGACAAGCAAAGCCCTGCAAGGCTAAGACCTTTCTTGCTATCTCCTGGCCAGTCATCTATTTTTTTTTGTAGAGTTTTTTCTTTGTTTCTTTTGGGGGGTGGGGTGGGGGGTTGGTTTTTGGGTCACACCCAGCAGCGATCAGGGGTTACTCCTGGCCTTACACTCAGAAATCACTCCTGGCAGGCTCGGGGAACCATATGGGATGCGGGATTTAAACCACCGTCCTTCTGCATGCAAGGTAAATGCTCTACTTCCATGCTATCTCTCTGGCCCCTGTTTGTAGAGTTTTTGATTTGTCTTGTTTTGGAGCCACACCTGGTGGTGCTCAAAGGTTACTCCTGGCTCTGTGCTCAGGAATGACTCCTGGTGGTGTTCGGGGGACAGGATAGGGTGCCAGGGATGGAACCATATTGTCCGAATGCAAAATCAAAGTCCTGTTTTCCTGCTGTGCTGTTTCCTGTCCCTTCATCTGTATTTTGCTTGTAGCTTCCTCTCCTTTATGGCCACTGCTGTGTCCTTGGAGAGCTACTATCAGGGGGCTCCCACTGGCTTCCAGGTGAGTCCTAGCTGTGACAAGCTAGCCAACCTTCTGCAAACCTTTCGGCTCAGTCATGAACTCATTTCTAGGAACAGAATCTCCAGGCCACCTTGCTTGGGATCACAGGTAGCAGATGCTGCCCAACAGTTCTGGGAAAGTTCTGATGCCCTTTCCACTCCACCCACAGCGTGTGGAGGGCCTGGCCGTGCCACATTCTTACCAACAGCGGGTTGCCAACAAAGTGCACGTTTGCTCTTCTGGCGGGCACTCTGCCTGTGGCTGGAGTTTACATTTCCATGATGTCAGATAAAGCCATCTGCTCTCTCCTTCTGTGATGTGTACCCCTCTCAGCCCCCTGGGAACCCTCAGAGAATCACGTCATTTCCCCTGTTGACCCCCACGCCCATGCATAAATGCCACTTAGAGGAGGGCATTGCCCAGCATGGGACATGTCAGAGATGTTGGCTGAGCCCTTTTTGGTTTTGTTTTGATTTAGTTTTTGGGGTCATATCTAATGGTGCTCAGGGGTTGCTCCTGGTTCTGCGCTCAGAAATTATTCATGGAGGGGCCAGAGTAGTGGCACAAGTGGTAGGGCATTTGCCTTGCACATGCTAACCTAGGACAGACTGCAGTCCAATCTCCGGCATCCCATATGGTTCCCCCAAGCTAGGAGAGATTTCTGAGTGCATAGCCAGGAGTAACCCCTGAGCGTCACTGGGTATGGCCCAAAAACAAAAACAAAAAATTTATTCATGGAGGTGCTCAGAACTTGTGACTATATGGGATGCCGGGAATCCAACCCTGGTCAGCTGTGTGTAGTACAGCCCTATTCACACCAACAAGCAGTTTGGGAACTGTCTTGAAGAAGGTACCCCTTACCCTAGGCAACTGCAATTGGGGGTCCATGATACATAGCACCATTTCTAGCACCCAGCAGCTCCCCATCAGTGTACTGGGTTTTCTGGGGAAGGCACAGGGCATGGCAGGAGCAGGGCTCCGGGGACATGGCTCATTCTGTGATCCTATGTCCTAAACCTCCAAGGAGGTGCTCAGAGACATGATTCTGGAGCTGCAGCAAAAGGTCAGCCTTAGAGGAAGGGAACATAGTGGGGTGTGGACTCCTTTCTTACTGAAACTTGGAAAAATCAACTACATTTAGTGGTCGAAAACAACCATACTGGGGCAAGGGCCATAGCAATAGTATATAGCTGAGAAGGCGTTTACCGACCTAGATTCAATCCCCAGTGTCCTGTATAATTTCTGACTGTAGAGCCAGGAGAAACCCCTGAGCACAGCCAAGTATGACCTCAAACCACCCACCTACCCCCCGAAAAAAAAAGAAGGAAAAAGAAAACAACCATGCTTGGGGCAATGGGGCAGGAAGGGTGCTTGCCTTGCATGCAGCTGACCCAGATTCGAGCCCCAGCATCCCACATGATCCACTAAGCCCCTCAGGAGTGATCCTGAATGCAAAGCCAAGAAGGAATAAGCCCACAGCTATCCAGGCTCATGCTCCAGCTCATTGGGGACTAGTTCAGGGAGGCCCAGTTGGTTTCTCTGCTTTGGTTTCCACAAGGCCAATGCGAGAGTATGGGCCTGCTTGGGCCCTTTATTACTCGGTCTTTGTCTTCGGGAAAGATCCACATTAAGAATGTTATTATTGGGGCCGGCGAGGTGGCGCTAGAGGTAAGGTGTCTGCCTTACAAGCGCTAGCCAAGGAAAGGACCACGGTTCGATCCCCCGGTGTCCCATATGGTCCCCCCAAGCCAGGGGCAATTTCTGAGCGCGTAGCCAGGAGTAACCCCTGAGCATCTAACGGGTGTGGCCCAAAAAACCAAAAACCAAAACAAAAACAAAAAAACAAGAATGTTATTGAGGGGCCGGAATGATAGCACAGCAGAAGGCATTCGCCTTGCACGTGGCCACACGGAACAGACCTGGGTTCAATCCCTGGCATCCCATATGGTCCCCCCAAGTCTGCCAGGAGCAATTTTTGAGTGCAGAGCCAGGAGTAACTCCTTAGTGCCGCTGAGTTTGGTCCAAAAACCAAAATTAATTAATTAATTAATTAAATTTAAAAAAACAAAAAAACATATTATTGACAAGTCCAGTTACTGGTCCTGCTTCTCCTTGCTTCTGCCAGCAGGGCATGACACTTCTCTCCGGAAAAGCATTCACTTTGCACCTTCAGTGCAGAACCAACCTGGTTCGCTGGGACTTGATTCTGGGCTCCAGTTGGGACTGAATTCTATGGCTTCCAAACAGGTATGTTGTAAGTCCCACTCTCCCAAAAAGTCACCCCAGAAAATGACTGCATTTAAAGTCTGGGACTATCATTCCACATTTGGGGGGAAAGAGGTGAGTTTTTTTCCCTTGTAAATCAGGTTTCCTGATCTACATCCTCCAATCAATAGGTTTCCTTATCAGAAGAGAAAGACACCCCAAATGTGCACAAATAAGCAGGCAGGACCCCAGGAGAAACTAGACTGGCCAAACCCTGAAAATCTTGGTTTCCAGCTTCCAGACTGCAGAAAAGTGAACCTCTGTTGTTGAAGTCTCTGTTCTGGTTGCTGAGCAAAATAACATCACTATGTTTTCCCTCCTGCTCCCACCTCCCCAACTCTCCAGCTCCAAACCAGAGACCATGGTCTGTTCCCAGGTCTCAGGCGCTTGGACTGAACTGAGGGGCTGGATTATCAGGGCCTACAGGCTTTGCCGTCTGTAGCCTCCTTTCAGCTACCAAGTACCCCTGCCCTACCCTGTTTGACCCATCATATGCATGGGCTCTGGGCATCTGTGGAGGGTGAGAATCCTGCTATCAGAATTTTTGTTTTGTTTTGTTTTGTTTTTGGGTCACGCCCAGCAGCTCTCAGGGGTTCCTCCTGGCTCTACGCTCAGAAATTGCTCCTGGCAGGGTCGGGGGACCATATGGGATGCCAGGATTCGAACCATCAACCTTCTGTATGAAAGGTAAACGCCTTCCCTTCATGCTATCTCTCCAGCCCCCCTGCTATCAGAATCATTACACCACACACACACACACACACACACACACACACACACACACACACACACACACCTTCTGCATGAAAGGTAAACGCCTTCCCTTCATGCTATCTCTCCAGCCCCCCTGCTATCAGAATCATTACACCACACACACACACACACACACACACACACACACACACACACACACACACACACACACACACAAGCACACAACAATGATTCCAACCCAGATCCTTCTGTCCCCAAAGCCAGGCTTTGTCCTGCCCATCAAACTGTGTGTGGGTCTGGCTTAGAGGATTGGTTGATTTTTGTTTGTTTGTTTTGTTTTGGGCCACACCTGCCGGCGCTCAGGGGTTACACCTGGCTCTGTGCTCAGAAATTGTTCCTGGCAGGCTCAGGGAACAACTGGGGATGCCGGGTTTCGAACCATCGTCCATTCTGAGTCAACTGTGTGCAAGGCAAACAGCCAACCGCTGTGCTATCTCTCCTGCCCCTAGAGGGTTGGTTGAACCTGGACTATCAGGAGGAAAGCAGATGGCAAGGAGCTGAGCTCACAGGCCCAAGATCTCCTAGGCAGGGCACTCTGCATGGAGCACAGGGAGACGGGCTGTTTTGAAAGAATCCAAGCAAAAAAAACTTTACCCCAAATCACCATTAATCTTTCCAACAAACAGTGCTGGACCAACTGGATATGCTTATGCAAAAGAAATTTGAGGCCCAGGGGTGGGGAGGGAGGGAGAGAGGGAGGGAGGGAGGGAAGGAAGGAGAGGGCCCTTATCTCTATTGTCTCTGGGGCTTATTACAATAATATCCTTAATTTTCTTTTCTTTTTCTTTTTTTTTTTTGTCCTTAATTTTCTTTTTTTTTTTTTTTTTTTTTTTTTTTTTTTTTTTTTTTTTTTTGGTTTTTGGGCCACACCCAGTAATGCTCAGGGGTTACTCCTGGCTATGCGCTCAGAAGTTGCTCCTGGCTTGGGGGGACCATATGGGACACCGGGGGATCGAACCGTGGTCCGTCCAAGGCTAGCGCAGGCAAGGCAGGCACCTTACCTTTAGCGCCACCGCCCGGCCCCCCTTAATTTTCTTAAAACCCATAGATGAGTGAGACTATTCTGTGTCTATCTCTCTCACTCTGACTTATTTTACTTAGCATAATAGATACCATGTACATCCATGTATAGGAAAATTTCATGACTTCATCTCTCCTAACAGCTGCATAATATTCCATTGTGTATATGTACCACAGTTTCTTTATCCATTCATCTGTTGAAGGGCATCTTGGTTGTTTCCAGAGTCTGGCTATTGTAAATAGTGCTGAAATGAATATAGGTGTGAGAAAGAGATTTTTGAATTGTATTTTTGTGTACCTAGGAGTGGTATAGCTGGATCATATGGGAGCTCAATTTCCATTTTTTGAGGAATTACATATTGTTTTTTATAAAGGTTGAACTAGACGGCATTCCCACCAGCAGTGAATAAGAGTTCCTTTCTCTCCACATCCCCGCCAGCACTGATTGTTCTTTTTTATTTTTTTATTTCTTTTGATTTTTGGGTCACACCCGGCAGCGCTCAGGGGTTCCTCCTGGCTCTACGCTCAGAAATCGATCCTGGCAGGCTTGGGGGACCATATGGGATGCTGAGATTCAAACTGCCGTTCTTCTGCATGCAAGGCAAATGCTTACCTCCATGCTATCTCTCCGGCCCTGATTGTTCTTGTTCTTTATGATGTGTGCCAGTCTCTGTGGCGTGGGATGGTACCTCATCTTTGTTTCCTTTAGCCTTTCTTAGCTCATTGGTTGTAACTCCTGAGTACTAGTAAGTAGCAGGAGCCACAACCTACCAGCCAAGCAGCTGCTGAGGGTAGGGTCTGCACTAGCCTACATTGTCCATTGACTCAATAAATAAGTAAATGAGGTCATCACGGGCCAGGAGGTAGAAAACATTGATAAACCAAGCAGCCTTTGTTCTAGACACTTGGGTTTCAATGAGAGAGATGTAACCAAATAGACAACCCAACACATGTATGATTTTGCTGATAAGTATACTATGGGAGGGGAAGGATAAAACCCTCTTAACATTTCAAGTGTGGGGCTAGAATGATAGCACAGTGGTAGGGCATTTACCTTGCACAAGGCCGACCCAGTATGAACCTGCGTTTGATCCCAAGCATCCCATATGGTTCCCTGAGCCTGCCAGGAGTGATTTCTGAGCGCAGAGATAGGAGTACCCACTGAGGACCACCGAGTGTGGCCCCAAAACTAACAAACAAAATATAAATCTCAAGTATAGTCATCATTAAAAATGATTGAGTCTGGGCCAGAGTGGCAGTACAATGGTTGGGTGGTTTGCCTTGCAAACCCAGTACAGATGCAGGTTCAATCCTGGCATCTCATATGGTCCCCAGAGCCAGGAGTGATTTCTGAGTGCAGAGCCAGGAGTAACCCAAGCACCACTGGGTGTGGCCAAAAAAGTTAAAAAATAAAAAATGATTACGTTTATGATAATATTAACAAACAAGGCAGAGAATGGAACAAGCAGTTAGAAGCTCTAGGAAGACTAAAATAATATGCAAGAGAGGAAATATGATCTGGGCAAGGGCTTATCTTGGCAACAAATGATGTTTACATGGTGCTGATGATTTCACTAATTGTGAAATACCCATTCGGGGGTGATGGAATGGAGGGATCAAGGTCAGAGAAAGTCAGTAAGATGCTAAAATCCAATAAATCAAGCAGCAGGCACTTGTTCTTGGGAGAAAAAAAGACAATTACCAGGGGGAGAACAAAAGTTAATAATAGCTTGTGCTGAGGAAGTGATCCGGAGGATAAGAATAGAGGACTAGAGGTGGCTAGTTCGATTTCCAGCATCCCATATGGTTTCCCGAGCCTGCCGGGGTAATTTCTGAGTGCAGAGCCAGGAGTAACTCCTGAGTGCTGCTGGGTATGATGAAACAAACAAAAAACAAACAAAAGTAATAGAGGACTAGAACAATGGTTCATTTTCTTTTGACTTTTGGGCCACAACCAGTGGTGCTCAGAAGTCACTTTTGATAAACTTGGGGTACCATATGGAATGTCAAGGGTCAAACCTGGGTTGGCCATGTGCAAAGCAAACACCCTACCTGTTATTCTATTATTTCAGGCCCCAACAGCAGTTCATTTTGATTCAACTCTTTGGCAGACACTAAACTACTTTCTGACCAGGCCTTATAGAAACACAGGAGAAGGGCCCGGAGAGATAGTACAGTGGCGTTTGCCTTGCAAGCAACTAATCCAGGACCAAAGGTGGTTGGTTCGAATCCTGGTGTCCCATATGGTCCCCCGTGTCTGCCAGGAGCTATTTCTGAGCAGACAGCCAGTAGTAACCCCTGAGCATTGCCGGGTGTGACCCAAAAACAAAACAAACAAAAAAAAAAAACACAGGAGAAAATAACAGAACCCTAAATGGCATGTTTAGTCAGAAAGATAGATAGAAGAAAAATTGAGGTCAGGGTAGAGAGATCAAACATCAGGTAGGACGCTTACCTTGCATGAGACCCATTTAGTTTAAACCCTGGCACCCCTATTGTCAAGGACAGGCTCCCCTGGAGTTGAGGGGGACAGAGCTGAAGCAGGGATCATGTGAAGGATAAAGAGACAGAAATAAGAAAAAAAGGCCTGGTCAAGAGTCTCACAGCACCATAGTCTAAGAGTTCTGATGGTCCTTCACACACGATATTTATTGCTTAGAACCAGTGTCATCAGAAGATCAACCTTAAAAAAACAAAAGAAGATCAACCTTTTTTTGATGGGGGGCCCACACCCAGCAGTGCTCAGGGCTTACTTCTGGCTCTGAACTCAGAAATTGCTCCTGACAGACTCAGGGAACCGTATGGGATGCTGGGGATCGAACCTGGGTCAATACCCAATACTTGCACGGGTTGTACCCCAAGACCCAAGGTTTTCCTGGCTCAAATGCCTATCTTAATCGAATCTCTCCTCTGAATCTGTCCAGGCTAAACTCTCACACATTCTTAGTATATGGGGGGGGGGGGGGCAAGCATCTTTGTAATGAGCTTTGTCAAGGGAGAGATTCTGCCTGAAGAAAGGGCTGAGTTAGAGCAGCCAGGGCCTCCCTGAGGACAGCCCCCTGCATTCTGGATTGAAAGAGCAAAAACACAAAGCTTGGTGTCCTAATTCTGTCTTAGAAGACAGTCCTGGTCAGGTGCCACCCCAGGCACTGGAAGAACATCAGTGAGGGGTTCTGAGTATGGGCAACAAACCAACTCAGACAGGACCCCCAGAAATCTGGTTAAGGAGAATGGGAAGGAAAGCCCCTCACCTAGAACTAATCCTCCACTTGAGTTACTTTTTGTATGTTTGTCTGTTCTGTAGTGACTCTGGGCTGTGCTCAGGGCTTACTCCTGACTCTATCTATATTCAGGGATTGGCCCGGAGAGATAGCACAGCGGCATTTGCCTTGCAAGCAGCCGATCCAGGACCAAAGGTGGTTGGTTCGAATCCCGGTGTCCCATATGGTCCCCCGTGCCTGCCAGGAGCTATTTCTGAGCAGACAGCCAGGAGTAACCCCTGAGCACCGCCGGGTGTGACCCAAAAACCAATATATATATATATATATATATATATATATATATATATATATATATATATATATATATATATATATATATATATATATATATATATACTCAGGGATTACTTCTGCTGGTGTTCTGGGAACCCTCTGGGATGCTGGGGATCAAACCTAAGTCAGCTGCAAGCAAGGCAAGCACCCTATTCACTCTGAACCTCTTACGCTTATTTATATTTAGTGTGTTTGGGGGCCCAACCAGTTATACAGTTCTATTCGAAGGTCCTGTCCTCCCGATGGGGCAGCCCTGCCCTCTGGTGGCCACCACGTGTAGTGTCACCATTCAAGGAAAACCTGGTAAAAGCTGATTTTTCATTCCACAGCCAGCTAACACAATTAGGGATGGGGAAGAAAAAAGACACAGAATAAAGGCGTAGAAAAGGATAACTTTGATGCCTTGGTGCCACCCAACATCCGGTTGCTCCTTGACAAAGCATATCTGTCTCAGGTGGTGGATGCTGCCAGGCTGAGACTTCAACACAACCAGCAAATGCCTCTGTGAATTGGTGCCACCTTTCATGCTGCGTTCATCGTCCTGCAGTCTCTTTTTGTTCAGAAACCTTATTCCATACACCTTTTAGGAGAAGCTGCCCATTTTCCCAGGGCATGTTGGCTGTAACTCAACACCCCACCCAAATCACTGCAGATTGGGGGCCAGCATTGCCCACAGCCAATTTGGGTTTGGTTACCAGCCCCACCAGAAGTGATTCCTGAGTACAGAGCCAGGAGTAAGCTCTGAGCACCACCAGATGTGACCAATACCCTCCCTCCAATTCACTGCTGATTTATTTTATTTTACTTATTTGTTTTGGGGCCAAATCCAGCAGTGTTCAGCAGTTACTCCCAGTTCTGCACTCAGGAATTACTCCTGGTGGGCTCAGGGGACTATATGGGATGCCAGGAATCGAACCCAGGTTGGCCATGTGCAAGACCAATCCTGTACTTCCTGTGCCGTCACTCCAGCCCTATCACTGCTTAAATGAGTCATATCCCTCTGTCATCTCTCTAATATCTTCACTTTAGTTTCTTTTTGCTTTTGGGGGGGTCCACACCCAAAACTTTCACTTTCTCGTGCCTCAAAGATTTCACTTTTATATGTTGTGGGAAAGGAGTGTTAAACCCAGGGCCTCCTGCCTGCTAGCAAGTGCTCTACTGCTGAGTCACATCCCAGGCCTTAAAAAAGTTTAAGTTTTGCTGTAGGCAGCCATGATGACAGAACTATTTGGGGTCCAGTGTGCTGATGCTGAAGATTGAGCAGACATTGGCTGCATGCAGGTGACCAGCCTTCTCTCCCTGTATGATCCTAACCCCTACATGCCTCTGTGAACCCCAGGCTTGGGCTCTTTCTGTCTTGGTGGTGCTGAGGTTAGAACCCAGAACCTCGGGGCCGGAGAGATAGCATGGAGGTAAGGCGTTTGCCTTTCATGCAGGAGGTCATCGGTTCGAATCCCGGCATCCCATATGGTCCCCTGTGCCTGCCAGGTGCAATTTCTGAGCCTGGAGCCAGGAATAACCCCTGAGCACTGCCGGGTGTGACCCAAAAACCAAAAAAAAAAAAAAAGAACCCAGAACCTCAAACCTTCAAGGCATGCACTAGATTGTGAATCACACTCAGGCCCCTGCTCGTCCATCCAGGGGTCCTCAAACTTTTTCAACAGGGGGCCTGCATAAGAATTTTGCAATGAAGAAACAAAACAGATACAAATACAATATGTGGCCCGCGGGCCATAGTTTGAGGACCACTGGTAGGCTATGGGCTCGGGCTCATGTGTGGAATTACGGGGATTGATCCATTTCTATCTCACTCAGTATACACCTTGTTTCATGGGTTGAAATCATCTTTGAATCTAGCACCTTGGATTGGTGTTGAAAACAGCTGATCCCACTTCCAAGTGTGACGATTTCCCTCAGATTAAATCCTTGGATGGAGAAGTAGTTCCCTTATATTTCCTGGGATCTCTTGAGAGCTTGCAGCCTAGAGCTGTGGCTTTCTTTCTTTCTTTCTTTCTTTCTTTCTTTCTTTTTTTTTTAATGTTTTTTGGTTTTTGTTTTTTTTTTTGGGGGGGTTGTTTTTGGGCCACATCGATGACGCTCAGGGGTTTACTCTAGGTTATGCACTCAGAAATCGCACCTGGCTTGAGGGACCATATGGGATGCCGGGAATCAAACCATCATCTGTCCTGGGTTAGCCATGTGCAAGGCAAATGCCCTACCACTGCACCATGGCTCTGGCCCCAGGGCTGTGGCTTTCTAGGAGCTAAGGGTAAACATGGGGAAGCTCCTCAAAATTTTTCTGTGTGTGTGTGTGTGTGTGTGTGTGTGTGTGTGTGTGTTATTTTCCAGACCGCCATCTGGTTCCAGACCCATGTCTGGAGTGTTCTGGTGTTTGAACCTGAGGACTTCATTCAATGTAGCAAGTCAGCCCCTGAAGAGGTTGACTGATGGAGGGATGGAGGATGAGGTCTTTCCCCTCCAGCTCGGAGCACGCATCTGCCACCCTGTCCAGCCGACGGTTCTGAGGTGAAACGGCAGGTAAACAGCTCGCAGACAGTCAGCTCGTTGAAATATTTGCTTTATTCGGTGGACAAGACTGAAGTCCAAAGACCCAGCTTCAGTTCCAGCCAAAAAGCCCTGGCCTTCCACAGACTCTTGTTTTTATCCACCAGAATCAGGTACCACCCAATGGTGGGATCAGATACCAACCAATGGTGGAAGCAGAATCTGGTACTACCCTAGGGTGGGGGCAGAATGCCAGGTCACACCCTAGGGTAGGGCACAATCACCAATCAGTTTAGGGTGAGTAACATAGTAATCCCCTAAAATATTTACATACACAACAATTCAATACTCATGAAAGCCTCAGAGGCTTGTGAGAGAGACAGGAGACCTGGAGCTGGACAGATGCACTTCATGTACTGCCCTCCCAGGCCTGGGTACCAGACAGTCTGCCTTTACTCAGCATCGCAGCTCCAGGCATTATTCTGGGGGGCAGAGGAGCGGGGCCACAGTAATGAGAACTCTGCAGTCATGAGGGAAGGCGTTCTGAAGTGCATCATTGTAGAAAGTTCTTGTTGCATGATTGTACTTGAAGGGATGGGTCAGAAGCCTGCGGAATCCAGCTCCCCAAGAACCCACCTTCAACTCAGAACAGAGATGCAGGGGCTGGAGCAATAGCACAGTGAAAGGGCATTTGCCTTGCATGCGGGCAACCTGAGACGGACCTGGGTTCGATCCTTGGCATCCCATGTGGTCCCTGAGCCTGCCAGGAGCTATTTCTGAGCGCGAAGCCAGGAGTAACCCCTGAGCGCCACCTGGTGTGCCTCCCAAAGAAACACATTAAGGAAAGAATCCATCGTAAGAGGAACCCAAAGAGCATGAGACACAGAGCACCTGACAGCTGTGTGTGGGGTCGCACAGGGACCAAAAGAGCACTAGGGGACCAGAGATAGCAGCGCTGCCAAGATGGTGCTCAGAGGTGAGGATGTGCCAGTTTTGTGCAGCCATGGGGCAAGCTACAGAGTAAACCTTGGCCCAACCCTTAGGGTGAGCCATGAGATATCACTGGGCCTCTTTGGGCCTAAAGAGAGCCGTAAAGCTCAGACTAGATTCCAGAGCACAGACAGCACAACGCTTGCCATGCACAAGGCCAACCCAGTTTCATCCCCAGCATCCCATAGGGTCCCCCAAGTCCCACTATGGAGTGATTCTTGAGTGCAGCTGTGGAGTCAGCACCAGCTGTGGCCCACCCAAAAAAAAAAACAAAAAACAGAGCAAGTGATGGGGGCAGAGAGATAGCACAGCGGTAGGGCTTTTGCCTTGCAAGCAGCTATCCAGGACAGATGGTGGTTTGAATCCCAGCATCCCATATGGTCCCTAGAGCCCACCAGGAACAATTTCTTTTTTTTTTTTTTTTTGGTTTTTGGGTCACACCCGGTGGCGCTCAGGGGTTACTCCAGGCTGTCTGCTCAGAAAATCGCTCCTGGCAGGCCCGGGGGACCATATGGGATGCTGGGATTCGAACCACCTTTGGTCCTGGGTCTGCCGCTTGCAAGGCAAACGCTCTACCATCATGCTATCTCTCCGGCCCCCCAGGAGCAATTTCTGAGGGAGAGCAAGGAGTAACCCCTAAATGCCGCTGGGTGTGACCCCCCCCAAAAAAAAAAGAGTAAGTGAACAAGACGATCAGAGCCCATAAACCTCCAGAGGAAGAGCCCACCGCTGCATTCTGCAGATGGGGAAACTGAGGACTCAGGGCCCATCTAGACTTGCGGCTGGCAGGGAGGAGAGCATCATTTCAGAAGACAGCAGCAGCGAAGTCATCGTGCAGGGCTGATGGCTCCCTCTGCTGGTGACAGCTAAAATCTACCACCTGGCTCAAAACTAGGTTGCTTGCATAGATGGGGCCTTGCAGGCTGCCCCCTGCTTTAGATCTCAGGGCTCTCTGGGAGTCAAATTTTCTCCCTAAAAGGAGCCAGAGTTGAAGTAACAGGCAAACGGAACCAAATAGGAACCCACCAAACTTGTGCTAAAAAGATGATTGAGGTGGGGGCGGAGAGATAGCATGGAGGTAAGGTGTTTGCCTTGCATGCAGAAGGATGGTGGTTCGAATCTCGGCATCCCATATGGTCCCCCGAGCCTGCCAGGAGCTATTTCTGAGCGTAGAGCCAGGAGTAACACCTGAGTGCTGCCCACTGTGACCCAAAAACAAACAAACAAACAACAACAACAAAAAAAAAAGAGTGAGAAGGGAGAGAGGGTGTTTGCCTTGCAGGCAGCCAACCCAGGTTTGGTCCCCAGCATCACCTGGAGTGATTGCTGAGTGCAGAGACAGGAGTAAACCCTGAGCACAGCCGGGTGTGACCCCTCCAAAAAGAGTACCAGGTAATGTGAGGGAACCCAGCTACCAGGTCAAGTGAGATTACCCAGATAAGGTCAATTCAGGTAAGCAACAGATTTTATTGTTGTTATTGCTGTGGTTTTGTTTGGGAACCACATCCGGCAGTGCTCAGAGCTTTTGCCCGACTCTACACTTTGGAATTAACCTTGACAGGCATAGGAGACCATATGGAATGCCAGGGATTGAATTAAGTGGGCTGTATGCAAGTCAAAAGCCTTCCTGCTAGGCTATCTATCACTCTGGCCCCAACATCCATTCATTTTTAAGCTTTTTTTTTTTACTATAACACTGTGATTTACCAAGTTGCTCATAATACAGTTGTTCCAGGTATTAAATGCGTCTGGATGGAACACCAGTTCCACCACCAGCATAACCTCTTCACGAGAGTCCCCAATCTCACAACCACTCGCAAGCACAGGTTTGTTTCATATTCCTTGTCACAATACAAGGGAAAATGAAATTATCCAAACTTAGATCCGCACATGACTGTTCTTTCTCCAGAGTGCTACCAAAGTGTTTCATTGTGCTTCTGTGTTACTGTTTGGGCTCACTGAAGTGGGCAGCTGTTTGTGTCTTTCTCATCAGATTTCCCATGATGCTACTCAGCTGACCCTACTATGAGATAATTGAGATGTTAGTGCAGTCCAGGATTTATAGATCTGAAACAAATTTGGTGACTTGGCAGTTTGATAAGGTTAAGTTGCAGAGCTAGCACAGCGGTGGGGCATTTGTCTTGCATGCCGCTGACCCAGGACTGATGGTGATTCGAATCCCGGCATCCCATATGGTCCCCTGACTCTGCCAGGAATAGCCCCTGAATGCTGCCAGGTGTGACCCAAAAACCAAAAACACACGAAAAAGAAAAAAGAAATGAGGAATCCGCCCCCTTTATCCTTTTCTGAGAAGGTCCCAGAGGGGTCAGCCTGGACCCAGCTACATAGGAAAAGTCTATTTTTCTTTTAAAGCTTGGTAGAGGAGCTGGGTCATTTTTCTCAAATCTGCATGTCCTAGAACACTTTCTTCACTCTAAGGGAGTGGTGTCCACCTCGCTTCTACTGGTGTGTGGCTGGGCTAAAGGGAATGCATGGCCCCATTTTACCAGTCCCAGGACTCCCACTGAGCCCCGTGGGAGGGATGTGACTGGGCCCTTTCCTGTCTGTTCTTCACAGTCCCTGCTCTCTGCCTCTCACATCCAGGTGACATTTCGTCATGGGTGGAAACTGTTTCCCCAGATCCTAAACGCCAAAAGGCAGAGCAGAGAATTTTTTGCTTGCTAGGGGGTGGGGAGGGAAGCTAGTTTTTGCCTCAGAAAAGCAATAATAAAGCTATCATAATCCTCAGTTAATAATACATATTAGAGTCAAAAGCCCTCTGCCCAGTAACCCTACTCCCTAGGAATTTATCCTAATGAAATAGTTCAAAAACATAACATGCATGTAAATGTTCATTATTGCATTATTGGCAGTGGCTGAAAGTCAGAAACCACCTAAAACCTAGAAAAGGAGAAATTAAGAAAGGATTTTAACCAGCAAGATGGAATTCCATGCAGTCATTAACTGATTGTGCCAGGGCTGTAGAAACAAAGATATATTTGCAATATCATTTTTTTTTTAATTTTTGTTTGTTTGGGGGCCAATGGTACTCAGGGCTTACTGAGTCTGCACTCAGGAACCACTCCTGGTGGTGCTCAGGGGACCATGGAGATCGAATCGGGGTCAACAGCCTGCAAGGCAAGCACCCTACCTACCACACTATGGCTCCGGCCCCAGCAAATGTTTTCTATTAAGGGACAAGGATCCTAAGGACCAACTATGTGGCTTTGAGCCTCATAAGCCTGTGGACTTGACTTCAATCCCCAGTGCCTTGCAGCCGAACCAGCTGTCAGGGGTCAGGACAGAGACAACCAGGCAGGAACGCAGAGCCTGGAGTAATTCCTGAGCGCCAGGTGTGGCCCAAAAAACAACAACCAAAAAAAGGTGATGGTGGTGATCTTACTTCCACGAAGTGAATGCCCCTGAGATGACTTCTGGGAAGCAAGGCCCCACCCCCACCCCCCAAAAAAGAAGAGATGCTGGGAGCAAGACTGGGAAGGCAAGGAGTGCTCCACTAGGCCTCACTGGCCCTGTTCAGAGCTCATGGGGCTGGGAGGGTCGCGAGTGGTCAAGTCCTTCCTGGAGGAAGGAGCCCAGTCTTGAGAAGCCTTGTTAGCTAGAAACAAGTGAGGGTCCCAGGTCTGTCTGCTTTTCCTCCTCCCCTTCTCTCCCCCAACCCTGCCTTCTTGGTGTGATTAAGGGTCAGAAGAGAAGCTCAGTGCATAAGAACCCCAAGTAGAGTTTGAAGGGGTACGAATCTGGGGAGCGTCTGGTGCCAGTTTGACACACAGAAATAGTACGTGAGGGTGGGGCAGGAGAGATAGCACAGCAGTAAGGCATTTGCCCTGCATGCGGCCGACCCGGGAGAGACCTGGTTCAATTCCCAGCACCCATATGGTACCCCAGCCTGCCAGGGGTGATTTCTGAATGCAGAGCCAGTAGTAACCACTGAGCACCACAAAAATCAATCAATCAATCAATAAAATTTTAAAGAAAAAAGGAATAGTAGGTGAACTGCCGGCACTGCTCACTTGGCCAAAGCAGTTTGGTTTTGGGGGTGCAAGACCTGGCAATGCTCAGGGCTCACTCCTGGCTTTGTACTCAGGGATCATTCCTGATAGACTCTCAGGATCACTCCTGGTAGACTCCGGGGACCATCTGGGGTACTCGGGATGGAACCCGAGTCAGTATGTGCAAGGCAAATGCACCCCCCATTGTGCTATCGCTCTGACCCCCAAAGCAGGGCTGTTTGGTCCAGGTCACCTCCCAAACCCCATTCCCTCACTTGGCCCTACCTGCAACCGGCCTGGCAAGCAGACACCCTGACTCAATTCTCCAGTATAAGCAGAGATCCAGTGAGATTTGCTCAAGGTCACACAGCTTGCATGGATTCTATCCAACTTCCTTGGACTCCATTCCTCTTAGGCAAAACCCAGGGGCAGGAGGGTAGAAAGGTGAGGGGCTGTTGACCCCAAACTTGGTGGAAAGAGTTGGGGAACACCAGGACTTGGGGAGAGGTGTGGGGCAGAAAGCTGGACCATGTAACACAGTTCTGAGATGCAGGGGGAGAATCTCAGCTGGAAAATGGTCTGAGTTAGCTGGAGGGCTGGTTCCTGCACCTAAAAGTGAGCCCTAGGGACTGGAAAGATTAGCACAGTGGTAGGGTGTTTGCAGATCCAGGACTGAGATTGGTTCTAATTCCGGCATCCCTTATGATCCCCCTGTGCCTGCCAGGAGCAATTTCTGAGTGCAAAGCCAGGAGTAACCCCTGAGGACCACCGGGTGTAACCCCCCCAAAATAAACTAAAGTAAAATAAAATAAGTGTGGGGCCGGAGCAGTGGTGCAGGCTGTAAGGTGTCTGCCTTGTGTGTGCTAGCCAGGACAGACTGTGGTTCGATCCCCCAGTGTCCCATATAGTCCCCCAAAGCCAGGAGCAATTTCTGAGCACAGAGCCAGGAGTAAGCGCTGAGCATTACCACATGTGGCTGAGAAAAAAAAACAAAGAATAAATAAACAAATAAATAAAAATAAGCGAGCCCTGTGCTCATTGGTAGCTACAATATAATTAAGACTCATTACAATGTGATTAAGACTCAATGTGATCAAACTCAGTCCTGACCTGGTCTGGCTCTGTGGTCGCTGCGGTAACAAAACATCAGTTCCGGGCCTGGAGAGATAGCACAGCGGCGTTTGCCTTGCAAGCAGCCGATCCAGGACCAAAGGTGGTTGGTTCGAATCCCAGTGTCCCACATGGTCCCCTGTGCCTGCCAGGAGCTATTTCTGAGCAGACAGCCAGGAGTAACCCCTGAGCATCGCCGAATGTGGCCCAAAAACCAAAAAAAAACAAACAAAACAAAACAAAACAAAAACCACATCAGTTCCTAGGGGACTTTCATTTGATGGGGAAAAGACAATAAACCCCATATGGTTGTTTTTAGGAGGGCAAAAGCCGGGAAGCTAAAGATAGGAAGAGAAAGGAGCAGACAACCTCCCTTTGAGCGGACACCCCTCTCCTTGAGCAAGTCTCTGAGACTAGACCTAATTAAGGGAGAGGAATAAATCTTCCAGCACATGCAAAGGCCCTGGGGGCAGGAAGGTCTGATTAGGTCAATATTTAGCCATCAGTATTCCTCCCTCATAGGGTTTATTCAAAGAATAGATTAGCTATTTGCTAAGGTTCTTCTGTCTTCAGAGATGCTGTGATTTGTGATTTGCCGGGGACAGAGTCCACATCGGGATCTAAGTCAAAAACTGCAGAAGTAGGGGCCAGAGCTTGTGACACAAGAGGTAAGGCCACACTAGCCTAGGACAGATCGCGATTCAATCCCCCAGCATCCTATATAGTCCCCCAAGCCAGGAGCAATTTCTGAGTGCATAGCCAGGAGTAACCCCTGAACGTCACCAGCTGTGACCCAAAAATCCAAGTGAAAAAAAAAAAAAAAAAAAAAACCCTGCAGAAGCAGAAAGATGGGAAAGGGCAAAAGCCAGGGTAGGAACTGGGGGTAGGTTAGGAGCTGGAAGGGTCAGAACAAGCCGATGAGCTGAAATGTGTGCTGGTTTGTTCGGGGACACACCCAGAGGTATCTTACTCCTGACTCTGAGCTCAGGGGTCACTCCTGGTGGTGCTCAGAGGACCATCCACAGTGCCTGTGATGTGTAAAGCCAACACCTGGTCCTCATGTTATGTCCCGGTTTCTTCTCCCTGGATTCTCCTTCTGGTTCTGGATCCAGGGGAACTTGCTTTAGACTTTCTGGATGTGTGTGGCCATCTTCTGCCCAGGGGGAGACGCCTGGGAATCTCAGGAACTGGGCCCTCCCCCAACCTTCCAGGATGGCTTTTCTGAGCACAATGGCCCTTCTCCCCAGCTGACACTGGGGTGAGTTCAGCTTGGCCTTCAGAGCTGGAGCGCACATGCCCCCCTGCCCCCCTCCATTTCTCTTCGGCCTTGGCACTCCAGCCCCAGATTCTATCTGAATTCCATCTCTCACCAGGCTTCCTCCAAGGCTGGTGTGCCGGGGCAGCGCCTTAGCAAAATTTAGAGATCAAAGAATATGTCCTCTCCAGCTTGCTTCCTGCTATAGATTTCTAACTTATAAAAATAAAAAAAATCCAGAATCCTGCTCCTCCTGAGATTCTTGAGTTTCCATTGGGTTCAACCACGGCCTGGCCTGTGATTTATTTGTTTGTTTGTTTGTTTTTCATTTTGATTTTGGACCACCCTCAGTGATGTTCAGGAGTTACTCCTGGCTATGCGCTCAGAAATCACTCCTGGCTTGGGGGACCATATGGGACGCCGGGGAATTGAATCACTGTCTGTCCTAGGCTAGTGCGGGCAAGGCAGACGCCCTACTGCTTGCACCACCGCTCCAGCCCCACGGCCTGTGATTTTTCACTTCAAGCCTCTGAGCTGGAGATGGCCCTGGAAGAACTGTGCTTTTAGGTCAGCGAGAAATCAACCCATGTTGCCTCTTGCCCCAGTTAAGTCTCATTTCATGGAATCTTTGTTTGTTTTTTGATTTTGGTCCAGACCAAACTCAGGATTTACCCCTGACTTTATGTTTAGGGATCACTCCTGGCAGTGTGGGGGATCATAAGCGGTGCCTGAGATTGTATCCGGGTCAGCTGTATGCAATGTAAAGGCCCTATCCCCCTCCTTTTTTTTTCCCTTGGTTTTTGGGTCACACCCGGCAGCGCTCAGGGGTTACTCCTAGCTCTATGCTCAGAAATCACTCCTGGCAAGTACGGGGGACAATATAGGATGCCGGGATTCAAACCACTGACCTTCTGCATGCAAGGCAAACACCTTACCTCCATGCTATTTCTCCAGCCCTGGCCCTATCCCCTTTACCATCTCTCCAACCCTCATTTTAGGGAAACTGGGGGAGGCAGGAAATACAAACTGTATAGGGGGAGAAGGGGGTCAGCCCTTCAAGGGATTTATTGCAGCTCTATTAGCGCTAAAACAAAATGCACAGAGAGAAACAAAACACACAGCAGGAAAGTGCCATGCAGCTGTTTAAACAAACAGGAGAGAAACATTAAAATCCTATTTGCAGGTCTCTAAAGAAAAAGAAAAGACGCCCGTGGGAAACACAACTGTGCCTCTGTCGAGTCCACAGGTGGGGCGGCCGTGCACATCTGCCCAGAGACTGAAGAAGTTGGGTCAGCGGTAAATGGCACTCCACGATGAGCAAGACCAGAGAGAGGGGTACTGGGGGGGGGGGGGGTCAGCCACAGGAGGCTTCAGGGGTGGTGGTGTCCTCGTGGTGTCAGGAGCTAATATCAAGGCCAATGTGCTAGCGTGACTCGACTGCACTATTCCAGCCCTGGGGTTCAGGGAAGGCCAGCAGAAACAATGGCCCCTAAAATTATGGCTCTGCAGGGTCTCCCCTAAAAGCCAAGCTGCAGAGCGTCCCCTACCGTCAAAAAGGAGAAAAGTCTCCAGCTGCGCATACCGTCTATGCAGAACCAGCCAGACCTTTCCATCCCTTGCTGGTAAATTCTCCTAATTCTTTTTCAGTATATCATAGGCCTTTCTGGTTTTTTGTTTGTTTGTTTGTTTGTTTGTTTCTATTTTTTTCCTTTCCCCCAAGGTTGGGGGTGCTTTCCTTGCAGGCTATTCCTCTCCTTTGCACACCTGATGTGCTGGAGAAACCCCATGCCCCCTGCCCAGGCCTGCAGACCACACATTCAGGACTTAGAGGGGGACCCCAAACTGGAGGGTCAGGCTGGAACAAGCGGCGTGGGGCCCCCTCGCCTCGCCCCAGGCCGGCTCCTCCCCACGGAGGTACTTAAAACTCAGAGGGGGCTCCAAGCCGGGCCTGCCCCGGCAAAAGAAGCCGCAAGACAAAAGGACATTCTGACGGTGCATTTCTGGTTTTCCTTTTTGCACAAAAACAGTCCATTTATTCAAGTGTTCTCCAGCACAAGTACATTAGAAAGGAGCTTTATTATATTCTGGGCAAACACACACACGCACACACACACACAAAAAAAAAGTGATGAAGGCGGCATCGACAGACTTTTCTACATCAGCTGTACGCATTGACCTCTTTAATTATTTCATAAACAGCTATGTCACGAGCATCACTTACACAGAGATACAACAGAACCCCGGGGGGGGGGTGGGGAGTTAGGGGAGGGGCGATGGGGGACCCCGCAGAGTGGGGAACCTTGCACACAACGCCCCCCTCCGGGTTGTCCCAGAACCAGACTGTGAAATGTACATTATTATTGTCAATAAATAGAGATGCAACCCTAAAAAAACAAAACAAAAACAAAAAACAAAATAGAAAACAAAAACAGTGGTGGGAGAAAGGCTGGAACTGGGAGAAAGCAAAAAACGGGATAAAACGAGGAACTGAAGAGGAAGGAAGGTGGAAGGGGAAGAGTGCGGGAAGTGGGTTTGAAAGGGGAAGGGGCTCTGGGGTAGAGTGGGGGGCGAAAATATGGGGGGGACCTGAAGGAAGGAGGGGAGTCCTGCATTTAGCTGCGTGGAATGTGGAATAAAAGCGCTCGGCCGCCGGGGTCAAAGCGAAATCGTGTGTAACAGGAAAAGTTATTACCAAAATCAGCTACAGAGTTTATTCTTCAGTATGGATACATGATTCCCACAAATAAGCACCCGCTACTTCAATGCCTCGGCTAAAACACATGAAATCGCTCATTTAGTTTTCAAGTACAAAGTTAAAATGCCTTTTTAATAATAATATATCAGAGTAAAATAATAGTCTCTTTTAAACTCCACTACGAGAAAACAAAACAAACAGTCATTGTCCAGACAGCAGACTTAACAATATATATTTTTAATAAAATGTTTTAGCACCGTGTTGGGTCGCCTCCTCCCGCTGCGTATTCTAAGGAATTTCGGCATTTTTTGTTGTTATTGTTGTCGTCTGTCGCATTCTAGGCCTGGGCCTGGGAGTGGTGGGAACTTTGGGAAGGCTCTCCTTGCTCATTGCCTGGAGACAGATGGACAGATGGACTTCGGACGGACAGGCCGCAAGGCCAAGTCACTGCCTCCAGTGAGAGAGACCAGGGTCTCTCTGCCCAAGGGGCCTTCCATCCTGAGCTCACTCCCGGGCTGGTCTCTCCCTCCCCCAAATGTCACAGGGGGGCTCTGCCAAGGGTCCCAAAGGCCCCCAGACTTCCTTTACCAAAATATGTCTTTCTACTTATCAGATGCCCTAAGACAGAAGGCTCAGCCCTACCTCAGAGGGGAGTAAACCCTGAGAATTCAGGTGCCTTCCGGGGATCATAAATGTGGGGGGGCAGCCCTCCCCCAAATCCTGGCTCTACATATCCCTAGGTTCAGGGCCTTCCTGCAGGGGGCTGGGGAAAGTCCCCTCCTGTAACATAAGGCCATGGCCACATAGCACCCAAGGGAATCAAAGCTGCCTCTTGGGGAGAGGTGGAGACCCCAGCCCACTGTAAGCTCCTATTTGTCTCACTCTGGGGGGCTATTCCTACCCGGGTTATAGGCGATCTGGACAGCTCGCCATGGTACAGCACCTGAAAACACTCCTACCCAGTAGCACCAACGATAGAGCAGGTTCTGGGGTCTAGAAAGATGCTGTCATGGGCAACACTTCTTGCCCACACCCCACCAGGCTTCTTGGGCAGCTCCTCCCAGCCCCTGGGCAAGGAGGTAGGTGGGCATCGGCCAGCATAGTAGCTGCCTCCTCCAGTGGAGCCCATTAGCACCATTGCTCCCAGCATCAGCACACGTGGGGAGCAGCCTGTTAGGGGTCAGCAGGCCTTCCCTTCTCAGAACTTCCTGCCTTCTCCACCTCCCTCGACCCCTAAAAGTGAGCAGCCAGCCTTGGCTGGTGCCCAGTGCCCATCCAGCCCTGTGGGGCACAGAGCACGTCTATGCAAGGCTCAGGACTGAGGATCAGCCCTGAGACTGTGCTGGCCTGGTGTGACTGCTCGCCCCCACACTTCACCCCGGTTACTGGCTTTCTCCCCCACAGACAGGAGCTTGGCTGGCTCTAAGTCAGCAGGAGAGAAAGCCCTTCACCTATGCAGAGGCCAGATGAAGGCCTTGCAGAAACCCCAAGGGCTGTAGCTGGCAGGGAGCACCTCAGAACTGCCAAGAGCAGCCCCCCTCTTCCCAGGCCTCCTAGAGCTGTGCTGGTGGGGTTGCAGGCTGGGAAGATGGAGGCTGGCAGGAGCAAGGGGGCCAGTCATGGTATGGTGACCAGGTCCAGGGCAGCCAACCCAACAGTGAGCATCATTCAAGGAGCCAGCAGGAAGCACCCACCTAGAGATGCATCCTGACAAGGGAAGTGGGTGGATTGGGGCCCAGGCCTATCACCCCATAAAAGAGTGAGAGACATGAACCCAGGTGTGAGTGTTAACTCCAGAGCAATGAGCAAGGGGCTTGGAGCCCTGGTTTGATCTCATCCAATTACTGATGAAGCTCTTGGTTTCCAAGAGTGCTTGGCCCTTCCCTTTCTGGTGCCCCAGGGAAGCCTGCAGGCCCAGAAAGACAGACAGACAAGGATGCCAATCGGTGTGGGAGAATAGGTAGGGGGAGCTGAGGGCTGACCTGACCGGTGCTTGAGTTGCAGGCCAGTGTCACAGGTTACAAACACAAGAGTTTTGACCTCACCAGGGGGGGACCAGAGATGGACCCCGACGTGCCAGAGGCGAGCACCTGCCCCTCCCTGCCTTCAGCACCAGGCAGCTCCTGGCACTGCCAGTCCACCTGCCATCAGGGCAAGAGGTAGTGCCACAGGGCCCCATCCCCAGATCCTGGGGAAAAAGCACTCGGGGTATCCCCAGGCAGTGCCTCAAAAATACAGCGGATCAGAAATCACTTCCTGTGTCTTCGATGGAAGGGGGGGGCACTGATTGATTGGCGGGGGCTGGCAGGGGCTTGTCTGCCAGGGGGGGGCCAGGGGCTCAGCATTTGAGCCCCTGGCCCCCCCTGCCCCTCCCTAGCTTCTAATATGTGACCCTATCTACGCGGTGCCTGTCCCCATCTTTCGAGGGGTGCAAACTCGGCCCCTCTGTGCTTGACGGCTTACCTCCCGGCCTTGCCCTCCCAGGAGGTCCACCCCCCTCCCATTATAAAATATATATCTCTATATGCCACATATCTACACCCCCACAACCAGGCGAGCCTCTGCCCGCTGGGCCCACCCCCCCCCCAGCACCGCTGCCGGCCCATTAAGTGCTGAGCCACAGTACTAGAGAGGACTCAGCAACAGCACCCAATCACGCAGGGAGGGGGGCCCAGCCCTCTGCAGCCATGACACAAGGCTGAGAGGAAGTGGAGGAGGGGGGTCGGAGGCGCAGCAGGCTAAGCCAGCCTAGGGGCTAGAGGACCCCCCCTGGCCGCCTGGCTGCAGCACCCGGTGGCCCACCTGGCCCCAAGGGCAAGGAGCCAGGGCACCAGGGCCACCCTAACTTAGAAACACCCTACTCCCGCACCTTGGTTTGAAACCTTAAAGGGAGAGGGGGTGAAGGGGGGGGGTAGGTTTTTGATTTCTTAAAAGAAACTGAAAAGAAAATAAAACACAACAACAACAACAAAATAACCAGCAAAACAGAAAACACACATCCAAAAAAAAAAAAAAAAAAACAACAGAATCAGAGCCAGAATGAGAAAAGGGGTCATTTGTCAGCCTCCCAGGAATGGGGGTGCAGCCTGGAGAGGACTAAAAACATGGCCTGGTACAAGGGGGGCATATCACGGAACACACAAAAGGTGACATAGAAAAGCACCAGCACATTTTGTATGCTCGTTTATTCGCTCCGGGTGAGGTGGGGAACTGTCCTGCAGCTGGGCTTGGTTTGTTTTGTGGTTTTCCTGATCCCACCAAAAGGTGCCCTTCAAATGGGCTAATGTGAGACATTGGGAATGAAAATGTCCACCCCTTGTGTCCCAATCCTGCCAACATGCAGTGGGCAAGAGAGGGGTCGGCGTTATGTCTTTCCTTTACAAAAATTAAAAAAAAAAAGTCAATCGAAAAAGATTATTGCATGAGCCTGGATGAAGCCCACTCTCAGCTTGCCAAGCTCCCACCACCTCACCAGAACCAGAAATGCCCCCTTTAATTTGGCAGGGAAAAAAAGGAGGGCACCAAATTCTCAAATTTGGGGTTCTCAAATTCCCCTCCTTTGCCTTATTAAAAAAACAAACAAACAAGGAGGTGGGAAGGGAGAGAAGACTTCCCCTCCCCAAGCTATCACCATCCTCTCTCCATCTGCAGTTAGAACCTTTGCACATAAGGCAATGTGGAAGCTGATGTTTTTAACTCATCTCGCTGTGTGAAAGCACCATTATGAAGTCAGGTTATACAGTAGTTGACAGTACCTTTTATATATATATATATATATATCTCACTTCTATCATATATATATAAACTGTAAACAGAGGTAACAGCGGCTTCTAGGTTTCCTGTATGGTAGGCACCTGAAATACTGCAGGAGGGTCTGGAGTGATGGTTTCAGTTCCCTGCTGCTAGCTGGGTTCTCTTTGGCCCACCGGGACAGATGCTGGCAAGCTGTCTCGGGGGGCCAGCAGGGAATCCATCGTACCCCCTCCAGAGCGCCCTCTCACTGCTCTGTCCCCCTCTTGTGCTCCTATCTCATCTGAACAGGCTAGAGACAACAACAAAAAGTCATAGATAAAAATAATAAAAAATCATTATCATCCAATATAGAAATTTTGATAGAATTTTTTTTCTAAATTTTTTTCTTCTCTCCTATCTTTTCCTTGGCAAGGTCTTGTTACTTTTTGTTGTTGTCCTTAGGGATTTTTTGTTGTTGTTGCTGCAATCAACTCTCCTATTTCAGTCACAGCAAGAAACAAAAACCCAAACAAACAGAAAACCCCTCTGAAAGAGTAGAAAAGGAAAAGATCTGACAAAAACAAAACAAAACAAAATAAAGGGGAGGAGGTGGAGGACTAGGTCTTGGGGGTAAGGGGTGGGATGGGGGCAAGGGGTGAGCTTGGTTTGGTTTTGAATTAGGGCTGAAGCCAGACACTGGGTCGGCGCCCTCAGCGGCCTCCTTCCTCGGCCAGGCTCAGCCCTCCATTTTTCCGTGCCTGTAGGTTTTGTTTTGTGTTTTTTGTTGGTTTGTTTTCCATGTAATTCCTCTCTTCTGGGTGCTGCTACTTCTCTCCATTCTCATGTTCTTGGGTGTTGGTTGGTTTTTGTGTGTGGGTTGGTTTTTGTTGTTGTTATTTTTTTCTCCATTTGCTTAACTTTGCGGCTATTTCAGTTGGCCCCCACGTGTCCCTTACACACAGGCGAAATATTCCTTCAGTGGAGCGAAGAGGTGGCGGATGACCGGCACGCTCCAGGACCGGCCCAGCAGTCTCTGCCTGGCCAGGCGGCTCATGTTGGACACGTCGGTATAGTGGACCGGGAAGCCGAACACCCTGTGAGATAAAATCCCTGTGAGGGGGGAATGCCCCAGCCACTCTGGGGTGCCTCCCAAGCCAGAGATGAACCAGCTAGCTGGTTCCAGGAAAGCCCTGGGTTAAAATAAAACTATTGGCTCCTCCCACCCCCAAGCCCACCCCAGCTTCACTCTGAATAGAAATAGAGGCCTGGGATGGAAAGATAGCATGGAGGTAAGGCATTTGCCTTGCATGTAGGTCAGTGGTTCGACACCCCATATGGCCCCCCAAGCCTGCCAGAATTTCTGAGCACAGAGCCAGGAGTAACCCGAGCGCTGTTGGGTGTGACCCCAAACACCACCCCCCAAAAATAAAAAGAAATAGAGGCCCAGTGATTCTACTAGTTTTGTGAGTTCTGTCTGTATATTAGATACTACTTTTTTTTTTGTTTCGGTTATTGAAAGAAAATTGGGACTAAAACAATAGTATAGTGAATAGGGGGGGTAGGGCATTTGCTTTGAAGGAAGCCAATCCAGGCTTGATTCCCTCCCAGAACCCCATGAGATCCCCTGAGCCCCAAAAGAAGTCCGAAGATTGTCGGATATGGTTCCAAAAAAAAACTGGGGCCGGAGAGATAGCATGTAGGTAAAGCGTTTGCCTAGCATACAAAAGGTCAGTGGTTCAAATCCCCGCATCCCATATGGTCCCCCAAGCCTGCCAGGAGTGATTTCTGAGTACAGAGCTAGGAGTGACCGCTGAGCACCTCCGGGTGTGACTCAAAACCCAAATAAATAAATTATTAAAATAAAATAAAGAGGGGCCGGAGAGATAGCATGGAGGTAAGGCGTTTGCCTTTCATGCAGATGATTGGTGGTTTGAATCCCAGCATCCCACATGGTCCTGAGCCTGCCAGGAGCAAGTTCTGAGCATAGAGCCAGGAGTAACCCCCGAGCACTGCTGGTTGTGATCCCAAAAAACCCAAAAACAAAAACAAAAAATGTGAAAGGCATGATCCATCCAGGACTTAACTTGCCTCCCTCTATAGCCCCCAACTGAGCAAACTTCTGAGAGTCGGGCAGGTCCTTTGGGTGTCCCTGATGCTTCCTAGATCCCCGTTGTGGCCCTGCCTGGGTACCTTTCCATCTCAGTGCACCATAGGATGTCCTCCTTCTCGTTCATGAAGACGGGGAAATGCTGGTCTTTGCCCTGCTTTATGGAGTTTGACCTCGTAGTAATGGTCCTCACTTTACTGAACTGGAAGAGGAGGAGAGGAAAGAGGGGTGAATGGATGAGGAGGGAGCACAGGGTGCTGGCAAGGCTGAGCCCCACCTATGGACCCCCACCCACTGTCCCTGCAGCAAGTGCTAATGGTTATGGAGCTCGGGGACTCTGTGGGGGTGACAGTGAGCCCTGAGCCTGGGCAAAGGCTTCTTACATCTGACTTCCCCAGGGTCAGGGCCAGGCCCAGATGAAGAAAGATGGCAGCCAGCACCACCTCTTCACACCCAGCCCAGCTCTAGGCTGCCCCCACTGCCTGTCTCTGTACCCCTGCAGTAGCTGACCTTGGCGATGCGGCCATGCTCCAAACACTCCTGCAGCTCCAGCTTGTCATTCACAGTGGACGCCAAGGGTCTAGGAGGCAGAGGGAGAGAGTGACCGGAGAAACGGGCAGAATGGGAACCTTGTAGTCATCTGACCCAAACCCACCTTCCCCCTTTCCAATGGCTTCCAAATCCATGATCTGATCTACCAAGCACCGAGCACCCAGCCTTAGACATGCTCTCGGGAAAGTAGCCGGGCCACCCATCAGCAGGAGATGGAAGAGATTTGCTCAGATCCATAACTTGCAAATACATTGAGAATGTTACTGGGGGGATAGGAGGAAAAGGGGTGATTGTTCCAGTGGAGCACAGGGTGCTGGAATTGAACCCAGGACCCCCAAAGGTAAAGTTTCCATGTCAGCCCTTTGAGCCAAGAGCCACCCATCTCTCTGACCCTCAAATACACTAAGGCCTTTCTTTCCTGTTGTAGGCATCAGCCAACAAGAATAATGCTTGATGGGGCTGTTCTGGGCTTTGCTCGAGGGACCATGTGATGCCAGGGATCACATCTGGGCCTCCAGCATATGAAGCTTATGCTCCAGTCCATGGAGCCATCTCAAAACATGGCAGGCCACCTAGATGGAGACCCCCACAGCACTGACCAAGGGTCAGACCAAGCCACTCTGCCCAATTCCTGCCACTCTAGGAGTGAGTGAATCATCAATGCAGAACCACGCACCAGCCTTACTTGGGGGCCACGCACAGCCTCCAGGGCTGGTCAGAAGCTTCCCTTAGAGCCCCCAGAAATTAATATTCCCTCCACCCTGCTACCAGTCCAACTCAACATCACTGCTTGGCATTCTAGGGGACAGAGTCTCATGCCACCTGCCCCACAGCCCTTGCCACCAAGGAAGCTTTGCAGGACACACCAGCAGCGCCAAAGGGGAAGAGAGAATCTTTTCACCACCTCATGCCCATCTCAAGCCATGGCTAAGAAGTATGAGCTACTGAGTGTGACAAAACAAACAAAAAAAGTATGAGCTGATGTTTCTGACTCTGCTCAGGGATATTCCACGTCTTAACCTGACAGATGGGACTCAGGAATTACTCCTGGAGGGCTCAGAGAACCGTATAGGATGCCGGGGGAATCAAACCTTGTTGGATGTGTGCAAGGCAAGTGCCCTCCAGCTGTACTATCACTTTGTTTCCATATTTTGTAGAAGTGGGTGCTTTGGGCCATACTTGGTTCAGAGACTCTTCTTGGTTCAATGCTCACGAAAATTCTAGGGATGCTTGTGGAACCATATGTGGTTGCTAGGGATTTGAGCCAGGCTCAGTGAGACAAAAGGCAAGGGCTTTTATCTTGTACTATCCCTGGCTCCTCTCACTCTGTTTTTAATCAGAGAGATTGCTTTAGGGGCCGGAGAGATAGGAGGTAGGGTGTTTGCCTTGCATGCAGAAGAACGGTGGTTCGAATCTCAGCATCCCATATGATCCCCTGAGCTTGCCAGGGAGCAATTGCCAGGAGCAATTTCTGAGTGTAGAGCCATGAGTAACCCCTGAGCACTGCCAGGTGTGATTCCCATCCCCCCACCCCCAAAAAACAACCAGAGAGATTGCTTTGAATAAGAAAGAAAAATTCCTTCTTCCAGGCTGGAGCGAAAATACAAGATATTAGTACAAGGACACTTGCCTTGAACACAGCTACAGCTAACTTGGCTTTGATCAGAGGCACCCCCTATAATCCCCCGAGCCTTCCAGGAGTGATCCCTGAGTGCAAACATGGAGGACTAAGTTCTGAGCATTGCTGGTTGTAGAACCAAAACAAATCACAAACTAAAACACCCAAAAACAAATTAAAATTCCTTTTCCCTCAAAGGACTTTTCCGTTCTTTTAGGCCACATGTGGTTGGGCCCAGGGGTAGCTTCTGGCTCTGCACTTAGGAATTACACCTTAAGAGTCAGAGAGATAGGGCCCGAAGAGATAGCACAGCGGCGTTTGCCTTGCAAGCAGCCGATCCAGGACCAAAGGTGGTTGGTTCGAATCCCGGTGTCCCATATGGTCCCCCGTGCCTGCCAGGAGCTATTTCTGAGCAGACAGCCAGGAGTAAGCCCTGAGCAACGCCGGGTGTGGCCCAAAAACAAAAACAAAACAAAACAAAAAAAGAGTCAGAGAGATAGCACAGCAGTAAGTCGTTTGCCTTGCATGCAGCCAACCTGGGAGAAATTACACCTTCCTGGCTGACTTGGGGGACCATCTGGAATGCCGGTGACTGAACCTAGGTTGGGAGCTTAAAGGCAAGTGTCCTCCCCACTATACTATCACTCCAGCACTCAGAGGACTTTCTAGTAGGTTTTGGCAAGGGGACAGGGGCCAAGCCAGTCACCTTTGTCCTACTAGATGACACCATCACCAATTCTCACATCTCTCCCCTACCACTGGCTGTACCTTAGCAGACTAAGAAGAACCCTTGGTTGGGGGAGTTACTCGGGTGAACAAGGACCTTTTCTATCAGGAGACATTTCCTGTGGCTGTTGTGGGTCTTGAGGCACCGTATGGGATGCTGTTGATCGAGTTGGCCATGTGCAAGGCGAACACCCTACCAGGTGTGCTATTGCTCACCCTCCCACTTTTATTTGTTTTTGTTGTGTTTTTAGTGTTTGGTTTTTGGGTCACACCCGGCAGTGCTCAGGGGTTACTCCTGGCAGGCTCGGGGGACTATATGGAATGCTGGGATTCGAGCCACTGTCCTGCATGCAAGGCAAACGTCCTACCTATCTCTCCGTGCCCCCACCCCCCCATGCACTTAAAAGATTCGCATTCTGTCCCCTAGTTTCTGGTTTCTCAAGCAAGTCAGCTATATCTATAGCCTGGCTTCCTTCCTCCTCACAGAGAACACAGAGCAAGAGTTCAGTGGGAGGTAGGGGGCAGTATCCCTAGGAACCCCCCACTTGGTGCTATCTAGCCACTGTCATACTGGATAGCACAGAAGACGGCACTTGTAGCCTTGAATCCTTGAATCCCTAGCACAAAATCACTCCCATATCATGCCAGGAGTGATTCCAAAACTGAGCCCAGAGAGAGCCTTGAGTGCCACTGGTGTAAGGTCATCCCTCCAAATCCCAATCCAATTCTATCAGTCTGCAGCCACCCACTCTGGCCAGCAGGCGCTCACCAACCTGTTCATGCCGGGAAGGTTCCCCCAGAAGTAGCGGGCCCTGTGTGCTGCTGACACCTCTTTGGCATCGATCATCACGGGGTTGGACTGCAAGGAACAGAGAAGGAGGTGAGGAAAGATAGGCCAGTGAGGTTTTCCTCTCAGGAGGCCTCTTCTAGTACAGCCATCAGGCCCTCAGGGAAACGCCTGGAAGGAAACCCATAGCCCCACTCCTTGTCCTGTGCTGGAACATTGCAGCCCGGCCTGGCTACGGCCACTTAGCTGCAGAGCTAAGGAGTCTCTGAAACGAGGCTGAGCTGACATTGAAAGCATCACTCAGCCCCAAATGCCAAGAATGAATTTTATTTTTTATTGGAGGGGGGGTTGTTAGGTCACACCTCATATCTCTCAGGGGTTACTCCTGGCTCTGCGCTCTGAAGTCAATCCTGGCAGGCTTGGGGGACCATATGGGATGCTGGGAATTGAACCCAGGTCCGTCCTGGGTTGGCTATATGCAAGGCAAAAATGCCCCACCTCCGTGCTATCTCTCCAGCCCTCAAGATGACATTTTAGAAGTGACCAGTTTGCCTAGTTGCCCTGGAGGCCCCTGAAGTTCCCTAGATGAGGATTTTAAAAAACACTGGACTTGTGGGAAGGAGGGAGGTGAGAGGAAGGAATTTCAGGATGACGTCAATAGCCATCCCTGGCAATGCAACCACAGCAGATCAAAGGGCTCAGGGCCTCTCAGACGCCTTGAGGGAATGTGACCACAGCAAGCGCACACCTTGAGCCCCTGACTCAGACCTCAACACTAGCTGCAGTTCCACCAACCCCAAAACTCAGGACTTTGGGCTCCCCTCCCCCTAGGTGCTGGGCCCCAGAAACCATGACTGTAAGGACTTAAATCTAAACTAGAACTCACCTAGGTTCTACTTTTCAGGACAGAATATGACGCCTGTTTCACCCTCAACTTGCCCCCCCCCCACTAACCATAGGGCCATAAAGCATCTACCGGGGAGAGCCAGGCCAGGCCAGGCCAGGAATGAGTCACTCCCCCTCTCCCCTCTCCCTGTCTGGTATGTAA
Organism: Suncus etruscus; assembly: GCF_024139225.1. Classification (NCBI taxonomy): domain Eukaryota; kingdom Metazoa; phylum Chordata; class Mammalia; order Eulipotyphla; family Soricidae; genus Suncus; species Suncus etruscus. The sequence goes on from NC_064859.1 coordinate 90,057,398, forward strand.
GACGAGACTGGGGGTTGGGGCCGGAGCAATAGCACAGTGGTAGGGCGTTTGCCTTGCACATTTAGGATGAATGTTGGTTCAGTCCCCGGGAGTCCCATATGGTCCCCCAAGCCAGGAATGATTTCTGAGTGCGTCACTGGGTGTGGCCCAAAAGCCAAAAAAAAAAAACAAAAAACAAAGACTTGGGGTGTTTCAACTGTGCTCCCTCCCTTTCATTCAGGGACCCCACAGGTCCTCACAGGGCAGCAAGCCCTTCCCACCCAGGCTCTACAGTGCAGCCGAGAGTGAGCTGGCCAGACCCAGGTTGTACCTCAAGAAACCTCGAGATGTCCCTCTTGTCACTGACGCCCATGGCTACCACGTTCTCGAAGAGCCAGAAGAAGGGGCGATCGTCTCCGTCCTTGGGCCGCGCATCGTGCAGGAGGCGGTAGAACTCAAAGAAGAGCCGGCCCGTGCCCTCTGAGGTAGGAGGAGAGGAGAGGCTGGGTCAGCTGGACAGGGTAGGGTGGGCACCCGGGAACGAGGTGGGGGGGGTCTCCATCTCCATACACAGCACCCACCATAGAGCCCCTTGCGGGCGGGGTTGACGATGGACAGGTCGTTGCAGGGACTGCCCCCGATCACCAGGTCGAACGGGCCCCACTCCTGGATCTGGGAGGACAAAGGTAATGTGATGGGCCTGATGTCCGCGGACAGAGGCAGAAATGAAGGGAGAAATTATCTGCGGATTTGGCAAAAAAAAAAAAAAAAAAAAAAAGGTACTTTGGCACTGGAAAAAAAGAACGGGCTACTCTGTACATTCACGATTCCTGCTGCCTCGTGGCAGTGACGTGTACACATGGGACACACAGGGAGACACGTAGAGGGACCCACACACACAGGTATACACACAGGGGCCTATGCACAGAGACACACACATGGGGACACACTCAGAGGGAAAAACAGGGATACACACAAGTCCTGAAGCTCTGGGAGCTGTTTCCAGAGCAATCAGCAAAAAAAAGCTAAATGGAATAATCAGAAGCCAGATGTGGGGAACAGCTGTCTAGGCTGGACATCAGTTGGGTTCAAGCTCTGTGCTGTGGCCCTTCTGGTGCAGCACCTCGGGGAACCGTGGGGTTCATGGGCAGAGCCCAGCTGGGAGAGCTGACCCAAAGGTGAAGATGAAATCTGGCTTGAGTGCAATGAGCTTGGGATCCCCAGAGCCCAAGGCAGTCAGGTCCCCACTGAAGGGAAGATGTGGGGCCTAAGAGATAGTGCAGTGGGTAGGGTAGGCCCTCTCTTGGCTTTGCCCATGCCCTACTTGGGCTCAATCCCCAGCTCCCCATATGGTCCCCAAGCCCTGCCAGGAGTGATCCTTGAGCACTGTCAGGTATGGCCCTCCCAAAATAAGGGGAAGCTGCAGGAAAAGAGAAGGATCAATGCAAAGGACGAGGTGGGCAGGGCTGGCACGGCTGGCAGGGCCCCAGGAGCCGGGGGCTCGGAGGCGAGGGGGCCGCCCGAGGCACTGACATACATGCTTCTGCGTGACGCTGCGGACGTCCCCGACGTACATGATCTTCCCCTGGTGGCGCACCATGCCCACGGTGATAGAGTCCTCGCACACCTCCGATGCAATGTAGCGGTCCACCTGAATGCCCAGGTCCTTCAGCACCAGGAGCCCTGCAGGAGACAACCACAAGCACCGTCACCCACTTGCCTTCGTCCAAAAACCCACAGCTGTAATGGGTCAAGCCTGCCAGGTAAGTTGCAGGATTCTTCTGGAAGCATCCAGGGGCACAGCAGTAAGGCATTTGCCTTGCACTCAGCATACTCAGGATGGACCCAGGTTCAATCCCGGCATCCTATAGGGTCCCCACACCCCAGCCTGTCAGGAGCAATTTCTGAGCACAGAGCCAGGAGTAATCCCTGAGCGCTGCCGGGTGTGGCCAAAAAGAAATAAAAATAAAAGGGGCCAGAGAGATAGCAGTAGGGCATTTGCCTCATGACCCTGGATGGACAGTGGTTCAAATTGACATCCCATATGGTCCTCTGAGCATGCCAGGAGTGATTTCTGAATGCAAAGCCAGGAGTAATCCCTGAGCATCGTTGGGTGTGACCCAAAATACAAACAAAAATAAAAAATATTTCTTAAAAATAAATAAGCATTCCAACCTCCCTACCAAAGAAAGGATGCCTTGAGCATCTTCTGAGATGCTGAGACAGACCATAGGCAGTAAGAGACGGTGCCTCACCTCAGAACCCACAGCTACCAACAGCTTACTTTGAGAGGAACTTTTGGGGCAACTTTTCTTTATTTTGGGAAGGGTCACAATTGACAGTGTTCAGGGATCACTCCTGGTGGGACTTGGGGACCATATGGGATGTCAGGGAGTAAGGGGATAAGATCCGGGGTTGATCACATGCAAGGCAAAGGTCCTTTCTCTTCAGGCCCCTTCCTATTGTCTTCAAGCCCACAAATGAGGACTATTCCTGACACAGTGCATGGGACACCAGTCAGTGGCAAAAAAGGTCAACTCTAGGGACCTTCTGCCATGCCTGTATGTCCTCCAGCCCTTTAGGTCTTCATGTCTGTCCCATGTTTCAGCTGCTAGTTATGAAATCCAGGCCCCCATGCACTCTGCAGCTGAGCTCCTCTCCCCGACAATTTTTTGAGGTTATATTTTTAGTTTGTCTTTGGGCCACATTCAGTGATGCTCAAGGGTTACTCCTGGAATCTGCACTCAGGAATTACTCTGATGGTGCTCAGGGGGACCATATGGGATGCTGATGATCAAATCCAAGGCAAGTGCTGTGGGGAACATATTATGGGATGCCAATGATCAAATCCAAGGCAAGTGCCGTCCCCGCTGTACTATCATTCCAGACCCTCACCCCACTCCCATCATTTTCCATCCTGCAAACACTGATCTATCTTCATCCTGTGCTCCCATAACTCTTGACTTTCAGTATTGCTCTTGGTTTCGATTTTCCCTGTCCAACAAGACTTGATCCAAATACCACCTGTGTGCACCGCTCACAACCCCCTGAATCACCTCTATAAACCCTGGCACATGGCATGGCTCATTTGTGCCCGAGTTCTTAGCCCAGACCTCTTGTGGGTGACTGCTAATGGCCTTTTGGGGACAAAGGAGAGGCTCCGATAACATGTACTAACACACACTTCCCAACCACAATCCCTCTGCATAACAACCAGAACAGACCCCGAGAGCTTCAGAAAACAGGAACTCCCTTCCAGACCCCTTGCTTTCACTTTCACATGAAAGTCAAGTCAACATGGATTAAAGATCTTGCTATCAGAACTAAATCCAGAACGTAGGAGGAAAACACAAGACAGAACTCTAGAGGCGTCTTCAATGATTCAACCTCACTGGCCAAGCAAACAGAAGCAAAGATAAACAATTGTGACTCCATCAAAACAAGAAGCTTCCACTTCGCAGTGCAAAAGGAACAGGGGTTGGAGCAATAGTACAGTAGGCAGTTAGCCTGAGTTCTATCCTGGCATCCCATATGGTCCCAAGAACTGTTAGGAGTGGTCCCTGGGTGCAGAGTCAAGAATAATTGAGAATCGCCAGGTGCGACTCCAAAACCACACACACACACATATGACTAACCAGTCTCCAGGGAGTGTCCACAGCCTCAAGGGGTCTAACCAGGGTGACACACAAGGAACTGTTCTGAGAGTAAGTCTCTCACTAGCAGAGAGAAAAGACAAACTTGGCCAAAATTGGGTAGCCCTTCTCTCGTGAAGACCCATATTCTGAACAGAAGCCCTCAGCTGGGAGGTAGGGTAGTAGGAAAGATCAATACAACCTTCCAGTAGGTTTTTATTGGGGAACAGCAGAGCTCGAATCTGGGCCCCCTACACATGCCAGCCATCTGCTCAGCCCCCTAGGGTAATGTGCCAACAGAACCAAGGACACACACAGACATAAGAGTCTCTATATGGTGAATCTCAGCCTTGGCTCAGGGTTTATATTGTGTATATGTATATATATATATTAGTTTTTGGGTCACACCTGGCAGTGCTCAGGGGTTACTACTGGCCCTGCTCAAAAATCGCTCCTGGCAGGCTCGGGGGATCATTTAGGATGCTGGGATTTGAGCCACCATCCTTCTGCGTGCAAGGCAAACACCCTACCTCCATGCTATCTCTCCAGCCCCTTTGCTCAGGGTGTAAGACCATACAATAAGCAGACTGAAACACTACAGCTACCATCACACCCAGGGTTGGGGCTTCAGGTATGATCAGTGGCACCTGAATTTCAGGTCTGAGCAGAGGCTGTCCACTAGACAGAGTAAGGGCAAAGGTAGTAACGAACAAGACCAGTTACAACGTGCAAGACATTTCCTATCTTTTGCTTTGGATATCATCTACGTCCTTATAGTATTAACACCCTCCTCCATGCACATATCAAAAAAGGACAGACACCCAAATGTTGGTTTCCAGATTGGTGATTTCCATATTTATATTCCATATTTATAGGCTCCATATATTCCATATTTATAGGCTCCGCTGCAGCGTGTGACCAACAGACAGCATAGAGCCAGGGAGAGCTCGTGGGTTTGTTCGCCGGCTTCCCAAATGCTGCCAGGAGTGATCCAGAAGCACAGATGCAGGAGCAGTGACCCAAACACAGAGCAAACAGAACCCACGACACCACCTCCGCCTCCCATCTGGTCTCAGAGTCTGTCCTCACGGCTCAGAGAAGCAAGAGAGACTCCCCAGCCTCCTCTGGGAAGTGTCCAGCTCATGCCAGCCCAGGGACTCATCCTTTGCCCTGCCTTGCACCGAACACGAACGTCTCCAGTTTTGCAAAAAATCAAGCACAGTTTCTCCCCGGCTGCCCACTCACTCACCCGTGGCAATTCCGTCAAAGAGAGAGAGCACCCGGATGGGCTTCCTCTTCTCGGCAGGCACCGGTGGGTAAACCTTCGGTGGGTCCTAAGCAACAACAGGCAAGGCCAGGTGAACACACCCAGGGAATATTCCAGAGATCAGAACCTCCAACCATCTGAGCACCTGCCATACCCTGATACTCCGCTGCCAACACTACCCAGGGCCCTCCTCTCAGGTGTCTGACAGCTGGTGGTCCAAAGTGGCAGAAGGGGATCCCCCTTTGCCCACCCCGCCCAACACTCACAAATTCCTGATCGTGATTGTTAGCGAAGAACATCTGGAGCCGGGAGGGCCAGTCGTCCCGTCGCCGCAGCAGCCCGTAGGTGCCCTTGTGCCCACACATGTAACAGTTCCAGGGGTCTTCCTTGATGGCCGCCTGCGCCGCGCCCGGCCCCACCAGAAGATCCACACATTCCACGCAAAAGCACCTGCCAGTAGGCGCAGGGCTCAGTGAGGGTGCAGGAGGGTCCAGGGCCTGGTCAGGGCTGATGGCACATGACCGGGTGGGCACTGGGTGGGCAGAGGCCCAGGGAGAGTGAGGCCCACCTGCAGCAGTTGTTGTTCCCACACATGAGCACCTCGCGACCCCCGCAGCAGATGGTGCAGTAGGACTGGTAGCCGTCGTCATCATACTGGTACGCACACTCCAGGAAGCAGTTCTAGGCACATGGGAAAAAGGGGTTTCAGATCTCAGGAGATGAGAAGTCACAGGACTTCCGTTCCGGCATGAAACAGAAAACCGGATCAACCCACTTATTGGTAGCCTTCCTTTCGTTCCTCCATGCAGGGACACCATAAGCAGACCCCCGAAACCAGGATAGGCTTGGTGGGGGCAGGAAGTAAGAAAGAAAGGGGGGGGGTGTCTCACAGGAGAACAGCACTAAATAAAGCCAAAGGGTTGGGGCCCAAGGACTCTGCGTCCCCAGCAGAACTGATCTGCTGAGTTTGGGGCCACATTTGGCAATGCTTGGGGCTATTTTGCGCAGTGCTCAGACTGGAGCTGCCGCCCAACCCCAGAGCAACCCCAGAGTCAGCGCCGCCCTTACCTTGCAGTTCTGGCACATTCCTCCGATGAACAGAGGGTGTTCCAGGGTGACATTGAGGCTCCCGCAGGAGATGCAAATGTCTGGGGGGGGGGCAGAAAAAAGTACAGAAGACCTGGTCAGACAGTGCAGGACAGGCCTGGTCAACGGACACAGTGGCCGAGCTTCCAGAGACACCTCCAACCCTGCCACCACTCACCCTCGATATTCCGGCACTTCTGCCGCACTTCGTACACCAGTCGCTCTGAGGGGAGAAGAGTCCAGGTCAGGGGGTGCTGGGGAGCCATGCCCACTCTCCCCCCCTAGCCACCTGGGTCCACCTACCTCTGGTGCGCTCGTCGATGATCTCCTTGACCTTAGGCTTCTCTGTGGTGCTCTTTCTTGGCTTTTTGGCTGGCGGGGGTGGTGCATAGGCAGCCGCCTCAGGCTCACCCCACATGTCTGTGTAGACTTCTTTATATGGATTCTTCTCCTCTGCACAGGGCAAGGCCATGGCATGCCTCAATGTCTCAATTCCCTCCCTGACCCCCACTCCAGCAGATTGCCCCGTAGGGGATGCTCACTAGCTGGGGTTCCCCAGTCCTGGCTCGGGTCTGCTCACCCAACCATACGAATGAGGTTGGGCCCCTGCACTCACCTTCTGGGGGCTCCAGGCCTTTGGGGCCAGAGGGCTGGAAGCCCCCCAGGGCCCACTCGATCATCTGCTTGTTCTGTGCTTCCACAGCCTTGCCTGTGTCACTCTCGTCGTTGTCATGACAGGTGGGGAACAGCTTGCCCGCACGGCTGCTGGCCACCTGGGGGGGGGGGGGACCATGTGGACACAGGTGTCTATCTGTGCATGGGGTGGGGGGGAGCAGACTCCCAGAATAAGCGAGGGAGTGGGGTATGGGTCTCACCTGCAGGACCTCGTAGATGGCTTTGCGGTACATGGGCTGCTTGTTATAGGTGGCCTGGTGGAAGGCGCTGCAGAAGGAGCTCAGCGGCATCAGCTTCTCCACGCACACCTGGGGACAGCCAGAACCTGCTTGCTCTTCCTCCCGCACCCTCCAGCACCCACCTGCCTAGGAACGGACAAAGGGCAGAGCACTGGGACGTAACCTCAAGGGAACTGCAGAGATAGTTCCCAGGGCCCGAGCACAGGCTCTGCCCAGGGGGATCCCCAGGTTTACTCCATAACACTATGAGGCCCCCAAGCACTGCTGGGAGTGGCCCTACCCTCGAGACCTAGCTAAGAATAGCAGACTCCTCCCCAGCCTCTCAGGTATGGCCCCCCAAAAAAACTAAACAGGGGGTGGAGAAGATAAAGCAAAAGATTCAGCAGGGGGGCCGGAGAGATAGTATGGAGGTAAGGCATTTGCCTTGCGTCCAGAAGAACGGTGGTTTGAATCCCAACATCCCATATGATCCCCTGTGCCTGCCAGGGGCAATTTCTGAGTGTAGAGCCAGGAGTGCTGCCGGGTGTGACCCAAATCAAAAAAAAAAAAAAAAAATGATTCAGCAGGGAGACCCTGAAAGCTACGACTGGGATTTCCTAGACCCTGAGGCAAGTGAAAATGTTCCCTAGCACCTCTTCCAACTGCAGAGTGGGGACCCACTGAGTCTCCATCTACCACCCCAGACTGTGTCCCCCACACCACAACCCCTTGGCCCCAGCCTGAGGTCTGCAGAGGATCCCCTCACTCACCACTGAGAACTTGCCGTCTCCGAACCACATGACCCAGCGTGTGCCTTCAGCGGCTCGGCTCCGTCCGGTCATCCACCAGGACACGATGCGACCCGGCCACCAGGAAAAGCCCCGTAGTTTCCCCCACACCAGCTCCCCAATGCCAAAGCCCCGGCCGTCCTGGAGCCCCAAAGAGAAGAAGTCAGTACACCCACCGATAGCCAAGGCTAGACAGCCCTCCTAACCCCAGGCATGGCAGGACTGGGTAAGGGCAGAAAGGCATCATATCAGGAGAGAGGACCCCCTCCAGGAGGAACCCCAAAGCAGGTGATCCAAGAAGCAACATACCTCGTATTCGGGCTCATCGTCGGTGGCTTTGGTGGCGTTCTTGTCCCCAGCATCGGCAGCCACAGGTTCGGGCGTGGTGGCCACGGTGGGGGAGGCCGGGTCTGTGGGTTGCTGCATGGCAGGCGGGCTGGCTTCTTCCACCTTCTGAGTCTCGCCAGAGCCCTGGCTCTCCTCCACCGCGTTCATTACTGCAATGACCTTGGCCTTCTTCTCAGCCTGGGGAAACAAGGTCCAGACATTAACCTTGACCTCTCCTCTCCTGGAAGGGAAGGATGAAGGGAAGGAGGGGAGAGGCCACCTGAAGCTCTTCGGACAACAGGAGCAGCTTGGGAGAGTTCTCCCCTCATCAAGGCAATTTGCAACTTGTTTCATTCGATTCTAGTGGAAAGGTGCAAAAAGCTGGGCAGACAATTCAAATCACTTGGTTCTGTTTCAGAAGCCGGCCCTGGTCTGGGGAAGGATACCTGGCCCACTCTCCATCAGTCTGTTGACATTATCAGCTACCCAGCCTGCCACAGGAAGGTCAAATTAAATGTTAATCGTGGGGTGCCAGGCCCTTGCCTTGCATGCAGCTGACCCCAGCATCCATCCCTGAGACTGTCAGGAGGGATTTCTGATCTCAGAGCTAGGCATAACAACCCCTGAGCAAGGCCAGGTGTGACTCAAAAATAACAACTGGAGGCCGGAGAGATAGCTTGGAGGTAAGGCGTTTGCCTTTCATGCAGAAGTAGTTCAAATCCCGACATCATCCCATATGGTACCCCCGTGCCTGCCAGGGGCGATTTCTGAGCCCAGAGCCAGGAGTAACCTCTGAGCACTGCCGGGTGTGACCCAAAAACCAAAAACCAAAAAAAGAAAAAAGAAAAAAAATTGGGGCCAGAGAGATAGCACAGCAGTAGGGTGTTTGCCTTGTACCGGGCCAACCCTGGACTGACGGTGGCTTGATTCCTGGCATCCCATAGGGTCCCCTGAGCCTGCCAGGAGGGATCTCTGTGCACAGAGCTAGGGGTAACCCCTAGGCACCGATGGGCGTGACCCCATAACCAAAAAAACAAAACAAAACAAAACAAAAAAACAGGGGCCTGAGAGATAGCATGTATGTAGGACGGTGGTTAGAATCCCGGCATACCATATGGTCCCCCGAGCCTGCTGAGTGATTTCTGAACGTAGAGCCAGGAATAACCCTTGAGTGCTGCCGGATATGACCCAAACACCAACAAAACAAAACAAAAACAAACAAATAAAACCCAAAACAATAAAAAATTACAACTGAGGCTGGAGCAATATCACAGCAGTAAGGCATTTTTGCCTTACACATGGCCAGACTGCAGTTTGAATCCTGGCATCCCGTATGGTCCCCAGAGCCTGCTAGGAGCAATTTCTTAGTGCAGAACCAAAAACCAATAAATACACAAAAACAGGAAAGAAGAGATAGCACAGAGGTAGGACGTTTTCATTGCACTCAGCTGATTCCAAGAGACAGTGGTTTGAATCCTGGCATCCCATACGGTCCCCCATGCCTGCCAGGAGCAACTTCTGAGCGCAGAGCCAGGAATAACCCCAGACCGCTGGGTGTGACAGGGGAAAAAAAAAACACCAAAACAAGTAAAACCAAAAACAAACAAAACAACAAAAAGACAAAAATGTTTATCACGGTCCTCAGCTCAGGGACAGGCCTTGGTTCTCCCAGCTTCCATCCCTCTTGAGAAATTATCTTCTTGCTAAGATGCAGCTCTGGGACCAAACACACAAAAGGGGAAAAGAAAAAGAAGATAGTAGAATTAAATCTGCCTGCTCTCTCCAGCATTTTCTTGGACAAACCACCCAGCTCTTCTACTGGATCTTGAGCGCATCGAATTTAGCTACTAGGCCTGCTAAAGATGAGGCCAATACCTTCGTCCACCCAGCATCAGCCTGCTGCCCCCACGCTCACTCTCAGGCGTCCTTAGGGGTACAGCACCCCCCTAAGTCTGTACCAGGTTCTTCCCACGTTCCGTGCCCCTTTCCGATTCACCCACACATTAGCTTCTGCAACACACTCATTTCCAGGGTCCGCCTCGGGACTCCGGGCATCCACTATTATTGAGGACTAAACAAGGCAAACTCAATTATTCTTCCAATGGGGACCGCAGGGTCCCATTTACACTCTGACCGGATGTCACTCCATCCCCCGGGAAAGTAAATTCCTTGGTACAGCAACACATAAACGAGTTCACCTTGCAAGGGACCCACTAGGTTCAAAGTAATTCCAGAGCGCAGAGAGCCACTAGGTGTAAACCTCAAAACCCCCCAAAAATATATAAATAAAAACAACAACATAAACAAGCAAAGAAACAAGCAAATAAATAAAAGCCCTTAAATCAGAATCAGGAGAAAGCACCTTGGAACAGCCAAGCTTTAAACCAGAAGCGAATGTGATGACCAGGAGGACACACAAATTAACAGGAAGACAATTCCAAGCATCCACTTCTCTTCCTGGGGGGGGCTCCCACCCCGAAGCAGAGTGGAGGTGAAGGATTTCTTCCACCCTTGCCTGACTGATGCAAAAATCTGACTTCAAGAGTTCCAAGGTCTCCACAAAGCCCCCAATGGATTGGAGTGGGATTCCCAGGGTTCCAGATTAAGAACCTTTGTCTCAAACTCAATGGCCTACTGTCTTGTAGATTTATTTGATTTCAATTTTCTAGCCTCCGATGCAGGTTACTCCCCCCCCCCCCGGCACCCCCTGGGCTGAGGAAGAGAGTCTCAACTCTTAAAAGACTCAAATTCTAAAAGGCAATCATGCATCCGGCACACTTAGCCAGGCCTAGGAGAAAGTTGGGCCCTGGGGGTGGAATACAGAAATTCAGAGCCAATTGTTCAACTTTCCCTACCCGACTCTCACCTGGCTGGGACTTTGCCTTCCACTTCCCTCCAACCCTAAATGCCTTCCTAGGGGTGCGGGAGATGCAAACCCAAGGGGGAATTCTCATCTAGAATCCTCAGCTGCTGCAGCAGAAGGGCTCAGCTACACGTGAGGCCTGTCTGCTGTTTCCTGCACCGTGGCCCTATCTTCCAGGGGGGTGCCGAAGCAACTAACTGCCAGAATGAGGAGACAAGAAGTGGGGAGGGGGACAGGATCCGGGTGGCTTCTTCGACAAGCAGTGGAGGGGTTCAAGAAGGAACCACAGCTGATTATCTCCCCCACGCCTCTGCAGAGAGTTCCTGAACCTTCTTCCCCTGCAATTTCCCCCAAGTTGTCAGAAGCTGCTGTCGGCTGTAAAGTCCCCCCCAAAGCCACCAGGCAGAAGAACACGCAGCCATGGGCATGGCTGGCATAGGCAGAGGAGGAGAGGAGGAGGAGGAAGAGGAGGAGGAAGGGGCGTCTGTGCTGGGCCTGCATGAGGCAGAGAAAGGGGAAGGAGAGGCAAGAGAAAGCTGGGGGAGGAGCTCGTTAGATCTGGCCTGCTGGGGCACCGGGGAATGTGGCCTTCCAAGGGACATTCTGACCCTCTGCCCCGGGCAAACAAAAGCGGGGGAAGGGGGTGCACTGGGGGGGGGGGGTGTCCTATCCCACTTGGACAAGTCTCAACTCCACAGGGGCCGGGGCAGAAGGTGGGGCAAGAACTGCAACACCACCGGTATACCCAAGCCTTGGGGACCCCCAGGGCCTCCGCCAGCTGTTGTGCGCCTCCCGCTGCTGCTTTGCACGCTGTATCCGCTCCAAAGGTCAGAGGTTCGCGCCCAAATGGCCTCCCCTGCCCCTTGCCCCTGGCTCCTTGCTTGCAAAGCGTCTCCTTGGGGGGGGGGGGGGGTAGAGGCCTGCCCCATGCTTTGCAGGCCTGGAGCTTTGGGAGATTGCCACCATGCAGCCTGGGAAACTGGGGCTGCAGGAGGGAGGCCTGGGGAGGACCATGCAAGCCCATGCACCAGGTCCCCCGACCCCCCAAAAGTCCAGTGCAGTTCCACCTGGCTACAAGCAGACAGGCAGGCAGGCAGGCGTGGGAGGCCTTGGGAGTTGCAGGGCGCGTGGGAGGTGGGCCAGGAATAACTCAGCACCTCCAGAACTCGAGCCAGGGGGTGCCTAGGAGACCCGGGGGGGCTCCCAGATATCCCCCCACCGGTCAGGGCTGCCTCCCCACCCTCCCCCCAAGCCCCCCAACTCTCCACGCAGGGACCTACCCCATAAGGCCAGGTGCAGCCCCTCGGTGGTCCGGCTCAGGTGTGAGCCCCCCAGGCCCTGAAGCTCTCTGTAAGTAGCTGCCCGGCTGGGGGGGAGGGGCAGGGGAGGGGGAGGGGAGAGGGGGAGGGGGCCGCGGGGGGGAGGGCTGGGACATTTTCTTTGTCTAGAATTCCAGGTCACGTGGGCCCCACTGCAGGGCCTGGTTGGCTGCGAGCAGGCCCGGGGGAGGGGGCGGCCCTGCGACGCTGGCAGCGGGCCAGCCCCCTCTGCAGCCGTCCGGGGGGCGTGGGGGGCCAGAGGGGCCGGGCTGGGCCTCCCCGCCCCCCGCCCCGTTCCCAGGGCCCCGCCCCGGCCAGCAGGAAGGAGGTGGCCTGGCCTGGCCCGCCTCTCTCTTCCCCCCCACTTTGGACCCTGGGAGGCTTGCAAAAGGGAGGAGGGGCAGTTCAAGGCCTGGGGGTGCAAAGTGGGGTGCAAGTGGAAGGCGGGCACCCCCCCACCCAGGGTACAGACCTTAGGAAAGCTGCTGCACGGGGTTCAGGCCATGCGGGACAGTCTGGGGAAAGTTGCTGAAAGTGTGTTTTCCTGCCTTCCTGCAAGTCCCCGTCCCCCCACAAGTTAGAAGGCAGAGCCCAGTGGAGAGGAAGCCAGGCCAGGCCAGCCTGAGCCAGAACTTTCGGGGGAGAGTGGGGGTTCCCGACACTGCAGGTGGATGGGTGGACACATTTCCATTTCCCTGGACAAGTCCTGGGTGCCCTCGGTGGGTCATGGGTCGGGTGGCCAAGCCGGAGGGACTCCTGGAGTTTCCCTCATTTCTTATTGCAAGATTGCGGGGAAGGATTAGTTCACCAGGATAGTCCTAGTCATCTTTCCCTCAATCCCTAACACCCCACAGAATTCCCCCACGGTTTCTCTCCTGGGGCATGCATGCATATATAGGGCACCAGGATGCCAAGTGTAACCCCAACAGTTTCAGGTGGGGGCTCTGGAGTAGTTTCCCCCCACCAGGGTGAAGTAAGTTAGGGAGTGCTTGGAAGACAACAAAGAGATGGGGGCAGGGGAGAGGTAAAGGCCTCCACTTTCCTCCCTCCCTCCAGGGGGGCGTCCCATGCACTATAGCTGAAAGGGGGTTCCCTGTTGCCTCTGGCAGTCAGAGTGTTGGTCTGGCTTAGTCTGCAAGACTGATGGGAAGGGGACACCAAGGTCACTCACTGGGCCTTGCTGCCCTAGACTGTCTCTGATCAGGACTTGGGGTAGGTTTTGGTTTAGCCCTCCATGCCCTTGAATGCCCCCATCCTGTTTCTTCCGTGCAAAGCAGCAGAGCTGGGAGATGCCTCTGCAGGCAGGCGCTGCTGGGGTGCAGCATCTCTTCCAGGATAGTGTTCAGGGTCTGGATTTGGGTCTGGACCCTAGTCTGGCATCAGAGGGCAAAGCCCACCAAAGCCCTTATGCAGAAAGCAGACCGGTTGAGGCCCAACTCCCAAGACCCAGTGCCTTCCCCAAAACATGAAGCTTCTTCCTAGCCCGGCCAGCCACCAGCATCCAAGAAACAAGGAAAAGAGGCACCTGATCCTCACTGCAGGCCAGAGACCCTCACGTAGCTCTCAGCCCCATGGAATAGCTCGTGATGTATTTTCCGGAGGTCCCCAGCAGAAGGGAGAGCATGCATGCTTGCGTGTGTCTCCTTGCCTGCTCTCTCGGCTCTGAGGAATATAACACTACTGGCTTGGCTGCCTGCCCCTCTGATGCCTGCTCAGCTCCCAGGCCTGGTGCATAGGCCTCACTCCTCGGTCTCACTTGAGGCAGCCTGCCTCTACAGGGGACTTCCTGCTCCTGCCTCTTTTTTTAGATGGTGCAGGGCAGCTTTGCTTCCTTCCTCCAGGCAGAGGCATTTTGCTTTTCCAGCTGTGGGCTTGGGGTCTCTAGGCAATGAGTACCCCCCTCAGAGGCTCAGTAAGAACCCCTGACCTTCCCATTTCTCTTTTAGAATTTAGTCTCTCCTCCCAGGACTATAAGACTTCAGTCTTATTCTTGAAAAATATTCTCTTTTTCCAGAGACAGCCTTCAACAGCCACAGCCAGAGGAAGACCACACCCCATGGGGTCCCTGACTTAGAGTTCCTTCCCTCTCTCTCTGAGGATGCCACAAAGCAGAGACAAAGTTTTGTCTTCTTGGGACCAGAATGATAGCACAGCAGGTTGGCCATTTGTCTTGCACATGGCTGACCCGAGTTTGATCCCCAGCATTTCATATGGTCCCCAGACCCTACCAGGAGTAATTTTTAAGTGCAGAGTCAGGAAGAACCCTTAAATATTGCTGGGTGTGCCCACCCCCCAAAAAAAAGTAAGTTTTGTCTTCTTGTACTCAGGGTAGCTAGGACTGAACATCGGAACAGAAGACAGCCCAGGGATAGGATAAGGGATGCAAAACAACAAACACCAAGTTGACTGTCAGGTTACAGGGACCCTTGGCTGTCCAGAGTTGACCTGCTAGGGGCGGTCCAGGGACTGATTAGTGAGAGAGTTGCATATTATCAGAGAACATGGAAGGACAATGAGGAAGAAGAGCTGAGCTCTGGGAGATGTGAAAGGCATGTGGGAAGGAGGGTCTCTTGGAGGAAAAGGGGCTCCGGTGGTGTGGAGAGCCCAGGAGTGCCCGAAAAGGAGCACCCCCCTGCACGGGGGCTGGCCTGGGAACAAGGCAGTGCTCCAAGTCCGGACGAAGGCCTCCGTGGCACTTGTGCCTGTACACTGACCCTGGCTTTGCCAAGCACTCTTCTCATCTTAATTACATTTTCAGCTGACTCCAGGAAGTTGCCAGAAAGGCAGTGAGACAAGGAGTGCTTGCCTGGCCAGGGCGAGTCCTAGAAGCGGCCTCATTCTGGGGTACAGGGCTTGCCTGCAGTCTCCCAAGGGTACAACTATCAGGACCAGAAGTGCTGTAAATTCACTATGGAGAGGAGACACTGCTCCCACCTCCTGCCCCCAATCTCCCTCTGGGGGAGCAATCTCTCCCTCCAACTCTGGCCAGCTGGTCTGCACCAGAACTCTAACCCTCCACAGCGGGCCTGTCCCAGGATCTAGGGCTGGCGGGGCGCCGGGAAATAGTTCCTAGCAGACAGAGCAGAGTGGGCCCTGCCCTGAGTGGCTGCATGCTCACTGAAGCATTTGTAAGACAACAACACCCTGAGAAGTCATAGCCTAGTTCTGACATGCAAACACAACCCTCAGCCTAGGCCCAGGGAAGCGGTACCATACGCAGCAGCCCTGGTTCTGAATGTCAAAGGCACTGGTCCATTCCTTCCATCCCCAGCACCTCTGACTCCCCACCCATCACCCTGACACTCTAAGCTGTCACCCCAAAGCACCCAGGATCTGGGGTTGCAGTTCTTCCCTCCTGGCCTCTCTCCTGTGCCCTGCCCCTCCTTGCCTTTTCAACCACCAACCCAGACCCCACTCACTCGCCCACCACCTCCCCCAGGTAAGCCAGCCTGGACCACAGCTGGACCCAATGGGGCAGCCCCTAGCTGCCCACAAATCACTGATCACATGAACAAGAAGGTAATGACGATTCAGACCTTCAAATGGCGCCAGCTATGTTCCTAGCGCCTAAGAGCCACCCGCAGCCAAGGGGCCGCTGCCACCGAGTGGTGCCCCTTGAAGCTGCTCCTGGCACTATGCGGGGTACCTTCCCCTCATTTCCCCTTCTGTCGAGATAATCTGCCTCCTCCACCCGCCTGCTGCCGCCTCCTACTCTCACTGCACTCTCTGTCACTGCTAAGGAGATGGGAGTCCATCTTTCTCCAAGGAAAAATTCCTAGCAGGCACAGCCAGAATTTGCTTCCCAAGGCAGCAGCCACAGGGAGGTCATGGGAGTACCTAGCAGAGGGTAAAGGGTTCGATTTGGGTTGGCAGAACTGAACTCAACTCAACCTGGTCCTGGGAGGGCCTCACCAGGAAGTGGGGGACACAGACCTTCCATAGCAAAATGCTAACAGGTGCTGAGAGATCCCAAGGCACCCCTAGACACCAGCGCTTTGCTGTCCT
The DNA here is from genome assembly GCF_024139225.1 of Suncus etruscus. Taxonomy (NCBI): domain Eukaryota; kingdom Metazoa; phylum Chordata; class Mammalia; order Eulipotyphla; family Soricidae; genus Suncus; species Suncus etruscus. The sequence goes on from NC_064859.1 coordinate 90,073,557, forward strand.
AGTTTCCCCCCCTCCCCGCCCCTCACAATCCATATGGCAGTTTGCAAGGCAGTGACCACCGCTGGGCTGCTGGCAGTGGCACTAAAAATAGCTGTGGAGCCACAGTGGGAGTCAGAGAGACTTGTTGCTAGGGAGACCAGCGCGGGAGCGGGGAGCAGCGCCCCAGACATGCTGCGCCCAGAGATGAGCTAGCTGCCTTGGGTGGGGGACTCAGGGATTCCGGAGGAGGCTCCCACCTGGAGCTGCTCTGCCTCCTGGCAGCTCCCCCGACTAGTGCTCTGCGTGGGGCAAATGTTCCCCCAGCCTCTCAGCCCCCCCCCATCTCCATGGAAACCACCATTACTGGGGTGAAGTACCAACCCCTGGAAGGAAGGCCTCGGCCTAGAGCTGGTTGTCATAGCAACGTCCCCCCTTCCTGTCATTCTCTCCCCAGGCTTTTTTTGTGGGGGAGCGGTATGGGGGGGCTCAGCCAGCTTGACCAGGAAACCCCTCACTTCCTGACAAGGGTGACAGTCTCCTGAGAAATTCTCAGCCTAGGAGCTTCACCCATGGTCACCCCCAAGAACCCCAAGCTCACCAGGGCTTAAGGATTGGAATGGCCAGGGAAGATTTTATTGGGGGGGGGCACACCCAGCAGCAATCAGGGATTAGTTTCTCCTGGCTTTGAGCTCATATGGGATGCTGGGGATTGAACCCAAGTCCGTCCCGGGTTGGTCAGATGTAAGGCAAATATCCTGCCCGCTGTGCTGTCGCTCTGGCCCCTCAGGGGTGATTTTAAGAAAAGATGGTCTGAGGCCGGAGCGACAGTATAGCAGGTAGAGTGTCTTGACACAGCCTAGCCGGGTTCATTCCCTGCCAGCTCCATGGAACTAATCCCTGAGTACTGCTAGGTGCTCAAACCGACAAAACAACCAACCAACCGGAAAAAACCCACATGGTTGCGTGTGACCTGCAGTGGCTCAGGGCACGGATAGGAATCCAGGAAAACCTCCCCAGGGCATAAGGATACTAGCCAGACTGTTCCTGTCACAGACGGAAAACTGAGGTCTACAGGGGGCTGAATGTACCTGAGGATGACAAGGGGGCTAGAGAGAGAGCAAATAGGGTGTTTGTTCTGCTGCTCTGACCTAGGCGGGCCTGGTCTGACCTCCAGCACCCTATAATGGCTCCCAAGCACCACTAGAGTGACCCCTGAGCACTGCCAGATGTGGCTCTCCCAAGAAATGGCTGGTCAAGGGGTAGGGAGGTAGAGGAAGGCAGGTGATGAAGTAGGGAGAAAGGGGGGGGGGGAAAGGAGGGGCAAGGGAAAAGAAGGGGGCATCCTATATGGTCCCCCAACCTGCCAGGAATAATTTCTGAGGGTAGAGCCAGGAATTATCCCTGAGCATTGCCAGGTGTGGCCCAGAAACCCCAAAAAAGGGGGCTTCAAGTGGGGGAAGCATAGGAGAGCGGAAGGTGGAAGGGGTACAGGGGAGAGAAGGGGCACAGAGAGGAGATGCTGGCCCACCCCTGTGTCTGTGTTGAGCTGCCCCATCGCCAGGGCCTCCCTGCCTCCCTTCAGGAGGAAGCAAGCCCTCCTGCAGTCAAGTTGGCATCTGAAATTGTCTCTTAGCAGAGAGGAGGTATAAGGACTGGACAGTGGCTTTCCAGGGGGTTGTCTTGGGAGGGGAAAAAAAAACAAGAGCACAGAGTGGGCTGTCACCATGACAACTGGGCAGCTTGGGCTATGCTGCTTGGCTGTGTCATCACCCCAAACTTAAACCTAGGGAGACTCAACATTAGGGTACAATCCTGGGGGCCTCCCTCTCTGCCCCCACCACCTCCTGAGACACGGGGGCACCACTTCTGCATCTGAGGGGTTCAGTCCTGTTACAGTATGACCATGGCCCCACAATCCACACTCAGGCCTGTAGCTGGAGCACCTCTGAAGGCAGTCAGGGAGGAAGGATGGGAGATGACGTGAGCCAGGACAGAAGGGCTTCCCACACTTTATAGGGTTTCTATAAAGGGGGTTGTGGAAACACAGCTGTAAGGACACCCACAATCTGTGCCCTTGGAGACTGCCCTCAAATCTGACCCAAGGTTCTCACATCTTCTCTTCCGGCCTCATTCCCACACCCTCCTCCTCTCTCCCAGTGCAACTTTTGGCTGGAAGGTGTCAGTCCTGACCCTAAGGGGCTCCACATACATAGTCCTGCCTGTGGAGATCCTGGTTATCTCCATTCCCTGGATCTGAAGGCCCCTGTCAGCATGAGACATGCACAATCTGCTGGATTTACAGGAGCACTCGGAGTGCTCCTCACCTGAGGGGACAGCGACGTTCGAAGCTCTTGGGCCTGCCTGGTCATTTGGCTTTCAGACACCACCCCTGGGGTGCTATTAACTCCACACCTGGAAGGGGCATGGGTGCAGGAGGTAAAGTCTATAGGCCTGAGTTTTAAGCAGCCCTCCCTTCCCCCCACATACTTCCTTTAGGGGACAAAGGGCAAGGATCAGACCTGCAGACCCTCTCAGGTTTCAGGGTCCTGAGGAGAGGCCAGAATACCTTCATCTCCATCCCAAAGGGGGCATCAGAAGCCCTGGACCTGCCCTCAGCTTCCCTCTTCCCCCCACCTGTCTGCTGAGGGCTACCTTAGCTCTCAGGGACCTTGGCCCAGAAAGTGGGTGCTGGGCCTTGATAAAAAAACAAACTCCCGGGCCCGGAGAGATAGCATAGTGTCGTTTGCCTTGCAAGCAGCCGATCCAGGACCAAAGGTGGTTGGTTGGAATCCCGTGTCCCATATGGTCCCCTGTGCCTGCCAGGAGCTATTTCTGAGCAGACAGCCAGGAGTAACCCCTGAGCAATGCCGGATGTGACCCCCCCCCCAAAAAAAAAAACCAACAACAACAACAAAAAAACACACAAAAAACAAACTCCTGGGCACAAGCGGCCGACCCAGGACCAACAGTGGTTCAAATTTCGGCATCCCATATGGTCCCATGGCCCCACCCCACCCCACCCCACCCCGTGCTTGCCATGAGTGATTTCTGAGCAGTGAGAGCCAGGAGTAACCCCTGAACGCAGCCAGGTGTGACCCGAAAACAAAAAACAAAAAACAAAAAAACTCCTGGGTGACTTCTCTAAGCAGGTTTCTTCGGGGTCACAATGCTCAAGACTTGGCCAACCCAGTCGGACACTGGAGTCATATCTGGTGGTGTGGTGTGGGGGGGGCTTGTTCAGACATTGACAAAGATGGAACTTGGGCTCTCAGCATGCAAGTTATGTGCCCCCAAGCCAAGTCACCCTCCCCCTTGAAAGAGAATATCTCTGTGACCTTGGGGAAGCAGAGGTCATGCTTGCTTATATACACACAGCAATAAAAGGAATAATGGGCCACAGCACTTCATTGATATTAGAAACCTCTGTGCATCATCCTTAGAATCGCAAGACCAAGACCTCCTTAAGGCGGATCTGCAGGTCTCTGAACTCCTTCAACTACCAGGTCTGGTCAGAGTGCTGGAGCACTTCTGGGGCCTCGGTGACAGAAGGATTAGTCTTTAAAAGGAAACAGAGGGGACAGAGAGATAGTGCAATGCACAGGCCAATCAGGTTCAGTCTCCAGCACCCCATATGGTTCCCTGAACACCGCCAGGATTGACTCCTGAGCACAGGTGGGTGTGACCCAAAAACAAACAAAAAAAGTATTATTAAAGAAAATATAGGGGCCGGATGATAGCACAGCGGTAGGGTGTTTGCCTTGCATGCAGCCGATCCAGGATGGAGGATGGTTCGAATCCCAGCATCCCATATAGTCCCCCGAGCCTGCCAGGAGCGATTTCTGAGCATAGAGCCAGAATAACCCCTGAGTGCCACCAGGCGTGACCCAAAAACCAAAACCAAAAGAAAAAGACAAAAGGAATAGGTGAAGCAGAGAAAGCTAAAATTTTAATCTGCAAGAAATCTTGAGCTGGAGAGAGTAGAACAGGCAGGATGCTTGCCTTGTATGAGGACCCAGGTTTGATCCCCGGCACACCATATGGTCCCTTGAGCACTGCGAGGAGTAACCCCTGGGCATAACCCAGTGTGGCCCTCCAAAATGTGCAGGAAATCTAGAGGGGCTCCAGACTCCAGACACCAACTTAGGCACACCACTCAGTACCCATTCCCCAATGTCACTGCCAGTCACGCCAACCCAGACTCTTCTTGGGTCCCCACAAGCTCCACCTCAGTCTTATTGTTCTGCAGGCTGACAACTCCCAGAGCCCCTCTGTTCTCTTCCTCTTCCTCCTCCTCTCCTGCTGCTGAAGCATGGGAGGGGAGAGAACCCTCTACAATAGGAGAGCAGGCTTATATGAGGGGGGAGGATAAAGCTACACTGTGGGGACCGTGGGTGCGCAAGAGGGATGGGATGTCTGAGCCCCTCAGTCATGGAGCCTGGCTCCAGAGCCCACCTTCCTGGATGGCAGGAAAGCACAGGGGAGGGACTGGGACAAGTGAGGGGAGGCCTCGTCTCTCACTCCAGAATGTGGATCTGACCTTCCCTCTCAAGGACTCTGCATGTAAGGTGCAGGCACATAGGGGGTTTGGGGAGTCACACCTCTCAACTTGATTGTACCAGGTGGCACAGGAGACCAGGGGAGCCACCAACCATGATTCCATGAGCTCCCATCATGGAATTTTAGACTTTCAGCGATCCTCTACTATATTCTGTCACATTACAAAGGAGACGAAAATCCTTCCCAAATCATGGCCTCCAGAACCTCATGCTGACATTTCAGTCCAGTTTCACAGGAAGAAACACAGAACCTGAGAGAACAGCAACACAAGAGCCAGAATGCAGGCCCCAAGGCGGGGCAAGGAATGTCCTTCTGAGAGTAAGAACAACAAGGACCTGGAACTAGGCGAGGAGAGCCCTGACTGGAAACTGCAAGAAGTCAGAGGTGGAGCAGGGCTCCAGGTCTGCCTGCATGAACTTTTATCACCAACACCACTATGTCCCCACCCCATCTCAGTCCCCTTTGAGATGATGGAAGCTCCCACAATTATTAAGTGCAGACTCTGCAGTCTGCATCATGATTGGTCCTGTGCCCGCTAAGTCCCACCTCTGCCTCCTAGAGGCTCTGCTGGAATTGGCTACTGGACAAGTTTCCAAGCAAGGCCCTTCCACACTGCCTCTTGGCTTTCTCCCCACTAAACAGTATGGTGATAAAGCCAGAGTGCAGGGTAGGGCACTTGTCTTGCATGTAGCCAAACCCAGATTCGATCCTCAGCACCACCATATGGTCCCCAAGTCTGGAGAGCCTCTGAAGTGCAGAGCCAGATGTAACCTGTTTATTGCAGGTGTGACCCCCAAACAAGTATGGTGATGGTAGTGGTGAAAGTGGGGTTCCAACAGCCTTTCCTATTGTGCTCCCAGGATTTAATGAGCCCATATACTGGCAGGGGTGTGGCGTGTGTGTGTGTGTGTGTGTGTGTGTGTGTGTGTGTGTGTGTGTGTGTGTGTGTGTGTGAGACAGTCACAGAATGGGTCATGGAGCATGATTAAAAGGCCAACTTCCCAGAGTCAGCCCAGAAATTCTTACTAAAGACTGTCTACCTCCTCCCCACCCTGAATCCCCCCCACCAAGGAGAAGTGGCACCTAAGTATTGGGCCTTAAGATGCACCCAAAGGCATTGGCAAAGAGCCCAATAATGGGGTTGGAGGGGTGCTCAGGTTTTCATGAAAATGGTGTGCGCTAGTGAGAAAACCCCACATCTGCTGCTCGCCTGTCCGCCTGTCCTGCAAGTAACCTGGCTTCCCTCTTTAGGGGTCGGCTTTAGATGTGCCATATTTCCGGTGGGTCGACTGGCTCAAACCCAGGAGCTCACAGTTCATTCATGTCCTTAGTCCCCCAGCCTGCGGCACCATGCCCCCTCCTGAGCAGATGCTTAGTGATTGCTTATTAAAGGGCATAGCCCCCAGGGGACGGGCGCTGTGGACCCTGAGACCGGATACACAGTCTGTTGAGGCTGCAGACTGCTGGGGAAGCAGGAGGAAGGAACATTTGCCGGGCTCCCAGGCACAGCAGTGCAAATGGCCAATAAACATATGAAAAGATGTTCAACCTCACTTATCATCTGGGAAATGCCAATTACAATCATAACAAGATCGTGCTTTCTCCCCCCATTAGATTAGCAAAATATTGACGCTGGCAAAGGCAGGCAGTGTCTGCAGGCCTTGTTTACGGGGAGCAGAAATTGGCTCTGCCCTTTTTTTTTGGAGGGCAATTTGGCAAGGTTTGCAAAAAATGCAAACGACACCCTCTCTGCCACCCCGCATTGCTCTTGCTAGGTGTCGCTCCCAGAAAAGCACAGATGCACCGAGTGGCGCAGTGTAGGGGATGCTCACTTGCCACCATGCAGTCAACTGCAGAGAAAACCAGAAACGCCCACCAGCCAGGGAACACGGGAGAGAGAAGGAAGCGTGACGTGGCTAGACTGCCGGATGTATTACAAGTGAAAAACCAAGCTGTAAAATGAAAACGACACCTTCGTTCCATTTAGATAAATAAGGAAAAGGGTGGGGGAGAGCAACAGGACAAGAATGCATTGTCTACATCTTACATAATTGTGATCCCTTTGCATAAATGAGGGGGGTGTGGAGCCAGAGAGACAGTACAGCGGGGAAACCACTCGCCTTGCATATGGCTGACTGGGATGTGGATTTTCAGCATCACAGTCATGCAGAACATGGCCCTCCCCACCCCCCCCAGCACCCCTCCCAGCCCTCCAAGAGTGATCCCTGAGGCCAGAGTAATCCCTGAACGCTGCTGGGTAGGGTACAAAGCATAAATAAATAAATAATTTTTTCTAGAGGCCAGAGCAGTGGCGCAAGGAAGGGCATCCGCCTTGCATGCGCTAACTTAGGACAGACAGGAACTCGATCCACCAGCATTCCAGAGGGTCCCCCATGCCAGAAACGATTTCTGAGCGCAAAGTCAGGAGTAACCCCTGAGTGTCACCGGGTGTGGCCCCAAAAGGAAAATAAATAAATAAATATTTTCTAAAAGGGGGACAGAGAGGGGAAGGAGAGATAGCATAGCAGTAGAGTATTTGCCTTGTACACATACAACCCAGGACAAATGATTTGAATTCCAGGCATCCCATATGGTCCCCTGAGCCTGCCTGGGGCAAATTCTGAGCACAGAGCCAGGAGTAACCCTGAGTTACTGCCAGGTGTGACCCTCCCCTCCCCCAAAAAAAAGGGGGAGAAAGAGAGATAGTTCAAGAGGCCGGTGCCCATGTTCAGCATAAAGGAAGATGGAATTTAATTCTTGGAAATGCCTAGTCCTTGAGCACAGCCCCCAATGACCCCCAAACCAAAAAAAAGGAGAGGTTGAGCTCCTATTTCTGTTTTTGTTTTGTTTTGTTTTTTGGTTTTTGGGTCACACCTGGCAGTGCTCAGGGGTTACTTCTGGCTCTACACTCAGAAATCGATCTTGGCAGGCTCGGGGGACCATATGAGATGCTGGGATTCGAACCACCTACCTTCTGCATGCAAGGCAAACGCCTTACCACCATGCTATCTCTCCGGCTCCTTTTTGGTTTTTTTTTTTGTTTTTTCTTTTTGTTTTTGGTGAGCTCCTATTTCTGCTCAGAGTATGTACCCCCTTAGTAAGACAGCAAGTCTGCAATTGGAGCGCTTCTTTCACTGAGCAAACCTTTACCCAAAAGGCATCCCTGGAGGCGGAGGCATCCAGTCTGCTGGCTTGAACCAGCTCTGACAGAACAGGGAACCAATGACAGTGAGCTGCTGCTTTCCAGCATGTCCCGATGAGGCACTCAGGAGAGCATGGTACCCCCAAATGGACCCTTGTGGGGGGACCTCAGTTTGGTGAGGTTAAGTGATGCCTGAGGCCTCACACCAAGTAAGTGAAGGCAGTGTCTCCCCGGGGAACTCAGGGCTCTGAGCTGGCCAATCGCTTAAGGGGAAGGGATGGGAGCCTCTCCGGATATCTGGGTTGCAGCTGATTTGTTTCCAACACTGTCAATAAATAGGAAACCTCTAAGGATGCTCCCTTTTTGTTTGTTTTTGTTTTGTGCCACACCCAGTGACCTTCAGGGTTACTCCTGGCTATATGCTCAGAAATCCCTCCTGGCTCAGGGGTCCATATGAGACGCTGGGGGATCAAAACACGGTCCATCCTAGGCTAGTGCAAGCAAGGCAGACGCCTTACAGCTTGCACCACCACCCCGGCCCAGAATGCTCCCTTTCTGGCTGGGTCTGGGGGAGAGGGGAGATGCTAGCAGGGCAGGTTGGGGCCTCCCTGCAAATGGGCTCACAGAAGAGACTAGCAACAGTACTATACCACCTCTTGGCAGTCCTAAACAACGAAGCCAGAAAGTCCCAAAAATTCCAAAGTCATCATTATTAGAAAGAGTGCAGTGGCAATCGGGCATTCCCCACTGAGCCACCGGTGCTCTAGTTGCTCTGTAACACACCCTTTGTGAGTCCATGATGGGCCAGGAGAGGCTTCGGGCCCTTTGGGACTTGGCAGCGGCCTCCAGTCTGGTACCAGAACAACAGGAGAGCAGTGTCAGAAGAAATGGACAAAGGCCAGGCAGTGAAAGCAGCCGATGGCAATGTCCCTCGTGAGTTGAGGGGGGCTGGAATCCTAAAACCTCCCTGTTTTGCCCTCATCCCCAAGGAGCCTCTTGCACAACCCAAGAAGAGAGAGCTTGGGACTTGGGGTAAAGCCTTGCCTCACCCCCTTGGCAAGCCCATGAGCCTTCCCTAATTTGAAAATTACCCCAACAATACTCAACAAGACAGAGAACTTTCCCCCCCCTTTTTTGGATTGGGGCCACATTTGGCCATGCTCAAGGGCTATTCCCAATACAGTTCTCAGGGGATAAGGAGCCAGAGATAAGTCTCCCTGTCTAAGGATGCCCTTCATTACACGGGACTGTCAAGAGGTCCACAGCCCAAGTCAAACGTCAGTCATGTCTGATGGATTTTTTGTCACTGCTCATTGAGTATCTTTTTTGTTTGTTTGTTTGTTTGTTTGTTTGGGGGTTTTTTTGGTCACACTCGGTGGTGCTCAGGGGTTACTCCTGGCTGTCTGCTCAGAAATAGCTCCTGGCAGGCACGGGGGACCATATGGGACACCGGGATTCGAACCAACCACCTTTGGTCCTGGATCGTCTGCTTGCAAGGCAAACGCCACTGTGCTATCTCTCCGGGCCCGCTCATTGAGTATCTTGATCAATGGAGGAAGCAGAGGTCAAAGGTTTAAGGTCTCCTCAAAAAGTGTGACAAGTGCCAGAGCGGTGATGCAAGTGGTAGGGCATTTGTCTTGCACGTGCTGACCTAGGACAGACCAAGGTTCGATCCCCCGGTGTCCCATATGGTCCCACAAGCCAAGGGCAATTTCTGAGCACATAGCCAGGAGTAACCCCTGAGTGTCACGGAGTATGGCCCAAAAACCAAAAAAAAAAAAATGTATGGGACAGGTCCTTTGGAGTGCATAGACCTATTTACTCTGGGATTCCCTGGGTGCTGTTATGATGCTGTTACAAGAAACTTATAATTTTAGGATTTTTGTTTGTTTGTTTGGGGCCCCACCCAATATCGCACAGGACTTAAGTCTGGTTTTGTGCTCCTGGTGGGCTCTGGGAACCATATGAGATGCTGGAGATTGAGCCTAAATCAGCAGTACTACCCACTGTACTATTTCTCTGGCCCCAAGTTTTTTCCATTTTAGTCAGAAACCAGAAAGCTGAGTAAATGCATTATCTCAACTTTGTCAGTGAATGAGCAAAAGACTCCTTTTTAATTTTTCTTTGATTTTGGTTTCAGGGCCAAACCCACTGGTGCTCAGGGCTTGCTCCTGGCTTGATGCTCAGGGATTATGCCTGATTTAGGAGAACCCTACGTGCGGGATTACGGGATACATATGCACGGCTGGGGATAAACTGGGTTGGCTGCATGCAAGGCAAATACCATAAACCCTGTGTTGTCTCTCTGGCTCCTGTATTCATCCTCACAAGAACTGGAATTTGCTTTATCATGACCTAGCTGTGACACAGACCAAACATGGCTCCCCATGACCTCCTGGGTCAGCCACAATCCCAGTGCCCATGGGGCTGGGGGGCTACCCTTTACTCCCCGTTTCTGTGTGGATCAGGCAAGGTGATCCTGAAATTTTTGCATCTGTTGAACCTCCTCCAAACCCCACCATTGAGAGGAGTTCCAGACCCGCCTCTACCCCCTGCAGTGACTTGGGTAATACAATACACAAATCTGTCTGCACTGCTTTCTCTTTCATCCACATCCCAGGATCCTAAATACAGAGACTTGAAGTACACAGGATGAAACCGGCCTTTGACCAAGACCTCTGACACCATCTGACAGACCTGCCACCTCCCAGCCTCATAGGGACTCGTGCGCTCTTTGGTCTGTCTCACTTGCCCCCTCCCCACCTAGAACTTTCTTCCAGACCCTACTCCTCTGCACCAAGCCCATCCTTTCCCATTCTTTCAGGTCTCAACTGAAACACCACCTCCCTCAGGAAGTCTCTCCAGATTTTTTTTAGACACTTTCTCTATTTCAACCCTCCGCTTTCCGACACCCCTATCAGCAGGCCAAATCTGGGGGGGGCAGATATATAATAGATGCAGAGCCCAGAATAGCTAGCGCCTGGTCCCGGGACAGTTGTTCAAGAACTGTTTGTGGACCGATCAGATAGAGGTGCTCCCAGAAATGGAGGAAAAGCTGGGAGGGGGGCAGGTTGTGAGGCCCATCGGGGCTCCCTCCCCAGGGGGGCGGCGCCAGGCTCACCTCCCGTTTCCAGCGTGCCAGCCACTCGTCCCGCTTGCGCTTGCTGATGTAGTAGGGATCCCCCGCCTGGAAGGTGAGCCTCGGCATGGGCCGCTGGCGAAGGCTGGACTCCCAGCCCAGGCCGCCCCGCAGCCGGCCCCGGGAGCCCTAGGACAGAGACAACGTGGCATTAAGATTGGCACTGAACACTCCACTACAGGGCTGGGGTCCTTCCTCTGCCCTCCCTTCGAGAGAAACTGAGGCATGAAACCTGTATAGCAGCAGGAGCTAGGAGTCCTGACCAGAGAGGTGGGCGGACCCTGTCTGAGCGAGGAGTAAACCGAAGGACCCGGGGAAATTAATTCTGAGGGGTTATGCTCCCTCTTGGAGGGGGCCCAGCTGGGTGCCTTGTTGGGGACTTCCAAACGCCTCACCCACTTCCTCTCCTCCTCTCTGAGGGGCAGGTAAAGAAGGGGCAGGAGGTACTTGGAGGTCTCCTCACATGTTGGCCTAGGTTGCTTAGAGGGAGGAGTGTGGGTGTGTGGCTTTCTCCTGCCAGCACTGGGCTCCATGGAGCCCCCAGGGGTGAAGAAAGCACTTGCCTCCATTTTCATGGGCTCGATGTTGGTCTCCTTCTGTTCTTTGCCTGTGGAGAGGGAAGAACAAAGGCACTGTGGTCGGCAGAGAGACTGGCGAGAGAGGCCAGAGGCAGCCCCATGGATTTGAGGACTCTGTCAATATAGGGGGGACACCGTGTCCTCCCACCATTGAGGTGGTTGGTGGCCCAAGGCTTAGGCTAGGGTCAGGGCTAGAGTTCCAAACAAACCCAAAGGAGCCTCAGAGCAGCAGCTAAGGTTCTACTTCCTGGTCCAGGAACTCTCAAGCACACACAGAAGGTTCTAGAAGAATCCCCAAGTGGCTCCTCATAGTCTGCAGAGCTCCTTTCCCACGAGAGGGATCAGGCTGCTCCACCTCCCTGACCTTGCCAGAACTTTGCTGCTGTTTGTGGGGTCCAGTCAGGTTGCCTTGGGGGGCTCCACGGGGGTACAGAGTGTTTGGAGCAAGTCTGGGAGGGCAGCTCCATCTAAGATGTTTACAACCACAAGGAGATGGAAATGCTGGCTGCAGCAATCTCTGCTATGGGCCTATTTCTTGGCCCCCCTCCCCAACCCATCTGCCAGGTCCCAATTGTGCCTTCATCCCACCTGTCCCCATGAGACCTGTCACCCCCCCCCACACACACACACACAAGCGGCTTCCTTAGGCTATTCCAGGCTGGCTAGGGCATGGTGGACAGACCTGGCATATAGCAGGTGCTCAATAAACATTCCCTACTAAAGGCAGAATTTTCTGGCTCCTCTCTCCCTCTCATCACACACTCGCATCTCAACTGGGCTTCCAGTTCCTGCCAGGGCAAGCACCCCAACAGTCAGGGGGGGAGAGGAGTCTTATCCGTCATCACCCTCTCCTCCTTCCAGCCTGCAGAAGGTTGGCTACAGGCTTCTGAACCCCAGGACCCCCAGACTGGACCTTCTTCCTCTCCCTAGTCCACCCAGGTGCAGCCCCTCACACCACATTGGTCTGCAAATCCCCGCTGTATATCAGGGGACCTATGACCCTGCACCCCCTTTTTTTCAAGCCGAGTTCTGAGCTTAGGCCCAAGGCAGGAAGGTCACTGGGGCTGGCAGCTCGGCAGCAGGAGGGTGGGGGAAGGGGAGACAAAGCCCAGAACGGAAAAAACAGCCCCCATCTCGGCTCCCGCTGTGAGCGGAAGCCAGACAGGCTGAAGGCTCAATCTCCCCTCACCAGGCTCCCCACTCCCCAAGGAGCCAGGGGCAAGGGTGGGGGGAAGGTGGGGGTAGTGCTGGGGGAGGGGCTTAGTGAGCTACCTGCGAGGTTCAGTTCAGGTGCGGGAGAGGGTACATGTGTGTAAAAGAGTTGCATGCCTGTGGGTGTGCATGGGATTATTGTGGGGATTAATGAAGGTGGGTGGGGTAGCACACATGTGGGGGACCATGGACTTGTGTGTGAGGCATGTATGTGGGCGCATATATGTGCATGACCCTCTCGTCTCAGGCAGTCACTGGACTGTCTTCCGTGAACTTCCTTCAGCCCTACCCGCTCACCACAACCAGCTCCCCTTTGTTCTCCAGACAATGTTAAATGCACAGAAATCATGGGGCCAGAGAGATAGCACAGCGGTATTTGCCTTGCAAGCAGCCGATCCAGCACCAAAGGTGGTTGGTTCGAATCCCGGAGTCCCATATGGTCCCCCGTGCCTGCCAGGAGATTTCTGAGCAGAGAGCCAGGAGTAACCTCTGAGCACCGCCAGGCGTGGCCCAAAAACAAAACAACAACAACAACAAAATGCAGAATCTGTGGTGTTCTGGGCCAGAGCGGTGGTGCTAGAGGTAGGGTATCTGCCTTGCCCGCGCTAGCCTAGGACAGACCTCGGTTCAATCCCCCGGCATCCCATATGGTCCCCCAAGCTAGGAGCGATTTCTGAGTGCTTAGCCAGGAGTAACCCTAAGTGCCACCGGTGTGGCCCAAAAACCGAAAAAAAAAAAAGCTGTGGTCTCTGACTTCTTCACAGGAATGGGAGATGATCTGGTGAGTAGGAGGAATGCTGGTGAGGACAATCCTTGGTCGGAACCTAGATTCTTTTTTTTTTTTTTTTTTGGTTTTTGGGTCACACCGGCCAATGCTTAGGGGTTACTCCTGGATCTATGCTCAGAAATTGCTCCTGGCAGGCTCGGGGGACCATATGGGATGCCGAGATTCGAACCACCATCCCTCTGCATGCAAGGCAAATGCACTACCTCCATGCTATCTCTCCTGCCCCCAGACCCTAGATTCTGACTGCAGTGAAATGAGGCTGGGGGAAAGGCATAATTTTAGGGTCCTCTGCATCTCTTTTGACACCTGACACAGCACCGCTTAGATGTCCCCCCTTTCCCACTTCCCTGCTCCCCCCAAAAAAGGAACTCCAGTGGCCCCGTGTGGACTTTTCTCCCTACCTGGGTGATAGTGTGACAGCAACATACATACATGCACTTGCACACACATACATGCATTTAGCAGCCTGGTAAAAACAGGAAGGTGATTGCCCCTGGAGGCAGAGCTGGCCAGATCACCCATCACTGAGGGGTATGCACAGGGGCCTGGGACCTGACAGGGTGATCCTGGTTGGTCCTATAGGTCCTGGGGAGCCTCTGTGGCCAAGTTGTGTCTTAGACATGAGACTGACACTCTGCCCTTCAAGACCATCCCCAATTTCGTTTCAAATAAACCCCAATCTGAGGTGACGGGGTTTGAGGCCAGGCTTGCCTCCGAGCTTGACCTCCTCAGAGATCACCCCCCCCCCACCCGCTTGCATCCTTCCAGGCTAGCTGATCTTGGGGGACACCTCAGCGCTCTCAAGCTCCCCTGTGGCTGTAAGGATTCAATGAGAGACTCGGGAAAGAAAAGAGGGGAGGACAAGGCTGCTCCATTCTCCAGAGCAGAGAGAATTGGGGGAATCTCTGTACCCCGGAGATAGACAGGGCCTCGGCAGGGCTTCTGCCATCCTGACTTCCACACTGCTAGACTGCGAGAACAAGACAGTCCATTGGCAATAGACACCTACTGCTCCCCATGATTCTGCTTCCTCTCCCTGATTCTTTCTCTTAGGGGACTGACAGGATTTGAGGCTCCTGCATTTGTCTTGCATAAGAGCCATTGACGGGGTCCCACAAAGAATGGGGATCCCCCCTGAAGAGACAGGGAAGGAGGAAACCATGATGAAGTCACTTCCCCTTTGGGGCCTTCACCGCTCCCACTCTAGAACCCTGCCATTGAGTTCAGGTTGTGGGTTGCTAATTGTGGGGAGAGGGGCTTGCAACTGGTCACTGACCCCCCCCAGGGGATACCTGGTCAGTCCCAGCATCCAGGCAACACTCCCAAGGGCCCAAGGGGCCAAGCTCCAAGGCAGTCCACACCCCCACTTCCTAGAGAGTCAGGCCAGGGAGGAACACCATCAGTGGAGGCCAGTGCTGGAGGCTCGGGACCAGGCCAAGGCTGAGGTTCGAGAAAGAACCAAAGCTCCAGGCCCCTGAGAATGAACCAGGAGACACTCTAGTCTGGCCCTGTTGGCCCGCCAGTGCCTGGCCCAGTCCTTCTCTGCTGCCACCTCCTGGCCAAGTCACCTTCCTCCCCTGCCTTGGGGAATTTCCCCTAAAATAAAGCTGGAGTAGTTTCCTGGGTCTGCTCTGTCTGGACCCTGCCCTCCAGGGTGGCCTCAACTCCAGCCTTGGAGGGGGTCATTGCTCAACCTGGGGACCTTTACATAGTCCCCCTCACCATGAGAACCCTTTAGTCCAGTGCTCAGAGCTGACCAGAAAGGGGTGCTGTGAGGGCCCCAGATCCTAATCTCCTCTACTGGGGCGTTTCACACACACTTTCTTCCTTTTTTTTTTTTTTTTTTTGTCCCATACCCAGTGACGCTCAGGGTTTACTCTTGGCTATGCGCTCAGAAATTGCCCCTGGCTTGGGGGCCCATATGGGACACCGGGGATAAAACTGCAGTCCATCCTAGGTTAGCATGTGCAAGGAAAATGCCCTACCGCTTGCGCCACCACTCCGGCCCCTCACACACACTTTCTGACTGAAGAAGGAAACTGGGACAACAAAAGCTCTAAACTGCAAGGCCAGGGAGCAGCCTGGGAGCTGAGGCACCACCCCATCTTCCAAAAAGGGGCTTAGAAGGGGGAGTAAACTCAGGCTGCCCAGTGACCCTCTCACACCTCACACGGGGTGCAGGGTAGGAGACGCTGTGCCAGTGCAGATAAACTAGGACTGTCAAAGGCTGCCCCAGAGGCCCAGATGGGAGGAATCCACTAGGAACACTCACTCCCTTCACTTTTTTTCCAACTGAAAATGGGGGCAATGAGGCCTCTTAAAACTGGTTTGGAGGCAGAAAATAAAATAAAAACAGTGATTGCAGGGCTGTAGAGATAGCATGGAAGTAAGGTGTTTGCCTTGCATGCAGCAGGACAGTGGCTTGAATCCCGGCATCCCATATGGTTCCCTGCGCCTGCCAGGAGTGATTTCTGAGCGGAGAGCCAAGAGAAACCCCTGAGCGCTGCCGGGTGTGACCCCCCCCCAAAAAAAAAAAAACAACAACAAACAGTGATTGCAAAGTCCTCAAGAAAGTGCCCTGTATTCTAGTGGCAGGGTCACAAATATTCGTGGGGAAGATTCTCAGTAGTCAGGTTGGATATACTTCTTTGGAGGGAAGAGGGGTTGTTCTCTGTACCCCTTAAATGCCAGAGTAGGAAGTCTGGGGATCTAAGAAGGGATAGTGCCTACACACCCCAACATACCACTTGTCAGAAGACTCAGTGAGATTAAAATGCACATATGCATAACAACCTGGCAGGGCCCGGAGGATCCCATGTGCTAATGTCTGAGGCACATGGGTAAAGTGTGAAGCCAGGACAAATGCTAGGAGTCCTCATTACTAACATGTTTACAGCTCCCTTGGCCCCAAACTCGCTGGCTTAACCTGAAAGAGAGGAGTGGGCAGCTATCCAGGGCTCCGGGATGAGGCCAAAAAGTCCCCCAAGAAAGAGGCCTAGGCTGGGCCACCCCCACTGCCTTGCCTTCATTGGCTGTTACTGCCAGCAGAGAGGGGCCACCAAAATGGGCTGGACCCGGAATGCTGCCCTGGCCAAGGAGAACTGAAATTTCAGGCCCTCACGAGCATCTGCAGTTCTTGGGGTGAGGGGAGAAGAGGAAGGAGTGGGGGCAGAGAAACTAAGGCCAAGGGTCAGCCCACACCCATCCCCAGAGGTTATCGCTGAGGCCAGCCACTGCAGGACCTTGTGATGTGTGTGT
Organism: Suncus etruscus; assembly: GCF_024139225.1. Classification (NCBI taxonomy): domain Eukaryota; kingdom Metazoa; phylum Chordata; class Mammalia; order Eulipotyphla; family Soricidae; genus Suncus; species Suncus etruscus. The sequence goes on from NC_064859.1 coordinate 90,090,209, forward strand.
GTGTGTGTGTGTGTGTGTGTGTGTATGTGTGTATGTGTGTGTAAAACACGAGACCGTGTTTTTTGTTTTTTTTTTTTGGTTTTTGGGCCACACCCGGCAGTGCTCAGGAGTTACTCCTGGCTGTCTGCTCAGAAATAGCTTCTGGCAGGCATGGGGGACCATATGGGACACCGGGATTCGAACCAACCACCTGTGGTCCTGGATCGGCTGCTTGCAAGGCAAACGCCACTGTGCTATCTCTCCGGGCCCAACGAGACCGTGTTTTATGGGGCTAGAGCAGTGGCGTAATCGCTAGGGCGTCTGTCTTGCTTGCACGCACTAACCTAGTATGGACCTCAATTAGATCCCCCAGTGTCCCATATGGTTCCCCAAGCTGGGAGTGATTTCTTAGCACAAAGCCAGGAGTAACCCCTGAGTGTCACCAAGTGTGGCCCCAAAAAGGCAAAAACAAACAAACAAACAAAAACCAAAACAACATGATACCCCAGTCTAGCTCGGGGTGTGTGTTATGTGTGATGTCTGTCTTATGCATAGTATATGTGTAGGGCATATGTGTGTATATAAAACATGAGGCCCTGAGGCCCCCTGGTGTGTGTGTGTGTGTGTGTGTGTGTGTGTGTGTGTGAGAGAGAGAGAGAGAGAGAGAGAGAGAGAGAGAGAGAGAGAGAGAGAGAGAGAGAGAGAGAGATGTGTGTGTGTGTGTTTAACATGAGAATGAGAAGCCAAGACTTCCAGATTCTGATGTTACATTTCTCCATTTTTTAAAAGCTGGCAGCTCTCTCTCTGCAGAGCTGTGGGCCAACTGAAACACGTGGGCCGGCGCACCACCGGGCACGGGGCCCTGGCACTGCCACCTTCTGCAGGCCGTGCCCTGCCCGGGCCTCCCAAAAAGGGAGCAGGGAAGCACCATCGCCTTTACCCTTTGGGGAACCCTGGGCACCAGCGACTCACCCTCTTCGTTGGGGCCCCCTCGGCCATCCTTGGGGGTGCAGCAGCCGTTCTCCACCGCCCTGGAAGCTTCGGGTGGGGTGTCGGCGGCCCCCTCTCCCTCGGCGGGGCCTCCACCCTTCTGCCCTGCGGCGGGGCTCCCCTCCTCCGGCTGGGGTTCACTCCGCTGCTTCTCCAGGTCCCCGTTGGGCACCAGTTCTGGGGGGCCGGAGTCCTGGGCCATGGATGGGGACTTGGAGGCCACTGCGGGGTCCTTGGGCCCCTCGCTGTTCTCCACCTGGAAGGAGCAAGAAAGAGAACCCCAGAGGGGTACCGTTGAGAGCCGAGATCTGGGGCGCTTCTCTGGGGCTGGGGGAAAAGGCTTGAGGCCTCCGGGATGGCGGAAAATGCCTTTGCTCAGATCCTGGATGTGGCTCTGCGTGACGGGTCACGAACGCACACGCGCGTGCACGTTCCAGGGGCGCAGGGGTGACGTCCATAAGTCCAGGCCCAGCTGGCTGGTTCCCCGCCCCCTCATTTCCACACCCCTCCAGCCCCCTACCCACGCCCCAACTCCTCTCTGCTCTGATCTTGGCCTTCCAAGCTCTGTCCACAGAAAAATGCATGAAAAGCAAGATTTCACTTCAGGTTTTTTATTTTTTTCCACTCATTTCCACACCCCTCCAGCCCCCTACCCACGCCCTAACTCCTCTCTGCTCTGATCTTGGCCTTCCAAGCTCTGTCCACAGAAAAATGCATGAAAAGCAAGATTTCACTTCAGGTTTTTTATTTTTTTCCACTCGGGAGAAGCCCAGGTTTTCCTTCCTTCTCTCTCTCTCTCTCTCTCTCTCTCTCTCTCTCTCTCTCTCTCTCTCTCTCTCTCTCTCTCTCTCTCTCTCTCTCTCTCTCTCTCTCTCTCTCTCTCTCTCTCTCTCTCTCTCTCTCTCTCTCTCTCTCTCTCTCCTCTCTCTCTCCTCTCTCTCTGTCATTTTCTGTCTTTGTCTTTGTCTGTCTTCCCACCCCTTTGTTCTCTCTCTTCTCACCTCTCTAAATTATTTTACAATAAACCCCCTTTGCGTCAAGAGAGGGCATTTGCTTTGCACACATCAGACCCAGGTTCGATCCTCGACACTCCAAATAGTCTCTCTCCAACCCCCACCCCAAACACCACCAGGAATGAATCCCGTGTGCAGAGTCAGGGATAACCCCTCGGCGTGGCCAATCAAATCAAAACAAAACAACCTACTTTGCTTCACTTGAAACAAAAATAAAATAAAAAAACAAACCCAGATTCCTGGGCTGCAGGGCACATGGCCCCCTGGTACAGCCATCTTTGGCGGGCCATGCCCTGCTAGGCCTCCTGGGAAGAGGGAAGTACCTACCATCGCCTTTAACCCTGGGGGAACCCTGGCAAATCCAGGTGAGCTATGAGCTGTAAGGACCTTGCGTTGCACTTGGGGGAAAACTGAGTTTAATCATTAGTAGCACATAATGGTCCCTCATGCTCCGCTAGAATCAGTCACTGAGCACAGAGCCAGGAGTCAGCCTTAAGCACCGCAAGTTGTAGCCTAAATCCTACTCTTCAAACATGATTCCAGAAACCAGGGGAGATGTCTCAAAGGGCTGGAGCTCATGTCTGATAAATACAGATTACACACCCACAAACAGGGCCCCTAGCATGGCCCTAATAACCCCCAGATGCAGAGATTCCCTCCCTAGATCAGCCAAAAGAAGGAAAACTGCTTCAGAAGATTCTAGAGGACCAGGGATGACTGACTTGGGTTTTTGGAGCCCCCCTAAAACCCATCCCCTTCCCTTTTGATCTTTGTAAGTTCGGGCCCAGGAGAGGGGTGTTGGGGCCTCACGTGGCCCTCTGAGCCTCTGATTCGGGTCTCTCACGTTTTTGGGAATGCAGATCCACTTTGCCAAGCACTGCCCAAAATATGGGTTTGTCCCCAAGAGAACCAGGGACAAGTGTCCCTGCACTAGGGCAGTTTTTCTGTGACACACCAACCCCAAGCCTGCTGACCTCTGAGGAGGTTCTCCGATGCCTCAGGGACTGGTTTCAGGTTACCCAATCATTTTTGTTTGTTTGTTTTTTGTTTTTGGGCCACAGCTGGTGATGCTCAGGGGTTACTCCTGGCTATGCTCTTAGAAATCACTCCTGGCTTGGGGGACCATATGGGACGCTGGGGGAATCAAACTGTGGTTTGCCCTAGGTCAACACGTGCAAGGCAAATGACCTACCGCTTGTGCCACCGCTCTGGCCCCTCTCCCAATCTTCTGATCTCAGGCACAGGGGCAGGCTGGTCAGCTGCTGGGGGACTGTAGATCAGGTCCCCTCAGAAGGGACAGATAGGGCCAGAGTGATACTCAGTGGCAAGGTCCCCGAGCCTGCCAGGAGCGATTTCTGAGCGCAGAGTCAGGAGTAACCCCTGAGCGCCGATGGGTGTGGGCCCCCCTAAAAAGAAGGGACTGATAAGGCAGACGTGAGTAGGCCCTGGACCACTCTCTGCCATGTATACCCCACCAGGCTGTCCTGGAGAAGGGCAGGGGCATCTGTTCAGCAGACACACCCCAGCTCAGCACCCTGCCTGTCATCTTCCCCGAGACAAGGCTAGACCAGAGGAGTTCTTCCTTTACAATCCTTTCCATCTTCTCTATATAACAGGCTCAAAAATTCAACCCCCACAAAAATGAACAGTGTGTCCAAGGCTCAATCTCCTATTGTAGGACCCTTCCCTCCCAGACAAGCCATTACCAGCAGTTGGTCAAGGGAAGTAGGGCAGGGGCCAGAGCAATTGCACAGCAGGGAGGCCACTTGCCTTGCACATGAACATCCTGGGTTTGATCCCCAGAATCCCGTATGATTCCTTGAGCCCACCAGGAGTGATTCCTGAGCGCAGAGGCAGAAGCAAGTCATCACAAGTATCTTTTCTAGCCATTACTAACCGAGTATCTTTCCTAGCTATTACTACCTCTGAGTAACAATAGCAGAGTATCTTTCCAGTTGGTTAAAGATAGCCAAGTACCTTGTGGAGTACTTTATATTAGCTCCCATATATCCAGACCAGATGCTTTTGTCTTGTTTTTGTTGTTGTTGTTTTCTTTTGTTTGTTTTGGTTTTGGGGATACTCCCAGCAGTGCTCAGAGGTTAATCCTGACTCTATGCTCAGAAATTACTCCAGGCAGGGCCAGAGCAGTGGTGCAGGGTATAAGGCTTTTGCCTTGCACGTGCTATCTTAGGATGGACCTTGATTTGTTCCCCTGGTGTCCCATATGGTCCCCCAAGGCAGGATCAATTTCTGAGCGCATAGCCTGGAGGAACCCCTGAGCATCACTCAGTGTGGCTGAAAAACAAAGAAACAAAACAAAACAAACAAAAAAGAAATTGCTCCAGGCAGACTCAAGGGGACCATATGGGATGCTGGAGATTGACCCTGGGTTGGCTGAGTACAAGGCAAATGCCCTACCCACTGTGTTATCACTCCAGCCCCGATTTTATGTTCTTTTAGAAGTCTTTTATTTGCTTTATTTATTTGGGCCACACTTGGAGGCAATCTACTCCTGGTTCTGCACTCAGATATCATTCTTGGTAGTGGTAGAAATCACTAGTAGATGCCAGGGATCGAACCAGGTTTGTCCTGGGTCAGCCACTTGCAAAGCAAATTCCTTATTCCCTGTGCTATCGCTCTGGCCTAAGACTTTTAGATGCTTCTTTCTTGTTCCTTATTTCTCACATTTTACTCACACACACACACACACACACACACACACACACACACACACACGTGGGGGGTTCTGTCTCCTATTTAACAGTCACTGGAGTGACAGGAGACCCCATACCATACCAGTCATTGGAGGGGCTGGGGACAGGGCATTCCTGCTGAGAAGAGGCCAGGGAGTGGACTGGCCTGAGGCACAGCTCACCACTGAAGTGCTGGCTCCCTGAAAAAATACCATAGCCCTCAAATTTGGTCCTGAACCCCAGAGGGGGTCAAAGAGGGCCCAGGGAAGGCCTTGGGAACACAGAAATACAAGCAGAGCAAGAACCCTCCCAGGCAGCCCCCAGAATGCCCCAAGGACAGTGTGGTCTACAGGTATCGAAGGGAGTTCTGGGGAATGTGCCAGCCAGCCCTCCTGTCTGTGCTGGTTGAGTGGGGTGGAGGGGGGAGCAGCCAGTTCCCTGGAAAGCAGTGGCCCAGCAGTTCTCAGGGTGGGAGCCAGCAGGAGGAAGGGGACATACAGGTTCTGGAAGGGATGTGTCCTTCCATGCTCTGGTGCTCAGGGCCTCATCATGCAGAGCTGGGCTGAACCCCAAATATCGCCCCTGATCTTTGCCCCCTACTCCAGCCTTCCAAGCTCCACAACCGATGACACCCTTCCTGGTGTACCTCCTCTCCCCCTTGACGTTCCATCTGTATGGGAGCCAGTGGGTGTCCACCTCGGGGTTGGCTCTGCTATGGTTCCCCAGAGCCCCCCAACATGAAGTGGAGGCTGCGTGGCCCAACTCGGGCCTGGTTCCCCCCAGAACCCTTCTCTCACCATGCCTGCTGCCCTCACAAAGCTGCTCAGGACAGCCGGCTGTCACTCACTTCCTGTCAGGGACCACATGGCCTCCTGGCCTGGGACTCACTTCCTGTTGACTGCCTGCTCCCGTGGAGAGCTGGGGAACCCGCCCCAGCGACTGAGGCCCTGCAGGCTGCCCTGGAAGATTCCAGCCAGCCGCTGGGTGACAGGCGCCAACCTTCCTGAGGTGGGCGTCGAGGGGTTCAGCTCCCTGTGCCCCTTAAGCCCCTGATTTTTCCAGGCAGCCACCCGCCTCCCTGGTCCCTTGTCCCCACTCCATGCCCCCCCAGAAGTGGAAGCAGGTGGCGGCCGGCACAGAGGACAGCTGGCCACAGATCTGAGTCATGACATTTGGGTATCATGTGAAGGGCTGTGCTGGCTTGGGGACTCGGCTCCCACAAAGAGTTATTTGGCCCCCAAATATCAGGCACGTCAGTGCTGCAAGTCTGGACGGTGGCAACAGCTTCGTCTCATTTGCTTTCGGGCCACACCCGGCAGTGCTCAGGGCTTATTCCTGGCTCTGTACTTGGGGATTGATGCTGGCAGGTGCTTGAGGGAGATCAAACTGAGTTCAGCCACATGAAAGGCAAGTGCCCTAACCATTGTACTGTCTCTTCAGCCCCAAGATCTCCCCTTTCTTAAGGATTCTTCCTTTTCTCAACACTGGCAGGTACTCTATGGGCCTAAGCAGAGTTCACCCCAGCAGTGCTCAGGGGGCCTTGTGGTGCTGGAAACGGAGCACACTATCTCCCTGCTTTCCTAAGAAGCATATTAAAGTCGGCAGGTTGGGGCCGGAGAGATAGCATGGCGGTAAGGCATTTGCCTTGCATGCAGAAGGATGGTGGTTTGAATCCTGGCAACCCATATGGTCCTCTGAGCCTGGCAGGAGCGATTTCTGAGCATAGAGCCAGGAGGAACCTCTGAGCACTGCTGGGTGCGACCCAAAAACCAAAAAAAAAAAAAAAGGTCTGTCTCTCTTACACACACACACACACACACACACACACACACACACACACACACACACACACACACACACACATGTTCTTTGAAGCTGGCTCCCAGCTCAAACCCTCCTCCACACCAGCATGTCTGGCAGGCTGCCTGAAAGAAGAGGACAAAGCCTCTCCAGCATGTCAACCTACTGCTATAGCATCTATTTGCAAACCACCTCGGCCCATACTTCCTGTGGTTTGTGGGTCTCTCTCCTGCCCCACTTCTCCTGTCCGTCCATCTGTCCCTCCCAGCCACTCTCCGAGCAGCTCAAAGACCAGAGCACAGAACTATATCACCCACGGGCTAGAAAATGAGTCAGTCCTGTGACTCCCCGCTGCTCCCCTGCAGGGCCAGGGCTCCAGACTAGCCTGCGCTCTCTGGTACTCCCAAGCAGTGGGGCTTCTAGAAGGTTCGAGGAGCCTCTGGAAATTCCACTTGAGGAGGAGGAGGATCTCCAATCCCCAGGGCACCTTCCCCAGAAGAAGGGGAGCTGCAGAGTGTCCCCCAAAACTAGCAGCAGTGTCAGGAGCCTTCTACAGAGAGCCTGGCCCCACCTCTCATCTGTTCAGGGTACCCCAGAACTCCCACCCTCCCCATAAAGGAGGGGTCTCCAAACAGGAAGTGACTTTGAGGAATTGATTAAGATGTTCCCACATGCAAAATGAAAACCTGGCAACAACAGCGAGGTGAGGGGGATGGGGTCCAGGCATCTGGGGAGCAGGGCAAGAGCCCTCCTAGGAGGTGGATGTGGCCCTGAAGGACCCCAGCTGCCCTTCCCCATTCTCCAGGGCTCTGATCCTCTCTCTGAAAACCCCCACAGTCAGAGCCAAAGTTGGGCTGAGGGTTTGCCTCTGCCTCTCCTCCTGTGCTGAGGCCCAATGGGGGCTCCCCTCCTCCCATTCCCCGCCCAGCATCAGCCCTTGCAGAGTCTTTCAGGCCTCTCACTCAGCTTCATGCCCGCCGGGCAGCCTGGCAGCAGGCCCGCTGCGGCTGGATGATTAAAGACACACAATCGCAGGTGCAGATGCAAGCGGGGTGCGCCTCAGCCCACGGACACGCACCCCCTGGGGGGCCCTCCCTCTGCTCCCCTGGGCCTATCTGCCCCCACCCCAAACCCTGGACTTTTCCAGCTTGACTCCAGTTTCAGGAAACAGCCACCACCGGCTCCCTGGCAGGACAGCCCTGCCCCTAGAGCTGGCACCAAGCCGGCTTCCCTTCGCCTCTACTCTAGGCCTCTTTCAATCCTTTGCCGGGCAGCTCTCTAAGGGTTGGGGAAGGGTGGAGTCGGCGTGAGGTGGGGCACCCCACCCATTCCCACTTCCAAACAGAGGGTCCCCAAGGATGAAGGGAGCCAAGAAGGGTCAACTCTAGAAAATGGGGCCCCAGCCTGGGCCCTCACCTCACCTCCGGGCTCAACTCCGACCTAGACTGTGAGTTGCTAAAACTCCCTCTTCCCCAGAGATCTCTCCACCATGCCTGCATGTACTGTACCTGCACGCACTAAGCTTGTGTGAATGTGTGCGTGCATATTGGCTGTGTTCATGTGTGCCTATGTGTGTGGAGTGACAGAGACTCATGTCCGAGGAGAGAAGCTCTGCAGATGAGCCCCATTCACCTCAGCCAAGGAACATCAAGAAGGGACTGTGCAGGGGCCTGAGAGATAGCACAGTAGTAGGGCATTTGCCTTGCACAGGTTGACCCTGGATGAACCCAGGTTTGATTCCCGGAATCCCATAGGGTCCCCTGTGTCTGCCAGGGGTGATTTCTGAGTGCAGAGCCAGGAGTAAACCCTGAGCACCGCTGGGTGTGGCCCAAAAACCAATAAATAAGTAAGTAAATAAGAAGGGAATGTGACTGGTGCCCAGCAAGCCAGGTGAGCTTTGCTCCAGCGGAGACCCAGTTGACCCTCAGAGGGCCTGCCTGCACCCTTTGAAGTCGCCCCAAGGGCTGAGAGGCAGGAGGCACCATTCACAGGCCCCAGCTTTCTTTTTTTTTTTTTTTTTTTTGGTTTTTGGGCCACACCCTGTGACGCTCAGGGGTTACTCCTGGCTATGCGCTCAGAAGTTGCTCCTGGCTTCTTGGGGGACCATATGGGACGCCGGGGGATCGAACCGCGGTCCGTGCGCAGGCAAGGCAGGCACCTTAGCTCCAGCGCCACCGCCCGGCCCCAGGCCCCAGCTTTCTAACAGATCTCTTGACAAGACATCTATGCTCCACCTCTGAGAAAGGGGAACCCACTGCGGGAAGTGGCCTGGCATTTCTGGAGAGCAATTCTAACAGGACCCCCTTCTTGGACTCCCACAGGGCCTCACCCTGCCCTCAATCTCCTAACTTTTTTTTTTCTGGCTTTTGGGTTACGCCCAGCCGCGCTCAGGGGTTACTTCTGGCTCTGCGTTCAGAAGTTGCTCCTGCAGGCTCAGGGGACTATATGGGATGCCAGGATTCGAACCACCATCCATCCTGTATTGGATGTGTGCAAGTCAAATGCCCTATCTATCGGCTGTGCTATCTCTCCAGCCCCTCAATCTCCTAACTTTCTTTTTTTTTTTTTTTTTTTTTTGGTTTTTGGGCCTTCACCCGTTTGATGCTCAGGGGTTACTCCTGGCTATGAGCTCAGAAATCGCCCCTGGCTTGGGGGGACCATATGGGATGCCGGGGGATCGAACCGCGGTCGGGTCCGTCCTACGCTAGCGCTTGCAAGGCAGACACCTTACCTCTAGCGCCACCTTCCCGGCCCAATCTCCTAACTTTCATCTCGGCCCTCCCTCCATGCCTCTGTGACCTTCCCTGGTCAATTTTCTGCCCATCTGGCACACGTCTGGTGGCAGAACCCACACAACTCCCAATTCCCTGGGTAGCGACCAGGAAGGAGAACCGGGGCCAGCAACGCAGCCTGCACCTCAAATGCAGTGGGTGGGGGCCTCAAGAGGGGCTAGTGTGAGGCTCCAGGGACTCCTGAGAATGATTAACTTTAGCTGGAGGTGGACCAAGAATGGTGATTCTGAAAAAAGGGCCAGAGAGAGGTAACAACAAATATTTTTTTTAATAACCAAAGAGGAACATGGGATTTCATTTTTTGGGGGGTTTGGGGCCACATCCGGTGGCGCTCAGGGGTTACTCCTGGCTATCTGCTCAGAAATTGCTCCTGGCAGGCACGGGGAACCACATGGGATGCCGGGATTTGAACCAACCACCTTAGGTCCTGGGATAGGCTGCTTGCAAGGCAAACGCCACTGTGCTATCTCTCCAGCCCAGGATTTCATTTTGATATTCTTCCCTAAGACCATCGATGTAGAAACACACTTAAAGCACTCTCTGATCTGCTCCCTAATAGGATCCTGAGTGACAGAGGCATCAAATATCCCTGGGGCCTGTGACACGTTCCATCCAGTCCCCCAGGGCCACCTGACAAATGGGTTGGGGTTCTGGCTCCATGCTCATCTCCTGGCATGCTCTTGCATTCAACCTGTCTTGCTCCCAGATACCAGAGCAAATTCCCCAAACACCACTCTCATCTGCCATATACCCCACCTCAAAATTTTAAGGGGAGGGCTGGAGTGATAGTACAGCAGGTCGTGTATTTGCTTTCCCTTCAGCTATCTTGTTTTTTGTTTTGTTTTGTTTTGTTTTTGAGGAGGCCACACCTGGTGGCACTCAGGGGTTACTCCTGGTTCTATGCTCAGAAATCCTTCTGGCAGGCTTAGGGGACCATATTGGATGCCGGGGATCAAACCTAGGTTCATCCTGGCTGTGTGTAAGGCAAATGCCCTACCGTTGTTATAATGCTCCAACCCTTCCCTCAGCTCTCTGAACCGCTCTGAACTCCTCTGACATCTGGACCATAGAAAGTCTTCAGTGCTAGGAGCACTTGAACTGATGAAGTGTGGGAATGAGAGGGTGAATCTGCAGGATTTAGTTCACAGACAAAATCTCTTATCTTGGCACGTTTGTATGTGAGAGGAGCCAGGGATCAAACTCGGGGCCTCAGACCTGCACAGCCTGTGCTCTCTCTGCCTCTGAGTTTCCTTCTCGATACCCCTACAGAAGTACCCGCTGCCTTGTTTTCCTCCCATCTTCAAAAACATGAGACCAGGGGGAGGACAGGTGGCCTACAGCCACTCAAAGACTCTCTGTCCCCCCAGGAAGTATTTTTTGGGGGGCACACCCCATGATGCTCAGGGGTTACTCCTGGCTATGTGCTCAGAAATCACTCCTGGCTTGGGAGACCATATGGGACGCTGGGAGATTAAACCATGGCCCATCCTAGGTCAGCCATGTGCAAGGCAAATAAATGCCCTACCGCTGTGCCACCTCTCGGGCCCCATTATGAGAAAGTTTTGTGCATTACAAGAGGCTGCTACAGGGGACAGCAGCCTCTGACTAGGGCCTAGGATGAGAAGTGCAGGAGTCGCTCTCTAGAGAAATCCAGGGGGTGCCTGAGCTCCCTCTTGGAGACTAAACAGAAGGTCATATCAGGTTGGAAAAAGGAGCCAGCACAACTGTGCACCGCCAGCTAGAGCTGTGACACAGAAGTCCCCCGTTTCCTCCATCTGTACCCCCAAGTGTTCTGCTCCGAAGCCAGACAGCCTCCCTCCCCATCGGGGTGTCCATGGTTTGGAGTAAGCTCAGGGCACAGCTCCCAGCCGCCCTCCCTCCTCCCCACCTCCCGCCCCTCCCTCCCTTGCTGGGTTATTCTTAGCTGGAGAGGTGACCTCAGAATGCTCCTTGGAGCAAAAATAACCCCAGAGGAAGTCGGTGGGATAAATCTGCGATGAGTAGCTGCAGATAGCTAATAAACAAACAGGGTACGAGGCCCCTAAAGGCCTGGTCCCCCCCACCAGCCTCGGATGGGCTGGAGCAGGAACTGTCCCCTTTGAGGCTGCCAGCAATGGGTGCAAAGGACAAAGATGAGTGCAAGGATAAAGACTAGTGAGCAGGCTGCCCTCCTGTACCCCTCCGCCTTGTCCTCATGAGCCCACGAGCAGGAAGTCTCCTTTTCCTTTGGCTCGCTCGGCCCAGCAGGCCAGCAGAGCCGGCCAGCTGTGTGCCCTATGCCCTCCCAGGCCTGGGCCCAGGTGCCAGCTCCCGGCTCGCTCCGCCCAGCCCTGAGCTGCTTCCTGTTTCCTGTTCTCTCCAGGCTGAGGCATCCTGGCCAGCAGCCCAGAACCCCACCACAGCTCTGGGCATCAGCAGTCCTCTGGGGAGCCTTCATCAGGATGCTTTCCTTTGGTTTGGGTTGTTTGTTTGTTTATTTGTGCTCAGGGCTTGCTACGGGTTTGTGCTCAGGGTTTTCTTCTAGCAGTGTGTATTGGCAGGGATCATGTGTGGTGCTGGGAATCGAAATAACAATTCTGCCTCTGATCCTCAGGCTGCTTTTTGGATTGGGCCCGTATCTGTTTTGTTTTGTTTTGTTCTTGGTGTCACACCGGTGGCATTCAGGGGTTACTCCTGGCTCTGCACTCAGAAGTCACTTCTGGCAAGCTTGGGGGACCATATGGGATGCCGGGATAGGAATCATCAGTCTGTCCTGGATCAGCTGCTTGCAAGGCAAAGGCCCTACTGCTGTGCTATCTCTCTGGCCCCCTGTCCCTGTTTTGTTTTGTTTTCCTTTTATTGTTTATTTGTTCCTGGGCCACACCCCCTGGTTCTAAGGGCTTTCTCCTGGGTTTGCCCTCAGGGGACCTTAAGTGGTGCCTGGGACTGAAGCCGAGTCAGCTGGTGCAAGGCAAGCACCAACCTGCTGGAATGTCCCTCCACCCCCACTTTACAGCCCTCCTAGCTGGTTAATCTCAGGAGAGTGGGGTACCTGAACTTCCTGTCTGTGGGATTGCAGTCAGGACGTGTGGGGTCCCCACCCTCCCCTCCAAACCTCCAGCTCTTCATCTACATCGCTGGGAGAGAGACCAAGTCAATCCTAATGTCTGCTGTTGTTGTTACAGTTGAGGGAGTCACACTCAGTGGTGGCAGGGCTGGAACTCAGGGCCACACACCCCTGAACTCGCTGAGGGCCCAGGATTGCTGGAGGCTGCAGTCGGGGTTGCTGGGATGACCCAGGGTAGGGAGGGGAGGAGAGGTCAGGAGAAGGGGCATGGCCAGAAGGCAGAGTGTCCTATGGCCAGTGAAGCCAGGGAGAGGCAGGGTGCAGGGATGAGGACATAGATCTTGACCAGGAAGAAGCAGAGATCCTGGAGAGTTTCTGAGGGTCCTCATAGCCAGCAGCGTGCAGAACTTGGGGGTCACTGCAGTGATAATTGGGAGACCAGGTGGGGACTGAACCAAGCAGACTTCGATTACTTGAAGACTCCCCAGATCCTGTGTGGCCCAAAGGGAAGGAATCTCCTTTGTGTTTGGTCTCACACCAAGGTGCTTAGCAGTGGGATAGGGAGAGGTTGCAGTTGAGGAAACAGGTCAGGGGCTGCTCTAGATAAGGGAAGCTGGCAAGAATGACAAGACTTGGAGCAAAAGAAGTTAAAAGGGGGCCTGGAGAGATAGCACAGCGGTGTTTGCCTTGCAAGCAGCCGATCCAGGACCAAAAGTGGTTGGTTTGAATCCTGGTGTCTCATATGGTCCCCCGAGCCTGCCAGGAGCTATTTCTGAGCACACAGGCAGGAGTAACCCCTGAGCACCACCGGGTATGGCCCAAAAACCAAGAAGTTAAAAGGGATGGCTGGAGTGATAACACAGTGGTAGGTCATTTGCCTTGCATGTTGCTCACCCTGTATGATCCCCTGAGCGTGCCAAGAGTATCTCCTGAGTCCCTCCTCCTGGTTTGGCCCAAAAACCAAAAAAAGGAAAGGAAGTTAAAAGGATCCCCCAGGGCCAGAACTATAAAACAGTGGGTAGGATGCTTGCCTGGGTTTGATCCCCACCATCCCTTACGGTCACCTGGAGTCTGCTAGGAGTGATTCCTGAGTTAGAGTCAAGAGTAAGCACCGAGTAAGCCCTGGAGTGTGGCCCCCAGATGAACAAGCAAAAAGATCCTTGGGGGAGTGAGGGGACCGATTGAGGACACTAGTAGCTAATGATACCTTGTCTCCCCTGGTCCTGTACTGGTCACGTTCCATTTGCTCACACACAGCACACACATATATGCTCTCATACACATACAAATATATTCTCACACGCCTATACACAGCACACACATGTGCTCTCATACAAATATATAATCATATATGCACAATCCACATGTATGTGCTGACACACTTTACATACCCTCATGCAGATAATCACACTCATACACAAATAGTCACTCTAACATAGGCACTTGCACAGGCTGACAGACATTCATATTCACACACTGAGCATCTACACTGAGCCTTACAGCTCTCCTACAGTGTCCCACCTGTTGGGGTCTGCCCTGGCTCACTCTGCTGCTTTTGAGGTCATGGGGAGCTGCTGACTCAAGGTCCCCGCTGCTGGGTCCCCAGAAACTCTCCTGCCAGGCTGGGCAGAGGGCATCCCCGATGAGCGTCTGCTTCGTGATCAGCACAGAGGTGCATGTGGCCAAGTACCTCGCTGACCCCTTACTGACCTGCCCACCCTTTCCCCACGGGGGTCCCCAGAGTGGGCAGTTCTCTCTGGCCTGTCTGGCTCTGCTCCCCCATGCACCCAGGGATCCCTCTTCTAACAGTTGTCCCTATCTCAGTTCCCCATCAGCATCCCTGGCTTCCTCTCCCAGCAGGGACCTCTTGGGATCCCCGGATCCGACTGGATCTGTCCGGATTCCCAGCAGACACAGTTGCTCAGAAAGTGGCAGGCTGGGCCTGGAGAGATAGCACAGCAGTGTTTGCCTTGCAAGCAGCCAATCCAGGACCAAAGGTGGTTGGTTCAAATCTGTGTCCCATATGGTCCCCCGTGCCTGCCAGGAGCTATTTCTGAGCAGACAGCCAGGAGTAACCCCTGAGCACCGCCAGGTGTGGCCCAAAAACCAAAAAAAAAAAAAAAAAAAAGAAAGAAAGTGGCAGGCTGCAGAGAGGTCACCACTGGTCTCCCCCGTCCCAATACTTTGAAGGCAATAGCTACACTGGCCCCAGAGGGGAGCAGCACCTTGGGACAGGATGGGTGTCCCCAGTGGCCCCATGTGAGCAAGCAGAAAGCAGATCAGAGAAGTGCGGTGGGTGGTTGCTGTCACACAGCAGGTGGGACTACCATGGCCTCCAGGGCAAGGGAAAGGGAGCAGGGAAAAGGCTGGGCCCACCTTTGCTGGGGCTTGGACCCATCAACTCCCACCAGATTCTAAGTGGGGGCACCAGCCCAGATGTCTCGGAAGGGGAACACAAAGCCCTGTTTTCAGCTCTAGCACCGGAGCTTCCCCCAACCTGGGCCTGTTCCTGGCTGAGGGCAAATTACTCTCTGGTCAGTATTCCAGACTTATTGGCTGACTGCACACCCATTTTTCTTTTAGCTTTTGGGTCACACCAACAATCACTCCTGGTGGTGCCTGGGGAACCACATGGAATACTGAGGATCGAACTAAGGACGTCTGTATGTAAGGCAAGTGCCCTTTCCCCATTCTATCTCTCTGGCTCCTGACTGCCCCCTGGGTAGGAAAAAAAATCACTCAGCACCCCTGACCCCCACATCTCTGTTCTCAAAGCAAACAAGCAGAAAATATCCCCAATGTTTCCTAAGGCTCCTGCTCCCCCTCAGGACTATCCTGATCCTCCCTGTTGTACTGCTTGCTTTGGGAAACATTGACATCCTTTTTCCTCTCATAGACCCAGCACCTGCCCTGGGCTCACTCCCACCTTTGGTTTGAAGGTCCCACAGGGAGGAGCCTTTTATTTGGTCTCTGTGGGCCCCTCACATGTACTTACTATGTTGGCCCTAATCCACAAGGCTTTTAGCCTGGCAGTGGGCATCTCCCTCAAGCTTCCTGCTGAGGGGGGAGAGTGGGACTCCTCTGGAATCTGCAGAGTGCAGACTGGGGTCTCCACCAGCTGGAAATTTTGTGGGGAACTCCTACCTCTTTTGGTTTGTTTGATGGTCCACAAATGGTAGTGTTCAGGGCTTAATCCTGGCTCTGTATCAGCATCATTCCTGGCTCTGTACTCAGCATCAGCAACTACATATGCTTGGGGAACAGCATATGTAGTTGGGGATCAAATCCATGTCGTTGTGTGCAAGGCAAATACCCTACCCGTTGTACTATCTCCCCAGCCTAGGTTATCCTCTTTTTTTTTTTGTTTTGTTTTTGTTTTTTGCTTTTTGGGTCACACCTGGCAGCGCTCAGGGGTTACTCCTGGCTCCATGCTCAGAAATCACTCCTGGCAGGCTCGGGGGACCATATGGGATGCCGGGATTCAAACCAATGACCTTCTGCAGGAAAGGCAAACGCCTTACCTCCATGCTATCTCTCCACCCCCCCTTTTTTTTTTTTTTTTTTTTTGTGGTTTTTGGGTCACACTCGGCAGTGCTCAGGGGTTATTCCTGGCTCCAGGCTCAGAAATTGCTCCTGGCAGGCACGGGGGACCATATGGGATGCCGGGATTCGAACCGATGACCTCCTGCATGAAAGGCAAACGCTTTACCCCCATGCTATCTCTCCGGCCCCAACACCCCCCCTTTTTTAAATTATTTTTATTTTTATTTTTTATTTATTTATTTATTTTTTTTTTTGGTTTTTGGGACACACCCAGCGGTGCTCAGGGGTTACTCCTGGCTGTCTGCTCAGAAATAGCTCCTGGCAGGCACAGGGAACCATATGGGACACCGGGATTTGAACCAACCACCTTTGGTCCTGGATTGGCTGCTTGCAAGGCAAACACTGCTGTGCTATCCCGGGCCCTATTTTTTATTTTTTTTAGGAAGGCCACACCATGGATGCTCTGGGCTCACTCCTAGGGCTCTGCACTCAGGAATCATACCTGGAGGGACTCAGAGGATCCTATGAGATGCTGGGAATCAAATCTACAGTACCCTTTTTTTATCCTTCAACTCCAGATGAATGTTTTCATTCAGGCCATGAAAGATTCATGTTTACTCTGAGATGAAATGTTTCAAGTCACTTGCCTCTTTGGTGGAGACCAAACTCCTGAGCGGTTCCCTGGAGAACCTCTTAGCAGAAGGTGGGGTTGCTGCGTAGACCTCAGGGGTTCCCAAATCTCCTTGCAGCCAGTGCTCCTCTACCCCACTGTCCCTTTTCTCTTCAGCTCCTGGATTCTACCCACAGGGAGAACTGCCCCCACACTCTGCAGAAGAGCATCTGCTGGGAGGCCTGAGTTCCAGCTGTGTACCCCTTCTTCTCAGAGAAGGACCCCAATGTCCTGGGAGCCAGCCAAGAGTTTCAGAACCACAAAAGGCTCCTGGATGTGTAGCACCTAAAGGGAACCCCAAAGATGTAGGCTACAATACCCCCGAAGCTGTGTAATGCTGGGACTCACCACTACGCTGCGTCCCCTTCTTCCAGACCTCGGGGTGCTTTGTGAGTAAAAGGAGGTGCCCCCCCCGGGTTCCATTCTGTCCGCTTGGCCCCTGCCAGTCACTGCCCTTCCAGAGGGAGCCAGGCTGGGTGAACCCTCAGAGTACAAGGCCCCCGAGCCAGGTGTGGGTTAGGGGGGGCATGTCTTCAGCTGGGTGCAGAAAACAGGTAAAGGTGTGGAGGTCACAGTGGGGTGCACCAGATGGTCTGGAAAGGCTGGAAAGCAAAATCCCCCACTCCACAACTCAACTGGCAGGTTGGGAGGGGAGACACTCCTTCCTGTGTTCACTCACCGGGGGATGCTTGCGTTTTCGTCCCGGCCGCCCCACTTTCCGCGTGGTTGTGCTGGGCTCCTGCCGCTCGTCCTTGCCACGGGCCTCCTCCTGCTCGTCTCCCTCCTGCAGGCGAGCACACGTGGACAGTGAGCAGGCTGCACCCCTGACATGCATCCCTGCCCCCAAGGCCCCCAGATCACCACCTTCCCAGGGCCCCAATAGCAGGGAGGATCTTCACTTCAACTTTGTTCGCTTGGTTTGGTTTGCGGGCCACACCCGGCTGCGCTCAGTGGTCACTCCCCGTTGGGACTGGCCACACCAGGCCAGACACAAACCACAGGACTTCAGCCCAATGAAGAATTCCCTCCCTGAACCCCCTTTTCTTGGAAAGAAGAAAGTCAAATAAGAGAATCACTAAATTGAATGTGGGGCTAGGGATGTGGCTCAGTAGGAAAGGTCCTGGGTTCCATTCCCCAGCAGTTGAAGGGAATGTGTAAAGGGAAGGGAAGGGAAGGGGAGGGGAGGGGAGGGGAGGGGAGGGGAGGGGAGGGGAGGGGAGGGGAGGGGAGAAATTGAAATGTGTAAAGCATTAGGAGGCTGCCACAATGGACACCACTGGGTTGATTTTGACACTGGATTCATCCAGGCCGCCCAACCCACAGAAGTGACAATCAGCTCTTCCTCCCGACTCCCCAAGTTCCAGGCCAGGAGTCCAGCCTCTCAGTGCCTCCCACCTCCAACCTCTGGGCCTGCAGGGTCAGCCGTGCCATCTCTCAGAGCCCAGAGTCAGAAACCTCGAAAGTCCTGCTGCCTCGATGCTCCCGCCTGGCCACAAACCACCCACGCGAGTCCCTTCTGACTCAGCGCCCAGCATGACTAATCACGAGCAGAAATCAAGGAGGGGAAGCAGGGAACTGGTGGGCCCTTGGCTGGCAGAGGGACCCCCCTAGTGCCCCATGGGAGGCCAAGCAGCTTCTGGGCATTCCCACAGAGGAGGACCCTGACCCAGGACACAGGCAGCAGTGCTCAGGCTGGCCCTCAGCGTCCCGCTCAACTTTCATTTTCTCTCACTTGAAAGGAACTTGTGGTTTGCCACATGAATTTTCAGGTGATGAGGGTGGTGGGACGTGCTGACGAAACCCTACGGTGACCAGCTATTGTGTTTTGACTCGGGGGAGCACAACCCTGGTCCCCCTTCAGTGTCTTGTTCAAAGATCCTTGGTGGTGGGGCCGGAGAGATGGAAGTAGGGTGTTTGCCTTGCATGCAGAAGGACGGTGGTTCAAATCCTGGCATCCCATATGGTCCCCTGAGTCTGCCAGGAGCAATTTCTGAGCGTAGAGCCAGGAGTAACCCCTGAGCACTGCCGGGTGTGACCCAAAAACAAACAAAAATAATCCTTGGAGGATCTCAGGGTGTCATGGCTGAGGCTATGAGAATCCTCCAGAGATGCCAGCAGAGGAGGGATACGAAAAAGGAGCTGGTGCATTGTGGGATCAAGAGTGAATGGCACTTGTCCCAAAGGCCAGAGTCAGCAGGTACTCCCAAGTCAAGGACAAATCCTTGGCGATGGGCAGAGGGGTTGGCCTCGCACAGGGCCAAAGCAAGCTGTGCTGAGACACACAGTGGAATGAGCTCTAAGGAGTCCAGTGAAAGTTCCAGAAGAAGAGTGAGGGACAAGAGCCAGGAGTGATTCCTGAGCACAGAGCCAAGAGTAAGCCCTGAGCACTTCTGGGTATGGCCCCAAACATTCCTCCATTAAAAAAAGAACCTGGGGGGCCGGAGAGATAGTATGGAGGTACGGTATTTGCCTTGTATGCAGAAGGTCGGTGGTTCAAAGCCCGGCATCCCATATTGGCCCCCCGAGCCTGCCAGGAGCGATTTCTGAGCGTAGAGCCAGGAGTAACCTCTGAGCATCGCTGGGTGTGACCCCCCCCAAAAAAAAAAACCAAAACAAGACAAAACAAAAAAAGAACCTGGAGGTGCCTGAGGCCCAGGCCTCATGGGGGACCTGGCCTACTGGTTCTCAGAGACATGACATACCCCCATGTGAGAAAGGACCTTGAGAGCCAGCTAGACAGCTTCAAGGTGGGAGGCAGACTTTGCAGGCTGAGTCTCGAGTCTTGAGTCTGATCCCCAGCCCTGCCTGGAGTTATCCCCATGTGTGGCTGGAAAAGAAGAAGGGAAGGCCACTTGGATCTCCAAAGAGGTGATGGATCAGGCACAGACCATTTGCTAAAGGGATAAAGGGACCCCTGTCACAGCACTGACAAGGTCATTTGTGCATGAGAGGGTAAAGGGGGGTCACAGGAAGATACAGGCTCAGGTGGGTCTGTCTGAGCTCACTTGTCTGCCAGCTAGTTCTGGTGATCCATGCTCAGCCTGACCTGTAAATTGGGGTAAGTTGTCTTTTCAACCTATGGCACAGATAGGCAACAGGTGTAGACCCTTGACCATTGACCCCAAAGGCTGTAACAGACCCAGTATTTCTAGGCAGCTTCTGTGTGCCCAGAGAGAGCTGCCCAGCTGCCAGGTCCCTCACTCCCTTCCCAGAGTCCCCCTTGTTGCTGTTTTCTTTTTCCAAGCCAAGCACCCTCACAGGAGCACAATGGCAGGGCAAACAGAGGGTCCTAGGAACTGTGAGGCAGCCCAGCGACTAGAGTGGCTGAAAAGAGCCTAGTGCCAGGGCTCCAGGCCCTTTACCACACCATGCCCCTTGCAGGAGCTCATCCAATCCCTAAGTTTTTTTGTTTTTGTTTGTTTGTTTTTGTTTTTTGGGTCACACGTGGCAGCGCTCAGGGGTTACTCTTGGCTCTATGCTCAGAAATCGCTCCTGGCAGGCTCAGGGAACCATATGTGATGCCGGGATTTGAATCACCAACCTTCTGCATGCAAGGCAAACACCCTACCTCTATGCTATTTCTTCAGCGCCCCGCCCCCCAAAATCCCTAACTTCTATTCAGAGCTGATGAGAGATGCAAAAGCCAGTGGCTTCTTGGCCATTAGGCTAAGATCAAGTGCAGAGACGCAGAAGCCCATCAGAGCCTTTGACCGGCAAAATGTCATGAGAATCACCACGTCCCAGTGATCTCTAGGCAGATGTCTGAGTCTTGAGAAAGGTTTTGCTTTGAGGTCCCTGATAGGCAAATCCCTTGCCATGTGCTGTGACTGGCACCTGGGGCATGTCTAGGCCTGTGGTAGAGAAACAGCAGTACAGCTTTCAGGGCTGAAAATGATGTTAGTAGGATGCACCCGAGAAAGGCATGAGCCCCCCAGTGCTGGAGCTGTGCTAGTGGCACTATCCAGAGTGTTGTGATCTCCAGGAAGCTGGCAGCTATCAAGCCTCATCCTCCGGACTGCTATGGGGCAAGGGGCTTACTGCCAGCCTGCAAACTAGGTGTCCGCCTGAGTTGTGCTTGGGGCCGGGGTGGGGGAAACTAGGTCAGAGCTAGGTCAAAGCTCTGAACAGCAGCTGGTCTGTGCCCTTCCCACTGAGCCATCAGGCCCTGGAGCACGGGTCTGGGGGGTCTGGGAAGAACATGTCCCTGCCGACAGTGGGCCATTCTCCATGGGGGCAGCAGCCACCTGTCACAGGAACCAGAGCAGCCTGCTCAGATTCACTCCAGGGGATCAGCAGACTGAGAGGGGTGAGTGGAGAGATCTGGGGGGCCTCATGGAGACAGACCAGTGTGTCACACGGGGTGCATTTCACTCGTCTCTGGGCGGATGGGCCAAGGACAGGAATGTGAACTATGCTTGTCCAATCTGCAAGGAGCACAGGATTAGGGGGGAAGAGGGGTATCCGCAGAGCCAGAGCAGCTGGAACCCAGGGACGCCCTGAGCGGGAAGTGATTGGGGCCCAGTGGGGCCAGGATGAGTTCATCCTTCCAGGGGAGTCTGATGTTCAGTGAGACAGGCATTAAGGACCCTTCCCGAGCCCTGATTTGTTCACCTATGAGTAAGAGAGCTCAGAGGAATAGTCAGACGGAAGCCCCAGTTCCCTTCCGGGTACCTCACAATCAACCCCCAACAGCTCTCTCTAGGGGACCCAGGGCAACTCTCTGTCCCTGGATCATCATCGAACCAGCAGGTGAAAGTGACCCCCCCCCACCCAGCACAACACAGCTGGGGAGGCCCCTAATTGAAGTCCTACGTGAGAAGGAGATATTTATGGCGACCTCATGGCTAATGATTCCATAAAGAGGAAGGAGTCTGGCTGGAATTCATTCCCAGGATTCACCCATTTCCTCTCCATCACCCCCCTTCTTACGGTGCCTCTTGCCTCCCCTCCCTCCTGCTCCCCACCCAGCATCTGCACCGGACATGTGCAGGCATCACTCAGGGCAGCAAGACAAACCCCAACATCTGGCTGTGACCCCTGCAGTGAGCTGCTCGGGGTTCCCGACACTCCACCAGATGAAGCCCGATGATGTCACCCCAGGGAGCAGGGACCTAAGCCCTTGGCCAGGGGCCTCCAAGGGCCTGCAGGATTGAGTTGAGCGCCTTAAACCCTGGGAAGGCAGACAGGCCCCCCGATCCAGCTTGCGTCGGAATCTTGTCTCACACACTGGCTTCCTTTCAGCCCCTGGCAAACAGATTGCACCAGCTGCACGGATGCAGCCTGGACCACCTTCTCAGGTGGGCGAGAAAGCCCCCCGATTCTTCCAACCTTTCTTATGGCCTTTCTCCTCCAGCGCCCCTTGGGTCCTTCCTCCCTCCAATGACCACTTCCTAGCACCATGAGCATCTCCAGGAAAAGGAAAAGAACTGTACCTTAGTTTTCCAAAGCCTAGACCGATATTTTCTTTTTTTTCTTTTTCTTTTCTTTTTTTTTTTTTGTTTTTGGGCCACACCCGGCGGCACTCAGGGGTTACTCCTGGCTGTCTGCTCAGAAATAGCTCCTGGCAGGCACGGGGGACCATATGGGACACCGGGATTCGAACCAACAACCTTTGGTCCTGGATCGGCTGCTTGCAAGGCAAACGCCACTGTGCTATCTCTCCGGGCCCCAGACTGATATTTTCTAAAGTTGGAAACTACCCTTTGGGGGCGCTGGACTTAGTATCTTCAGGTGCAATACAGGAAAAGGTGAATTCTGCTTGTGTGCTTAAAAGTAGAATTCCAGAGCATATTGAGTGTTGGGTTTTTTGTTGTTGTTGTTGTTTGTTTGTTTATTTGTTTTTCCTGCAAAGGGGTAATAGGTCAAATAAATTTGAGAATCCTGGGGAGATAAGAAAGCGAAGGAAGATAAGGGGAAAAAAAGGAAAGAGGAAAAAAAATTTTTTTTTTTGGTTTTTGGGCCACACCCAGCAGCACTCAGGGGTTACTCCTAGCTCTGAGCTCAGAAATTACTCCTGGCAGGCTTGGGGGACCATATGGGATGCTGAGAAATGAACCATGGTTGGCTGCGTGCAAGGGAAATACCCTTCCCACTGTGCTATCACTCTGGTCCCTGGGTGGATTTTTTTGTTTGTTTGTTTTTTGTTTTTGTTTTTTGGGCCACACCCAGCGGTGCTCAGGGGTTACTCCTGGCTGTCTGCTCAGAAATAGCTTCTGGCAGGCACGGGGGACCATATAGGACACCGGGATTCGAATCAACCACCTTTGGTCCTGGATTGGCTGCTTGCAAGGCAAACACCGCTATGCTATCTCTCCGGGCCCTTTGTTTCTTTGTTTTTTTGAGTCACGGCTAGCAGTGCTCAGGGGTTCCTCCTGGCTCTATGCTCAGAAATCTCTCCTGGCAGGCTCGGGGGACCATATGGGATGCCGGGATTCGAACCACTGTCCTTTTGCATGCAAGGCAAACGCCCTACCTCCATGCTATCTCTCGAGCCCCTCTGGGTGGATTATTTTAAGCCCCATACAACTAGTTATTTAGATGACAATCATCTCTTGCCTTTGTCCACTGCTGGGAATTAACCAAGTGTAGCACCTTTGTTATCTTCTTTTACTCTTATACTGCAGCTCTGGAACGGAGAACAGGTGTGTTTTTCCACTACCAAATTTGAAATCTGAAGCCCAGAGTAGTGATTTAGCTTGTAGAGACCAGAGTGCCAGGAAGACCCTGAGCATCATCCAAAGGTTTATCTTCTGACTCCAACTCCCCAGCTCATGTGGCAGTGTGACCTGCCTGTTAGTAGCAGTGTGCTATTAACAGGTGACATGTGTCTACCTGTGCACCCTCAAGGCAATCCTGCCTAGACTCAGGGTCTACCTCTAACAGAGGGGTGTCCCCTGAGGCCTTCCCCAGATGCATGTGGAGTAGGGATGTCTCTAGTAGGGTTTGGGATGGAGGGTGGAGAGTGTGGGCTTGCCTGGTCCAGCCTCCTCTGGCAGCCTCCCAAGGTCTTTGTGGGGTGATGGGACCCAGGAACACACACTGGTTTCTCAGACAGAGCCCCAAGGCCGTGCAAGGACTCTGTCCTGGGTCAGACTGTGGTGGGAACCCCACACTGCTGACCCCCTCTCCCTGTCTCTGGGGACTGCCGGGGAATGGTGAGGAGGGCCAGGCTGTGGGGACCTCACAGAATTCTACCAAACTCCCAGTGTTCAACTCTCTCAGACAGTTGCATCCCACACTCCTCTGTGGCAACAATTCAACAATGCCAAGCAAGACATTCACAGGTCATTTGGTCCACTTTCCACAGAAAAAAACTCAACGGGTTGAACAACCTGGAAGGCGGAGATTGGACCCACTGCTGAGAGACCTTCATTTCCTGGTGCCCCCGCCTCCCCAAATTAATCACTGATGAGGACCTAAAGACTGTGCTTCTAGGGGCTGGAGAGATAGCACAGCGGTAGGGCGTTTGCCTTGCATACAGCCAATCCCGGACAGTGGTTTGAACCCCAGCAATGTATATGGTCCCCCGTGCCTGCTAGGAGTGATTTCTGAGAGGAGTATGACTGGGGGCATCCTGCCTGGTGACAATGGACAAGACATGAGCCAGCATGCATTGTAGCATGGTGCACCCCAATATTGATGGTGTGTGTGAGCACAGGAAGCCAACAGGAGACTCAGTGCTGGGCAGAGACACCAACAAAGGGGTAAGAGTTTGTAGCCCTCTGCCCAGGCCAACCCCACCCCCTCACCTGCCAACCCTTTCAGCACTCAAGCTTCCTAGAGGAAAGGAAAGTCGCTAAAATGTCCCCATACTTATTGCCCTCCCAGGACTTACCTTAAAGCTTGCTGTGCCCCATTAACCCTCTGTGGAATGGGGCTAAGGATGGGCACTGCATGCCATGGCTTGGCCAGTGCAGGGGAAGGAGAGTCTGTGTCCACCCCCACAGTGCCACCATTGACGGAGGTAAGCAGTAGACCTGGCTGCCCCCCAAAACAGTTCCCCCAGAGGCACTTCCAGCACAGTCCACGCCCTGTTTCCATCCCAGGAGCCACAAAGAGCTCTCACTGTATTGGGGGTGAGGGGCGCAGCCTTCAGCTCAGTTCCCCATCTGGAACCAGCACCCAAAATCAGGACCAAAGGGACTCGAGAGACCTGAGGGACCTTCTGCTCAACGGGCCTGGGCCTCTAAAGGGAACCCTAGCCAGGGCCATCAGGAGACTGGGCACAATGTCAACCTGTCTGGCTCTTGTTTCTGCCTTGGTTGGCCTCAGCTGGAGAAAGGTGACCTTCCTGGGGGTCTCTGAACCCACACCTTCACCTCTGCCACCCACGGTCTTCTCCTGCCTCTGTGGCCCCACTTGTACAGAGGCAAGTGGAGAGTGGTGGATGATGACAGTAGATGTACAATGGACTTGTACACAGGCAGATATTATCTAAAACAAACATTTTCATTATTTTGGGTTTGTTTTTTGGGCCAACCTGGTGGAACTTAGGGGTTATTCCTGGCTCCGTGCCCATGGTTCATTCATGGCAGTGCTTGGGATGCTGCTGGGTATCAAACACCCTACCTGCTGTGCTATCATTCTGGCACTCTTTTAATTATTTTTTTCTTTGTTTTTTTTTTGGGGGGGGGTCACACCCAGCGGTGCTCAGGGGTTACTCCTGGTTTTGTGCTCAGAAATTGCTCCTGAGTCAGGGGACCATATGGGATGCCAGGGATCGAACCTAGGTCTGTCCTCGGTCAGCCTCGTGGAAGGCAAATGCCTTACTGCTGTACTATCCCTCCAGCCCCTCTTTTAATTATTTTATTCTGTTGGTTTTGGGGGGCCATATCTAATAGTGAATAGTGCATTCCTGGCGGGGCTTAGGGGACCATATGAGAGCTGAGCATACAGGCCCCTCACTTCCTGCACAGCAGTCACACCAGGCGAGCTGATAAAGGTCACACACAGGCCAGAGAGATAGTATAGCGGGGAGGACGCTTGCCTTGTAGGAGGCTGATCTGGGTTCTATCCCCAGCATCCCATAGATTCTCCTGAGTTTCACCAAGAGTGATTCCTGAATACAAAGCCAGGAGTAAACCTCTGAGCACTGTCAGGTCTGGCCCCAAACAAAAACAAACAAAAAAGACCAGGACTGCAAGGCCAGCTGAAAGTCACAATGCATCACATCAGCTGGAGAAGTTTCAAGAACACAAAGTCTACAACAGTAGCCGGATATACCAGGGTGACAGCATGTTCCTGAAGAGCTGCTGTTGCTGTAACTGCTTTAATGAACTAAAACCTTGAATAATATTGGTCAGTTAATTTTTGATAAAAGAGCAAAAAGCATGAAGTAGAGCAAGTAAATCCTCTTCGTGTTGGGTCATATTGGGAAAACTGGTCACATGCAAATAAAATAAACTAAAGTAAAGAATTCTGGGCCAGACAAGAATGAAAGTACAGGAAGTAGGGTGCTTGCTTTGCATGTGGCTGATCCAGGCTCAGTATCTGGTATCTCATATGATCTCATATAATTGAGATTATTTAGAAGTAACCCTAAGTATCACTCCCCTAAAAATAAAACAGAAAAAAGAACTCAGACCTCTTTCTAATACCATGCACCAAAACAAACAAAAAAATAGATTAAAAACTAAAAATAGATTAAAGACCTCTAGAACAGGGCCTGGAGAGATAGCACAGCAGCATTTGCCTTGCAAGCAGCCGATCCAGGACCAAAGGTGGTTGGTTCGAATCCCGGTGTCCCATATGGTCCCCCGTGCCTGCCAGGAGCTATTTCTGAGCAGACAGCTAGGAGTAACCCCTGAGCACTGCCAGGTGTGCCCCCCCCCAAAAAAAAGACCTCTAGAACAGACCTGAATCTATACTGTACATAGAGGAAAATAAAGGCATAACTCTCCATGACATTAAAATTAGAGGCATCTTTAAAGATGAAACATTACCGTTCAAGCAAATGGAAGCAAAGATAAACAAATGGAACTACATTAAACTAAGAAGCATCTGCACCTCAAAAGAAACAATGACTAGAATACAAAGACAGCCTACAGATTGGGAGAACTTATTTACCTACCAATCACTCACCTGATAAAGGATGACTATCAAACCTATATAAAGCACTAGTAGAACTCTAGAAGAAAAATTTCAACCCTATCAAAAAATGCGGAGAAGAGATGAACAGAAACTTCCTCAGAGAACTAATGACCAAAAGGGCATATGACAAAGTACTCTATCATGGCAATGCAAATCAAAACAACAATAAGGTACCACACTTCATTTAGAGACACTGGCACATATCAAAAAGAGCAACCAGTGCGTAAAAGGGACCCTCTTCACTATTGGTGAGAATGTCGGCTGGTCTAGCCTTTTTGAAAGCCACTATGGATATTCCTTGAAAAACTAGGCGCTGGGCCCGGAGAGATAGCACAGCAGCATTTGCCTTGCAAGCAGCCAATCCAGGACCAAAGGTGGTTGGTTCGAATCCCGGTGTCCCATATGGTCCCCCATGCCTGCCAGGAGCTATTGCTGAACAGACAGCCAGGAGTAACCCCTGAGCACTGCCGGGTGTGGCCCAAAAACCAAAAAAAAAAAAAAAAAAAAAGAAAGAAAAACTAGGAGCTTCCTGGGAATTCCATTCCTGGAAATATACCCCAAAGGCCCAAAAACACAATACAAAAAAGACACCTTCACTCCTATGTTCACAGCAGCTCTATTCACAATAGACAAAATCTGGGAACAACTGAAGTGACCATGAATAGATGAATGGATAAGAACTTATAGTACATATATGCAATGAACTACTACTCAGTCAGAAAAAAGATGAAGTTATATAATTTAATGTTCTATGGATGGATCTGGGGAGTATCATGTTGTATGAAATGAGTCAGAGGAAGAGGAACACTCAGAATGATCTTTCATACGTGGGATATAAAGAACTTCATAGGGGAGAGATCAAATTTCCAAAGGTCAATGAAATGAAGAGCAGGAGAACTGGCCTTCTGTAGAAAGCTTGGAACTGAGGCTGGGCTGGTGGGATAAATTGGGGACCAGGAACCTAGGACAATGGGGGCGGGATATGTGCCACGGAGGCACACCGGAGGGTTAGCAGACACTCGTGAAGAGACTTGCCTTGCAACATTGGATAAATGCAACTCAGTCATACATACCTTTGTAACTGCAATTCATGGTGATTCCATTCAAAAAATTAAAAAAAAATGAAAAGTTTAAATAATAACTCAACTCCTTCAAAGCAGCTTCAACTCTAAGCCGTTGTGGGTGGTTATGTGAAAACCACCAATGAAGACTGTGCCCAGGAAGGGACAAACCAGTCTGGGAGAAGCACAGAGGGTAAGGTGGGGAAACCCCCCAAGGATACCACAGAACTTCTGAGCCAGAGCACAGGAAATACTTAGTGCTCAACAGAAAGTGGTATACACCAAGCTTCTGAACCGGCTGCGGTGTGGAGGGAGTTGCCCAAACTATAGTGCTCTCAGACATGGGAACACACACGTGTGTGCTGGCCTATAGGTATAAGGAGAGCCTGTGTCCCTAGTGATGATCTGGGGACAGGGGAGGGAAGGAGAGAGAGAGAGAGAGAGAGAGAGAGAGAGAGAGAGAGAGAGAGAGAGAGAGAGAGAGAGAGAGAGAACAGGACAGCTAGAACTGCTGGTCTCCTCCTTCCCACAGGTGCCTGTGAGTTCTGTGGGTGCAGCGCCTGCTACGCATCCTCTGAGATGGGCCGCCCACCTCACATGCTGTCTACAGGAACACGCTTGAGTTCCCAGTTGAAGAAAGGTGGGAAGGCCCCCTTCACTCACCCCTTCACCCACCTCCTTCCTGTCACAAGAAGTTCTGGCCCCAGGAAGTGCTCTGCAGGGCACCTCCTGCCACTCTCTTGCCACTCCCTCTCACAGTGTAGTGTGCCCTGAGTCAAGTGCCCTGACTTCTCCTCAGAGGAGACCTGGGGCAACAGGCCGTATGGCAGATGTGGGAGCAGAAGAAGAAGCAAGCACAGATTGGCCATGGGGAAGGTCGCAGAGAAATAAGCCCCCTTTCCTATGTCTCAGAGCCTCCCTAGCTTCCTTCCTTTTTTTTATTTTTTATTTTTTTGTTTTTGGTTTTTGGATCACACCTGGCAGCGCTCAGGGGTTACTCCTGGCTCTATGCTCAGAAATCACCCTTGACAGGCACAGGGGACCATATGGAATGCCGGCCCCCCTAGCTCCCTTCTGTGTTCTGCTCTGGCTGGGTCACCCCCATTCCACTTCACAGAGCCTCAGTGTGTTCCCAGCCCCCTTTATGCCTGCAAGGCTCTTCCTCTATGTGTGCTCCTAGGCATAAGCGAGATTGACTCCATACCATGCCCACTGCCAGGCTGGTGCTAGCACCAGGCTGCTGGCCCACACCTGCAGAGGGGTCCAGCCTCTTGTTTCCCAACTGGTGCCAAGGCTCACTTGGATCTGCTGCTGGGCCCAATGAGCTCCACACTGGGGGTGCTGATCATGCCCCACATATTGGAGCACCTTGGAGCACTGAGCCCCGCTCTGGAGTTTTTGATTCAGTAGGACATGGTGGGGCCTGGGCATTGGCTGGCATTTCTATAGCTGCTGGGCTCACGGTCTCCAAGTTCACTCACGTTCTGTGAGTTTCTGACTCACAGAAAACTGGAAGGCACGGGCGGCAGAGACAAAGGCCTGGCAGCTCCAGGAAGTATGAGCAAAACGTGCGAGGAGGCTGGCCCGGCGAGTGGAGAAGGGGCCAGTGGGGGGCCACACCCCTTCTCTGGCTCACCCCAGTCTCTGGGTGCCAGGTGCTCCTGGCAACACTGCCGGCCCGTGTCCGGCTTTCCTTTCGCAGCTCCCAGGGCCCCCGGCCCCCAGGCCTGGGCCTGGGCTGTCAAGAGTCTCCACTGGCCCTGAGCTGCCAGGGAGAAGTGCCAGGTGAGCCCGCGGGCACTGGTGGGAGGGGTGTCTTGGTGCCCCATATCAGCCCTGGATCTGGGCGGGGCCTGTGTTTGTTGCGCCAGGATCCAGAACAGTTACTATGGGTGGTAATAATAGCAGCTGTAATCCCTCAGAATTGGACCCGACTTTGCTGTCTGCAGGGCACTTCCACGCCCGTGACCTCACCCGACTCCCACAGACACCCCGTCAGGCAGGCCCAGCCAGACTTGCAGCCCCAGCCTGGAGTCACATCCCAGTGACTGGCCTGCTCAGGTCGGGGCCCTGAGGCTCTGGCTTTTTTTTTCCTGTGCCCTCTGTCTCTGCTTGTTTTTATTTTGGGGCCACATCCAGTTGTGCTCTGGGGGTCACTCCTGGCAGTGCTTGGGGGTCAAAGTAGGATGCACAGCATAAAGGAGAATGAATGCCTTAGCCCTGTGCTATCTCCCTGCCTGGCCTCTCTGTCTCTCGCCTCAACTGTGCCCACGCGACTGATCTCCAGAGCTGGGGCAAGGGCAGAGCTGGGCTGCCCAGGGCAATGATGGCATCACCTGGCCACAGAGAGAATTAGGGGGTGGAGAGAGAGAGCTGAGCACCAATAGCCAAGAGTTGAGTGCAGAGTTGTATCAGCAGAGTAAGGGCAATGGGTGGTGGATGTCAGGGTAACTTCATTAATGTGGTCCCAACATTTGCGGCTGCCCAAGTCCTGGGTGGGAGCAGCTGAGAAGGCGGGTGGCTTAACCTGGACCTGCTGCTCCTTGTCCATGGGGTCAGAGAGAAAGGAATTGACCCTCGTTCCTTAGTGTTCCACCCAGGGGTAATAGCACATGCTTTCTTCCCTGGAGCACATGGCCCTAGTCCTCTGTGGGCTTCCGGGCTGGGCAAATCAGTGCCTGGTCTTCCTGGGTGTTTCACCATGTTGGTGTGTCCTTCGTGTTCATGTGTATATGTGTGCTTCTCTGTGTTTGTCCATGTGGGTCTGTGTTTGACCCCATATGTGTCCATGCGTTCATGTCTCTGTCCAAGTGAGTCTGTATCCATATGTGTCTATGTCTGCCTCCATGTATGTGTGTGTATGTACAGATGGGCTTGCGTCCATATCAGACCAGTATGTGCTGCTACGAAAACTCCAATCCAGGAGGTAGAGACTGACCTAGCTCCCATCAGGTCTGCTTCTATGCCCAGTTCTTCATCATGGCTGTCTCACCCATTTTGTTTCTAGAGCTGTCCTCGACAACCCACTAGGCGGAAAAGACCCACCCAAGACCCAGAAAGAGCTGAGCGGCCTTGGGATCCAAGAGCAGGTCCCACCAAGTTTCCTGATGTCCCCCACGGAGGCCGGCAGGCTGACTTCCCTCGGAGTGCTCAGGGGGTTCAGACCTGGTGACAAGTGTTCCAAGGACATACCATTCCACCCCGAACACTCTCAGGCCCCTCTAAGAATCAGCCTCCTGAGGCACAGCTCAGGAAGCAAGGCAGAGTGGACGGTGGGGTCAACATAGCACACACAACAGGGTTGGAAGGCACCCCCAAAGAGAGGCTTAGGGCTCACCATAGCTCTACTAGAGAGGCAGACAGGCCCAAGTGCTGGGGTCAGCTTGTGACCAGTTGAGACCCTCCCTCTACAAGACTACTGCAAGCTTCCCTGACTCACTCCTCCCCAGGTTCGGCAGAGGGGTGAAAAAGTCATCCCACCCGTGGCTCTGAAAACAGGGCCACCATCCATGTGCCAGAATGACACTGCAGCCGGGGCGGGGACAGGAAGTCTCAGGCTCCGCACAACCAGGGTTGCCTTGAGCACCCAGGGCCCCGTGGGGTGCCCAGGGACTGTGCCTCAGATCTGCCCTGTCTCCTAAAACCTAAAACTAGCCTTTGCATCTTCTGGAAGTCTCTGAGCAGCCTAAGGACACCGTGATCACAGGTAAGACTCAGCTGAGCACTGGACTATGAGGCTGAGACCCTGCAATCCAACATCACCGGGATGCCGGGTCCTGTGGTCCCCACCGGCTGGATCTTCTCCCTCCTCCTCCTGCAGGGAAGGGCTCCCCTTCTGCCCAGAGCAAGGTTGGGCCATGGGGCCGGCAAGCCGAAGCTGCCTCAAAACAGACCCACTCATCCCCAGGTCCCCACTGTGACCCACTCGTTGCTCACCTTACGGTCCTCGTCCCGCTCCGGAGCGGAGCTGCTGGTGTCCCCGGGGCCGCTGGAGGGCATGGCGGGCAGCTGGGTGGCGGGAGGCAGGCTGGGGCTGCACGGGGCTGGGGGGCTGCTTGGCTTCGGGGAAGGAATTATCGTGGCCTTGGTCAGCCGGTGCTACAGCTGAGACATAGGTTCCCTGAAGGCCCTGGCCCTCCGCCTCTGGGACTCGGCCTCAGGCTCCACCTGTGAGGGGAGGGAAGAGGTGAGCAGGGCAGGGCACCCCCCCCAAAGCCAGGCCCCACCTGTCCACTGCCCACTCCTGGGGACTAGGCCTTCCGCCCACTCCTTCCACCTCACCATCCGGGCTCACCCACACTGACAGGCAACTCAGGCTAGCTGGGGAAACTGAGGTAGACGCAGTCGTGCCTGGCTTCCCTTCCTTTTAGGGCTGTCTCTGGCCTCTGAGGTGACAGCAGCCCCCCACCCACACCCCCACACTCCAGGCCTCCGACTCCTTCTCTTCCTTCTCTTTCTTGGGGCTTGGGGCTGTGCGTGGTGGGTGCCCCTTCTGGGACTTCCAGCTGCCTCCCTCCGACTCCAGTTCTTCATTGGCATCTGCTATTCCCTTTGAACGCTTCCTGCACCCTCCTTCTCGCTCTAACCACCCCCCCTGGGAAATCCCAAGGTCCCCAGCTCTTCTACATCTGTCCTCCCCGCAGGCTCCCACCCCCACACTACTCGCCCCACGTGGAGGAAGTGAGCAGAAGTCACAAGATGTAGTGAAATGAATGTCACCTCAATTCAGACCTTCAGAGCAAAGTTTTGGCTTGCTGGGTCTGCGGCCAGGCAGGCTGCAGCGGGGAACAGGCTGGTTGGGAGAATGGGAGAGGCGCCTGGGACTGGGGAGGAGGCTCTCCCCCACCCACCAGAAGACCCCATTGGCCTCCAGAAACTGGTGGGTGTGAGGGGGCCCTCGGCACCCACACAACTGGACTTGAGAGACTTTTCATCCTCCCTCTTCAGGTGTGGGCCTCATGCCAGGGAAATAACAAAGCCCCAGCCTAAGGCCTCAGCTGGGGGTGCGGCTTCAACCCTTCCCAGGCAGGAGACACAGAATGCTGGGCTCCCCACACCCCCCAGGAGAGCGGCCAAGCCCCTGCCTCTAGTGTGCGCCAGGCCATGGAAGGGAGGGGATTGGCAGGGGAAGGAAAGTGGGAGGTGGGCTGGGCCTGGGCCACACACCCTTCCCCTTCCAGCTCCCCTTCAGCCAGAGCTCCCTGGAAAACCAGGAACTGGAGAAAGCACAGGCTTAAGGTTTCCAGGAGTACAGCCCCTTCCCCAAGTCAGGCTCCTGGCCAGGACAGAGGGACCCCTGGGCTGGCTCAACCCCAAGGTGTGGGTGTAAGAGAACAGTTGGAGCTGGGAGGAGCCCAGGACAGGAGGGGGTTCCATAAGGGAAAATCCTGATGGGGAGAAGTTACCCCAGGTCTCACGGGTGAAGAGAAGGATCCCCCACACATACACACACCTGATAAAATGCACAAATGCACGCCTCCAAGCTTAGCCCATAATGTACATTTGTGGCCCAAACACACACACAGACATAGACAGATGGCCACCATGAGACATAGAGACGGATGGCCCTAGGAGAGACATGGCACTTTTGAGAGACATGACCCCTGTGAGGGGGATGAACCCTGTAAGAGACATGGCCCCATGAGAGGGATGATCCCTTTGAGAAACATGGCCCCTATGAGAGACCTGGTCTCTGCAGTAAGGATAGACACTAAGAGAAGCATGGCCACCATGAGGAGGAACACCAGAGACAAGTTTCAGGGTAGATCTCTGCTAAGTGTGTGATGGCCCTGTCTCTCTGGTCACTAAGTAGCAGTACCTTTACTGCCCCACTTTATAGCAGAAGTCAAGGCTTGGAAAGCTTAGGCCTTGTGCCTGTTCCTGTGGAAGCAGAGGTCAGAATCCAGAGTTTTCTTCCTCTAAAACTCTGATGGGGTCACCAGAGAGTTCTGTCCCCAGGTTATACCAATACCCACCTGGAAGGGATTCTGAGAACTCAGAGCCCCTTATTAGCCATTGGGACGTTTCCCTATCAGCCTGCCCTCCTGTGTTAGCATCAACCGACTCTCCCCCACATCAAAACTGGCCTCCGGCGGCCGTGGGAACTCCACAGAGCTGCAGAGTCTGACATGAAGCTTGCTGAGGTGTGAGGCAGCAGGTGTGGTCTTGGGTCTGGTCACAGTGTCATTAGTGACACAGAGACACAGAACAGCTCAACAAAGAAATGTCTATTCTTTCTGCTCTGTCAAGGTGACAGAGACCCCGAAATGGTAAAGGGCAGAATGGACCAAGCTGGGGGCATCCTAAGGCACCCTCAGTCCACCCTTACTACCCTGTGCATACTGGAAGCGGGGGGGGGGGTGGGGGGGGGCAGGTTAGCCTGGGCCAGACATTTATTTCTCTGCTGCCTTATGACAGAGAAATCAGAGAGAAAAGACACTTTTAGAGAATGCCTGATTGCCAGTGAGAAGAGGATGAGAAAGAAGGCAGATATAATAAGAGGACCCCAAAAGGCAGGCATCTCAGAAAGGAAAGAAGCACCCCCGCACACTGCTTCAGCCCCTGCTCTCTGACCTGCAAGCCCCATCCAGACACAGCCTGGGTAGCTTTTAGGCAACTGGGGGCCCTCGAGGCCAGCATCCAGCATGAGGTGGGCAGGCCTACACAACTCTGTGGGGACCAAGGCCAGAGGGCAGAATCTCCGACAGGGCCCTGGGCTGCCGTTCCAATGTGGACACTTGTGTCACCGTTGGAACCATCGCCAAGTACGGCTCTGCTGTTCCTGGCACCAAATCCGACTCTTTGCCCCAGCCCAGAGCCAACCCACAAGAGCCACCTGCAAGAAAACCACAGCGAGCTGATTCCAGGGCTCAAAGGGCTGGAGCACATGCAGAAGGTTGGGTTTGATGCCCAGCACTGCCTTGAACTGGGGCATTGGCCTGAGAGTGGCTCACAAGCCCTGCTGGCTGCAGACCAAAGGCCAAAAACTCCTTGAAAGACATTTGACATGACAGTGACAATCTTAGGTACTTTTGGGGACTAGGGTGAAGATGATGAATGCATTTGTGAAAACTGAGTGAAAACCCTAACTCCCCATATCCACCTCCCCTTGCAGGCCCACCTGCACACACACACCCAGATCTTCCACCCCCTACAGTTTGCAGAGCATAAAATGATGGTCTTTGAACTGCAGAGAGCAAAGATTAGTTACCAAAATCAAGGCTCTAAGGGACCCAGCAGTGTCTGGGGGTTATTCTCAGCTGTGCTCTGAGGTCATTCCTAGTGGAGTTCGGGGGTCCATAAAATGCTGGGGGAATAGAACCCGGATCTTTTGCATGCTAATCCTGCTGAACTATCTCTCCTCCAACTAGAACTGCTGACCCAGCCAGGTCATTTTATGTGTAAGGGCAAAATAGAGACTTTTTTTTGTTGTTGTTTATTTTTAGGGTCATGCCCAGTGGTGCTCTGGGGTTACTCCTGGCTCTGTACTCAATAATCACCGCTGGCAGGCTTAGGGGACCATATGGGATGTCAGGGATTGAACCCTGGTCAGCCATATGCAAAGCAAATTCCCTACCCATTGTTCTATCTCTCAGATCCAGATGCAAGAGATGTTGCACTCCAATGGCAAAAATTTGAGCTGTGGGAAGAGGGCAGGAGACCCCAAGATTAAGGTGAAAAGAGGTAGATAAGCCCAGAAGTACTCCAGTATGGCCAAGCCTTAGGTACACAGGATGTGTCATCACCACGCTCTTCACTACTGAACCTATTTTCAGTCTCATTTATTTATTTATTGGGGGTGTTGGGGATGGAACTCAGGACCTCACACAGACAAGGCATGCATTCTAATGTTGAGCCACAATGCTGACCAAAATCACTGTTTTTTTTTGTTTTGTTTTTGGTATGTGTGATGGTGGGAGACACACCTGATGGTACTTGGAGGCTATACCAGGCTCAGTGCACAGATATAACTTTTGGAGCCTTCTGAGCTGTCTCCCTGACCCTGGTGTTCTTTTAAACCTGACAAAACTTCAGGTGTCCTTCACCCTTCCCATTCTGCCATCTGAGCACAAGCACTGCATGAATTTCAACACTGATTCTGGGCTCTCCTTTCCTGGATGAGGTACTCCAAAGTGGGCACTAAAATCAAGCAAGGCAGGAGGTTCAGGCAAACAGCTACATCCAGAAGGAAGACAAGGAAAGGGGTCAAAAAGAGGAAGTCACAGGTTAACAGCCACCCAGAAAGCAAGAGAAAATGATACAGAAATGCAGCTGAAACATGCAATGCTTGATGTGAGACGACATACTGATGGCCGGTAGGTGTCTAGGGACTAGGAAAAAGGTAGGCAGAAAACAAGTCCAGTGAAATACCTATCAATATGATTCTGTTAGCTTGAGGAAAACAAAGAGGGGACATTTTTTGGTTTGGGTTGGTTTTGGGGTCAAACCCTGGGGTGCTCAGGGATTACTCCTGGTCCTATGCTCAGGATCACTCTTGGTAGGCTTGAAGGATCATACAAAGTGCTGGTGATCAAACCCAAGTTGACTACATCGAAGGCAAATGCACCCATATGATATACTATTTCTCCAAAAAAGAGAAAATTAAATTCACTATAAAGCTCTGCTGTGAATAATAATTGCATGAATTAATTTATGAAATATAAGCTTGTGTATAGATACTTATGTGTGTATATATATACACAGATATATATATATATATACACACATATACACACATGACATGCAGTCTTAATTTCCTTTTTTGGTGGAAGAGGCACATACCTGGCAGTGCTCCTGGCTTTGTGCTCAGGAATTACTCCTGGCAATCCATATGGAATGCCAAGGATCAAAACAGGGTTGGCCACATGAAAGGCAAGTACCTACCCAGTGTACATTCTCTCCAGCCCCAAAACTTAATGGCTTTAAAACAACCCAAATATTGTGATTCTCTTCTAAGAGTTAAAATCAAGGTGTTGGCAGGAATGCCTTCTTTCCTACAAGCCCTAGGGGTAAATTCTTTTTCTTTTCTCTTTCGTAGACTTGTCCAGCTTCTGGAGACTGCTCTCCCATTCCTTGGCTTGTTGTTGTTGTTTATTTGTTTTGTTTTTGGATCACACCCAGCTGAGTACAGGGGTTACTTCTGGTTCTGCACTCCTGAGGGATTAGGGGATTGGATGGCCATATGGGGTGCTGGGATTAAATCTGGATTGACCACATGGAAGGCAAGCACCCTTCTTACTGTACTATTGTTCCAGCCCTGCTGGGTTCCATGTCCTCAAAGCCATAAAAGGTGTCTTTCTCCTGACTCCACTGTCTCTACCTTTTGTTTTTTGAGTCACACCCGGCAGCACTCAGGGGTTACTCCTGGCTCTACACTCAGAAATTGCTCCTGGCAGGCTCAGGGGACCATATGGGATGCCGGGATTTGAACTACCGTCCTTCTGCATGCAAGGCAAACACCCTACCTTCATGCTATCTCTCCGGCACCTGTCTCTCTACCTTTTGCTTCTAAGGATCCTGATGATGACATTAGACCCACACAGGTCATATGGGATCATCTTCCCCTCTCTCCTCTCTCCAGGGGCCTTGCTGTTCCCATACCTGCAACCTTACCTCATCACAGGTTCAGGGGACCAGGAAGGTGGTTCATCTCTGGGGGACTACTAGCTTGCCTACTCGCTCTAAAACATGCTTGAAAACCCCCTGGAAGGGCATTGCTACTCAACATCTTCTGACTAAAGCAGAAAACTATTTGGGAGTAGAAAGCCAGGCCCCACATAGGAGAGCTCCATTCTTATGTACTAGAAAATCAATGAAAAAAATGTTTAAAACGGAAGAATTAGAAATGTGCGCATTACTCAGAGATGTGAAATGTAAAATTGCTAGAAGGAACAACGGCTCAAAGTGGTTTCCTCTGAGAAAAGGAGGAGGAGGATACGAGGACTAGGAGGAGGACGAGGACTTGGAGGAGGACAAGGACGAGAACTAGGAGTAGGCTGGGGACCAGCACAAACAACTGCATTTGGAGAAGAGATGTCAGCGCCTGCATTTTTAAACCAAATAAATCAGAGAAAAAGGACGGAGCTGGGGAAGGAAATGTCGCATTGGCTGGCTCGGGCCTCCATTTCCTCCTCCGTCACCTCGCCCTCCACCTCTGCCACTCTACCAAGAAACCATCACGTCCCACGTTAGAACCCAGAGCGGTGCCTCACGCCCACTCAGAGTTCCATCACCAGCAGAAAAAGGGGGCCTGCTCCACTCCCTCCATCCCACCCTTTACGAATTTCCTTCAAATACATCATTTCCGCCAAATCCAGCTCATGCACACAGCACGGGGCCTGCCAGTAGAGTCCCCCCTGATTGTAGGTTCTGCTCCCTCAACGCCTCCATCCCCAACCCCAACCTGCTTAATCACAGGCTCATTCACACACAGGACCCCTGGATTTTCCAGACCATCCAGAAGCCCTCACCACACTGTCCCCTTCCCCACTTTTCCTCCCCAACCCCAGCCCCACTTGCACCCCTGCTCCAGGCTTATTTAGCTCACCAGCACTAACTAGTCCCTCAATAAAACCTGCACAGACAGAAGGATCTTCTTGCAGAACCAAAGCCTGATCCTAGATCTTGACTCCATCCCACCCACCCACCCACCCCCGTCCTCTGGCTCCCTCTCCAGCCCTCTGCCTGACCCCCCCAAGAAAATGCGTACTATCTTTAAGGCAGCCTCCTTCCTGCCCTCGCAAGCCAGCTTCTCTCCCAGCCAACTTGGCTGGCTGCCCTCCCTCCAGTGACCTGCCCTCCTTCCCAAGGCTGTTGACCCCGCCTCTGCTACACACATGACCACTCTGGGGCCAATCATGGGCCTCCCCGGACATGAGTCCCCCAGCAAGGGAAAGATGCAAAAGGTGTTAGGATGTGAGTCAGGGCTGGGGCCGCCTGGGGACAGCGAGCCTGCAAACCAAGGGAGGAAGACAGCAGCGGGGCTGAACACTGAAGTCATTGTTGGGGGACCTGGAGGCAAGGCATGGGGAGCCGCCCAGGAAGAGGAGCCTTTCGGGGAGGGTGTGTGAGACCCCCCCACACACAGCCACAGTTCTGAACCAGGCTTATCTTGAGGCCTCCTGCTTTCCTCCCCTCAAGGCCAGGCTGGACAGGCAGGAACAACAGGCTGGTCTGGTCACTTCTCAATAGAGTGGCTGGCGGCAAAAGTTGGGCCTCGGTCTGATCTGCTGTAAAATGGGCGGAAGAGTAGGGCCCCTCTCAACAGGACTGCGAGGATTACAATACCATGCATCCCACATTCAGGACATGATTCGGTCCTGACTAACAGCAGCTAGTGCTTTCCCTCGGGTCCTGAAACGTTGCAATGCCCACGCTCGCTGGGTTCCGGTGGTGACGTGTCAGGGCCTGTGAAAGGTACCTCACTCATTCACTCACTCAAATCCAAGCGTGAGCTCTCTGCCCATTGCCCAGATGAGAAACTTGAGGCATGGAGCCATACATGTTTCAGCCAGGGATGTGGCTCAAGCCTTGCATGTGGGAGACACTGAGTTCCTTCCCTAGCACAGTCCCTCTCAACAACAGGTAAAGCGGTCAAAACCCAAGTAGGTCAGAAGTCGCTGCTGGCACCTCCCAGGCCATCGGGACTAACCGCAATCTGCAGGATCAGTCAGAAAAGAGTTTCTGAGCCTCTTCCTTCTGCCAGTCTTCAGGGGTTGGGATGGAAGGCATCACAGCCCCTTGAAACCAGGGATGCAGAGTCATACCTTGCTGCCTTCCACACTTGCTCAGTCCACTCTCCACTGGGCCACTGCTCTGCCAGGCCCCACTCACCTTCCTCCTGACCATCCCAGAAAGCCAGTTCAGGTGTGAGCCAGTCCCACTGCAAAGCAAAGAGACCAAGACCTGGAAACATTCCACAACGACACAAAGACCACCCTGGGCAGGAAGATGAGTCATCCTGCCTGGAGTACTTGCACATGACAGCACAGAGGTAGACACACTGAGGAAGGACCCTAGATTCCAGCTGGCAGTGCCCAAGGGTCCTAGTCGAGTTTTGGGAAGAGATAAGAAAGAGTCCTGTAGGAGAGCATCACTCTTTCCCACCACTCCCCTATCACCTGCCTTCTATGGAGGGCGGGGAGCAGCAGAAGGTGAGGGAGCATCTCTCCTACCAAACCACTTGATTCTAGGGAATAGCAAGATTGTGGGCAAAGGCTGGAAATCATACACGGGTAGCATGCTTGCCTTGCATGGAGGAGACCCTGGTTGGATCCTCAGCTCAAAAAGTGACCCCGAGTACTGTCGTAGTACAGCCCTAATTCCTACAAAGTCACAAGCTGAGCAGCTCAGCCATCTTGTCCTCCACTTGTCCCCAACTGTCTCCCATCTGTCTCCCTCCTATCCCCACCAATCCCTCCCCTTGTGTCCCTGCTGTGTCCCACCACCCCCACTCTGGCCCAGAGCCACCCCCAGATAACTGATGGCCTGAATGCCAGCCTGGAGGCCAGGCAAGCATTTGTGAGTGCCCGGGAGCTGCCCGCAGGCAGTGGGAGTGACTCAGACTTACAGCCTCCGTTACCATGACACAGCCCCCCCAGGCAGGAGGGAGAAAGTGGGAGCTGCCCAAAATAGACTCGGGAGTGTGGTGGTTCTCCGGAGCCAAAAGCAGCCACTGCCGACTTCCTTAGATTCCTGGTGGAGGGCGTTGGGGAAGCCCCAGGAGGAGAGCCTGGGTGCCGGGACAGCTAGACAGACTTCCAGGATATTAGCTTGGGGAAGAGTGTCTAGGGAGACCACCATGACCATAGTCTGTTCTGTGTCTCCAGCCTTCTCGAAGCATGGCCTGCCTCTGGGGCCAGGCCCAGAGTCATATAGTACAGTGCGCAGGGCACTTGCCTTGCAGGAGCTCAACCCAAATTTGATCCCTGACATCCCACATAGTCTCCTGAGCCCCATCAAGAGTAATCCCTGAGCACCACCAGGTGTGACTCCAAAATAAAAACAACAAAAATGGGGAGAGGGAATGACTTGTACCTACAGATCAGTCTCTCCACCTCTTTCCCCTAGACCCCCACAACTTCTCCTACCCCAATCCAGAGCTCTGGAAACTTCCAGTATTGGGGGGGGTTGGAAGATATTTTCATCCCCCAAGGGGACACAATGGATCTACTGGAGGCCCAGCCATTCATCTTGTTTTGGGGGGCCCTCTTTACCACTGAGCCTAAAATTAAGACAAAGGGTTACTTCCATTACTCCAGTGTCTGAAGTGAAGGAGTCTAGCAGTCACCAAGGAGAAGTGAGGCAGAGCAGATAGATCTGGAGCCCAGAGCAATCTCTCAGGTACCCAGGAGGACATCCATATCCTCGAGCAAGGGCTCAGAGTAAACTACCATCAGAACAGCAAGGTTTGGGCGCATATGTCTCAAGTAGTCCAAGGCTGTGCTTTGTATGTGCGAGGCTCAAGGTTTGACCCTTGGTACCACCTGTCACTCGGCACACTGCCAGGCATGATCCCTATAAAAAGAACAACAGGGCCAGAGCAATAGTACAGGGGGTAGGGCACCTGCCTTGCACACAGCTAACCCAGTTCAATCCTCAGCATCCCATATGCTTCCCCATGCACCACTAGAAGTGATTCCTGAGTGCAGAGTCAGAAGAAACCCCTGAGTATTGCCGGCTGTGACCAAAAACCACACAAAGCAGCAACAAGGACAAAGGCAATGCTCAGACCCTTTGAGAATCAAGGCTGGGCTGCTCTTCTAAGTAAGAATCAGCTGGCTTGGAGTTCCAGCTGAGTGTGAGGTGGGAAGGGAGACTGGATAGACCATGGGGGCTGGAAGCATGGGATGGATGTGGAAGCTTTGAAATGTGTGTGTCTGTGTGCTTGGGCACTTCTGAATATGGCAACCACTGGGGCCAGAATGATAACACAACTGTAGGGCATTTGCCTTGCATGAAGCAACCCAGGATGAACTGTGTTTGACCCTCAGCATCCCAGATGATCCCTGATTCTGTCAGGAGCAATTTCTGAGTGCAGAGCCAGGAGTAATCCCTGAGCGCTGCCGGGTGTGGCCTCAAAAGCAAAAACAAAGCCAAATAAAAAAAAAATAGAATGTGGCAACCATTATGTTCAACTTTTCTCTCTTCTTTCCCTTTGTTTTATATCCAAGTAGTTGCAAATCAAACTTTAGAATCTTGGCAATAATATGGTAGAGTGAATTTGAGAGATTGAGTCTGGGACACACAATTGGTTGGAGAGAAAGGTCAGAATGACAGAAATGACCATGGTGCGTGGGTGGAGGAAACTTTGGTTCTGTTATCGGCAGGGTGCTCCTCCAACATGTAAGAGTGCCATGTGTGGGGCTGGAGAGATAGCATGGAGGTAAGACATTTACCTTGCATGCAAAAGGACAGTGGTTCGAATCCTGGCATCCCATATGGTCCCCTGAGCCTGCCGGGAGCAATTTCTGAAAGTAGAGCCAGGAGTAACCCCTGAGCACTGCCGAATGTGATCCAAAAACCAAAAAAAAAAAAAAAAAAAGGAGTGTCATGTATGCATAATGTATGCCTGAGACCCTGGAGAGACTGGAGCCAGACCCTGACCAGTATTTCTGTTGGCCAACTAGCATGACACTGATCTGTCAACAGGGGGCGCTATA
The DNA here is from genome assembly GCF_024139225.1 of Suncus etruscus. NCBI lineage: Eukaryota > Metazoa > Chordata > Mammalia > Eulipotyphla > Soricidae > Suncus > Suncus etruscus. The sequence continues at coordinate 90,132,545 of NC_064859.1, forward strand.
GAGACACTGGGGGAGGTGTGTTTTCTCCAGGGGGTTTCCCTGCCTCTAACTCCTGAGGCTCTAAACTTCACTGCATTCAGCTCCTTGCAGTGACGGTGACTGCTCCTCCTGCCCTGCCTGGGTGTGTGCATGCAGTCTGCAGGGCCCCTTCTTCCGCACATCCTCACAACTGAGCTCTGGACCCCAAAAGATGACTTTTGCAGTGGCCATGCCCTCGCCATCTATATCAGAATCTCAACCCTGGAGACTCACTCTTTCCTCTCTGCTGAAGCTGCATTCTTTCTGTTTTTTGTTTGTTTGAGGGCAACACCTGTTGATGCTCAGGGGTTACTCCTAGCTCTGCACTCAGGAATCACTGCTGGCAGGTTCCAGTTAAGAGGACCATATGGGATGCCAGGGATGGAGCCCAAGTTAGCCATGTGCAAGCCATTGCTCCACCCACTGGGCTATCTATCTCTCCTGCCACTGGTGCTGCCTTCTGGGTGGAATTCTTGCTTCTGACTAGCTGATCCCTGGTCACTGCACCTTCTTTCCGAGCACTGAAGATCCTTTACTTTCAGGACCGAACCTGGAACAGAGGTCTGTATTACTAGGGACTGCCTTCTGGCCAAGGCGGGCTTAGAGCTCAGCAAGCCTGCCAGCGAATGCATCTTACTTCAGGTCCGCCCTCTGCACTGTGGTATACTCCAAAGCAAGAGAATTCTCTACCCTGCAGTTCTCCAGCCTCTCCCACCCTCTTGCCAGTACATACAGTGCCACTGTTGCTATGGTCCCTGCCTCCTGCAACACTCTGAACTCTCAACAGGGTTTGCTCCCTGGACATCACCACCTGGACAACTCATGACACTTGATATCTGAGTCTGCTAGACGCACGCGCCTCTTCTCCTGGGAGGTGGTCTCTTGTGGTGCAAGTGGCACCATCTTGACCTCAGAAGCCAAACCCCAAGCTCCAGAGAATACAAACCCCACCAGGTCCCCTCCCCAGGTCTCTATTCTTTACATGTCCCCTCCAGGCCTCTGTTTGGGGTCACTGATTGGGGTCTCGCCCTTCCGGGTCAGTCAGTGCAACTGCCCACATGCAGCTTCGTTGGTGGCCAGACTGTGGCCACAGTCTCTACAGTGGAAGGCTGGGCTGGCCTGGGCCACACACACTTCCCATGGACAAAGATTCTGCCCCAGCAATGAGAAATAAACCTTGGCTAGAGAGAGAGGACAGTGGGGAAGGCACTAGCCAACTTGGGGTTCAATTCCAGCACCACACAGGGTCCCCTGAGCCCGCCAGGAGTGATCCCTGAGTGCAGAGCCCAGAATAAACCCTGAGTATGGCCGGGTGTGGCCCCCAAACCAAAAAAAAAAAAATCAAATAAAAGACTAAAACAAACCCCACAATTCCCAGGAGTCTCCCAGTCATCCCTCTTTCATTTGGGCTAATTTCAATGGGAGATCCTCACAGTATGGCCTCATCCCTTCTTGACCCCGGCATCCCAAGACCAGTCCTGATCTCCCAACTTAAACCCCCCAGAGTCCCTGCTTATCCTGAATCACATATCAGTCTTTCCCCCAAGGGGGGAAGTCCCCAGATACCCCCTCCCCCACCACTCAGGGGTCCCTCGTCACTTCCCCTCATGTGGTGTCCTTTAGCATCTCTTGTGTGAACAGCCCACTGTGGCATGGTGAGAGCTGGGTCCCTGTTCCCGGGGAGACCCTGGAGGCAGAGAGGACCGTGTGAAATCACCCCCAGGCAGCTGCAGCATCCCCAGCACAGTGCTGCGGGCCTAGAGTGACTCCCCACAGCCCCCATTCTAGGGTTCACCACCGGACAGAGTTCCCCAGGACACGGGGCCCTCCTGGGCCAGAACGGAGCCCTGCTGTGGGCACTGGAGAGGAAGTGGGGGTTACCCAGGGCAGGCCCCCAGGATACCATGCAGGGGTGGTCTTTCCCATCCGCAGGCCCCGCCACCCATGCTGGCTGTTCCCCCTGGGCCACAGGACACCCATGGCCCCCCTCCCAGGTCACACCTAACAACACTCCCAAAGACTCTGCAGGGAACTGCTGTCAGCAGCTTCCTTTTCACTCTGTCCCACCCCAACCCAGACCATATGTGCAGGGCCCAAGGAAGGAAGGAGAAGCCCAGGCTTCCAGGCAGTGTGCCCCAGAATCACGCACCCTGCCAAGCAGCCCTGACATTGCTGACCTGCCTTCAGCCCCACCCACACGGCTCAGTCAGACATGCTCAGACCCGACCCTGCCACTCAGTGTGGCCTTGGAGGTCCCATCCGTGTAATGGACAGCCAGGCAGAGACACACCAAGGGTCCGTCCAGGCTAATCTCTCTGGCTGGCTAATGTCACTGGCTCCTAAAAGGGCAGCCAGAACCTGCCTGAGTGTCCTTCACCCAGCTAAAGCCCCAGCAAGCACCCAAGGAAGGTTTCCAGCCCATCACAAGCACAGGCAGTGTCTACATTGGAGCCCCACGAATGCCACTGAGGCCCTGGATCTCAAATCTAATCAGACACAGACATAGGCATACAGTCACACAGACATGCATACAGTCTATAGACACAGCCACACAGAAACAGGCATACAGACACACAGCCACACACCAACATAGACACACACATTTAGAACATCACACACAGATGCAAAGAAGGCACACACACACAGCCACACAAATAGCAAATGAATAAAATCACAGACACAAAACAGATACACACACACACACATACACACACACACACACATATATACATGCAAGCACTCCCATAGGGAGAGACACACACAGAGGACGTGCAAACCTCAAGCACACTCAGACCACATGTGTCCACAGAGACACAGACACAGCAGCCCCGAGAACCTGGCATTGCATGGATCTGGGCAGGCACTTCCTCGCACATGCGCCCCGTAATACACCTACTGTGTGGGCCAAAGAGGCATTTGGATACCAGCTTGGGAAGCTCCTAACCGTTCACAACATTGTTCTGCGAGAAAATACAAAACATTGCCCTATAAACAAACATTCGCACTAGAATCCTTCCCAAACCCAGCGAGTTTCCTGAGCTAGGAAACTAACGGAGCAGGAAGGGAAAACCGCACCAACTGAGTTTGCCGCTGTAAAATTAATACCAATTACAAAAACATTTATGGGAACAGCTTACCATTTATACCTAATTACCATGCAGCAAATTATGCATCTCATTGAGGCTTCGCCAGATTAATTATGCTGGAAGTAGCCTTGATGATACCCTACACCTTCATTCAGCCCAGGTACACCCCAGCTTCCCAGTGCTGCCTGCTTGGCTGTGGACCCAGGGACGAGCCAGAGGTGGCCTCTGCACCCCACCCCCCACCCCAGGCAGTCAGGGGGCTTCCTGCCTTATGCAGCACCACATAAGGGTCTGCCACACATTCCCCATCTGGACCAGGCGGTCCCCAAATTCATCCCCATCAAGACACTGCACCCTTCCTCTAGCATCTGGAACCACCAGACTGGCGTTTATCTGTCTGTCCCCGAACATAGTTAGGGTGGCCTCATACTTCTGTTGGAGCTCAATATGGCTGCCTGGTTCCTGTGGTCCTTCAAGAAAGTCTCTGCACAATATTCAAATGCTTCTGTATGTACCAGGCTCCTTCTGATTCCACAGTAGCAGTTTCTGTCTTTCCCTTTAGCTTTGCAGCCCCCGGGTGCTATCCCCATCTTGTCTTGCCTGTCTCAGGGCTCAGATTTTGGGGGATACTCCTGACACCCTAAACCTAAGCTCAGGCCCCTAAACGTCAGCACTCCTACCACAAGTGGTGTGAGGACCAGTTAAGCCAAGTCCCCTTCTCAAATGTTTATCAATGATCCTGCCTGCCAGTTTCAAGAAAATACTCTCTGTCCCCGATGGGTCTGTACCCCACAAACCGGCTTTGGAATCTCCACTCCTGCTCCTGCCTGTGACACAGGCTCTCTCCCTCCTTCAGCAAAAGCAAATTGCCCTCACACCAACACCAAAACTGCCTCCAGGAAGTTATCCTAGATTCTTCCAACTCGCCCGGAACAGTAATGGCACTGGCCATCAAAGCAGCCTCCCTCAAGCCCATGCCACTGCTCCCAGGGGTCTTTTTACCAGCCTGCTCTCTTGTCCCTTACCCTCAGGAGACTTGTACCCCACCCACCCAACACCTATTTATAGGTAACAGCCCAGACTCCCAAAGTTCAGCATGGCCCCCTCAGTTTCACACACATCACGTTGACCCCATGGAGTTGAAATTGCCTCAGACCACCCTTTTCTGATGTGCACTCCCCACAGCAAGACGTCCTTCCTGAGCCCCAGAATCCCCCCCCCATACACACAGAGCCTGGACTCTCTTCACCCCTGGAGAGGTCCCCACTGTAGGCTCCTGCCCAGGAACCCAGGCATTATTTGTGGGTTGGAAGTTAAGATTTTAGGAGAGAAAAGTCTAGAACCTTTAGATCGCCAAATGGGGGCTCCTGGGTGCCAGGCAGAGTCCAGTCCTGAGTAAGGACAGGGACAGAAGAAAACACCGCAGCAGCTGTCCAGCTGCCCTGAGCTTCCGGCGCATGTCCAGAGCAGGAAGGCCCTTGGGTGGGACCAGGCCTGGCGAGGCTGGCAGCAGTGCCACAGTGTTGCTGCTAATAAACCATTAGGAGCCACTGTTGCGTGCCAGCTGCCAGGCCTGGCTGTGGCCTCACCCCTGCTCTGCCTGCAGACCAACAGGCCCAGAACCTGGGAGAGGCTGCGGCTCCAAGGAGACCAGAGGGCAGGAAGGGAGAAGGCTCAAAGCTTGGGGAGCTGGCCAGGCCCTGATGGGCAGGAACTCAAGAAGCCTGAGGGGCTGGGGGAGTCAGATGGAAAGGCCCAGAGTGCCATAAATGACCCAGCAACTGTCAGCCCTGACCCAGGGTCTGGGGCCACTGTCAAAGAGGTGATCAAAATGACAGTCTGACTGCTCATGAGGCCTTCTGGGAATTCTGTGAAGGGTCCCCAAGGTCACCGCAGGCTGCCCAGTTGTGAGTCCCTTCTTTTTCCAAACCCACCCCAGCCAACCGCCATGTGCAGACTATGAAATATTTCTTTTAATTCTCACACCACTGGGGGCAGCTCCTCCACCCAATTCAGCTGGGGACACACAGGGGGCCCCCCAAGATGTTGGAGTCCCAGCAGCTCCAGAACTCCTCTGCAAAATCCACATGTCCTTACTAGTGAAGGAGGGGACCCTGTGAGCTCACAATCATCTGACAGGCAGCCAAGCTCCAAGGGGCCCAGGCCCAGGCGAGGGGGGAGCTGAGGAGAAGCAAGTAGGCGACGTTGCTAAGTAACAGGCAGCCGAATGTAGCGCTGCCCGCCTCACCTCTCCACCCTGTCACCTGTGTAAGCTAAGCATGGCCCGAGCCGTGTGCCAGACAAGTCCCCCGTACATCCTTCCACCTCTGGCAGGGCCTCCTGACACCCCACTTTGTCCCCCATATATGGCTACTTCACTGCAACACAGGATTCACAAGTACCAATTCAATCTTCACCACCCCACATGGTCCCCAGAACCCCAACAGGAGTGATCCCTGAGCACAGAGCCCAGAGTAAGCTCTGAACACTGCCATGTGTGCCCTAAAAACCAAAACCAAACAAACAAAAAATACAAGTAGTTCATTCTTCCAGGGTCTGGGGTAACTCCAAGTTTTTTCTTCTTTCCCAGAAGTTTAAAAAAAGGTTTCAATTTAGGGCCGGGAATATAGTTCAGTGGTAGAGCCCATGCCTGGGTATGAGGCCCTGCATTCAATCCCCAGCTCAGCAAATATTATGATTAAGCGAAAAGTCTTGGTTTTCCTTTTGTTATTTCCCCGAAGCAAGTTACCTATGTGCATGTAGGGCTTTTCAAAGAATTCACACATTAATGAAATGCTCATGATCTTGCTACAGGCTTGTTGTGTGACCTTATGGGACTTTCACTATGCATGTGAAGCCCACAGGCATGTACATTTGTTGCTTTTTTATTTTTTAAATGGGTTACATAAGAAAGAATTTGGAGAGATAGTACAATGGGTAAAGTGCTTGCCTTGCATGAGGCTGACCCAGGTTCTTTTCCTTAACATCCCATATAGTCCCCCAAGTCCCACCAGGAGTGATTCCAAAATGCAGAGCAGAGAATAATCCCTGAGCACTGCCAGATGTGCCACCCTACCCCCTGATTAAAAAAAAAAAAGAAATTATGTACAGAATCAGATAACTATAACACGGCATCACATCACAGATATATGACATGATGGAACACACACTAGCAGGCTCATTTCACAGGCTTGGAGAAAACAACAGAGTTCTGCTTCCTTAACCCTCTTCAGAATGTCAAAGGTCAGGGTCACCCCTTCATACAGAATTCTGCAAAATCCGGGGCTGGAGAGCATCTGACCCAGGATGGATCTGGGTTCTATCCCCGGCGTCCCATATGGTCTCCTGAGCCAGGAGTAACCCCTGAGCATCACAGAATGTGACCCCCCCCCCAAAAAAAAAAAAGAAAGAAAGAAAAGAATTCTACAGAATCCCATCCAAAGGGCAGGGACATTACCTCTCACCACCTCCAGTGCCTCCAATCTGCAGGCCCCAGCATCCCTGAACCCCTTTTACCCTACCTCCAGTCAATCCTAGATGTGACTCCACCATCCTAAAATGCACCCTCGAGTATCTATTTTAACCTTTTCAAGTCAGGACAGCTGGAAGGTTCCCCATGAGCAAAAAATAAATTAATAAATAAATCTACTGGCCTGAAATGTTTGTGCACAGCAAATCACCCTCAGCCCCTTAACCCCCCAGATGCCTCCCCAGTAGCACTGAGGAGTCTGAGATTGGGGTCAGCACAGCCAAGTTCTGATCCTGCTCTTATGAGGGTGAGAGAGATGGTGCCCATCGCTGCCAGTGCCCAGAGGGGGCAGAAATAAACAATGACCTTGACTTTTGGAAACAGCAAGAGCAGGAAGATCCAAGAGCGACGGGAACCGTGACCAGAGGAGAGGGAGATGGGGGAAGCTTGGTGATAGATGGAAATCGAGCTGGGAGGCCCAGGGGTGGGGGTTAAGGGGGTAGAAGGGGGTATCCGGGGACCCAGCGGGCAGCCAGGCTGGCAGCGAGGGCTCAGGATGCGGTGGGCGGGCCGGGAAAACTTCCCCTCGACCCTGATTGGCTGCAAAGTCGGTGGAGGCCCTGCCCCCTGTCACTGCCCTAGGCGGGAGGTGCAGGCGGAGCTCTTGGTCCACTGGCGGCTCTTGCCCAGACACCTGCAGACAGACACACCCCGGAGGCGCCCCACTTCAGATCAGGGTTAGGGGAGCAAGGAAGGAGGCGAGCAGGATGCAGTCAGGCTTCATGCCCATTTTCCCCAAGGTTCTAGATGCTAGGGAGTGCAAAGAGGAGCAAGGAAGACCTCAGAGAATCTGGGCAAGGGGCACCTTCCCTTTTCCATGCTCACTGATTGGCATCGTTGGCATGCAGAGCTTTCCTGGGCTCCCCCCTAGCGGCCACAACCCCCTGGGCTCCCCATAATTGAAACCCTGCTCTGTTTCTCTGCAAGCCTGAGTACTTAAACTCCCCTCTGGAATTAAAAAAAAAAACTCGTCTAGAGCAGAGAAACTGAGACTGGGGGCCTCTCCCTTCACCTCTGTCTTTTCCCTCACTCCATCCTCCAAAGGCATCACCAAACCAGGCTCTTCAGAGCCAGTCCTACCCCATAGACCCCAATTTAGTCCCCCCATACAGTCCCCCAAGCTACTGTATCCTCTCCTACAGCTCAGCATCCCTTACCACCCAGCCCCAATTTGGGGGGGCACACCACCTCAGGTGCCCCCTAATCCAAGAAGCCTTCCCAGATAAGCTCACAGGATGTGACCTCACTCCTCGTGGGGGCACTTTTATTTCTTCTTCCTTCTCCTATGACCTTGGTCCACACCTGGCCATTAGTCTGGTCCCTCCTCACCGAATCCCCTCCAAGCCTAGCCTTGACCCAACTCGGACAGCTCTGTCTGGAGGAAGAGCCTAAGTCCTAACGAGAGGGCGTTTCGTTCAACTTGGATTCATATTCGACCTGTTGGCGACAAGATTCCTCAGGCTGCCAAGTGGTGCCGAGGAGCCTTCCAGCGGGAAGATCTGTGAATCGGAATCTGCACTTCTTGCTTCATCTGCCCAAGATTTTGCACAAGAGGCAGGAAGTGCTCCCCTCTGAGCACTTCCTGCAGAGTTGGTCCCCAGAGGCACCCAGACAGTGACAATCACCGCTGCCCACGGGCTGCTAAGAGAAGCCACCTAGGAAAGCCGCTGGGCCAGTTCTAAGTGACGAAACTGAGGTTTTTGGAGAAGTCCAGTTCATGGCCCCAGAGGCAGTGGTGGGTAGTGGCAGGGACATTTCAGAATGCATGCCAGCACACAGAACCAAGCGGAGGAAAGCATGGATAGAGACACACCAATATCTCACGCTGCAGGGATCTTAGATTTGGTCTTTTTCTTCAGGAAAAAAATTGCTGAGAAATGAATGCAAACAAGGCCCTGAGTCTGAGGTGCAAAGGAATCTGGCATCGTGGGGCTTCTCATGAAAGCTCTGTGGGGGATAGCCCAACAGGCAAGTCTATCTCTTGGATATCAGTGCTGTTCCCTGCAGCTCACTCCTATCAGACCCCAAGTAGAGGCCTAAGACCTGCTCAATCACAGACTGGAAGCCTAGGCAGGGGCCCTGGGCCACAGAAGCCTAGGCAGTGGGAAATAGCCCTGGGGAAGAAGAGTGTGCGATGTGGGCCCTCTGGGCAGCACATCCACCTCTGGGCCCTGCTCCCTTAAATATTCCACCCCCTCCCCCCAAAAAAAAAACAAAAACCTCTCAGCTCCAAGCTTCTCCAAGCTCAAGGTTCTCTTTCAACCCCAAACTCTGGGGCTTGGATCCCAAAGGAAACATTTCCGGCCCAAGGATGGTAAGCTGGTGGTCTATTTTTAACTCACCCATTAGTGGGCCATGCAGCTCTCTGTCCCTCTCTTCTACCTGACTTCCCCTCCAAAAGAGCCTTGGCTCTCACTGGGCCCTGATTTGGGTCTTCCTGGGACTTTAGAACTAGCCTGGGAGCAGAAGGAGGCTTCTAGGCAAAGGCAGAATGAAAGCAAAGCTGGCCAGAGATTGTGGAAGGACAAGGAATCTTTAACCAGCCTCACACACTCCTGCAGGTGATGGGGCCTCAGGGTCTCCAGATGAGGGATTCCTGGGGTGGGAGAGCAGGAGATCAGGATGGGGGGGGGCAGTTCCCAGGATATCACAAACTGATAAGAAGTCCCCTCCAGCTCAGCCCAGAGGTGGGCCCGAGGGCAGAGAAGCCCATGGCTTCCGGAACTGGCAGGTCAAGTCCTTCTGCAGGTTCTGCAGAGGACCCAAGGCAGTGATGTGTGACTGCACCAGACAAACATGCAGGGTCCAGAAAACCAGGTGGCCCACTGGGACCTGGACGCAGGGAGGGAGGCACAAACACAGAATTCCACCTGAAGGTACAGAAACACACCCAGTCACAACCCGAGAGTGGGGTCACAACTGATAAACCTGCAGGGAAAGGGCAGCCACCCCCACCCCCACCCTCAATTCCTGCTCCTGTCATCTCCAAGCCTGAAGTTGCAGGGGGCCATCCAGGCTCCAAGCCCACCCCACCCCACAGAAGAATCTGACCAGCTAGGGTGGGGTCCTCGCTGGCTTCTCTGTGGGGGCTCTGTCCGACCTCCCCACCCCTTCCCAAAACCTGCACTTTTCTAAGTCCAGCCTGGGTGTGCTCTGGTCGGCCTGCCTGCGCCCAGGCCAGCTGCTTGCATGAGGGGCTGAAGACAAGCAGTGGGGAGGAGAGAGAGGGAACACGACGGAGCCACGGTGAGTGGAAGGGGGACCGGAAAGGGGGGAAGGCCAGCAGGTGCCAGCGTGGCTATGTCAGGCTGGTTCCCACACGTGAGCACACGCCTGCACACAGACATACAAGCATACCTTGCTCTGCCAGTCACGCGGGAAACCCCTGCACCCCCAGAAAACTCTGGGAGCTCAAGCCTGCCAACCAGATGGCAGCAGAGAGAGGGAGAGGGTCCGCCTGACAGCTGGACTCCCCAAATCCCAGAGGCCAGTCCTAACACTCCAGCAAGCTTGGGGAGCGGGGAGCTCGAGCACAACAAGACAGTCACATCTGCCCGCGAGGGAGGAGGCGGCAGCCGAGCAGGAGCACCTGATCCCTGGCTCATTCCATTCTGCAGACCCAGTGGCGGGCCCAGGAGGCCGGTCTCCGGCTGGCAGCGGGGATGAAACCTGAAGACTCAACAGTCCCCTAGGGAAGTGGACTCCGGGCACCGCGGGGCAGGGGCAAGCTGGGTCACCCCGCCTTGCAGCCTTGCATGCCACCTCCCAGTCCTGGTCTCCTAGTCCTGGCAGGGCAGGAGGCGAGGCGGGAGGCTCTGGGGCAGCAGCCCCGAGTCCCCCACAGCTTCGTGCATGGGCCTGAGCTGCCCAGCGGGGTGCAGAACGCCATCTTGGGTCAAGGTGCAGATCCAGGGGGCTCCCTTGGGAAGCTGGGGCATTAGGGCCCCCAGAACCTGGGCTCACACACACCCCGGGTGCCCACACCTTTTGCAGCTGGAGAGAAGGGGAAGGACGGAGGGGATTGCAACGAGAAAGGCAGAGTAGGGGGAGAGCCTAGGGAGTGGGTGCCCCCAGGAAGAGAAGGCTCCAGGAAAGCGAAATGGAGTTTGGCAGCTCGAGGGCCTGCGGGGCCCCAGCGATGGGGGGCTGGTGGGGGAGGCCAGCCCTGGGGGGGGGCGGGCCCTGGAGCCGTGCCAGCCAGCTAGCAGCTTAGCCGGGTCTGCAAAGAGAGAGAGAGAGAAGGGCGGGCAGGGCAGCCTAGGGGAGGAGGGCAGGCGAGCCAGGGGTGAGGGCGGGACACGCAGCACCGAGGCCTCTTGGCCTGGTGGGTTCCCCACCACCACCACCAGCTCGAGAGGGGTCTCTCCTAGGACGCAGGGGGTCTTGGAGGCGGATAACCAAGCCGTGCCAGCCTCGGGGAGGCCGTGTCCTTCAACGGTGCAGATGCAAAGCTTTCAAGGACACGTCTGCACCGGGGGCCCTGGCGCGGTGCGTGTGCGCGCGTGAGTGAGTGTCCGCGTGCGTGCAATGCGAAGTGTCTGCGGGGGGCCCTTGCTGCAGGGGCCCCCCACCATCCCCGGGGCCCTGGATCTCCGCCCACCCCGCCTCCACACTGCGGTGCCGCCGCCGCCCCGGCTCCCACGGCCCCACGGCAGGGAGGGGGGGCAGGGAGGAGCCTGGCACGGCGTGCCACCCCCTCCACGACGCGCTCTGGCCCCCCACATCCGCGGGGAGGTGTGCCCCCCCGGAATGCCACTCTCCCCAGCCCCTCCCAGGCGCGTTGGCACCCACCCCACAAACCCCCAAAACCAGCCAGCCACAGGTGGCCGGCAGCAGCTAGCTTAAGATCAACAACCAGGCACGGCCCCACGATCACAAATCACCCCTCGATCGCTTCCTCCTGGAGGGGGGGGCCTCCCGGGTCCCCCCCCCCACCAACTTGCCAGCCCTGCAAGGCCAGGCCGGGGCGGGCCTGGGGAGGGATGGGCGGGGGCCGGGTCGTGCCAGGCTGCCATTTTCTGCCGCCTTCACCGCCCTGAGCCTGCTTGGGCCCGGCCCCCCAGGCCTATTCTTTCCCCTATACCCCCCACACCAAGCTGGAGGTCTTGGGGGGTTTGTGCCCTAGGGCGCCCCAGCTGCAGACAGGCTCCAGGCCACCCCACCAGGCCGGGCCCGGAAGGCGGGGGCGGGCTCGCAGCAGGCCTGCGGCAGGGCAGGGCAGGGCAGTGTCTGTCGGGCCCGAGCCGAACCGAACCCCACCGAATCGAGTCGAGGGGAGGGGGGCCCCCCTGCGGCATTGTATGCACTTGAACTTGAACCCGGAGCTGGCCCCGGGCGGGCGGGAGAGGGTGAGAGCAAGAGATGCCTGCGGGGACATAAACAAACCTCTGTGGCCCCGTGCCCACCGGCCAGGGGAGGCCCCCCAGGAGGGCTGCCTCGAACCCGAGCACTGCCTGCCCACCCTCTTCCTGCCCTCCTTTGCCCACCGTGCCATGCATGCATGGCCATGCATGTCCCCTCTGCCCGGGCCTCCTGCGTCCACCTCCCCGCCTGCCCGCCTGCCCGCCTCCAGGCCGGCCTCCCGGGTCGCCTCCGGCCTTGGCGCTCTTTACCGTGTGGCCGGTGGGGTTGGCCCGGCCCGGCCCGGTTCGGTTCGGCTGTGTGCCCTCCCTGGTGTCGCTGGCACCGTGTCCCGGTTCGTCCTCAAGGCTCTGGCCACCGCCGCCGCCCTCCTGCCCGCCTGCCCGCCCGCCCGCCTGCTGCCTGCCCGCCCTCCCTCCCGGCCCGCCTGCCTGGCTCGCTCGCTCGCTCTAAGCTCGCTCTAAAGCTCGCTGGCTCCCTCCCTCCGCTCGCTGTCGCGCTCCCTCTCTCCGCCTCCTCGCCGGGTCCCCCCACCTTCTCTCCGCCTTCCTCCTTCCTTCCCTCCCTCCGGCCGCCGCTGGCCCAGGCCTCCGCCTGCCTGCCTGCCTGCTCGCTCGACCCCCTGGGCCAAGCTGGACCGGCCCCGAGAGGCAGTGAGGACTTTTAGGGGGGCACCCCGGGGCGCTACGACCCGGTCCTAGCGCCCTCGGCCTGCCTCGGGGGTCCCCATCCCACTTCCAGGCACCCTGCTAGGCCCGATTGCTCCTGGCCAGGCCCTCCATCCCTCCCACGGCCCCTCGGGCAGGGTGGGTGGTTTTGGGGTGTCCCTGGCTTTGGCCCATCTCTCCCCACCTCCAAGGGGCGACCCGCTACCTGGCACTGGTGCTGGAGCTGCGCTGGGTCCCCCGCATCCAGCACTGGCCGCAGGGACAGCGGCCCCTCCTCTCCTCTCCTCTCCTCTCCTCTCCTCTCCTCTCCTCTCCTCTCTTCTCGCTTCTCTCCTCTCCTCTCCTCCCCGGGCCGGTGTCAAATGCCAACCCCCACGCCGCCCGCGTGGGGAGCCCCCCGGCGGCCTTCGCCCTGCAGTTCTCCAGACTTCCACCAGAGCCCACTGCGGACTGCGAGCCTCAGCACTGGGGCCCGGACAGCAGCGCCCTCCTGCCTGGCCACCCCAGCCAAGCCAGGTGCCAGGCCAAGCCAGGCCAGCCCACGCCAACGCAGGGCCAAGGTCGGGGCGAGAGCACCTTTCTGGAGGAGACACACACACACACACACACACACACACACACACACACACACACAACACACACAACACACACAACACACGCACACACACACAACACATGAGGGAGTGAGCTCCCAATACCTCAGGGGGTCCAAGGAGCCTGGAGAGCAAGCACCTTGCGATGGGCAGCGAGCAGGACACTGCAAGATGTTGTCCCAGGTGGGAGGCCGAGCGCAATGACATTGAGGCGCCTTCCCAGCGCAGAGAGATATTCCAAGCACACCCCCACTCCGCCTTCAGGCTTACTCACTCACCTCTGTGTGGGGGACGCTCTCCTGCCTAAATCATCCTGGGGCACGGGGATTTCTGGCTGGGGGTTTTGGGGGGTGCATCTCTCCCTCTTGGCAGTGCTGGACACACGACCTTCCCTGCAATATGTCTGGCTGCTCGCCTTCTACCTACACCCCTCTACAGTCATTTCCCCCCCCCAATCACCCACCTGCCCCATACACCCACCCACACAGCCCGCGGTGGGCAGGGGCACAGTCTTTCATGTCACCCCTGGGAAGGTCACAGGCACCATGGCCTCCCTCTAAACTTCTGGATCCTTTCCTCATGTTGCGGACCTTGCTTGCCACACAACCGCCCTGACCTTGGCCAGGTGGCTCTCCAGTGGTGGTGCCCCAGTGACAGGCCTGCTCTCTGCAGTGAGTTCCAGAGAGGCAGAGGCGGGCACTTTCTGTGGCATGGCCCTGCAGAGGAGGTGCCCGATAAATCTCAGCTGGATGTGACATGGGGTCCTCCTTCTTTAGTCACAACAGAGAAGGAAAGATGCTTCTCCAGAAGATGGCTGCTCCCTCAGCCAAGCCTTTCCTGAGCTTCTCCCACCGCCAGCTCGAGGCCCTTTTCCCTCAGTCCTCACTGACCCTGGAAGGCCGTTGTATTACCCTCACTCTCCAGAATGAAAAATGGAAGTGTAGTCAAAAGCCTCCCCAGTGGGAAGGGGCAGAGCCAGGATCATCCGAAATCTCTCCTATGCACTTTCAAACTCTCCGGTTTGCATTTAAGGAGCTGAACGTGACAGGCACCAAGAGGGTAATACTATCAATGGGGCCATCGCTGGGGACCCAGGATGTGTGAGAGCCAGGAGGTCTGTGTGGCCTGGGCTCAGATCACCAGGGAGACCCTATGAGGGACCCAAAGCAACTGTGTGGCTCTACGGTTAGTTCCAGAGCCCATCATTGTGGGTTTGGAATGAAGAGAAACTTCAGGGGTGTCTGAAAGTGTGAGGTTACCCTACCAGCCCTCCCTTCTGCCCCTCATATGGGGTCAAGCCCAGTGGGACTCATTTCCTGGGTTAATTCTGTCCTCCCTCACAGCGTCAAGATCCTGATTGATTGGGGTCACAGAGATAGCACAGTGGTAGGATGTTTGCTTTGCACACAGCTGACCCAGGATAGACGGTGATTTGAATCCCAGCATCCCATATGGTGTCCTGAGCCTGTCAGGGATGATTTCTGAGCGAAGAGCCAGGAGTAACCCCATGAGCACCACCCTGTGTGACCCAAAAACAAACAAACAAACAAAAAAGAATCCTGATTGATCATGGGGTGAAGGGCTGCATTTGCCAGGGCAGATTTTTCTTTCTTTTTTTTTTTTTTTTTTGGTTTTTGGGCCACACCTGGCTGATGCTCAGGAGTTAATCCTGGCGTCTGCTCAGAAATAGCTCCTGGCAGGCACAGGGGACCATACGGGACACTGGGATTCGAACCAACCACCTTTGGTCCTGGATCAGCTGCTTGCAAGGCAAAGGCCGCTGTGCTATCTCTCCGGGCCCAGGGCAGGTTTTTCTGCCCAGTCAGACCACCCCAAGTCCCAGTGACTTAAAACCACAGAGATTCTGATCTAGGGGTTCTGTCTATATAGGTTCTGTCTATAGCAGACAGCCCCCCCCAAAAAAAAAGAAGGGTGTGGGGAAACCAGAAGTTTAATAGGAAAGAGCATGATGGAGCCTCTCAGAATTGAAACCCAGAGACCAGAGCGATAGCACAGCAAGCAGATAAGGTACTGGCCATACATGTAGCTGACCCTGGTTCAGTCCTTGGCATCCCATATATTCCCCTGAGCACACCCCAGAAGTGATTCCTAAGTGCAGAGCCAGGAATAATCAGTCCCTTATCAGGTGTGGCCTGAAAAACAAAAACAAAAACAAAATTGAAACAAGAATTACCATGTGGTCCAGCTATGATTGTGGGTGATATCCTTGAAAGACATGAAGACAGATTATAGTGTATGACAGCACTTCACAGCAGCCCAAGGTAAAGAGAGCCTAGAGGGCACTCAGTGGTTAGGGGGGTTGGGATTTATCCCCACCATGGACGCCAGAACATCCTGATGGGGGAAAAAGGGGTTCTCCAAGGTGCCGGCCTTGAAGAAGGGCAGGCAGACCCCATAAGACTGATGATTCTGTTTGTCTTGAGGATGAGGTTCAGAGGCAAAGTCGAACTGAGGCCACTGAGGGTGGTGGTGGTGGGATCACACAATGTTTCAAGATGGTTAAAATGACACTAAGAAGGACCCAGCTATGACTGAGTGTTAGGTGTATGAAGGGTTTTTCAGAAGACCAGAAAACATCAATCAGTTTGCAACACAATGTGAACTTTATGGTTCAGCTTCCAACCTTGACACAATGTACCTCTGTGTGACCCCCTTTGCACCGCTGGCCTCACCACTACCCACCACCCCATGTAGTCAGCCTGCCTGTCCCTCTGGTAACAATCATTCTGCTGGTGGAATCTAAGCGTTGATTGATTTCTGTTCTGCTTTCAAACAAACATGACCAAGGACAGAGTTGAGGCACTGGCCTGGTATGCCGCTACCTGCTTTGAATCCCTGGCACTGCATATGGTCCCCTGATCACCACCAGGGTGTCGCTCCTGAGCAATGAGCCCCTGAGCGCTGCTGGGTATGGCCCCAAACCAAACCAAAGTAGCCCTTTCCTTCCTATGCCTCTTCTACATCTGCTGCAGATCTTGGGGCCCTAAGGGATCTGGGCCAAGAGAGTGACATCAGCAGGAGAGCTCAGGTTGGAAGGCACCTCATGAGCAAAAAAACTATGTCACCTCTCATCGTCCATTGGAGCCAGTCATGCCACATCCTTGGCCGTTCCCACTGTGTGGGGCTTTGTCATTAGACAAGATTCTCAGCCTAAACACACTGAAATGCAGAGAGAGTATGAGACTGGGGGCTCAGCTCTGTCATGCCTTTTTCTGTCCAACATAAGACCCACCGCAGGACATGACACTGTGACAGCAGGCATCCTGGGGGTGCATTTCCTCTTCCTGCCCTCCAGGAAGTCCCCTACAGCTTCTAGAGCAGGAGGTTCCCTGGCCCTCCTCCTGCCCAACCCTCAGTCACACTGACCGCCCTGCGCTTTTTCCGGGTCACCCCAGCAGAAAAGCCCCAGAGGGTACTTTCCTGTGGCTCTGGCATGTGCCCTTCCCAAGCCAGGAGGGAAACATGAAGCATTTTAGTGGGTGCAGGAGATGGCACTGGGATGACAGTGCCCAGTTAGCACCCGATAGCAGGACAGAAAAACAGACACACATGTGTATGGACACCTGCACAATAGGTCACCTCATATCTGCCCATGTATTTTTGACCCTGTGGATGCTTTCCACATTCTCTCAATTAATGAGTGTGGCACGACTTGCTCATGTAGCAAATGCTCCATGGATGTGGACTTTTTTAATTTTTATTTTTGCCATACCCAATGGTGTTCAGGGTTTACTCCTGGCTTACTCCTGGCTCTGCACTCAAGGATCACTCCTGACAGGCTCAGGGTCCAACTGTCATGCTGGGGATCAAACTCAGATCGGCTGTGTGCAAGGCAAGTGCCTTCCTTGCTGTACTCTCTCTTTCTCTGACCACCAGATATGTACACACTTCAATGGTTAATTTAATGCTATATGAATTTCACCTCAATAGAAAAAATTATGTTGGGTTTGGGAGAGATCACAGCTGGAGGTGCTCAGGGATCACTCCTGGTAGTTCTTGAGGACTATAGGGGGTACCAGCAATTGAACCAAGGTTGGCTATATGACAGGCAAGCATCTTATCCCTGTATTATTTCTTCTAGCCTCAGAAAATAATTTTGTTTTGTTTTGATTTTTTAGGCCACACCAGGCAGCACTCGGGAGTTACTCCTGCCTTGGCACTCAGGGAGTGCTTGGGGGGCCCAGTTGAGTCAAATCTGGGTTGGCCACATGGAAGACAAATGCTTTACCCACTGTGCATCTCTTGGCCTTAGAAAAGAATGAGGGGCCGGAGAGATAGCATGGAGGTAAGGCGTTTGCCTCTCATGCAGGAGGTCATCGGTTCGAATCCCGGCGTCCCATATGGTCCTCCCGTGCCTGCCAGGAGCAATTTCTGAGCCTGGAGCCAGGAATAACCCCTGAGCACTGCCGGGTGTGACTCAAAAACCACAAAAAAAAAAAAAAAAAGAAAAGAATGAAAAAAATAAATGTTACTGTTGGGTTGTAGTGATAGTTGCTGGGCCTAAGCCCCCTAACTCATGACAGCAGACAGAGATGGACTTAGTCAAGAAAGATTGGTGTACAGAGAATGAGAAAAGGGGTTGGCATGCTCAGCCTCCAGCGTGTCCTGCCTGTGAGTTGTCAGGCCTCTTCTGTTGGGGAGCCCAGGCCTATTCTGGTCTGCTGGGACAATGCTCCGCTTACTGTCCTCACAGTGGCTATGACCCTGGGACAGCCCCTGGCAAGAAGCCTATGTGGAACCAACCAGTTCCTGATGGGGCAATCGCTTCCTTTAATTCCGCCAATGCCTGAGCAAATCCAAGGTTTGGGGATTGTGGGGTCACCTAGTCAGCCCATTTCCTGGCAGCTCCATGGACTAGTAACTAACCCCACACCCTCTGAGATCAAGTTTGTTGGGTGTAATTCCCGGACTGAGAGTGCTCTGAGACATAGCATAATGATGTAGCAGGCTTGCCTCGCAGATACGTGGCCATGAGTTCAAGCCCTGATGTCCCACATGCCCTGAGCATGATCTCGGCAGCTGCTGTTTGTACCTATCAGCTCTGCTGTCTGCGATCCCTGGTGCCATGAGCAGTTTTCCAGCTGCCTCGCAGTCAGGTATGTGTGAAGACCACAGAAAGGGAGGCCCCCTACCCCATAGAGGATCCCAGCTAAAAACCATATGCAACTTCTAGTGAGTATGTGTTTGAAGATGACAGTCATGAAGATGACTCCCACGATCACCACAAAAGGGAATTACTTGCCTCAACCTCAGGACGAGGCCTGGGGCACAACACAACTCAAGGAGCAAAAACCACAGTGAGTGCGTCACCGCCAGACACGTGATGGACAATGACAGGAAGGGGAAGGGCAGCGGACTTGAGCCAACAGAGAGGAGCCTTGAACATCTGTGACTGAGGTGTGGCTTCTCCTCATTCCCCCAGAAGACTATTTACGAGGACCTCAGCTCCCTATGCAGCCAGCCAGGGGTCACAATAGTCTTTTTAACTCTTTCTACTGGACTTTTATAGCAACTGCCATTAAGTCCCCCCATTTCCAGATTTCAACCCTCCTCTCAACCTTTGCTTCACTCCAGATTGAGCCTCAACCTGTCCACGAATGGATATAGAAATAATAATTGATGTTAAATAGGTATGTGTCCATACTATCATATGCATGGCTGTCCATCTGCTTATATACACATTGATTGCCTTTTTCTCTCCTGTAACAGCTCTTGCAAGTAATAAAACCTCAACAGCAATGAGCGCAACTGGCGTCCAGATCTTAGTTTCTAAATTCACTCTTACAGTGGATTTAAAATGAACTGATCTGGGGCCAGAGAGGTGGCATGGAATGGTAAGGCATCTGCCTTGCCGGCATTAGCCCTAAGACGACGAGGTTCGATTCCCCAGCATCCCATAGGGTCCCCCAAGCCAGGAGCGATTTCTAAGTGCATAGCCAGGAGTAACCCCTGAACATCACTGAGTGTGGTCCCCCCCCCACAAAAAAATGAACTGATATGCTCAGGAAAATGGCAGATTCCAGTGCATGGTTGAGCCAGGAACAGGAACAACCCAAAACCTGTCACACTTGATACAAGTGCTCCGGGATGCTGGTTTGAAGAAAGGCCTCTGGAAAGGTCTCCCACCGGCTAGAAGGAAAGTTGAGCACCGAAATAAGTCATGACGCCAAAAGATTATAGCCCACAGCATCAAATAGAAATCCACCAAGCTACAAAGAAAGAAAGAAATGAAGAAAATGCAAGCTCCATGAACCATGGGGGGATAGTTACATAGTCTCAAAGTTATTCCCAACAAAATACTAATTACAAAGAGATTAAGAAGAACTTTCCAGTGGAAATGCCTGGCCGCATCCCTTTAATCAAGAGATCAAAGTCGACCTCATCAGGAATGGGCCATCTAGGCATGGTTCGCCACCTCACCGGATGCGGGAGAGAAGGATGCAGGCACTGGGTCTGCTCTGTTCAGGGAAGAATTGAATCTCCAGAGGAGACAGCAGACATTTCCAGCTTTGGTTCATTCCAGCCCCAACGAAGAAGAGGCAGCCATGGGGTGGTTTGTGTTTCACCTTTCTGGAGGTGACATTTTGGGGATGGTGCTGCTGGCACAGTTGATGTTTGGGGTGAGCACCCGGGGATCACTGCTGCCATGCAAGCTCTCTGGAGCCTTTTTTTTTGTTGTTGGTTTGGTTTGGTTTTGGAGGCACACCTGGCAGTGCTCAGGGGTTACTCCTGGCTCTACACTTAGGAATCACTCTCGGTGATGCTCAGGAGATCATATGGAATTCTGGGATGGAATCTGGGTTGGCCTCTGTGCAAGGCAAGTGCCTTTCCCACTATACTATTTCTCCGGTCCCCTTGGAGTCTCTTTTAAGAGGACTCTGATTGGAACCACAAAAAATATGCTTATGAGGGACCTTCTACAAATGGGCTCATTCATCTTGACACTTCCAGGTGCTCCAAGACAAGGAACGACAGAGGAATTGGTCCGAGGGAGGAAAACAGACAGGTCAAGGAGACAGTGCAGGGGCTAAGGACATGCATCCCGGCCCCACATGGTCCCTCAAGCATTTCTGGGTGCAGAGCTGAACTCTGCCAATCCTGAGCACTGTGTAGCCCTGAGTACTGCCAGCTGTAAACCCCAAGGCCTCTGAGCCCCAAGGTGATGCCATAGATATTCCCAGTACCACAGGACTTGAGCAGCCTTGACTCAAACCACAGGCCCGGTTGACCAAGAATCGCTGGTGTAGGGCCCCTGGCTCTCATGAGCATTGGCTGGGATTTCTTCTTGCAAAGAAAAAACAAGAAGAGGGGCCAGACCATGAAGATGGTCCATTTTGGAGCCTGAAAGGACGTTAGGGACAGCAGAAAAGCACATCTGTGCTCTGAAAAGCAAGGAGTGAGGCACGGCTGCTGCCTTCATGATTATCAGGCTTGGGTTGTCCTGCTAACTTGTATTAATCAAATCATGTTCCCCACAAACACCTTATTTTGTTGTCAACACCATGACTAGAAGTGACAAGCAGTGGGCTCAAGTCCTGCCATGCTTTCAGGGTGGGGCTGGCTGAGAGCGTCACACACTCAGTTTCAGTGGCCACAGAGCTACACAATTTTATTCTAACTTGGGGCATCCCAAAGAGCAGTGTCCTTAGGCCTGAGGGTTATGCCCAGATCCAAATCAAGGCTTTGCTCACAAAGCAAGTGCCTGATTCTTCCACCCCAGCTCCTGTTTTTATTTTTGTTTATTTGTTTGTTTTGAGGCCACACCTAGAGGAGGAGTTCAAGGGTTTCTCCTGGCTCTGTGCTCAGAAATCACTGATGGCAGGCTCGGGGGACCATATGGGATACTGGGAATAGAACCCAGGACAGACGCATGCAAGGCAAATGCCCTATCCACTGTGCTATCTCTCCAGCCATTCCCCTACATATATATATTTTTTTTTTATTTTGGTTTTGGGACATACCTGGAGGTGCTTAGGATTTACTCTTGGCTCTGTGGTCGGGGATTGCTTTGCGCAGTGCATGGGGGGAATGTCACCAGGGGATTCGGGGGTCAAACCCCATTGAGCAGCATGCAAGGCAAGTGCTCTACCTGCTATACTATCACTCCGGCCTTTCTGTGGAATTTGTTTAGTTTTGTATTTTACCTTTTTGATACCCAGGGATTGAACTCAAGTTTTCACAGATGCAAAACAAGTGCTCAATCGCTGATCTATAGCCCCCATCCACATCCCTGTACTTCTGATTTATAATAATACATATTAAAATTTTTATGGGAACTGTTGGGCATCATGTTCACAACCGATGACAAGTGATTTAGAAAAATAATACGTTCACTGTACTATGCTACATGTATTTAATATATTGAGATGGCTTTAAAATCAAGTTTTGAAATTACGCCGGAAGTTGTAGCTTTTTATCTTCCCACCAGGGATACCTATAAAAGAACTTCACCAAAAGCGTATATTGTCAAAATCTTGGGTTTTATGGGGTGCGCCATTCTGTGGCTTGCTGTGGGATGTACATTTCACTGTCAAGATAAAAGATTACAAGCCTGGGGGCGTGCGACTGCTTCTCAGATATTAAAATACTGGAGGGTAAAACGCTGTGATTTTTTTTCCATTCACATTCTTTTGGGGATGTACCCCTAGGTTATAAGTTGAGATCTGTAAAATTTAATGAAGGGGCTGCTGGGGCCAGAGTGATGGTGCTAGCAGTAAGACATCTGTCTTGCCTGTGGTAGCGTAGGATGGACGGCAGTTTAATACCCCTGCGTCCCATATGGTCTCCCAAGCCAGGAGTGATTTCTGAGCACATAGCCAGGAGTAACCCCTGAGTGTCACCGGTTGTGGCCCCAAAACAAAAATAAATAAATAAATAAATCAAGGAGGTGCTGATTTTGAAGGAAGGGATCTGGGTCTCACCCCACAGAGCTTTGGGGGAATATGGAGTGTGGGGGATCAAACCTGGGACATCCACATATTTTAAACCTGGGAGACCTTTGAGCATCTCCCAGCCCAAAGGAGGAGTGTTTTAATGAAAGATTTAATTTTGAGGGATTGGAGCGATAGCACAGCAGTGGGGCATTTGCCTTGCATGCAGCCAACCCAGTTCAGACCTGGGTTCAATCCCCAACATTCCATATGGTCCCCCAAGCCTGCCAGGAGCAATTTCTGAGTGCAAAGCCAAGAGTATACCCTGAGCGCCGCTGAATGTGACCCAAAAACCAAGAAAAAGAAAAGAAAAGAAAAAAATATTTTATTTTGAGGTAATTTTAGGTTTGCATATTTTCTATTTTTGGTTTGGGGGCCACACCCAGCAGTGCTCAGGGCTTACTCCTGGCTCTGTGCTCAGGAATCATTCAGGTTCAGAGGAACCATATGGGGTGCTGGGATCAATCCTTCTTTTTTGGTTTTTGGGTCACACCTGGTGCCGCTCAAGGCTTACTCTTGGCTCTATGCTCAGAAACCACTCCTGGCAGGCTCGGGGGACCATATGGGATGTCGGGATTTGAACCACCGTCCTTCTGTATGCAAGGCAAACGCCTTGCTGCCATGCTGTCTCTCTGCTCCGAAAGTGCTGGGATCAATCCTGCATCAGCCACTTGCAAGGCCTTGTCTAGCCCTCATGTTTCCTTCCTAATTGCTGATGCCAAGCAACATATGTGTCAGGGTTCAACTCTTTGGAGGCTCCAGGGGTGTTTCTAGTCCTTCCACAGCCTCAGAAGATTCGGGTCAGGCAGGTGAACCCATTTTCGGGGTATGTGGTTGACACCTGGACCCTTTGCTAGCACTGTAGGTCCCACAGAAATAAACCCTGGAAGGGTAGGGCTTGAGTGGGGTAGAGTGGGGTCACTCGGGGAAGGCCCTGGGCTCAGTTCCAGTTCCAGGTGGGGGTG
Source organism: Suncus etruscus (assembly GCF_024139225.1). Lineage (NCBI taxonomy): Eukaryota > Metazoa > Chordata > Mammalia > Eulipotyphla > Soricidae > Suncus > Suncus etruscus. Next base: position 90,155,716 of record NC_064859.1, read on the forward strand.
TGGGGGTCACAAAGAAGCCGAAAGCCTCTAGCTAAGAGGGAACAGCCATTGCTGACAGAAAACGGAGACGCCACGGCAGGACACATGAGCTGATCTGGGTTGTTATAGTAACATCTAGATAGAACAAATCCAGGAGCCAGCGGAGAAATGCTAAACACAGATGAGCTGGCAGAAACCTCTGGAAGGTTCCTGCCTGCCATAGATTCCCTCCTTCCTCCTGACTGAGCTGGGAACAAGGCCTAGGCACTGTGGGGTATGGATTCTAGAGCCACGGGGGCAGACCACAATCGGGGGGGCGGGGGGGGGGGGACGACAAAGAGAAGGTGGCCAAGGGGAGAGAGGGTGGTGCAGGGAGGCCAGAGGAGAGCTGGCAAGGGCAGGAAGGCAGCGGACAAAGGCACTCAGTGTAGAAGCGGCAGGGGCTGGGAGGGAAGGGCCTGAGTTACCTACAGTGCATAAGCAAGGAGCCCAACGGGAGACTCACACAGGCCTTGCAGCAGAGCTCTGGGGCCCAGGTGCTCTGTGCACCTTGGGCTTCGGGTTTCTCACCGACTGGGACAGAGGAGTCTGTCTATGATCACCCCCAGGTCTGATGTGGGGTGTGGGCTGGCTTGTGGAGGGGCCGTTGGCAGGACTAAGCTTCGTTTGGTTGTTGGCTGGCAGCTTCTGGTCAATGTTGGCTGGTAGCACAGGCTGCCCTGAGCTTCCGTCTCTCCAGGGTGCGGCCTAGCTGGGTCAGAAGGAGGAAGACTGCAGAGGCCTGACAGAGGCAGCAGCTCAAGGCTCTCTGGGAGCTTCCTGCCCCACTCGAGGAAGGAGGGGGGTCCCTGAGAATGGGGTGTAGGGAGCAAAGAAGGTAGCTAGGTCTTACTGAACACTCCTGCAGGGACCCCGGGGAGCATTCCCTGGTGAGTGAGGGGGCTGGAGATTGGGGGCTGGGACCTCAGAGCTTTACTGGATCCATCTTCTTTCATTCTTCTTCTTCTTCTTCTTCTTCTTCTTCTTTTTCTCTTCTTCTTCTTCTTCTTCTTCTTCTTCTTCTTCTTCTTCTTCTTCTTCTTCTTCTTCTTCTTCTTCTTCTCTTCTTCTTCTTCTTCTTCTTTTTCTCTTCTTCTTCTTCTTCTTCTTCTTCTTCTTCTTCTTCTTCTTCTTCTTCTTCTTCTTCTTCTTCTTCTTCTTCTTCTTCTTCTTCTTCTTCTTCTTCTTCTTCTTCTTCTTCTGGTTTTTGGGCCATACCTGGTGACGCTCAAGGGGTTACTCCTGGCTATGCGCTCAGAAATTATTCCTGGCTTGGGAGACCATATGGGGTGCGGGGGGATTGAACCGAGGTCAGTCCTAGGTTAACTGCATGCAAGGCAAATGCCCTACTGCTGTGCCACCACTCCAGCCCTTCATTTTAATTTTTTTTAGGGGGGCATATTTATGTGCTTAAAGTTTACTTCCAGTTCTGTACTCAAGGGTCACTCCTGCTGGTGCAGTGCGGGGAACTGAACTGGGGTCTGCATGTAAATTAGGCAAACACCTTATCCACTATGCTAGCCTTCTGGCCCAAGTGTAACTATTCATATGTGTTTTGTTCTGGGGACACACCCCGGGAATGCTCAGGGCTTACTCAGGGTTCTGTATCCAGGAATCACTCCTGGTGGTGCTCAGAGAACCATATGGGATTCTGAGAATTGAACCTATATCAGCCACCTGCACGGCAAATGCCCTCCCTGCTGTGCTGTCGCTCCAGTCCTCCCAAATGGAACTTTTTCAAAGCCCTCTTGTTATAAACAAAATAATGGCACCAAAGGTGTCCATGCTCTAATCTCTGGAACCTTTGAATCCATCAAGTCCCACTCGGGCGCTTTCCAGCTGACCTGGAAATGAAGGGATGTGTCTTGCAGGGTAATCATGTTAGTAGATGCAGAGGAGGGAGCAGGAGAGCTGGTGCCTGGATGATGTTTCCTGCTGGCTGGGAAGAAGAAAGAATGCGGCTTGCAAACCAAGGACTGCGGCAGCTCAGAAGCCAGCAAGGACCAGCTAGTCCTTTTTCCAAAAGGACTCAGCCCGGCTATTGTCTCTGCCTCTTCCCCCTCTGCTCATCCTGGGTGTCTTGGGCCTATGAGGCAGGTGGAGGCTGTCGGAGACCCAGATTCCAGTCTTGTCCTTTGACTTGGAGACATCACAGCTCACAGTGGCTGGGGAACTGGCTCTTTGGCACCTACCAGGATGGTTGAGGGAATCCCAGAACTGGTGTAATCCTGAGGTCCACCTTGGAGCCCAGACTTTCTGCTCTGGTTAGGTTTCTTTTTAACACTTGGATTTTGGGGAAGAGGGCACACCCGGTGGCACTCAAGAAATTACTCCTGGCTCTGCACTCAGAAATACTACCGCCAGGCTTGGGGGGAGGGGCATATGGGATGCCAGGAATCAAATCCATGATTGTCCCAGGTCAGCCGTGTGTAAGGCAAATGCCCTACTGCTGTGCTGTCACTCCAGCCCCCAACAGTTGGATTTTTCTTCTTCCTTTTTTTTTTTTTTTTATGGGTCACACCCGGCAGCACTCAGGGGTTCCTCCTGGCTCTATGGTCAGAAATCGCTCCTGGCAGGCTCAGGGGACCATATAGGATGCCAGGATTCAAACCACCGACCTTCTGCATGCAAGGCAAACACTTTACCTCTGTGCTATCTCTCTGGACCCTTGGATTTTTTTTCTAATCTATTTCAGGGACAGGGATGAAGCCCTGGCAGAGTCTAAGAGAACAAAATGGCTCCTTAAAGAGAGAACAGAGGCTTGGAGAGGTCAAACCACTTCTCCAAGTTTGCATTCCTGGAAGCTTGGGGGAGACTTTCATTGAGGCATTTCTCCAGGTCAGTGGGTTAGGGGGTACCTTGTGGAAAACTCTAGAAGCAAGAAGTGCTGGGGTGAGGCTGACCTGGCTATTTCCCTACATAGGCACAATGGTTCTGGGGGTGATATTTGGTCTGGCTCATGTTTTGTAGGGAGAGCACACATACACTGGCCAGCACATAAGTATGCTTCCGCCATCAGCTGACAGTACTGTCTTTAACTGCCTCCCCCACTTCTCTCTAACCTCACGGGCAAAGGGGAATGAGGAAAATTCCAGAATAATACAGCTGTTGAGACGGGCTTTTTGTGTGCTCCACAGATCCTATCTGCAGGCCCAGACTGCGATGACTTGAAGCCTGAGGTTTCTAGTCAGGTTTCCAGTCAGTAGCTGAGCAGAGTCAGGCCAGGCCTGGAGTGACCACTGGGCTACCTCCCTGGCATATGAGGGGGGTGAGTCCATGGGCCCAGGTTGGTCCCCAGGATGGTCTAAGTGAGCCTTCACCTCTTAGTCATTGTCCTCTGCACAGCACCCAGGTTCTGGCCTCTGAGGAATATTGAGAAACTCCTTCCCCAGACCTCCTGGTGTCTCCCCTGTGGTCGGTGAGGCATGAAGCCAGGAACTGAGTGTGATCTGCAAGTTTTGGGGAGGTGTCGGGCCCTACGTACAGGACAGTAAAGCAGGGGAGGGAGAGTAAAGTTTGGGAGAAAGAATGGGGAATCTGGGTCTTGGAACCCCCCTAATCTCCCTGTCCCAAATTGGCTCTGAGGAAGCTGGAATGAGGAGGGAGGGGAAGTGGAGATTAGGGTAAAATTGTGTCAGACAGGGGGATCCCTCCCACTAGAACATGTGTCAGTTTTTCCACAATATAGGTGCCTATACTTGGCTTGCAGAATGGAAGAGGCCAGAGCTCTGTGGGGCTTTGGGGGGGGGGGGCGCGAAGACAAAGTCTCAGGTCCTGGTGGTGCTAGTTCTGCAAATCTGCCCCCCCCCCCCGCCATCACCACCGGGGCTCCTGCATATCCTGGTTGATTTCTTGGGTTCCCACTGATGACAGATCTGCTCCCTGAAGCTGGTGCGGCAGGACCTCTGAATTTGCTTCTCTTGACTCTAACCTCCTCCCCAACCAGACCGCCCCTGGTTTTCCAGATCCCCCCAGAAGTCCAGCCCTGGCCTCCTGACACACCTGGCCCTAAGATGTGGGTCTGCTTCTTGGTGGTGCTTGTGGCTGGCTCTCTCCTAGGGCCCATCTTATCTGTCTTCTTTCTCTCCCATCTGCACCCACCCCCAGCCATTTTGGCCATAGGCAAGAGAAGCATATCCATAGGTAGGGAAAGGGCCTGGAGGGATCCTGTCCTTCCTTGGGTGGTAAATCTGGTTTTGAACCAACTCTCCCCAGCCTTTGCTTTGCTGCTGGTTTCTAGCCCTTTTCCCCTCTGCTCACACTCATGGACGACCCCTCTTCCTGTACAGACTACCCGGGTTTGGGAGGACAGGCAGTATCTGAGGGGGCTGAGAGCGAGTACAGGTATTTGTCTTGCTCCCCACGACCCCAGTCCTACCTCCCCCATCCCCTTCTTTTTTTTTTTTGGTTTTTGGGCCACACCCAGCGGTGCTCAGGGGTTACTCCTGGCAGGCACGGGGGACCATATGGGACACCAGGATTCGAACCAACCACCTTTGGGCTCTGAGCACAGAGCCAGGGACAGTTGCTGAGCACACGGGGTGTATGTGGCCCCAACTTCTATGCAGAAGTCTTCACTATCAATGGGGTGGGGTGGGATGGATGGCACAAAGATGCTGGAATGGAAAAGATTATTTGGGGGTCAATGGATTTGCGCCAAGCCCCATAGAATTCCCCAAGTCCCCGTTTGATGCTTATGGTTGCTCCTGAGGTGTTTTGGGGTTCGAACTTGAGTCTCCTTGCCAAGCAAAGCTTGTGCACAGCCCCTTGAGACACCTCTGGGACCCTGCAAAAGATGGTTTAGTTTTCCCCTGACCAGGAGAGGGGACAGCAGGCTGGATCCTGAACCTCCAAATCTTCTGCTGGCAAGTAGAGGACGCTGGTGGGGAAACCCTTGTGAGTAAGCGGGTTTAGCTAAATATATATTTAAAATAATAAATAATAATTTAATAATAATTAAAAATGAAAGAAAACTGCTATGGACAGCTTCGCAGAGGCCCCCTGGGGAGCTGATGGGGTCGGATCCTGGAGCTGTGGTCCAGATCCCTGGACTCTTACCATCCTCCAAAACCCACACAGCGCCGCACTGGCATGAAGTGGCCTACAGGAAGCGCTGAAGCAGGGGCGGAGCAAGTGGTGTGCACACCATGGAGGGGGTGGAGCCTCAGGAATACTGAATTCTGATTGGTTGGGCTCACACTCACTTCCTTCCCATGTTTGGAGCTGGCTAGATGGGTGCCCAGTTGAAGGGTTGGATCCTGCCTGTTGGGTAAAGAAGGAGCCTTGTATGTTGCCCTACCAACAGTGTCACTGAGCTTCATAAATGTACACAGCTGCAGAGATCCTTGGGGAGGCCTGTTTAGAAGAAAGACATCTTTGTTTTCGGGGCCACACCATGTGATGCTCAGATCTTACTCCTGGCTCTGTGCTCATGGCTCAAACTTATAGGGGTCCCTGGAATTGAATCCGGGTAGGCCTTGTGCAAGGCAAATGTCATACCAGCTCTTCCCCAGCTATCATTTGCTCAGAAGGGAGCTAAAGTTTATATCTTCATCAGTTAGATCTTACCTTTTTCTTTAAGCTTCCTTAGTGGTATGTGTGTGTGTGTGTGTGTGTGTGTGTGTGTGTGTGTGTGTGTGTGTGTGTGTGTGTTAGAAACCTAACCTGCTCTAAGGTTTCTCTCTGGGGGTGGAGGTGTTCTGCATCAGTACTCAAAGCATCATGCTCCAGGCTCCCATAGCCTCTGGCTGGACTGGTTTGGCAGTCACTGGTGAGCAGATGAGACTGGCCTGTCCAGCGGATTCACGACAGGAATCCAGCACATGTCAGGTTGGAAGCCTGAGTGGCATCCTGACTGGAGAGAGGAGTTGGGGGTGGGAGGAGTTCAGAGCTTCCAGCCTGAAAGTTTCCTGGGAGCCCACCCTATCCTGGAATTAGATTCTCATTTCACAAAAGCCAGAGTGGGAAAGGATTAGAGAGAGTTTGGAGGACACCCTGGGACAGCCAAGCTGGACTGCCCCAGTCTTCTGATTGGTGTGGAGGACAGTTCTTGAAAGTATATAACTTTTTTTATTTTTTGCAGGGGAGGGAGGTTTGGGCCACAACTGGTGGTGCTCAGGAGTTACTCCTGGCTCTGCACTCAGAAATCATTCCTGCCAGGCTCGGGAGATCTTATGGGATGCCGGGAAATTAAACCTGGTCAGCCATGGGCAAAGGAAATACTCTTGTTTGCTATCAGTCCGGCCCTATAAGTATATAACTTCTAGAATGTTCTTTGCTTGCTCCACGTAGGTAGCCATCTTCTGAGATTTCATGAGGAAGGAGATTAAAGAAGACCCAAAAAAACCAGCGGACACCCTCCAGGGTGTCTGAAACAATGGTTCAGGGGTGACAGAGCTGGAGGGAACCCACTATGGGAGAGGAAAAGGGCAGGCAGTCTTCCTTAGGTGGGTGCAGCAGCCACGGGAATGTGATCAGGAGCTGGCAAGGGTGGGATGGAACCCCTGACAGCCAAGTTCCTCCAGCAATCGAGCTGCAGCAGCGAGAGGCCTGCCAGGGGATTTCCTGCCCAACTTGAGCCTTTTTCTGGGTTCACGGAGGAAGTTGCCAGTCACGCGCAGCAAGGCAGAGCCAGTACCCCCAGGAGCACCCCCTCCTCCATGGCCCTGCTTCCTTCCCCCTCCCAGCCTCTCTAATCCTCTTTTGTTTGGCTCCTGTGCTAGAGTTCATGCTGGAATAACCTGAATCTGGTACACAGTAGGTGCTCAGTAAATATTTGGGGTGGAGAGGTGGGTGATACTAGTCTCTCTCTCTCTCTCTCTCTCTCTCTCTCTCTCTCAGTGTGTGTGTGTGTGTGTGTGTGTGTGTGTGTGTGTGTGTGTGTGTGTGTGTGTGTGTGTGATTTTTGGGCCACAACCAGAGGTGCAGGCTCCAGAATACTAGGGATGAAACTCAGGTCACATGCAAGGTCAACGCTCTCCTCGCACCATGCCAATTCCTCTTGGGCTCCAGCAAACCTCCTTCCCCAGAGCCTTGTTCACTCTTGTGCAAGCTAAATAGTTCTGGCATTTTTTTTAGGGTGGGGAAGGGGTGGTTTGGGTCACACCTGGCACTGCTCAGAAGTCTCTCCTGGTGGTGCTCAGGGCACCATGTGGGGGTGCTGGAGATCAAACGGGTTGACTGTGTGCAAGGTGCGATCTCTATTCTAGGTGCTCAGTTTCCCACTGCGCTGTTCCCAGGGCAGCTCAGGCCTAGGCTGCTGATTCATGACCCCATTAGAGGTGGGGTCAGAGGGTGGAGTCCAGAGGAAAGAGCTGCTATGGTGCACCCCAACTCCAGAAAAAGCTACCTTGGCAGGTGCTGCTCCAGGAGGGTCAGGAATGACCAGAATAGAATTGGGGTTCACACCCCTGCAGGCCTCACCCTGTACCACCAATCTACACATACCCGTCCCTGAGGCCTAACTATTTCTTTGAGCCAGGCTCATCCCCATCCTTCAAAATTGGGAGTCCCCGGGCCGGAGTGATAGCGCAGCGGTAGGGCCTTTGCTTTGCAAGTGGCCTACCCAAGACGGACCTGAGCATCGCCAGGTGTGCCCCCCCCCCAAATAAAAATCTGGGACTCCCTGTCCTGCCTCTTGGGAACAGAAGACAGTTTAGCCTAAAAGGCAGCTCAGAGTCAGGACAGCAGAGGTATCACTGAGCTTCAGTGGGCCACCTGTGGAGCTACCTGTGCATGGAGGGGGCAAGCAGGGATGTGTGCTGGGCCCTGCTGCCTGGACCCCCTACTCAGGGGTTCAGGGATGGTGCTGAGACCCCAAGCAGCCTAGATGGCCGGGCCTGGGGCTGTAGGCCCAGCATCTTCTCCCATGAGTGTGCTCACTTGGTGGGTATCTGGGAAGATCTCAGACCTTTGGGGTGTTCCCCAGTGTAAATACCCTCACAGGCCCCTCATGGAGTCCCTCCAGGCAGGATCCTGCATCCCAGAATCATGTGGTGCCCAGACCTCTGGGTTGTGTAGCTAGTTCAGCATGGGGGATAGGGTGGGAATCACTTGAGGGGCTGTTAGAGGCAGGTGGAGTTTTTTAGAGCAACGAAACAGGAAAACTGTGTCAGGTGAGGGTTGGGGTGTCCGCACCTTCCAGAGCACCCCTACCCCTGACTCAGTCTCAGGAATGTGAAGGGCGGCTCACACATGTCGGGGACAAGAAGATGGCAGCTGATGGGCACTTGGGGCTGTGAGCAGCACCCCCAGAAGGCTGCCTTCCTTCTCTCCCAGCTCCCCACAAAACAAAGCAAATCCTCCTGAGGGAGGATCCACAGCCCCAAGTTACTGTATCCTGGAAAGTGGCTGCAGATCCATGATGATACCATCCACAGATGATAGCTCTGTCCCATGTTCTCATTCACAATCACAGTCAAGCCCACTATCCCGTGGGGTGATCCCAGTTGTGTCTGCAGGAACACCTTGTCTGACATTTACTGATGCAAATTCAGCACCAACCCAGACAGAGGAAGCGAATTAGGGGTGAGGAGCTGGGATGAGGCACAAACTGGGATCCCCAAACTCCAGGAGTCTGAGCTTTCCTGTGTGAAAGAGGGGGGGGGCTCTTCTCCACAGCCTCAAAGTTGCTGCTGGGAACTTGGGGAAGCAGGAAGGAAATGCGGCCAGAGTGGTAGTGCAGTGGTAGGGCATTTGCCTTGCACACGACTGATCTAGGACAGACCTCGGTTTGATCCCCGGTGTCCCATATGGTCCCCCAAGCCAGGAGCGATTTCTGAGCACATAGCCAGGAGTAACCCCTGAAAGTTACCGGGTGTGGCCCCAAAACAGAAACAAAATAAATAAACAACAAATTATTTTGTTTTTTAGGTGACACCCGGTGCTGCTCAGAGCTTATTACTGGCTCTGCGCTCAGAGATCACTCCTGTTGGTGCTTGGGGGATCCTGTGAGGTGCTGGACATTGAATTGAGGTTGGTCAGGTGCATGCCAGGCAAGTGACCTGTCGTTCTAGCCCGTTGACTCTGTTTTGGTTATTTTTATTTAATTTCTATTGACTTGTATTATTTTGGAGTGGGGCTCAACTCACTTTGTGCTCAGGGGAGCCAAGTGGTATCAGGGATGGACGTGTTCAAAGCCAACTTTTTAAGGCGATGTCACAAACAAATGTTTTTTGTTTGTTTTGTTTGTTTTTATTGGTCACACCGGGCAGCACTCAGGGGTTCCTCCTGGCTCTATGCTCAGAAATCGCTCCTGGTGGGCTTGCGGGACCATATGGGATGCCGGGATTCGAACCACTGACCTTCTGCATGCAAGGCAAATGCTTTACCTCCATGCTATCTCTCCAGCCCCACAAATAGATGTTTTACCTGCCATGTGCTTTGGGCTGATTTTGTTTTGATATGTTGGTTCTGAATAGGACTAACCCTTGGACATTTCTAGTCCCTGACTGGAAAACAACAGGAGCGCACAGCGCCTCACAGGCCCTGGAAGAGAGTACCCCAGGAAGTGTTGAGGGGTTTCAGGTTCCAAAGCTTGGGCTTGGAGTACCTTACACAGTTCTTCCAGCACCTGCTGTCAGAAAACCAAGAGGCTTGGAAGGGCTGACCTGGCCTGTTTAAAACCTTACTGGAGGGGCAAGAGAGGAACAGAACTTATGGAACTTTCTGGAATGACGGGTTGGCCCAGGCAGTAAGTGTGGGGGCCGGTGGAGGATGAGGTGGTGGGTTGAAGCCTCATCCCCCACCCTTTCTCCCTAGGTAACTTGACCTTACCTGCAAGACCCCACCCATTCCTGGGAGGGGTCTTGGAAAAGGTAGATAAAGCCTTTGACCCAGGGGATTCGGGCCTTTTTGGGTCTCTGCCCTTTTGGTCTTTGGCGAGCATGGAGGTGAAAGGGAAGAGGGCTGAAAGGAGTTAAGATGCAGGGCTAGCAAAGAATGGCTGTGCTTGAAAGGTTATGAGATAGGCCACACACATGTGATGAATAGGGCATAAATAAAGTTGATGCTTCCTAATGCCTGTCTCTGGATGAGTCTGATTCCGCCGTTCACCTAAACCTGGGACCCGCCAGCTGAATGGGGGTTGTGGAGCCATGTGGCCTGGAATGACATCCACCTCCATCCAGATCCATCGTTAATTATTTAATGCAACAGTGGGTGTCTGCCCTAACTGGGTTTACATCCTCTTGTGTTTGAGGAACTGTGGGGTGCCACTGAGCACTGAAACTGGGGTGGGCCGTATGTGAGCCAGCCTTGCCCTGTCCATTGTCTCTTTTGCTTCCTGTCACATGCTACCCCCAGCATGGCCCCATGCCCTGGTCATGGTCTTCAGAGCCCATGGGGGGCAAGGATAGCCTTTTACAGGGGCACCAGAAGGGAACAAAATTCTGGTGCATGGTAGCACCAGGCGCTCCTCAGAACTCACCCCTGAAGTTAGTGATAGACTCAGAAGAGGTGGGGTGGGAGGGTCCCCCCATGCGGTCACAGAAGTCTCCCCACAACCTGGAGTGTGTGCAAAACCTTGAGGTCAGACTGATGCAGGGAGATGGTGGGGTGGGGGGATACCAGGATGCAAGCCAGTGTGGCTGCTGCCATGGGGGTCCTTAAGCACTCAAAACACCATAACAAGCTTTGCACAAATGAGACTCTGGATTCCAACCCTAGCACCTAAAACCAACCCAGCAGAAGCTGACTGGTACCCTCCTGGGGGCCTGGGTATCAGGGTGCTGGTTTGCCTGCAGACTACTCTTGGGTCCCCTGAATCTCAGGGCAGAGATGAGGCCCTCATGCTGGAGGGTTGGCCAACATGAACCTCTAGCTCCTTGTCCACTGCTGACAGGGCGGGGAAGCAGGTCACCCTCTGAGGCCCAGGTGTCACAGACACACAGAAGCTTCCAGAATGCAGAGCAGGCTTAGGGCCCACCAATCCTATTACTGAGGAGCAAAACTTGCTGGAATATCAGGTTTGTGTGGGTTAGTCACTGTGGAACTGGGGCCTTCATGTTGCTGAGCAAACCCCTCCTTTTCTTTGGGTCTATAGACTGGGGGGGTGCACACAGGTGCGGATCCCTCTCTCTGGCTGTGGTCTCAGGAGCTCTGGTTGTGAGACCCACCCTCTGCTGGCACCTACCTAGAGCAGTTAGGTTTTCTGGGGGTGCATGATGAGGGTGGCTGGGACTGGGACCCACCTCAGCTGAGGCGTGTCTGAAGGTATTTCTCCCTGTGGGTCCTGTAGGGGCGAGGCAGGCCCCGGGTCATGCCACTGTCTGGATCCTTTCTCCCCATAGGTACTGTAGGGGTGAGGCAGGCCCTAAATTGTTGTCTGGACCCCTGACTGCTCCCTGAAGGCAGAATCTTCTTCCTGGCCTCCGGAGTATTCACCCCAGCTGGCAGGGTAGGGAGGATGGCCTGGTAATGGGGTTCACAGTGGGGCCCTGTTTCCACACCAAGCATACCGGCACCCACATTCTGGACTCCTCTAATGAACGGTCAGCTGTTGGATAGTGTATGGCTGAAACTCAGTCATGAACAATGCTGTAACTGTGTATCTCAAGATTCAATTACGTTATTTATTTATTTATTTATTTATTTATTTATTTATTTATTGGCTTTTGGGTCACATCTAGCGTCGCTCAGGGGTTATTCCTGGTTCTGCACTCAGAAGTCGCTCCTGGCAGGCTTGGGGGACCATATGGGATGACAGGATTCAAACTGGGGTCCGTCCTATGTTGTCTGTGTGCAAGGCAAATGCCCCACTGATGTGCTATTGCTTTGGCCCCTAAATAATTTATTTAAAAAAAACTTTGCCTCCGTATTTCACTTTTTTTTTTCTTTTAGGGGGGGGGAGGATCTAAGTGTTATTTGGAGGGTTCAGGACCTACTTCTGTCCAACTGGCTGAAGGTTCAGTGTTAGGGCTCACAGATGGGGTGCTGCTCAGGCGCTGGGTCTAAGGATTGGATGGTGGCCAAGCACTAACCCCCCTGGGGCCATCTTCTCATGCCCATTCTTCCACTCCCCCATTCATAGCATATCTCCCAAATACACAGTCAAGGTCCCCCAGTTATGTCTCCCCTGGGACAACCACTGTCATGACGGGTGCTGCTGGCTATCCGAGTCCCCATTATTAGCATTATTATTAGGCCTCTCCCAGTGGTGCTCAGGGCCATGGGTGCTGGGGGCAGAGCTCAGCTGGCACCTTCCCCTGGACTCTATCCAGCCCTTTCTGTTCTGGCTCTTTCCTTCATCTCCTCTGTCCATAGGCTTCAGGCAGCTCTACAGACTCATTTCTCAAGATTTCGTCTTCCCTGGGCCTCCCACAGACCCAGACAGAGGTGGTGGCTCAGCCCCTCCTGTCCAGCAGGAGTGAGTTTTTCTTTGGGGAGTGCCGGGGACAGGTGGAAAGCACCCCCCCACCCACCTCAATGGTGGCTGTATGCGTAATCTAGCCAGCACGACCTTGTTCAGGGGCTAGGCGCCCCTTCAAAGGCCCCTTCAAAGCACCATAAAATCGGGGTAGGCAGGAGCTGTGAGGGCCCAAGGTGGGCTTTGGGGGGCCCGGGAGGGGCCTCAGTAAACAGAGGTGTTGAACCAGGGCCTCTCCCTGCTCCACCCTGGCTTTAAACCTTCATTTTGCAAATCTGCAAGCCCAGAGGCCTTGCCATGACCCCAATCGAATTTCCCTCCACTCCAGAGATGGGAAGGCGGCAGATAAGCTGCCTTGGGGCTCTGGGAAATTCCACTCACCCAGGAAGCAGGTTGGGGCTGGGGGGGACTGGAAGGGGACTGGAGATAAGGTGCTTGCTCAGCCCAAGTGCTGGGGTGCAGGTGTGGAGATGCTAGGAGGGGTGCCTGAGAGCATTATCAGGGCCAAAGGAATGATGCTCTCAGCTGGGGGAAGGGAATTGGTGGAACCCACAAACTCTAGTCTGGATTTGTGCAACTGCCTCACTGTTCTCTATCAGTTGCAGCACTCCTCAACTATCCTACCCTCCTGCACCTCTACCCCATTTCTCTCTCTCTCTCTCTCTCTCTCTCTCTCTCTCTCTCTCTCTCTCTCTCTCTCTCTCTCTCCTTCTCTCCCCCACTCTCTCTGTCTCTCTCTCTCCCTGCACAGGGGACCATATGGAATGCCAGGGTTCAAACCATTGTCTGTCCTGGGTCGGCCACGTGCAAGGCAAAAGCCCTACTGCTGTGCTAGCTCTCCGGCCCCTCTACCCTATTTCTAAGGGGGTTTTGGGGAGGGCTGAAGCCAAGTGGGACACAGATAATTAGGTCAAGTAGTCAACAAGGGACCTATAAGCTGAGAGGCAACAGCTCAGGTGCTGAGGAGCTGCCCAACCCACCAATGAGGCGAGTCTGCAGCCCTCAGTCTTGGGCACAGGGTGAAGGTAGGGCACGACAGTTGCAAGTGGGTACAGGCGTGCATCTCGGCACCAGGACAGCTGGGGTGCATGTGGCAGTGACCCCCCACTTCAAAACTTTCGGCTTCTCCTCAGCACCCCAGTGACAGGGGGCTGGCAAGGGCAGTTGGGGCAAACCTGGGGGCTCCTGAGTAGGTGTGGAGATGTAGGTTGTGTCTCCCCACAATGAGGCTTTGGAGCATCAGGCCCTGCTGCCCCTGACCTGGCCCAGAGGAGGCCGCAGCCCCCCATTTTGGCCCCACAAGTCACAGCCTTGTCCAGGTTCCCTCTAGGCCACATCCCCTCCCAGGATGTCCCCAATGCTGCCTCTGCACCAGCAGAGCCCTCCAGAGAGGTCGGTTGCCATGGCGACGCCTGCAGCTGCCTGGATCCTTCCTGCACCTTCGTGGGAGCTGGGATGGAGGGGCTGGGGATGGATCCCAGCTGAAAGGGTGCAGGCAGAGGAGGCCTGGAGCTGCCCCAATACCTATGCGCTGGGGTGGCAGGGGGGACACTGGGATCCTCTGCGAAAGGACTGTGTGTGCGAATGTGTGAGTTTGTCAGTGAATGTGTGGGTGCAGACACACTGGGACACACACCCCTATACTTACACACACACTTTTTTTTTTGTTTTGTTTTGGTTTTTGGGTCACGCTCGGCAGTGCTCAGGGGTTACTCCTGGCTGTCTGCTCAGAAATAGCTCCCAGGGCCCGGAGAGATAGCACAGCGGCGTTTGCCTTGCAAGCAACTAATCCAGGACCAAAGGTGGTTGGTTCGAATCCCGGTGTCCCATATGGTCCCCCGTGCCTGCCGGGAGCTATTTCTGAGCAGACAGCCAGGAGTAACCCCTGAGCACTGCCGGGTGTGGCCCAAAAACCAAAAAAAAAAGAAAAGAAAAGAAAAGAAATAGCTTCTGGCAGGCATGGGGGACCATATGGGACACCGGGATTCGAACCAACCACCTTTGGTCCTGGATCGGCTGCTTGCAAGGCAAATGCTGCTGTGCTATCTCTCCGGGCCCCCTTTATAAATATTTATAACCGTTCTTCAATTAAAACAACATCCCAGGGCTGGACGATGGCACAAGCGGTAGGCCGTTTGTCTTGCAGGCAGCTGACCCAGGACAAACCTGGGTTCGATCCTCAGCGTCCCATATGGTCCCCCAAGCTAGGAGCTATTTCTGAGCACATAGCCAGGAGTAACCCCTGAGCATTGCCGGGTGTGCCCCCAAAACCAAACAACAACACAACAACAAAAAACAACAACAACAACATCCTGGAGCCCAGGGAGCAACCTGGGGAACGTGGTTGCACCTGGAACCCCAATCTGGAGAGGACAGCGGGGAGGAGGCATCGCCCTCTGGTGGGGGTGTGGGGCAGTGTCAGGACGGCTGGGCTGAGTCCAGCGGTGACAGCGGTGACAGCTGCAGCGCCCCGGAAGGCAGGCAGCTATTTTTAGCAGGTGGCCGGGGTGTGAAGGGCTGCAGGAACGAGCTGGGCCTGACACTGGCTTTGCACGGGCGGATGGAGGAGGACTTGTTGGTTTTTCTTAAAGGTCAAAGGCAGGGAGAAGAGTTGGGACCCCCACCTTAGTGGAAAGGGACCTCAGATGCTGGGGAGACCAGCAAGAACGTGGGCAGGTCACACAAAGATAGACACACACACGGGAGGGAGTTTCGTGCGGTTTCTTTTCTCTTTTTTGGAGAAAAGGTACAATCCGGCCCTGTGGGGAGCCGATGAGGCGAGTTCATGCAGGACTGGGTGTTGGGGGGCTCAGCAGCTGATCCGTCCCCTACCAGGGCCTGAGCGCCCCATCCGGGTGGTACAGGGTGCTCCAGTTGCAGTGAGGAGTGGCTGCGGGCAGAAGGGCGCAGTCCGCCTGGTCCGTACAAGCTCGCTGCAGGGTTGAAGACAGACACTAGGTTAGGATGGGCATTGTGGCGTGGGGTGGGGGACAGCAGATCAGCAAGTATGCGGGGTTCTGGGGGAGCAGTTGGGGTTACTCAGTTGGGGTGACTGGAGCATGCATCCTCTGCAGCCCCCCCCAAAGTGCACCCACCCTGAGGATGCCAGGATACACCCATATACAGGCAGGTGAGGGACCCAGACTTCTGCCTGGGCAAGGGCTGAGAAAAGGGGGTGTCGGGGCTGGAGAAATAGCACAGCGGTATGGCATTTGCCTTGCACATGGCTAACCCAGGAAGGACCTGGGTTCATTCCCAGCATCCCATATGGTCCCCAGAGCCTGCCAGGAGTGATTTCTGAGCGCAGAGCCAGGAATAAATCCTGAACACCACCGGGTGTGACGCAAAAGAAAATTAAAAAAAGAAAAGAGGGTGTCAAAGAGTGGGGGGCAACTCACCAAGTCTCTGCTCCTCGGGCACTTCTGCTAACCTGTGCAGAGCATAAAGGACAGGGTGGTCATGGGGCTGGTCACCTGAACCTTCCTAGGTGCTGCTTGCGGAGAAATGAGGGGACAGGAGGGGAACAGCCAGCGAGGGGGACTGCTGGGAAGGGCCAAGATGGGGTGGTGGAGGCAGGAAGCCCCTCTCTAGGGAGCAAGAATGGGGCTGTGTGACACTCTCCCCCTCAGGTTCTAGACCACCTGAGGTTCTAGGTGGCCCAGAAGTGCAGTTCTGAAGACTCAAGGTTCAAGGAGAGCAATGCCCTGTGGCCTGTCTGCTGAATCTGTGCTCCCAAGGGTGCACTGGTGTGGGGTGTAAGGTAGGATGGGTACCCCCAGTAGAAGCACCCCATCATCCTCAGGAGGCTGCCGGAGAGCCAGGGCAGGGAGTGGCCAGGGCTTAGATACCCATATTTGTGAGGGGAGAGAAAGGGGGAGGTGGGGAGGGAGGGGAGAATGAGAAGGGGAGAGGAAGCAAAGGGCGGGGAGAGTGAGGAGAGGAAATGAGCATGAGAGGGGAGAGGAAGGAAGTGAAGAGGAGGAAGACAGAGGAGGAGGAAGGAGGGGAGAGGCACTCTCCTCCCAGCACTCCTCCCCTCCCTTCAGTCCGAAAGTACTCCCCAAGTGCTGTGACAGACCCAGGCCCCTGGTTCTACCACCACAGTCACATGACGGTGACCATCATGACCGGAAGCACCTGGGGCCAGACAAAACCGAGTGCAGGACCTCTAAAACCTGACCTGCATCTCAGCCCTGCTTGGGGCCATGTTTCAGCTCAGGACAGCAGTGCAGGACAGCAGTGCAGGAGACGGCAGAGAGGTGCTGAGTGGAGACAGGAGGACTCAGAGCAGGAGAGGGAGGAGGAAGAGTAGCCACAGGAGGAATGAGGCTTGGGTCAGGCCTAGCCTGTCTGGGGGCTGTGCAGGTTGGGTCCAGGGTTCACCTGCTCTTCCCCTCCAGCCTTCTCCTTGTGCAATCTGGCCAGGGATAGGCCTTCCGCACCCCCTGCTTGGGGACACTCTGGTGTTTCTTTTTTTTGTGTGTGTGTGGTTTTTGGGTCACACCCGGCAGTGCTCAGGGGTTATTCCTGGCTCCAGGCTCAGAAATTGCTCCTGGCAGGCACAGGGGACCATATGGGGCACCGGGATTTGAACCGATGACCTCCTACATGAAAGGCAAACGCCTTACCTCCATGCTATCTCTCCGGCCCCCACTCTGGTGTTTCTAATCCTGCAGCCTTCTGACCCCTGGACGTCCAGTTAGACCTGGCTCCTACACATCATGGCCACCTTCTTCCTCCTATTTTGGGGTCCTCGCTAGCAAACTCCAGAGATTGCATCCTCTCATGGCTGCCGTGGGCAGAGTGCTCCAGGCCCTTCCCCACCCCACCGAGCTGCTCTTTCCCCTTGCAGCTTCCTCAGGGTCCTTCATGCCCTCCCCCACATTCCTCCCTGCCCTTCTATGCACCTACAAGGTGTTGCACCCAGGCTGGAACACGTGGACACAGAGAAATGCCTGGGCTAGTCCGGCTCCTTTTCTCCATCTACACCTCAGTCCTCTGGGGCAGTCACTTCGTCCCCCCCCACCAACCCCTGCAGAAGCCCCAGTTGACACTTATTTCACAGCATCCCAATTGTTCACGTGCTCACAATCCCCTAAGTGCCAAGGTTGGGGTCACTATGTAGGAGAAATAAAGGGGACCCTGCCACGTGCATCTGGTCTGGGGAACCAAACCCTGTGGGTCTGTTCTGGGGGACTCTGCCCTGTGGTCTGTTCTGGGGGACCCTGCCCTGTGGATCTGGTCTGGGGGACTCTGCCCATCACATGTGTGAGTTCAGGGCTTGTTGGATGTTTGCTCCACCCATGACTTCTGTCACAGAAGTCTGAGGGCTCAGTGTGCAAACCTTGTATGGGTCTCAGCTCTGCCAGAATCTGAGGTTCGAACTGTGAGCAGCTCTGCCACATCGAGTGACCTGCCTGTGCTCAGTGCTGGGCTCAGCTCAGACATCAACTGTCCCTGCCGTCTGGACTCTTTCTCTCCAGGACAGGCCCGGGGTCCTGTTCTGTTTCCCCAGAACAGTGGTGCAGAGGTGGGACCAGTCTCCAAGGAAGCCCGGATAGAGGGGAGGGGCTTCACGGAATGGAGACTCAATGACCGGTGCTGCCTTTATCTTTGTCGTGCCCATTCTACGGGGTGTTCTTGTCCTTGGCTGCACCTTCCCTTTCTGTGAAGACAAGCCTGAGGGGGCCACGACACCTTGCAGGTTAGCCGTGCCTGCTTAAGTGAGGTCTGTGCCCACCACTGTCAGTGGGAGCTCCCAGAGCTGAGTGTCCCTCTCTCTGCTGGGCCCCATCTCTGGGGTCACCCCTCTGCTAGGTCTCCTCTGCTGGGTTCCCCTCTTCTGGGTCCCCTCTCTGCGGTATGCCTCCTCTGCTTGTCTCCCCTCTTCTTGTCCCCTCTCTGTGGGGTCCCCTTCTTTGCTCACACTCATGGCAGGCTCCCTCTGGGCTCAAACCCTGCCCTCAGGCTTCAGAAAGCAGCGGCCACGTAGAGATGGAACGAGTCCCAGACTAGAGCAATACGTGGAGTTCAGGGGGGGCAGAAACACCCTGGAAAGCTACTTTCCCAGCCCTGTACATTGCAGAGATGCAGGACACAGGCTCCATGGGAAGAGGGTGCTCATGAAAGGAGCCTCTTGGGACACAGACCTGTACCCCCCCCACACACTCCATAAGGCAAGCAGGCAGGTCATGAGAGGGAACAAATGATTCTGAAGCCACTAGGGCAAATGGCCCTGAGCAGGCAGGAAGGGGCCCCAGGCAAGGTGAGGTCTGGGGGACTTCAGTTTTTGCTGAGCCGCTTCTGCCGGACATGCATGGAGGTGGAGGTGGGGCAGGCCAGCAGGTGCCTGAACCCCAGGCCTACACTGTGCAGCGAGGAGTGGTCTCCCCCAAACAGAATCCTGGCAGTGGGTGACAGTGCAGGGTGGAGGTCGCCTCAGCCACACCCAGGCTCCTTGGCTCTGTGTCACCTGAACACCCTGTCCAGCCATTGGGGTGCAACAAAGACCCCGAGGTGAGGCTGTCTGTGTGTGTTCTGTAGGCAGCAGTGGAGGCTTCTCATTGCTGCCCACGCCCAGCTCAAGACCAGAGGGAAATGCAGGGGTGAGAGGGTTGGAGAAGGGTCTCTGGATGCAGAAAGAAACTGGCAGAAGCAGGCACAGGAAGTGGCGTGAGCAGCTCAGAATCTGGACATGGAGGAAAGGCTGCAGGGTGTCAGAGCCAGGGGAGAGTAGGACATGGGCGGGGGACATGGGAGACACCCTAACTGGGGGGGGGGAGGTGCTGCCTGAGAAGAGAGCAGCATGGAGGGGCTGAGGGGGGTCAGGGCATCGAGCCTGAAACTGCTTGTGATGGCTCCCCCACCACACAGGGTGTGAGAGAGCCTAGAGGCGCACCTAAAGGTGTCTGTGGTCCGTGGGGCGTGGTGGGGCGCCCGGCGCCTCACCTGAGTGCAGCTCCTTCACCAGGGACGACACGGTGTCGGTGATGGAGTCGGCGGCCACCAGCAGGTCACTGTGCAGGTTCCTCCTGGGACCTGAGCAGAGACAGAGATCGTGGTGGGAATGGCAGGGACAGTGGGGTGCTAGTGTCAAAATCCCGAGGGCCCTTCTTCATCAGCACTGCCTGAAGTCAGGCCCTACAGGTGCCATTCATGTTCCCCCCCAGGGAAACTTGGGGGACCCATGCCTCACACCCTCTCTGGAAGCTGCTGTTATGAGCCCTCAGGTCCCCTGGAGTGTCTCCATCTCCTCCTCCTCCAGGGAAGGTGAAGCCTAAATTCCCCAAATAGGCTGAGCTCCCTCTGGCATTCAAAGAGGCCTCGAGAGTCTTGGGGCCACTGGTTTGTTTGTTTGTTTGTTTTTGGGCCACCATTAGTGGCAGCTGTGGCGGTGGCGCTCAGGAGTTACTTTTGGCTCTGAGCTCAGGAATCACTCCTGGCAGGCTAGGGGGACCATATGGGATGCTGGAAATTGAACCAGTTTCCACCCTGGGTCGATCTAGAGCAAGGCAAACACCCTACCGAAGTGTTCTCTCTGGTTCTATCTATCTATCTATCTATCTATCTATCTATCTATCTATCTATCTATCTATCTATCTATCTATCTATCTATCTATCATCTACCTACCTACCTACCTACCTACCTACCTACCTATCTATCTATCTATCTATCTATCTATCTATCTATCTATCTATCTATCTAGGGTTTTGGGGGTCCACACCCAGTGAAATTTAGAGGTTACTATCTATCTATCTATCTATCTATCTATCTATCTATCTATCTATCTATCTATCTATCATCTATCTATCTATCTATCTATCTATCTCTCTATCTCTCTCTCTCTATCTATCTATCTATCTATCTATCTATCTATCTATCTATCTATCTATCTATCTATCTATCTAGGATTTTGGGGGTCCACACCCAGTGACACTTAGAGGTTACTTCTGGCTATGAGCTCAGAAATTGCTCCTGGCTTGGGGGACCATATGGGATGCCGGAGATCGAACCGAGGTCCGTCCTGGGTCAGCTGCGTGCAAGGCAAATGCCCTACTGGGCCCTGTTTAATTATTTATTTGGTTTCTGGATCACACCCGGTGTTGGTCAGGGGTTACTCCTGACTCTGTGCTCAGATGTCATTCCTGACAGGCTCAGGGGACATATGAGATGCTGGGATTCGAACCGGGGTCCGTCCTGTATTGGCTGTGTGCAAGGCAAGCAAAGCCTTACCGCTGCGCTATCGCTCCAGGCCCTATTTATTTATTCTTTTAGTGCCAGAAATAGCAAAGCTCAGTTTCAAACCTAGTTTGGTGACCAGAGACACCATTTTTATAGGCTTCTGCACAGCACCCAGTGATGCTCAGGAATTACTCCGGGTTCTGTGCTCAGGAGTCACCCCTGGAGGTGCACAGGGGACCATAGGGGATGCCAGAGTTTTAAACCTGGGTCAGCCACGTGCAAGGCAAGGCAAGAGCCCTCCCTGCTAGTGTACTCTCTCTCTCTCTTTCTGGTCCCCAGTGCTACCTTCTGATGGAGCAGCTGGTCCCAAACTTGTGTCCGGACCGTTAACACACCATGTGCAGAAGCTGGAACATTGGAACATCTCAGCAGGTGTTTGTCCTCTGCGTCTGTCCTCTGAATCCCTCAACACACCCGCAGACGTGGTTTCCCAAACTTACCTTGTGCAAAGGCCTCCTGCATGTCTCCCCCAACCCCACTCAGGGGCTCCTGGGGACCGTGAGTAGGGGTGGAGCCGGCCGAGGCCGAGCGGACAGGCATGGGCATGGGGCGACCTCCGTGACTGGGCGACGTGGGAGGTGACCCTGTGGCCTGGGCCTGGGACAGGAGAAAGAGGAGAGGTCAGGTCAGTACGGGAGAGGAAACAGCCACCAGGGGCCACCCCCTTCTCTCAGCCCTGCAGGGCATACAGGCCAGGTACCTGGATACCACGTCCTCTTTGATTAGTGCCGAGGAAGGGCCGAGTGTGAAGGGTTGGAGGGGAGGCCTTTGGGTGCTGAAATACATGAGGGGCATGGGACCCCCACCCTGGGGAATTACTACACAGCCCCTTTTGGTTTTGTCTGCAAGCACCTCTGTGGCATTTTCTTTTGATTCTCAAGGTACATTGTGAATCCAGAGATTGGACCACACCTTCCACTCAAAGACAGAGACATAAGGATGGAGGGAGATTGCCAGGGCTCTATGCAGCCAGTGACTGAGGCTTCACCCAGTGGGCGTCATTTGCCTGCACCCCATGGCACAGAGTGCGTCAGCACCCAGATGAGGTGACCAGCACAGGCTCCTCGAACCTGACACCCAGTGGGGCCTTTGTGGCATCTTGGGAGGAGATGAGAAGGGACATGTATTCTGTGGAAAGGCATTTCCCTAAGCAGCTGGGGTGGGTGTGATGGGTGGGACCCCACTGCATCTGTGACCAGCCCTAGGATTGCTCTTGGCAGTCTACAGGATCCAGTTATAAGACTCGACTCTGTCAGCCTCAGGATCTGGGCTTTGCTCATTTTGGGGGCGGGGGGGCAGGGTCACACCCATCGGTGCTCAGAAATCGCTCCTGGCAGGCTCAAGGGACCATATGGGATGCCAGAATTCGAACCACCATCTGTCCTGGATCAGCTGCATGTAAAGCAAATGCCCTACCACTGTGCTATCTCTCCGGTCCCTTTCTTGCTCATTTTTTTGAGCAAAAGAGAAGTAGAAGATGCTTATTAGATTATATTTGGGGGAAGCACAGGAAGAGGGAAGTGAAACCGGGAATGTAGAAGCCAAATGTGAGATTGAGTCCAACTGAGGTTTTTCTGGGCTCTGGCTTTACACCTTACAGATAAATACAACATGTCATAGAGATGCCACCTGGCTACATGGCCGAGACTTTGCTCCCTGCCTGCATAAGCTGCAGAGCCTCTGCTTCCTTTCCTTGTTTTTGGTCCACACTTGGCGGAGCTCAGGGCTTACTCCTGGCTCTGTGCTCAGGGAACACTCCTAGAAGTGTTCAGGGCACCCTATGGGATGCTGGAATCGAACCTCAGTGAGTAGCATGTTAAGTAAATGCTCAACTCCATGTACTATGTCTCTGGCCTTGCTGCTTCTTCCAAACGACCCTGTCCAGGAGTTCTGGGGATCAAACTCAGGGCCTTGTGCTTCACAGTTTACTATAGACACCCCCAGAGATAGAGCTGAAGACCTCCTTGACCACCAGACCTTCGGGTCCCAGCACCCACGTTTGACCTCTTCAGATGCAACCACTGGCCCATGTGCAGATGCACAGCTGGGATGAACCTCTACATGTGGAGGGCTTGTGGGACAGGCAGGTGTCTCACTGCGCAGACGGCCGGGGTGCTTTGCTGTGAGTGACTTCCTGACCATTGTGGCACAAGCAAGTAGGGGCTTGAACCCTGACTCAGACTGTATAGAATAACTCGCTCCCCAAGGATCACACAGAGAAGGAAAAAAGTAAAATGATTAAACTCTTAGAGGAAGATGGTGTGTGTGTGTGTGTGTGTGTGTGTGTGTGTGTGTGAGAGAGAGAGAGAGAGAGAGAGAGACAGAGACAGAGAGAGACAGAGAGAGAGACAGAGACAGAGAGAGATACAGAGAGAGAGACAGACACTGGAGCTGGAGCAAGCTATGCTCTGTGAGATGGGACATGAAAAGCAGAAACTGCTCAAGAACAGAAAACTGGACTTCAATACTGAAACCTCTCCAGGAGGTTTTCAAGAAACTGAAAAGACAATTCACAACGTGGGGCAAGTTTTTCTGACATAGATCTGACAAGGGACCTGTCTGATTCAGACAATATCAAGCATTCTAATACTCTCTAATAAGAGGACAAGTAATCTGATTTAAAAAAAAAAGGATCTGAACAGATATTTTCCCAAAGGAGAAACAGAGGTGTCCACACTGTCAGCCAAACCACCACAAGGTTCACTGCACAGTGGTCAGCAGTAATGAAAAAGCAGGACAGGGCCTGAGAGATAGCACAGTGGTAGGGCATTTGCTTTGCATGCGGCTGACCCAGGTCTGTCCTGACAACCCATATGGTCCCCCGAGCCTGCTAGGAGCAATTTCTTTTATTATTATTATTTTTTTTTTCTTTTAATTATCTTTATTTAAACACTGTGACCAGGAGCAATTTCTGAGTGCAGAGACAGGAGTAATCCCTGAGCACCACTAGGTGTGGTTCAAAAAAAGAAGAGAGAAAGAGAGAAAGGAAGGAAGGAAGAAAAAAGAAAGAAAGAAGAAAGAAAGAAAGAAAGAAAGAAAGAAAGAAAAAAGAAAGAAAGAAAGAAAGAAAGAAAGAAGAAAAAGAAGAAAGGAAAGAATGAATGAAGGAGGAAGGAATGAAGGGAAGAAAGAAAGAAAGAAAAAAGAAAAAGAAGAAAGGAAGGAATGAATGAAGGAGGAAGGAAGGAAGAAAGGAATGAAGGGAAGAAAGAAGGAAGGAAGGAAGGAAGAAAGAAAGAAAGAAAGAAAGAAAGAAAGAAAGAAAGAAAGAAAGAAAGAAAGAAAGAAAGAAAGAAAGAAAGAAAGAAAGAAAGAAAGAAAGAAAGAAAGAAGAAAAAGAAAGAAGAAAAAGAAAGAAAGAAAGAAGAAGAAAGAAAGAAAGAAAGAAAGAAAGAAAGAAAGAAAGAAAGAAAGAAAGAAAGAAAGAAAGAAAGAAAGAAAGAAAGAAAGAAAGAAAGAAAGAAAGAAAGAAAGAAAGAAAGAAAGAAAGAAAGAAAGAAAGAAAGAAAGGAGGGGCCGGGCGGTGGCGCTGGAGGTAAGGTGCCTGCCTTGCCTGCGCTAGCCTAGGACGGACCGCGGTTCGATCCCCCGGCGTCCCATATGGTCCCCCAAGAAGCCAGGAGCAACTTCTGAGCGCATAGCCAGGAGTAACCCCTGAGCCTCACAGGGTGTGGCCCAAAAACCAAAAAAAAAAAAAAAAAAAAAAAAAAACAAAGAAAGAAACAAACAAACCAACAAACCAAAAAAAAAAAAAAACAGGACAGTGGTGAGCTGTGAGGGTGGGAGAGCTGGGGTGGTGACTGGCAGGAGGGCCCCGCATTTTGTCCTAAGAGCCAACATAACACACCAGGAAATATGGCTCAGTCCTACACAAGTGCCCCAGAGAAAGGGTTCAAGTCCCCAGGAGAGCCACATGTAGGTCTCAAGCAGGGCTGTGGGGACAGTCCCACAATGCCAGCAGATGACACTTGCTAGGAAGTGCGGGTCTGTTCTCCATGGACTATGCCTGGAACAGTGCCAGCCCCTGGATGAGCAGATCCACAGATAAAAGATGGACTTGTGGCCATGTGGATAGGAATTTGGAGGACTCAGGAGTCAGTGCTAATGTGTATCGGGCACTTTTGGGCAGTGATGAAACTTTTTTGTTTGTTTTTGGTTCATACCCAGAGGTGCTGCTTGGGGGTTATTCCTAGCTCTGCACTCAGAAGTTACTCCTAGCAGGCTTGTGGGACTATATGGGATGCTTGGAGATTGAATCCAGGTTGGCTGCATGCAAGGCAAATGTCCGACCTGCTCTGCTATTGCTCCAGCCCTGAGGATGAAACATTTTTAACAAAGTAACTATGGTGAGCACCCCAACTTTATGAATGTATTTAAAACCATTAAATTATTGGGGCCAGAGAGATAGCATGGAGGTAGTGTGTTTGTCTTGCATGCAGAAGGATGGTGGTTTGAATCCCAGCATCCCATATGGTCCCCTGAGCTGCCAGGAGCGATTTCTGAGCCTAGAGCCAGGAGTACCCCTGAGTGCTGCCGGGTGTGACCCAAAAACCAAAACCAAAAACAAAAACAAAAACAAAAAACCAAAAAAACCCATTAATTATTAACGCATGTTTTTTTATTTCTTTTGAAATAGGGTAAAAAAAATAAATAAAATAGGATCTTCCTTTGTGGTGCTTGGGGGCTTGGAGATCATTCCTGAAAAGATTCAGTCTGGGGGTGCAAGTTTGGGGTCTAAACCTGCTGAGGAGAAGTATGGGGTAGCAGAAATGGAACTTGGGGACTGGCACAGGGCAAGCGAATAGGCACTCCATCCTTCTGAACATTTCCCTGACGCCTACACTGGATACTTTCTTTTTTTTCTTTATTTAAACACCTTTATTACAAACAAGATTGTAGTTGGGTTTCAGTCATATAAAGAACACCCACCTTCACCAGTGCAACATTCCCATCACCAATGCCCTAAATCTCCCTCTACCCCAACCACCTGTGTTTGAGACAGGCTTTCTACTTCCCTCATTCATTCACATTGTTATGTTAGTTGTCAGTGTAATTATTTCTCTAACTGCACTCACCACTCTTTGTGGTGAGCTTCATGTTGTGAGCTGGACCTTTCAGCCCTCATTTCTATTATCTCTGAGAATTATTACAAAAATATCTTTTATTTTTCTTAAAAACCATAGATGAGTGAGACTATTCTGTGTGTGTGTCTCTCTCCCCCTCTGATTTATTTCACTCAGCCTGATAGTTCCACGTACATCCATGTATAGGAAAATTTCATGACTTCATCTCTCCTGATGGCTGCATAATATTTCATTGTGTATATGTACCACAGTTTCTTTAGCCATTCACCTGTTGAAAGGCATCTGGGTTGTTTCCAGATTCTGGCTATTGTAAATAGCGCTGCAATATATATATATAGGAGTGAGGAAGGGATTTTTGAATTGTATTTTTGAGTTCCTAGGGTATAGCCCTAGGAGTGGTATAGCTGGGTCAAATGGGAGTTCAATTTCCAGTTTTTGGAGGAATCTCCATGTGCACTGGATACTTTCAGAAGGGTGAATTATAGCTTAATAATAATAATAATAATATGGGCCGGGCAGTGGCGCTGGAGGTAAGGTGCCTGCCTTGCCTGCGCTAGCCTAGGACGGACCGCGGTTCGATCCCCCGGCGTCCCATATGGTCCCCCAAGAAGCCAGGAGCAACTTCTGAGCGCATAGCCAGGAGTAACCCCTGAGCGTCACAGGGTGTGGCCCAAAAACAAAACAAAAAAAATAATAATAATTAAAAAAAAGATTCCACTAAAAAGATGAATATCATAGACAAAGAAAAAAATAAGGTATTTCAAATTGTTTTGTTTTGGGGCCAGACCTGGCCATGTTCAGGGCTCTGCATGTAGAAATTATGCCTCACAATGCTCAGGGACCACATGGGATGCTGGAGATTGAACCTAGGTCGGGGTGTGCGAGGTATGTGCCTTGCCAGGTGTACTATCACTTCAGTGCCATGTACTTCAAATTGTGTCTGATAAAGAACTTATGATTCTTGGCTTTTTTTTTTTTTTTTTTTGCATTTTTGGGCCACATCTAGCAGCTCTGTGTTCAAAAATCGCTCCTGACAGGCTCGGGGAAACATGTGGGATGCCAGGGATTGAACCTGAGTCTGTCCCTGGGTATGATCTCTCCGGCCCTCAGCATTTTTTTTTTTAATATTTCCTCTGAAAGCTCTTCAAGCCTCCACTCTCCCTTGAACACATATCTCACTTGTTTGTCTTAATTTCTCTCCTTTTTCCAGTCTGGAGAAGTCCATGTTCTCTCCTGAACTGGGGATTGCATTGAACCTGGGTTTTTCTTTATTTTTTTGGGTGGGGGGATTTTACACCTGATGGCACTCAGGGGTTATTCCTGGCTCTGCACTCAGAAATCACTCCTGGCAGGCTTGGGGGACCATATGGGATGCGAAGAATCAAACTGGGGTTCGTCCTGGGTTGGCTGTGTGCAAGGCAAATGTCCTACCATTGTGCTATAGCTCTGGTTCTCTCTCCCCTCCTTTCTAAGTAAGTTTAAGTAAAAACTACCTTGCTTACACACACATAAACACAAAGACAAGCATGCACATTGGCTCTGAAGCAAAGGTAACAAAAGCCAAAGAAATGGGGAGGACCACGTTGAACTGAAAGGCTCTGTTCAGTATAGAAATAGCACCAAAGACCTGGTAAATGGCCAATATACAAGATCTAAGAGGAACTCTAAATGCTTAGCAGCAAAGAATCGAATAGTCCATCTGATGGCCAAAATGGGAAGAAGAATGGGCCCACACTTTCATCAAGAACACGTGAGAGGGGCCAGAGAGGTGGTGCTAGAGATAAGGCGTCTGTCTTGCAAGCACTAGCCTAGGATGGACCATGGTTCGATCCCCTGGCATCCCATATGGTCCCCCAAGCCAGGGGCGATTTCTGGGCACATAACCAGAAAGTGTAACCCTCCCCCAAAACCCCAAAACAAAAAACAACAACAACAAAATAACATGTGAGAGGGGTCGGAGAGATAGCACAGTAGTAGGACATTTGCCTTGTATGCAGCAGATCCAGTGGTTCAAATCCTGGCATCCCATACGGTCCCCTGAACCTCTGAGCACTGTCGGGTGTGACCCAAAAACAACAAAACCAAACAAACAAACAAACAAATAAAGGAACATGTAAGAATATAGGCATCCTTGTAGGAGTGAAGGTGCAGTGATTGGATGGACATTGAATAAAAAACTTCAATACCACTGTAACCACATGACCTAGGCCACAATAAAATAAAATAAAATCTCCTTATAAAACTATACCAGTGTTTTGAGCCCAGAGAGATAGATACAGTGGGTAGGGTGCTGGTTTTGACCCGGGTTCAACCCCTGGTGCTACATAGGGTCCCCTGAGGTCACCAGGAGTGGTCCCTGAATGCAGAGCCAAAAGTAAGCCCCAAGCACCACCCAAACAAGACAAAAAGTACCCAATTTTCAAGATGAATCGGGTTTGAAGCCAGAAGAAACACGCTGACTAGAGGTGAGGGCTGTATTGTCTGTTAAAAGGTAGGGAATAGAACTTGAAGTTATTATTATTAAAAACACTATTATTACTATTATTGTTATTCTGTTATCATGGATGATGTTAGTTATTATTTTTTATGGATATGTTAGTAACCAACATGATGGGGATCCTTTCCCTCAAGTATGTAAATCCACACTCTCATTTAGACCTTTTTTTTTTTTTTTTGGCCACACCCAGCGGTGCTCAGGGGTTACTCCTGGCTGTCTGCTCAGAAATAGCTCCTGGCAGACATGGGGGACCATATGGGACACCGGGATTCGAACCAACCACCTTTGGTCCTGAATTGGCTGCTTGCAAGGCAAACGCCGCTGTGCTATCTCTCCAAGCCCTCTCATTCAGACCTTTAAAGTACCTTACAATTTCAGGGCAGGAGTAATAGATAATATAGCAGGGAGGGCGTTTGCCTTGCATGTAACTGACCCAGGTTCAATCTCCAGCATTCAATATGGTTGCCCAAGCTTGCCAGGGGTAATCCCTGAGTTTGGGGCCAGAATGTGACCCAAAAGCAGAAAAGAAAAGAAAAAGTACCTTACTTTTTTTTGTTTTGTTTTGGGCCACACCTGGTGACACTCAGGGGTTACTTCTGGCTATGCGCTCACAAATTGCTCTTGGCTTGGGGACCATATGGAATGCCAGGGGATCGAACAGTGGTTTATCCTAGGCTAGTGCATACAAGGCATATGCGTTACTGCTTGTGTCACTGCTCTGGCCCCAAAAGTACCTTACTTTTGCAGTCAAATGCTCTACCACTGAGCTATACCTCCAAAAGTACCTTACTTTTGTAATTTATACTTTTTGTTTTGTTTTGTTTTGGGCCACACCCGGCGGTGCTCAGGGGTTACTCCTGGCTCTCTGCTCAGAAATAGCTCCTGGCAGGCATGGGGGACCATATGGGACACCGGGATTCGAACCAACCACCTTTGGTCCTGGATCGGCTGCTTGCAAGGCAAACGCCGCTGTGCTATCTCTTCAGGCCCGTAATTTATACTTTCAATCAAGCTGCAATGGAAACAGGAAGAAGACAGGCAACACATACACAGAATGGATAATGGCCTTGGTTGGTTTCACCAAAAAGAATGGACAATGGGCTGATCATCTTGGGTAAATGTTGCACCAAGGCTTTGCTAGGGGAGGGGAGGTGCCCCAGACACCAGCCCAACTGGTCCCCCAGACCCCCACGACTAGCATGATTGTGGGAACAAGACACCCTGGCAGATGTAGGGCCTTGTGAAACAGTACGGCCATTGCTCTGAACTGCTCTGTAGTTTTCTAGAATGTTCTACATAGACTGACCACAGAGACCAACAATTGCATTCCCGAATCTACACCTAAGAAAAACAAAAACATGCACACCCCAAACTATATGCATATGCCCACTAGAAACAGATTCATTGGCCAAGAGGGAAAATGCCTGCTGGTGAATAAACAATACCAGACTAGGTAGACCCATATGTAGAATACGGTAAAAATCTGTTTGCTCTTTTTGCTACTGTCTAACTTTTTTTTTTCTTTTGGTTTATGGGCATTAATCCTGGATTTATGCTGAGAGATCACTCCTAGCTCTGTGTCAGGGATCACACCTGGCTCTGTTGGGGATCTCTCCTGGAGAGGGTAGACAGATCACCAGGGATGCCAGGGATGGGATGGCTGTCTGGCTCCAGTGCAGCAATGCCCGTGAGCCTATGGAGGGTCAGGATATCTTGAAGGTTCCAGAGAGAGATCCAACATATGATCCATAGAGGTGCGCCCACTTCAGCCAGGCTTCACTGGGATTCAGGAGGGTGT
Organism: Suncus etruscus; assembly: GCF_024139225.1. Taxonomy (NCBI): domain Eukaryota; kingdom Metazoa; phylum Chordata; class Mammalia; order Eulipotyphla; family Soricidae; genus Suncus; species Suncus etruscus. The sequence continues at coordinate 90,185,719 of NC_064859.1, forward strand.
GGCAGCGAGGCCAATCTTGGAGAGGTTCCACAGGCATGAGGGCCAGCAGGGCCAGCTCTGTTCTTCATGTTTGGAAAGGACTGAGCTGGCTCCTAAGACTTCTTTGTCCCCTCCAGACTATGGGACCAGCTCCTTTGGTTCCTTCCTCTGGGGTTCTGATCAGGTTTCCTTGAGGTGCTCTCTTAGAATCTGAGCTTCCTGACATGGCCTGGCTCCCCTCAGAGTGTCTTCTGCACGACTGTGCTAAGTCCACAGAAATGCAGGATCAAGACCGATGAAATGACAAGGCGATGGTGTTTCAGTGTCTTTGGTGTCTCGGGTTTCTGGCCCTTTGCCCTCTGACAGGAAGCGGGACTCGGTTGCCCAGCAGCCATCCCCAGGGGACGGTAAATCCAATCGTCACCAGGAGAGCTTTTAGCAGAAACACTTGGAGACAGTGGACTGTGCCGACACCACCTGTGACCCTGTCCCAGGGGGCCGAGACAGCCACTGTTTCTTGTGCGTTGTCGAACAACTGTCAACTCTGCAGGCAGTTAGGGGAGCCAGGGACTCACCTCAGGTTCCTCAAGCCATCTCTGATGACATCACTGATCCCCCACAAGAAGTTGCAGGGGTTGACACTCAGGAACCACTGAGCCTTAAGTTGACTGACTGTGACCCCTGAAAGAGTGTTCTTGGCCTCTTAGCTTAAGCTCCTCAGGAATGAACAGACCCTCAATTCCTGGTCCTGATGAGGGTTAATATATTTTTCCTACACCATTTAGTTCTGGGGTGATGCAGTCATTGGTATCCCCATGGTTTGATCAGACCCATGGGGAGGGCTTTGAGGAAGAGGGATTTTAGGAGAGACAACAAGGCCCCCCAGGAGTACTTGGATTCTTTTTTTTTTTTTTTTTTTTTGGTTTTTGGGCCACACCCGGTGGTGCTCAGGGGTTACTCCTGGCTGTCTGCTCAGAAATAGCTCCTGGCAGGCACGGGGGACCATATGGGACACCGGGATTCGAACCAACCACCTTTGGTCCTGGATCGGCTGCTTGCAAGGCAAACGCCTCTGTGCTATCTCTCCGGGCCCAGTACTTGGATTCTTAAGAAGAGGAGAAGAGAGAAGAACATAGAGGGCATCTTGTACTGCACTCAGATTCTGCTGGAGCCCCAGATGCTGATTCTGAGCCTTGGGCTTCCACTGCTGGAGTGAGTGTGGCCTGAAAGGCAGAATGAACTTGGGAGACCTGGACTTTTCCTTCCTCCTGCCTTTTTTGGGTTCCACCCTCAAGGTGCTGTGTGAAGAGAAAATTCTACAACATTCCGGAGTCCCAAGTCTCAGAACAGAGGTGCCCTCCTGGCACCTCGTGGCTCTGCTCCCCTCACAGCCTCACTGCCAGGGAAGCTTGTTCTTGGCTTGTCCCCACAGGCCTCTGAGCTCACATAGACCCTGTCTCCTCACACACAGGCATGTTCCTGAGCACGAGAGATGCTGCAAATGAAGCCTAAGGGGGCACAGGAATGGACACCAGGCTAATCCTGGGGAATGTGGGCACCACTGGCATCTGGATCTTGGCAGAACATGCCCCTCCTCTTCACCCACTGGGACGGGGTGAAGCCCCGTCATGGCCCTGTAGTGTCTCCAGAGCTCAGGAGTTTAAAAGCAGAGGACAATCTTCTCTGGGGAGCTTGCCAAGCACTGGGACCTAAGAGAATGGTGCAGCAAAAGGCTAGAGGGCATTCTTGGGGGAACCCCAAGACTCACGGGAAATCCAGAAACATGCAGAGATGAAGGTGAAGAGGCCAGGCAGGTGGCTCTGGGCTGGGGTGGTGATAAGTGTTCAAGGAAGTTAAAATATAGCCTTAAAGGCTGAAGAGATACTGCAACTAAGGTCAATGGCATTGCAGTTGACCCCAATTTAATCCTCCACGTCCCAGAAGATCCCCTGAACCCTGTCAGATCACAAAGACAGGGGTAAACCTTGAGCACCATTGGGTATGACCTAAAATTCAAAAGAAGAAACAACGGCAGCCAGAGTAGCAGTAGAGAGGTTGGTATTTGTTTTGTATGCAGCTGACCCTGGTTTGATCCCTGGCACCCCATAAGATTCGCTGAACACCTGCAGGAGTAAAAACCACCAATGCAGACTCATAAGGAACCTCTGAGCATCACCAGTTGTGGTCCCATAAAACAAACCCAGCCAATAACAAGAAAAAACGGCGTCTAGAATAATAGTACAGCGGGTAGGGCATTTGCCTTGCATACAACCAATCAGGTTGATTCCTGGCATTCAATATGGTCCCTGAACACTGCCAGGAGTGATTCCTGACACAGAGCTAGGAATAAATCCGGTGCATTGCTGGGTGTGGCACCAAAATCAACCAAAGTAAAGAAACCCCAAAACTTAGGAGCACCCCAACTGGAGCTGGGGGCATGAGGAGGGAGCTTGCAGTCTGGGTCCTCAGATGGGGAATTTCTCCAGGTTGGGGGGGGGGCAAGACATTTCTTGGTGACTCAGATGAGGTTTCCTCCACCCCTGATATCTGGATGGTGGAGAAAGGACAACAGATCTAGATAAGAAAGTGCGGGTGCTGGGCAGGAGCCCCACTGGCTTCTCTATCACTGATGGGAGGGCTGAGTGAAGTTGGGGCACAGACAGACCCCAAACTTCTTTCCCTCATTGGCCTTGCAGAAGCTGGAGGGAGTTGGGAGGAGTAAATATAAGTACAAATACTATCTTGTTATCATGGATTGGTGACATAGATGCTCCCAAGCAGTGCTTAGGGGCCCGGGACCACTTTTGGTGATATTCAGGTGGCAAAGTATGTGGCTAAGTACAGGGTGAGAGCCTGACCTCTGTGACTCCACAGGAATGGGGTGTGGGGTCTGTGGGCCAGACCCACATGCTACACTGGCACAGGCTGTGGAGGGTAGTTTGATTCTGACAACCACAGAGGGTCTGGGCACCAGACCTGACCCCTCAAACCAAAATGACACAGAGAGCTTCCACAAACCTACATTCTCATAAGTGACAGAAATTTCCCAGTACTCTACTGCTCATGGGAGTCATAGCTACCCCTACGTGAATCTCCATCCTAATAGCTTGTCTAAGGTTCTCAAAAAGGGGTGAACTGCACCCCCAGAGGGTGTCACTAGATCTATCTGGGGAGAGGTAGCAGCGTTGGGTTCCAGTACGGGCACTTTTTGCTTGTTCACTTTGAGAAGGTCCATTTCCAGAGTAAGTAGTGCTGAAGGGTTTTTATATTCTGCAAAAGGGGCTGTAGGTACAAAAACTCTGGGATCCCTTGACCTTAATTTCTAGCTCCAGAAGTCTATTTGGTGTGCAATGATATTTTTGTTGTTGTTTTTTGGTCCACACCCACTAATGCTCAGAGGTTACTCCTGGCTCTGCACTCAGAAATCACTTCGTGCAGGGTTGGGGGACCATATGGGATACTGGGGATTGAACCTGGGTCAGCCGCGTGCAAGGCAACTGCCCTTCCCACTGTGTTATTGCTCTGGTCTGTGCAATGATTTTCTTTTTTTTTTTGGGGGGGAGCACACCCAGCGATGCTCAGGGGTTACTCCTGGCTGTCTGTTCAGAAATAGCTCCTGGCAGGTACGGGGGACCATATGGGACACCGGGATTCGAACCAACCACCTTTGGTCCTGGATCGGCTGCTTGCAAGGCAAACACCGCTGTGGTATCTCTCCGGGCCTGTGCAATGATAAGGGGATGAGAAGGGAGAAACATTCCCTGACACATTTCACAAAAGCAACCCACATGCACACACAGATTCATTTCCTCCGCTGTGGGGGGCCAGCACTGAGGTCTGTGGAATAGTGGCTTTCTGGAGACCGAAGCCCCTGATATTCCCAGAATGAGCCTGTACCTATACCCCCTTCCTAGGGTGCCATGGGATCTGGGCTGGGGTGACACAGGCGTAACTCAGGTGCTCCTTGCTGGGACAGCACTAGCCCCAATAGTACTTCTGAAACATGTAGACAAAGCCCAGACACACATATCTGGTCATGGGCAAACTAAAAATTCTGGACAAAAACCGAAAAAGAGGGAGGGGCAATGCTTTAGGTATTTCCGGATGATAACAAAGAACTTATATAGCCCACCTTTTAGAGCTTATCTGTTTTCATAAGTGAGAGGAAAATGAAATGGTTTCATTCTAGCTATTTAGCATTTGTTGTTCAGACATGAAATAGTAATAGAATAATTAGATATTTGTTCTTTGTTTCATTTTTTTTTGTTTTATTTTGTTGTTTTTTTTGGGGCGGTCACACCCAACAGTGCTCAGGGGTTACTCCTGGCTCTACGCTCAGAAATCACTCCTGGCAGGCTCGGGGGACCATCTGGGATGCTGGGATTTGAACCACCATCCTTTTGCATGCCAGGCAAACGCTTTACCTCCATGCTATCTCTCTAGCCCCTTTGTTTAGTTTCTTTTGGTAAACATGGATTTTGAATTTGGGGGATGGTTTGCTCAGTTTCTGGGTCATACCCAGCTGTGCTCAGGGCTTTCTCCTGGTTCTGTGCTCAATGATCACTCCTATCAGGCTTAGGAAGACCATCAGGAATGCTGAATATTGAACTCAGGTTGGTCAGGTGCGAGTCAAGCACCTTACTGTAGCTCTGACCCTTAATTTTTTGTTTTGTTTTGTTTTTAGGCCAAGCCTAGCAGCAGCATTGAGGTTATTATCAGCTTGGTTCTGGGGGACCTCATGAAGTTGGAGCTGGGCTTCCAATCTGGGGCTTCCTGCTTGCCTGTCTGTCTACTGGGCATTCTCTGACCCCAAGCTTTGTTTTTCTTGTTTGTTTGTTTGGTTTTTGGGTTTTGGGCCACACCCAGCTGTGCTCAGGGGTTACTCCTGGCTGTCTGCTCAGAAATAGCTCCTGGCAGGCACGGGGGGACCATATGGCACACCGGGATTCGAACCAACCACCTTTGGTCCTGGATTGGCTGCTTGCAAGGCAAACGCCGCTGTGCTATCTCTCCGGGCCCTTCTTGTTTTCTTTATAAATGACACTTCAGAATTATTCTTTGGAGTGGCTCGATCTACTGTACAACAGCCCACTGAGCAAAATTAATGTTTCCGGTGTTCAGACCAGCTATGTTCCCTACCACTCATCCGCTCATGAACTGGTACACGTTTTCCAATGAAAATTGCGTGGATTGGCTGAATACCAGCTTCCATCAAGCTACTACTGAGCATCCTACCTGGCAGGCCTGGGCAGGCAGAGGGGATGTGGTGATGGAAAAGGCCAGGAGGTTCTTTAATTAGAGCCTGATGAGTATCGAGGCCCTGACTGACCCTCTCTCAACTGATACCATCTAATTGCAGAGCCCGGTACACTGCAGGGTAGATCGTGTGTCAAACAGTCACTCAGTGAAGCCTTATCTAAAGCCGCCAGGTAGCTCTGCCCTTAATTATAACCCTTGGCTTGAAGAAGGACAGAGGGAGACAGGAAGGGAAGACACAATTGTCTGGAGAGGCTCTAGTGCCAGGTAAGGTGTTGGGGGCAGGCAGAGGCAGCAGGCAGAGAGGCTCCAAGGTTTTCCAAGTCAAAATCATGACCCGCTTCAAGTTTCTGTGGCCAATAGAAGGTCTTGAGGTACCAGGTAAAATTCTTTCCCAAAGGGCAAAGAAGCAAGAGAGGAGACAGTAGAGAAGTTCTCTATAGTGGACACCAGAGCAGAGAGGAGGCAAGGGAGGCATGTCTGGACACTCCTCATGATACACACACACACACACACACACACACACACACACACACACACACATACACACACACATACACACACACACACGACTTTTTTTAGTCACAACTGGCTGTGTTCAGAGCTTACTCTGGGCTCTTATACAAGGATCATTCCTAGTGGGTTTAGGGGACCATATGAGGTGCTGGGGATTGAGTTGTGTGCGGTTGCTTGCATGCAAGGCAAGAGCCCAACCGGCTGTACTATCTCTTTAGCCCCACTGTTTGGTTTTCATTTTGGCTTTTGTGTCACATCTGGTGGTGCTCAGGACTTACTCCTGGCTTCTCCCTCAGGGATTACTCTTGGTGGGGTTTAGGGAACCATATGGGATCCTGGGGATCCAATCTAGGTCTGCCACATACAAAGCAAATGACCTTCTCTATCACTCTGGTCTCCCATATTCTTTTTTTGGGGGGTGAGCAATACCCAGAGGTGTTCAGGGGTTATTCCTGGCTCTATACTCAGAAATTACTCAGACTCTGGGGATTATATGGGATGCCAGGGATCAAACCCAGTTCGACTGCATGCAAGGCAAATGCCCTACTCGCTGTGCTGTCAGTCTGGCCTCACATCTACCTTTTGAAAAAAGGAACAAACTCTCTTTTGGGGGGTGTGCATCTATGGGTCACACCCAGCAGAACTTGAATTCTCTTCCCATCTCTGCTCAGGGGTCTCTCCTGTCAGTGCTCAGGGAACCATGTGGTGCTAGGCATGGAACCTGAATCAATGACATACAAGGCAAGCACCTTATCCTCAATGAGATCTCTCCCTGGTCCAGAGCACAATGTTTTAGTTTTGTTTGGGGAGGTACACCTGGTAGCGCTCAAGATTTATTTCTAGTTTGGTGCTTGGAAGGCCATACAGGTTGCTTTGATTTTGAAGGGTCACAGTTGCTGCAGCTACATGCAAACTTTACCTCTGGTGCTACCTCTCCAACCCGAACAAGAACTTTTATTTTCTTGTTTTTGGGTAGTACCTGGCAGTGCTCAGAGGCTACTCCTGGCTCTGCCCTCACAAATCACTCCTGGATGGCTCAGGGAACCAGATGGGATGCCAGAGGAGATCGAACCCAGGTCCATCCTGGGTTACTCGCATGTAAGGTAAATGCCCTACCTCTGTGCTATCGCTCTGGCCCCATGAGCACATTTTTAAATTAAATCACTGTGAGACACAGAGTTAATAAGTTGTTGATAGTTGATTTTTAGTCATTCAATGCTCCAACACTCATCTCTTCACCAGTGTTCATTTCCCACCACTGGTACCCCTAGTTGTTACTCTGTCCTGTTTCCCCAGTCTGCCACTATGGCAGGTCCTCTACTCTCTCTCTTTCTCTCTCCCTCTCTCTCCCTCCCTCCCTCTTTTTTCTTTCAAGCACTGTGGCTTGCAATACTGTATTGCAAGGGGTATTATATATATATATATATATATATATATATATATTACTTTCAGTCCCCAGTTCTTGTCCAGTGATCATTTCCAATCATCCTTATCATAGTGGTCCCTTCTTTGTCCTAACTAACCTTACCTCCAGTCATTTCTATTGTCATTGAGGATTATTTTCACACTGTGGTGTTTGTTCTCCCTTTTATATCCCACAGATGAGTGTGATCATTCTGTCTCTCTGACTCATTTCACTTAGCATGATGTGTTCCATGATAGACACAGAGAGACTATCATACTGAGTGAAATCCATGAACAGATTTCATGACTAGCCATTCATAAATTTATGACTATTCATGGAGCAAATTTCATGACTTCATCTTTCCTTACAGCTGTATACTATTCCATTATGTAGATATACCACAGTTTCTTTACCCATTCACCTGTTCTTGGGTACTTGGATTGTTTCCAGATTGTGACTATTGTGAATCATGCTGCCATGAACATAGGAGACAAGCACATTTTTTAAAATGACACTTTCCTCTCTCTCTCTCTTTTTTTTTTTTGGTTTTTGGGCCACACCTGGCAGTGCTCAGGGGTTACTCCTGGCTGTCTGCTCAGAAATAGCTCCTGGCAGGCACGGGGGACCATATGGGACACCGGGATTCGAACCAACCACCTTTGGTCCTGGATCGGCTGCTTGCAAGGCAAATGCCGCTGTGCTATCTCTCCGGGCCCCGACACTTTTCTCTTTTAAAAAAATATACCCTGTGGTCAGTTAAAAATCTGCTTCAAGTTCAGAGCATCAATACAAAGATACACATATATGCCTTGCATGTGCCTGACCTGGGTTTGTTTCCCTGTTAACATACAGCCACCTGGGCATCACTGGTGCAGCCCTGAGCTTCACTGGGCATTACTAGAGGCTCCTGAGCATCACTGGGATGGCCTTGGTGATCCCTGGTACTGTAGTCCGAGTGGCTCTGCATTCTGAACAGTGCTGAGACCCCTGGCTGTTTGAGTGATTCATAGATCACCTTACCACATATCCCCCTCTAAATTAAAAAAGAAATCAAAAAGTAAAAGAAAATCTGCTTTAAGGTTGGAGAGATAATACAGAGGTCAAGGAACTTGCACTGAAGATAGCCAATACCATTTTGATTCCCAGCACTTCATATGGTCCCCTTTAGCCCCGCCAGGAATGACTCCTGAGTTCAGAGACTGGAATAAGCCCTGAGTGGCCCAAATCCTCCCCCGACATCCAACCCTACAAATCCTTTTTAACCTGTGTAGGAAAATAAATGCTTCAAAGAATTCTACCACATCATCTCGTGTTAGTATTATATTCACTAGATATGATTGTTATACATTACATCTAGTATTAGATGTCATTTTGTACTATTACACATTATATATACATAAATGGCATTATGTGAATGGGTCCCTAGTGGGTTTTCTTGGCTAGGCAACTTTCAAGGAAGATAAAGTCCACTAGAAACTCCCCAAACGTACAGCAGCAGCAGCAGCAGCGGCCTGGGCCAAGCAGCACAATCAATCTGTGAAGGAACTGGCCAAAGTGGGGGTATGGGCTCCCAGAAGCCTACTCCAGCCCGAAGGTCATCAGCCACATAATAAGAACTGCTGGGTCTTCATGCACAGCCATCCTTAGCTTCGCATTCAGACTCCAGGCTGCCCTCAGCACCCCAAGACTGCAAGCAAGCCACTGAGGTAACTCTGGACATGAAGCAGCAGGGTGCAGGGGCAGGTACATGCGATCGGAGTCCGGCGAATCATGCACACAATACAACCACATCTATAATGGGTGTGTACTTGGAAAAACCAAATTCCACAGGCTTTGCTTTCCCACAAGAACATGCACTCTTCCTGATCCACTTGGCACAAGGCAGGCACTAGGTCTACGCCGGGGTGGTTTGACAGGGCTGGTTCTGCAGAGATTGTCTTGAGTAGGGCAGGAGGGGAACCGATAGTGATGGGTGGGGGGAGAACATGCGGAGGAGAGAAGGGAAGATGGGAAGATTGGTGTTCACTTACTGCCTGCTTTTGCTCCTCCTCCTGGAGGCATTTGAAGACACAGAGAGAGGCAGAGAGAAAAGGGAGAGAAATTAATGCCCGTCACCACAAACATCTGGCACAAAATGACAGAAGAGGGGGCTGGAGTGATAGCACAGTGGTAGGGCATTTGCCTGGCACGTGGTCAACCCAGGATGGTCCCTGGTTTGATTCCTAGCATCCCATATGGTCCCCTGAGCCTGTCAGGAGCGATTTCTGAGAGCAGAACCAGGAATAACCCCTGAGTACTGCCGAGTGTGGCCCCAAAACCAACTAAACAAAAACAAAAACAAAATGACAGAAGAACCAGCAAACCAAGCTTCGGCAAGGCCCTGGCCACCATCTGCTGGACAGGACCAGGACCACAGCCAAAGGCAGGGTGGGCCCCATTGGCTGCTTCAGTGGGAAGAACCCCGGGAACCATCTGTTCTAATTTTCTCATCTGCCATGACACAGGCCAGTGCCTGATGCCTACATGGTCACAGAAACTCTGGGTAGACTACAGGCCCCCTAGTCGGAGACTGGAGGTTCCACCACCTTGCTGCACACCCGTCAGTGCCAATCCTCCAATGGGGGATGTGCTGGGGGGCTCACACCACAGCAGAAACTGGGAACTTGTCCGAGTCCCTGGGGGCTGGGACTAAGGGATCAAAACTTAGGGCAGGGCCTGCCCAGTTTTTTTGTTTGTTTATTTGTTTTTTGGTGGTCACACCTGGTGCTGCTCAGGGATCATTCCTGGTCAGCTCAGGGGACCATATAGGACCTCGATGGCGAACCTATGGCACATGTGCCAGCCAGCAGTGGCACTCGAAGGCCTTGCAGCTGGCATGCAAGAAGGGGTCCGCAATTAAGATATGTGGTGCGGCAGGAGGTGAGTGTGCCGGTGTCTGCTTTGCAGCTCACCTGGCAAAAGGGCCGGACTGGCCATCTGGAGGACGTGCTGGCACTTTTGAGGAAATTCTTTGGTTTTGTGCGGCAGTTTGGGCACTCGGGCTCAAAAAGGTTAGCCATCACTGAAGGATGTCAGAGATCAAACCAGGGTCAGCCACATGAAAGGCAAACAAACACCCTACCCAATGTGCTATCACTCTGGCCCCTGTCTGGGGACTTTTTCCAGTGGAGTCCTGTGTCCCCCACTGACCCCCCCCCCAATCCACTGGGCACTGCTACAGGGAATATTCTGGTTGTTTCTCAGGCACTAATTTGGAGTTCTCATTGTACTCAGGAGCCACCATGCGCCACCGAGAGGAAAAAGGGGCTGGCAGCCTCAGGGTAGGCAAGGCAGCTCCTCAACAATTGTCTGAGAGCAATAGGTACCCTGGAAGACATTCCTGGGCACTCTGGGTAGACTGTAGGATGCTCAAGTGCCATCTCTCCTGGACCCAGAGCCACTGTGGGGTTTTCTTCAGCCTGGGTTCACTTCAGCACACAGCTCTGGTGAGGAGCTGGACAGACTGAAGGGGTCTCCCTCTCTCTTTTTTTTGGGGGGGGGTCACACCCGGTGGAGTCGCTCAGGGCTTACTCCTGGCTCTGTGCTCAGAAATTGCTCCTGGCTAGCTCGGGGGACCATATGGGATGCCAGGATTTGAACCACTGTCCATCCTGGTCAGCTACATGCAAGGCAAATGCCGTCACTATGCTATCTCTCCAGCTCATCCCTCTCTTGCCGGGCTTCCCTGGGGAGCAAAGCACCTTATTTTCATTCATTAGGTAGGACGGAGTCAAATCATTGCTTTTAGTGCCACGTATAGAGGGAAACTGAGGTGTGGGGTAGGAATGGCAATGCCATAGGGCCAGGGGTCCTCAAACTTTTTAAGCAGGGGGCCAGTTCACTGTCCTTCAGACTGCTGGAGGGCCAGATTATAGTAAAAACAAAAATTATGAACAAATTTCTATGCACACTGCATATATCTTATTTAGAAGGGAAGAAACAAAATGGGAATAAATACAATATGTGGCCCGCGGGCCATAGTTTGAAGACCATTGCGGTGGATGTGAGCCAAAGAACCAATATGTCACTTCTTAACTCTGTCGCTCTCTCTGGGGATGGACCCAGAGTTGGCTATGTACCAGGCAGTGCCTTTACCCCTGTATCCTCTCTCCAACCTGCTGGCAATGTTTCTGAAACTCCTGCTCAACTCTCAACTCTGGGGGTCCTGCAGATTCGAGTTCCCAAGATATTGGACTGGAGGCAACAGGCAACTTCAGAAGGGGGCGATTCATGCTTGCGCACTATTAGGTGAACTTTTAGGAAACAGGCTGTGGGAAAACACACTGCATAGGGCCCGTCTTGGTCAGGACAGGAGGACAAGGTCCCTGCATACTGTGGGACCTGAAGCCCTCCATCCACTTAAAGGGTGGCTCTGTGGAGGATTCCTGATCCCTGCCTGGCTGAGTCTCACAGACATTTGCGTGTCAGACAGAGCCTCAGAAAGTGTTGGCTGCTCCCCAGTGTGGGGTCTGTCAGCACTGATGAGAAGGCAGAGAGCCATTCTGACCTCAAGGGGCAACAAAGCCTTAATTATAATATAAAGTGCAAATCGGGAGCTGCTCCTCGGGGGCCTGAGAAGGGGGGAGATTTGGGATGATCTGGCCATGGGGGCCAGAGAGGCCATGGGGCCAGAGCAAGGCCTCAGCCACTGTGGACCTGCACATAAACTCCCGTCTGAGGCTCGTCGGCCAATGAGGCCGAAATTCAGAACCACAGAATTGTCTGAAAATGTCTTTGTAAAACAAGACTGGACAAGGACATGTAAGGCAGAAGCATATTGGAAAGAGATAAAACGAAGAACGTGCATTAAATTAAAATCCCAGGATAGTGGCCAGAGTGATAACACAACGGTAGGGCATTTGCCTTGCACACTGCCGACCTGGGACAGACCCGGGTTCAATCCCCGACATCCCATCTCAGGTCCCCTGAGCCTGCCAGGAGCGATTTCTGAGTGAAGAGCCAGAAGTAATTCCTGACCACCACCAGGTGTGACCTAAAAACCAAAAACCAAAAACCAAAAAAAAAAAAAAAAAAAAAAAAAATCCCAGGATGGAAAAGAGTTCAAGCTATACAAGCCCAGAGTACTGCCAGGAGTGACCACTGAGACACAGAGCCAGGAAGAGCCCTTGAGTACTGCTGGGCGGGGTTCCCAAAGCAAAACGAAAGGAGGGAAGCAGAGGTTGACCCAATAGAGGTTGACCCAATATCTATCCTCATTAATCGGGGTGGATGTACCAGAAAAGATCTGTATAGACAAAGGTCCTTATAGTGCATCTATCATGGCACTGTAACCAAGACATCAACTGAAAACAGACGTCCCCCTTCTTGAATGCTGATGGGGACAGTTCAGGTGTTTAGGTGTCAAACACCTAAACATTCCAGGAAGAACTTGTGTTTGTAAAATAAAAACCTGATTAATTTTTTGACTTTTTTGGCCACACCTAGTGGTGCTCAAGGGTTACTCCTGGCTTTGCACTCAGAAATCGTTCCTGGCAGACTCAGGGGACCATATGGGATGCCGAGGATCTAAACTTGGTTTGTCCTGGGTTGGCCGTGTACAAGCTATATGCCCTACACTGTGCTATTTCTCCGGCCCAAAGTCTGACTAATTTTTATCTTGCTCTGTTCCATAAAAGAATTGTGTATCCCTGTATATATACACACATACATATATGGCAGGCTCAGAGCACCATATGGGATGCCAGGATTTGAACCATCAACCTTCTGCATGCCTTACGTCCATGCTATCTCTTCGGACCCATATATATACATTTTTTGGTAGAATAAATAAATGTTGAGTTAATGGATATATGCTTCTTTAGTCCTTGGTCAGGTAAATATTTCATGAATGAAGGAACTCACTGTGAAATGGAAATTTACTGGGGGTGTATTTTAATTTATGACCATTCTGCACCCGTGGCTTGATTGTCTACTCAACTAACTGCTTACAGCTGTTTGGGGAGTGCATTAAATGCTAGCAGACTTCAACCAAAGCAGGGCAGTCCTTTGAAATGAAAATTCTATGGGGTACTCTTATTACGGGTTGGTAAGTCTACTTGTAATAACAGGAAAACATCTTTGAAACTGGAATAAAATGTTTCCTCTGAATGACCTTTTAGGGGCGCATTAATACACAAAACCCAAGGGGATGCTGTCATCCTTTGAGGAAGCACGCTAAGAAACACGAGATTTCAATACGAAATTCTAACCGCTAAAGACAGACAACATTCCTGACTTGTGTTTGTAAATTCTTCCTCTCCGTCCCCAGATCCCCCCGTGGCCTCAGCCTGGCAGATAGGTAGATAGATGATCAGGACTTCCAGAGTTTGGCTGAGGAGGGAGGCCAGTCCTGCAAAACAGAGCCACTGGGTCTGGCCTGGCTGACTGAAACACTCAAGGTAGTGCATTAACTGACCACAGAGAAGCTCCGGATCTGAGTGTCAGGGATCAGTTCATTCCCCTCAGGCCCTTGAGTCCAGGGTCAGTGGTATACTACGAGGTTATGGTATAATGTGCACACGGGGCTCGGGCCAGGGATTCTCAGGGACCGGTGGTGGCACAGCTGCTGGGAAAGCAGCAGGGGCACTTCAGGGAAAGGCTTCTAGGTTCCCTGCAGTTGGCACTAACCTTTGACTTTTCACAAAAATCTCCCTGGGGTATTTTCCCTAAGGAATATTTGAGATATCTCAGAAAGGGAGGTCTGCACCAATTGAGGGTGTGGGGGTGGGCCCCTTCTTGTCTCTGGCCCAACAGGTGGACTAGCCCCACTGTGGCAGGGCCCGCAAAGCCTGTCAGGCCCTAAACATGACACAGATCAGTCTCTAATATGTGTGTGTGTGTGTGTGTGTATCTGTGTTGGGTTACTGAGCTGACACTGGACAATGACAGATGAAACAAGTATATTGGGTTGTATGCATAAGGTTTTCTTTAAAGACCCATTTACACAGAAAATATTCCTCAGGAGCACATGCCCTGTATATGTGAGGTCTTGGATTTAATGCCTAGCAAAACCTCTCTTCTTTCTTTCTCAAAAACAAAACAAAACATAAATAAAATCTCAGGGAAAAAAAAATCCAAAAGAACAGCCCAAACACTTATGCTTTGAGTTATAAAAAAAACTCAGCTCAAGATGAAAGGAGGGATTGTCCTGAGCAAGTCAATTTACAAACCAAATGTTGCTTTTCTAGTAAGCTGCTAACACCATTGGCATGTCTAGGAAAGGAGAAGTTGGCAGTGGGGTGCCGGGGGAGTCTGGACTCTAGTCTTTTCTGTCGCATCCACACCTGGCCTAGATTCCTGACACTATGGGCCTGGTGGCTTCATTATCTTCCTCATTACCAGCGATTTTGTCCTTTCTCCCCTTTGGAATTTGCTCTGTTATTTTCCTAAATTATTGTAGTCAAATCCCTGAATGCCTTTCCTTAGATGGAATTCAGTGCCCCCTTCAGCCTGGTGTGGGGAGCACCTCACTTTCTGAGATGGCTGAGGGCTGCTGACAGGGCAGATCATAAAGTTCAGGGTTGGGGATGCTATGTTAGTCACAGTCTGGACCAACAGGCCCAGGAACCCCAGAGCATGTACTGCTCTGCTGCAGCCCAGCTGGGCAATTGCTCCCCCCACCTCAGGGTTCAAAGCTGGCTTGGTCAGTAGTTTTCCTCAGTGGGTCGAGTGTCCTGGACACTGGGCCTCCAAGGTATAAAACAATGACCAGGCCTGAACTTTGCCAGATTTGCTCAGGTCCCAAAATGCTCATCAGAGCTATTTACTTTATTTCTCCAAATAAAATTCTAGATTAGGTTGGTTTATCTCTTTAACATTTATCAAAATGGGACACTGAATATTTTCTGTTAAGCATTTAGGTCAGGGGTCTCAAACTCAATTTACCTGGGGGCCGCAGGAGGCAAAGTCGGGGTGATCCTTGAGTGCAAAGTCAGTAGTAAGCCTTGAACATTGGGGGGTGTGACCCAAACAACTAAAACAAAACAAAACAAAAAAAGATTCCTCTAGGGCAGGACCACAAAATGCTGTACGGAGGGCCGCAAACGGCCGGTGGGCCGTGAGCTTGAGACCCCTGATTTAGGTGAAAGAAAAATTTGTTTGTTTTTGTTTTTGTTTGTTTGTTTTTGGGTCACACCTGGCAGTGCTCAGGGGCTACTCCTGGCTTTTACGATCAGAAATCGCTCCTGGCAGGCTCGGGGGACCATATGGGATGCCGGGATTCGAACCACCATCCTTCTGCATGCAAGGCAAACGCTCTTACCTCCATGGTATCTCTCCAGCCCCAGGTGGAAGGAAAATTTAAAATCCTGTTTTAAAAGAAAACTTCAAGGGCCCGGAGAGATAGTACAGTGGCGTTTGCCTTGCAAGCAGTCGATCCAGGACCAAAGGTGGTTGGTTCGAATCCCGGTGTCCCATATGGTCCCCCGTGCCTGCCAGGAGCTATTTCTGAGCAGAAAGCCAGGAGTAACCTCTGAGCACCACTGGGTGTGGCGCCCCCCCCCCCAAAAAAAGAAAACTTCGAGGAGTTGAATTATTTATAGGCGGTACTCTATTTAAACTATTCATGTTAATTCACATGACCAACCAAAGATGCTACTCTAACGACAGTACTAACTTGTGTATAATTGGTATTTTTTGTTTGTTTGTTTGTTTGATTTTAGGTCATATGTGGCAATGCTTAATGCTTACTCCTGCCTTTGTGCTCAGAAATCTGGTGGGGCTCAAGGGACCATATGGGGTGCTGGAGATTGAACCCAGGTTGGCTGTATGCAAGCCAAGTGCCCTAGTCACACTATAATCAGTGTCTCAGGGAATTTGGATGGCTTTTCTCTAGTGAGGCTGCACTATGGAGGTCTGTGTGAAAATGGATTGTAGGTGAAATGTGCAGAGCTCGGCTCATTGGGGACAGAGGGGACAGTGAGAAGTGAGCGGGATCCTGGGTGAGGAGAGGGGAGGAGGTAAGGGGGCCTGGGTGCTGAGAGGCTGTGAGGAGAGGAGACAAAGCAAGGCCTGGCCCTACCTTCAGCAGCTTCATGAGTCCTTCCAGCTGAACCATCAGCTCCCGCCGGCTCTCCTGCAGTGCCGACATCCTCTGCTCCAGCTCATCTTTCCGCTGCCTGTCAGACAGAGGATGCTGTGAGGAAAGTTCAGGGACCCCAAAGAGCACTCGGAGGACCAGAGACAAGGACCTCCAGTCAATTCTGCTCTCTCTGAGCCCCACTGGCCAGGCAACCATGTGCAGGGCTCAGCTCTGCCACCTTCCAGCCTGTGTTGCCAGCACCACATTCAGACTTCTTGAAGTGTCTCTCAGAGAATTCATTCTTCCCCAAGGGCATCAGAAATCCCCTCCATCCCAGCAGACCCTCTCTTCCATCTGGCTCTCCAAGGTCACTGACTTCCCTTAAGTATAAGCATTAATGTGTTTCCTTCCGATGCTTTTATTTAGTTAGGATCTCTTGGAGGATCACCTGGCAATGCTCTGAGGTTACTCCTGGCTCTGCACTCAGAGATTACTCCTGCTGATGCTTGTGGGACCATCTGGGATGGACTAGCTGGGTACAAGGCAAGCATCCTATCTGCTATACTATTGCTCCGGCCCAGACTGTGAACAAATTCTTAGCTCCAAAACACTTTTCCCCTCCCTGAAATGCACCATCTTTTTTGGGGAATCATGCTGAACCCCAATTCTGCTTCTAACCTAACCTGTGCTGTATCACAGTCTAACCAGTCATCCATCCCTCCTTCCTTTGAAGGCCTAGGACAAAGAAAGACAAACTCTGCAGGCTGAACTGCTTCTGGCGCTTC
The DNA here is from genome assembly GCF_024139225.1 of Suncus etruscus. NCBI lineage: Eukaryota > Metazoa > Chordata > Mammalia > Eulipotyphla > Soricidae > Suncus > Suncus etruscus. The sequence continues at coordinate 90,202,718 of NC_064859.1, forward strand.
TCTCTCCCCTACTCAGAACTCCCAGAAGGCAATATGCATGCGGTATGCTGACACTGTATTATTTAACTAATTCTAAAACTGGATTAATTTTGTCTGGGGAAAAGGAATCCTTGTCCTTCAAAATCGGCACTTCCTGTACACGGCTTCCAGAGTAGCTGCTGACTCGTCCAGCTTTCCAGGAAGCCTTTCACTCTGGCCTGGACACGTGTGTGTGTGTGTGTGTGTGTGTGTGTGTGTGTGTGTGTGTGTGTGTGTGTGTGTGTGTGTGTGTGTGTGTGTGTGTGTGTGTGTGTGTACAACCAAGCACTTCGTGGTGTGAGGACACACACATATTTGACAACACCATTTGGAAAGCCAGGGGAGTGAGAAGCTAAATTCTGGTTGGAGGTCAGTTCTGTGTATGTGGAATATGGGGGAAGAGGGGAGAGCAGGGAACTCAAGGAGGGATCTAGTAATGGATTTAGTTGGACCTGGACTCTTGGAGTTCTGTTTACCATTCTGCTTCAGCTCATTCTGATCTGTCACTCACTGCTAGACACAGACACCTCTGAAAACAGGGCTGAGGAGAGCTCAGAGGCTGGCGCACGGGCCTTGCCTGGGGGAGGCTCCAAGTTCAGTCCCCATTACTGTCAGGCCTGGTGATCCCCCCCAACACCAAACCTTCAGGTTCACAGCAGTGAGGAGCGGCCTTGCGTCTCTACCATGGCTGAGGAGGCCTCATGCCCTCAAAACAAAACAAAACAAAACAAAACATAATCAAACTGATCATGGGGAAAAGCTAGTCCTTGTGATGCCGTGCTCATAACCTCTGTGGTCTCAGGAAAAAAATTCTCTGGCTTGTGTTATTCCAGAGCTGAGTGCTGGCAGGGCCTGGATCCTGTGACCTTTGGTCCCTCTGTCCATCCATTGACAGGTTGGGCTCTCACTATCAAAGCAGATGATTTACCAACTTCTGCTACAGTCTATAATCTTTTTTGGGGGGAGGTGTCACACCCAGTGGCACTCAGTGAATTACTCCTGGCTCTGTGCTCAGAAATCGCTCCTGGTAGGCTCTGGGGACCATATGGGATTCCGGGAATCAAACTGGGGTCCGTTCAGGGTTGGCAGTGTGCAAGGCAAACACCCTACTACTGTGCTATTGCTCTGGCTCTACAGTTTGTAATTCTGAAAAATATGTTTCTATTTCCACAGTCTGAGGAAATTCTCCTAGTCTAATAGTTTTATTTATTTTGGTTTTGGGGCTGCACCCAGCATGCTCAGGGCTTATTTGCATGCAGGGATCACTCCTGGCAGGACTTGGGGAAATGTATGCAGTGCTGGGCTCTGAACCGAGGTTGACTATGTGCTATATCCACTATCCTCTCTCTGGGGCCCCAAGCTTTGTCGTCATGTGTATTCCATTTGGTGGCATTCCCAGACAAACTGTGAGTAGAGTCTGGTCAGCAATTCTGGGTGCTAAGCAAACAGGTTCTCTTCAGTGACCATGTAGGAGCTGCATTTGAGATTAAGTTTTTGGCTTCACACTGGGCCTACCAAATCCCCATTAGCATGGAGCATGGTAATGGAGACCCAAGACTCTGGATATTTGCTCAGCCACAGGTCCTGAGTGTGCCCAAGCTTTGCTCACAGACAGGCAAATCCAGTCACTTGTGTGCAATTGGTTGACTTGGAGGTAAACTCGAGCTGGCATGATCTGCTCTGCCCAGTCTCACAGTTGCTGTGCCCAGCCATGATGGCCTTGGTTACTTCAGAGATGAGAATGGAGTTTTAGGAGATCAGGACTCTAGACTCCAGCGTCCTCAATGCACTATTTACACCCTGGAGGGCGTTTATTCGTGACAGATTTCAAAACAGCAGATTCTGTTGTGGCATAAACAACTCATCTCTGGGAAAAGAAGTCCTGGGTGAGGAGCTTGAAAAAAGAGGTTCAGTTCTCGGAGCCCAAAGACAAACATTTAACATCACGCACAGGCCTTACATACACAAAGCTCTGGGTTGCCTCAACCCTGATGGCCGAGCAATACCGGCTATATACCTGGCAGGGGGCACCCCCCACCCACAAAAACAAAAATATCTAATGTGGAATGTGAAATGCTCCAGCAAGACACACAACCCGCAGCTGCGCCTGAAGGCCTGGCAGGAAGTGGGGTGCTCATTCAAGCGTTCCATGGAAGAGCATCAAGGAGGCTATGTAAGGCCGGTCCAAGACCCCAACATTTCTTTTTTTGTTTGTTTGTTTTTGTTTATTTTTTGGGTTACACCTGGCTGTGCTCAGGGGTTACTCTTGGCTTTGCGCTCAGAAATCGCTCTTGACTGGATCAGGAGACCGTATGGGGTGTCGGGGATTGGGTCGGCTGTGTGCAAGGCAAATGCTCTACCGCTGTGCTATCTCTCCGGCTCTGGCCCTGACATTTCTGGGGGAAGTCCTCTGTTGTAAAATGCTTCTGGAAGGCTCCCTGGGTACCCCCAATCTTCAGGAAAGTAAGGCAGAACCTTCTCACTGGCCCCACGAGCATTGTCTGTCCTGAGTTGCTCGACCCTCCAGACAGCTTCTGTGTCCATGGGTGGGACAAGGGAAGGTCCCGGCTTCCTGTGTTGGGGTGTCTCAGGCCACACCCCTTTTCTTTATAGACACCCCTCAGTGGACGGGAGTTGTGTTGGTTGCCGTTCCTGCCCAAGGTCTCTGCCAAGGGCAGACTGACGGGTCCCCTGGAGGTGCTCATAGAGGTTGGAACTCTGCCTCCTGGGCTCTCAGGGGTGTGGACAGAACCCAGACACCTGAGCTGAAGTGGATTGAGTGGGACACTTAGAGGTTGGTTCCGAGGGGCCGAGCCAGCCTGGCTCGTGGAGCCCAAGGCCCCTCACTCACCTCAATAGACGCAGCTCTGCCAGCAATGTGGGGTTCTGCTGGGCCTTCTCGGGGGTGGGCTGGGATGCCTGCTCGTGCTCCAGCCGTAGCCGCTGGATCTCCTGCAGGATCTCCCTGGGGAGAAGGAAATTGGGGGGCTTATACACTTCTTCACCTGCTGCCTGAGCAGGGGTCTCCCCCAGTTAGGCTGCTGCATCCCCTCTTGCACAGCTGCTCCCAAGGATGGACTGGCTGCCCTGGGCACTTCCTTAAACAAATATGGACCCCAGGAAATGGCATCTAGGAAGTGGGCAGCAGACTAGCTTGGGTGAGTGAAAAGGGCTCCGGCCACTTTCTGACTCCCTGCCCTCTCCCATGGTGATGAAGGCAGTCTTGTCCCTTTCTGGCCCATCTCCGTGTTAGTCCTGGTTCTGCTGCCCCATGCAGACAGGCCACCACTTGGCTTTACGTGGTCTTCTTTTTGGCGAGATCTGATGGTCAACATGGTACTGTGGCCAGATGGGCAGAGAGAGGAGTACAGAGATGGTGGTGAGGGAGCAGGTGTGGGTGGGGATGGTGGGGCACACGGAGCACCCCAAAGGCAGGGTCACATCAGCTAGTGTGATGTGTGGCATTTGCTACCCTAGGTTGGCCTGTTTTCCTTAAGGGGGTGTCCCGGGGCCCCAAAGTCTCCCCTAGTCTGCAAGGAAAACCCCAGTGGGGACCCGCTTGGGGGTTGATGCTCCCTGGTCTCACCTGTTTTTGTTTTCCAGTTCTGCAATAAGCTGCCTTTGTTGCTTGTTGGCGTCGAAATTAAAGCTTAAGTCAGTGGGAGGACGGGGCTGAAGGAAGGAGAGAGGCAGGTTATGGGGTGTTCCTCTCCCCCACTTTCCAGGGACCCAGGCTGACTGCTGATTTCTCAGGTGTGGCCCAGAGAATTTAAACTTCTGCCAGTGTCGGGCCATTTTCCACTAACACAGAAACTCCAAAGCCAGCGTGCTGTGTTGTCCCCCACCCACCTCCACACCGAGACCTGAACCTGGGCCTGCCCAGGGAGTTCCTTTTCTAGAAGGTTCATGCAAATGTACCACGGAACACTTAGCCCTGGGTTCAGCGTGGGTTGCAAAACTGGATGAAAGGTTGAGTTTCTGTGGGTAAACCCCGAGGTAGGGCAGAGCCCTCAAGTTTCTGGGTGACCCCACTTCTCATGTTTTGGGAAACTGTCAGACTCCTTTATTCTTGTAATAAAGTGAAACAGAGAAATAGGAGGGACAGGGGAGGGAGAGAGAGGGAGGGAGAGAGAGAGAGAAAGAGAGACAGAGAGAGAGAGAGACACAGAGAGAGAGAAAACACCTTGTGCTTCTCTAGAATAAAGCCATACTCTTTTTGGTTTTTTAGTTTTTATTTTCTACTTGCGACAAATGCCTCCCTTTTAAGTGTAAACTTCAATGATTTTTATGCTTATGAGACTGTGAGATCATTGCCGATTCCAGAATATTTTCATCACTCCTTCAAGAATGCCCTCATGTCTATCAGCACCCCAATTTCCCACTTCCCCCTCCCAAGCCTGACAAGGAATCTGCTTTCTGATCCCATGCATCAGATCATCTGTACTGGGAGTTCCATGGTAACAGAAGAAAATATGCTTCTGGGCCAGAGAGATAGCATGGAGGTAAGGTGTTTGCCTTGAATGAAGAAGGTCGGTGGTTAGAATCCCAGCATCCCATATGGTCCCCTGAGCCTGCCAGGAGCAATTTCTGAGCGTAGAGCCAGGAATAACCTCTGAGCACTGCCCGGGTGCGACTCCCCCAAAAAACAACAACAACAACAAAAAGAAAATATGCTTCTCTCATTTAGCAGAATATGGTTCATCCATGAGAAAAGGTCTCACCCCTTCATTCCCTCGAATGAATGAATAATGCCTGATCTGTTGGGACTGCAGATCCGTAGACGGATGTACCCACACAGCAGCTGATGGTGAAGTTCCCACTGTCTGGCTCACTCTGAGCACTGTTGCTGAGAAAGCTGGTCTTCATGATGTTCATTCTCAGGGACAGAGATGGGTGGGGGTGCTGGGTCACATGTCACTGCCTTTTGGGCATCTACATGTAAATGTTCTTCGCTTGCATTTTCATCAGCCGGCTACATCTGGGACTCTGTTTCTCCCATATCATCGCCAGCACCTGTCTACATGTCTACCTCTGATTATACTCATCCTAGTAGGTCCCATGTAGCATTTGCTGTAGATCCAAACTGCATTTTCTTAATGATGGGTGGTCTGTCTACTTCCGGTGCTTCCTTATGGGCCACTTATGCATCTTCCTTGGAAAAAACACAGCAGCTTGGATTTGCACATCCACTGAGCTGTCTGTCCCATCCTGATTGACTTTACTGGGAATCTGGAAGCTGGTGGGTGGCCGTGAGTGGAGGACGGAGAAAAAAACTCAACTAGTTTCAAAGGTCACCAAGGGTCTGGGAAAATAGCACAGCAGTAGGGTGTTTGCCTTACACACAGCCAATTCAGGACAGACAGTGATTTGAATCCCGGCATCCCATATGGTCTTCCAAACCTTCTAGGAGTCACTTCTGAGCACAGAGCCAGGAGTAACCCCTGAGTGCTGCTGGATGTGACCCAAAAACCAAAAAAAAAAAAAAAAATCAAAGGTCACCAAGATTTTGCTTCCTTGCATCACCTGTGCCATAGTCTCTAAATATTTTTTTTGGGGGGTCACACCCGGCGGTGCTAAGGGGTTACTCCTGGCTTTCTGCTCAGAAATAGCTTCTGGCAGGCACGGGGGACCATATGGGACACCGGGATTCGAATCAACCACCTTTGGTCCTGGATCGGCTGCTTGCAAGGCAAATGCCACTGTGCTATCTCTCCGGGCCCGTCTCTAAATATTTTTATTGCAAGTTCACCTGACATACTTGAGTGGCTTCAAAAGATCTTAAATCAGCTTTTTAATGAACTCTCCTCTATATGCCCATGGTCAAAAAACCAAAAGGCAAGCGAGTGGATTCCTAGGTCCTGATTCCTGTGCAATAGGACCAGTGAAGCTTTTGCTCAAAGAGCCTCTAAGCTCCAAGCAGCAGGAACTTCTGGCAGGCACCCCAGAAAGCCTTGAACTAGAAGGCACTTGAAATAGAGGCACTGCAAGCTTCCCATTGGGAACCCCTACCCCACCCTGCTGAGTCCCTGGGGTTTGCAATGAAGATCTCCACCTCAGGGCCTGAGAGACCCAGGACTCTCAAAATGGTTGTCCTTATTCCCAATTTCATTTACAAGCTGAAGCAGTTAAGTCAGGTAACCTAAAAAGAAATTGCCAGAAGAGCAGAAGCCAGAAGAGTTAAGGAGAAGAAGGTGAGTGAGTGCTTATGAAATTCAATAACGAATCTGAAGAGAGCTCAACAGGCAGGGCGCAGTCACTGTATGTGGGAGATGAGATTTTGATCCCTGCTACCATAGGGTCCCCTGAGTATCTGCTAGAAGTGATCCCTGAGGAGCCAGAGGTAGCCCCTGTGCCCTGCTGAGTGTGACATAAAACACACAGTTCAATACTTCACAAGTAACTATCAATGCAGGCTACTGTCAGGCTTTTATGGACACATTCAGGTCAGATCAATGAAAGGCAGAAAATAGTAGGGCCCATATCTGTAAAATCACCCCGACGCTCCGTATCTTTAACCTCAGGTGAATGAGTCTGAATCAAGGTCATGCATGAAATAATTCAGACCAGGCTGAGGGTGAAACACGTATAGGTAGTCTGGCAGTCTTCTACCTTGTATCTCCACCAACCTGCCTGTCAGACTGTTCTTATTGAGTGCAGACACCATCCCCAGTTGGGGCAGTAAGGACATAGTAAGGGCAGATAGCTCAGGCTATTTTGAGCCTGTCCTGCCCAGGTTTACATATAAAGCAATCTTTGTTTTGGGTGAAACCAAGTTGTAAACAGACACACACACACAAACACACACACAAAACAGAGACTGGACAAATGTCAGAGACACAGATGGCACACCCTGACCTGAGCTGGAATGCATGGGTTCCGTGAGCAGGCACTGTGGGCTACATCCCATAGGCAGTCCAGGGTGATGCACCTGCTAATGGCAGCTCCTCCCTTCCTGCCTCCCAGGCACCTTGCTCAAACTAACCGTAGTGGGGAGGATTTTTAATCAATCGTCTCCCTTCCTCTTCAGTCTCTCTCAAAAACCCAGGCTATGCTTCCCTGGGTGGCTATAAATTACAAGGCCTGAAATCTTTCTTTTTAAAATGAAAATTAATGGGCTCTGAGCCCTGATATTTTGCATTAGGAGGTTGGCAGCTATACTAAGAAACTGCGTATCTGTTTAGTGATTCACACATGATCATAACATGTAGCCAGGTGTGACAATGCCTGCTTCACGGGAGCCCTCAGTCATTATGGATGTGCAAAAAACCACACAGAGCATGCTCGTCCCCGACTTCCAGGAGACAGAGGACATTTCTGGAAAGGTGTGGGCCTCAGTCAGAGCAGCTGACAGAATGGAAACATGGGGAGAGGCCCCCCTGAAAAAGAAAAACCAAAACTAAAACTGAAACAACTTTTTTTTTTTAATGTGCATTTTAAATGTGACCAGGGAAAGCTTTTCTGTTCTTCTAAGTATCTCAGAATGAAGTTTTTTATCAAGAAAAAAAAACCTATTGTTAGAGCAATAGTATGGCTGGGATGGCTTTTGGCTTGCTGGTACAATCCCCAGTATCCCATACGGTCCTCCAAGTACCAGCAGGAGGAATTCCTGAGCACAGTGCCAGGAGTAAGCCCTGAGAATCTCTGGGTGTAGTCCCAAGCAAAACAAACCAGTAGAGCCTAGACAAAATAAGCAGAAAGGGTGGCTGGAGAAAGATATATTGGGGGCTACAGCATAGGCCTAGCTTGTGGCCTGTTGCAAGTCAGCCCCTGAAGAGGTTGACTGATGGAGGGACAGAGGATGAGGTCTTTCCCCTCCAGCTCAGAGCATGCGTCTGCCACCCTGTTCAGACGGCGGTTCTGAGGTGAAGTGGCGGGTAAACAGCTCGTAGACAGTCAGGTTTGTGGAAATATTAGCTTTATTCGGTGGACAAGACTGAAGTCCCAAGACTCAGCACCAGTTCCAGCCAAAAGCCCCTCGCCTTCCACAGACCCTTGTTTTTATGCCCCAGAATCAGGTACCACCCAATGGTGGGAGCAGAATCAGGTACCACCCTAGGGTGGGGGCAGAATGCCAGATCACACCCTACGGTAAGGCCCAATCACCACAGATCAGGGTAGGGTCAGTAACATAATAATCCCATGGAAATGTTTACATATACAACAGTGGCCAATACTGGTACCACAGTTCCCTAAACTTTGTGAGGTACAGTCCTGGAGTCCCCCACTACCATAGTGTACCTTGGGGGAGGAAATCCCTGGCACCACAGAACCCTGGTGTTGAATTACCAGCCCAACAGGCTGAGGAGTGCCAGGAGGGTCCCAGCCCCAATTCACAAAAATATGTGACCTCAAATTTAGGTAACACAGATGAAGAGCCTGAGAATTTATTGAAGTGACTATGACACTGGGGCATTGGCAGAAAGGCGTCCTGGCACCCCCGGGAGAATCAAGGAATTCTCCAGCCTTACCTACACCCCTGAGAGTCTTTACTTTGGGGACTTGGGCTCCTTCCCAGGCCCAGGCAGCCCATGGAGGCTGGTGCCGCCCACAGTACAGGGCACCTGCTGGCCCAGAAGTAAGTTCATGGTCTTCCTTTGTGCAAGAAGTTTTCTGAAAATAAAATCAATACAAAGCCTATCTGGCAGGCTATAAATACATTCTTTTGAGCATTACACCCACTTTATGCAAAGCACTTGTATCAGCCAGAGATTGGAGGATTAGAAGTCTTGTGTTGCACAGAAATCCAGGGCAGGAAAACCAAGCCCAGCCTTTCTGAGATAGCTGCATCTGGGAAACCACACAGGCGAGAGAGGGAGCCTATCAGGCCTTCCTCTCAGACCCTTCATACACCGTGTGGTTTCCAGAGAAGGGACAAGCAGCATTAGCAACTGCCAAGAGTAAACGGACTCATCGTGCTTGCAGTGAAGGGGCTGTGAGGGCACCTTTTCAGGGCCAAAAGGCTTAGGAGCTTTTATTGACATTGTAGAAGTCAGCAGGGTTAAGTAGTGGCTTTAAATCGACTTCATTTAAAAGACCAAACCCTGTGCAGTCCAAGTGGACCCATGAATTTATCTTCATGGAAATGTTTTCCCTTTGACTCGAAGCTGCACACTTGTGAGGGACCACGACCACGAGTGAGGGAGGACCCAGCTGGTCCACAGAGCTAAGCCCAGACTCCCTGCTTGGACTCTGCTCCATTCACTGAGCTTCAAAGTTGTCGTGTAGACACAGATATAAGACCTAACTCCCCTGAGAAAGTTTTGTTTGTTTGTTTGTTTGTTTATTGTCTCTAGGCCATACCTGGTGATGCTCAGGGGTTACTTTTGGCTCTACATCTAGGAATCTTCCTGAAAAGCCACGATGAAGAACATTTTTTCATGTGCCATCTTTGAGATGTCTTCATGTCATCTTTGAGAGTACTGTCTATTCATCTCTTCTCCCCATTTTTATAATGGGGTTGATTATTTGATGTTGAACTTTGGGAGTCTGTTATATATTTTGGACGTTGGATAACTGCATATATTTCTTCCATTTTTCCCCCATGGAGTTATAACATTAAAGATCTTTTGAGGTCAACATCATAGTTTTGCCTACATGATCCTCAAGTTGTATTTTTTTTTATACACACAGCTCTGATTTTGAGATTATAAATTCATTTTGAACTCATCTTTGTGTATGATGTGAGACAGTTGTTGCCCCCTGCCTCTGACTCTTCCTCCCACTTTTCCTTCCTTCCTTCCTTCCTTCCTTCCTTCCTTCCTTCCTTCCTTCCTTCCTTCCTTCCTTCCTTCCTTCCTTCCTTCCTTCCTTCCTTCCTCCCTTCCTCCCCCCCTCCCTCCCCCCCTCCCTCCCTCCCTCCCTCCCTCCCTCCCTCCCTCCCTCCCTTCCTTCCTTCCTTCCTTCCTTCCTTCCTTCCTTCCTTCCTTCCTTCCTTCCTTCCTTCCTTCCTTCCTTCCTTCTTTCCAGCACTATTTGCTGAGTTCCACTGAATGCAATTGGTCATCCCTCACCCTGTCATCTAACTGCATATCTGAGGGTTTCCCACAGGCTCTCACTTTCATTCCACTGATCTGAAAGTCTGCTTTGGTTCAAGTGCCATACATTTTTTTTTGGGGGGCCACACCCGGCGGTGCTCAGGGGTTACTCCTGGCTGCTCAGAAATAGCTCCTGGCAGGCACGGGGGACCATATGGGACACCGGGATTCGAACCAACCACCTTTGGTCCTGGATCGGGTGCTTGCAAGGCAAACGCTGCTGTGCTATCTCTCCGGGCCCGCCATACAGTTTTGATTCTTATAGCTTTGTAGTGCAGTCCAAAGTCTGGGAATGCCTTTTTTTCTCAGGCTCATTTGGCTACTCTGGGGGTTTTATGGTCCCATATGGATTTTAACAGTATTTGTTCCATGTTCTTTTTTCTTTTTTCTTTTTTTTTGGTTTTTGGGCCACACCTGGCAGTGCTCAGGGGTTACTCCTGGCTGTCTGCTCAGAAATAGCTCCTGGCAGGCACGGGGGACCATATGGGACACCGGGATTCGAACCAACCACATTTGGTCCTGGATCGGCTGCTTGCAAGGCAAACGCCGCTGTGCTATCTCTCTGGGCCCGTTCCATGTTCTTTTATAAAAGTGATGGGAATTTTGATGAGGACTGCACTGCATCTATAAATTAAATTGGGTTAAAATGGTCATTTTAATGGTATTGGTTCTATCAGTCCATGAACAAAAATAAACAAGTTTTCATTTCCTGGCATTTGTTTCTTTTAGAGGTGATTTATAATTTTTCCTGAAATTACAGTTTCTGTATACTTGGTTTATAATTTTCACTAAAATTATGTGTTTTACCTTCTTTGTTAAATTAATTCCTAGTCATTTGAGGTTTTTTGAGATGATCGTAAGTGGAACAGTTTAAAACTTTTCTTTCTCGGAGAGAGAGAGAAAGAGAGAAAAGAAAAATGTCTACTACAGAGGCAGAGAGGGAAGAGGGCAGGAAGGAAACTGGGACATTGGTGGTGGAAAACGTGCACTGATAAAAAAGGTGTTGGACACTGTGTGATAGCAACTCAATCATGAACAACTTTGTAACTATGAAAAAACCCAACTTTTATTATGAACAACCTTGAAACCATGGCTTCTGTGAATTTTGTAACCCTTTTCTTGACTGGATAGGTTTATTATTTCTAGAAATTTTATGATATTGTCTTTAGGATTTTCTGTGTATAAAATGTCTGCAAAAAGAGATGGTCTGACTTCTTTGTCAATTTAAATGCCTTTAGTGTGTCTCTCCCCTTTTATTTTTTGGTGTTGGGGTCATACCCGCTGGTACTCAAGAATGACTCCTGGTGGTGCCCTGGGTGACTAAATGGAATGTTGGAGATTGAACCTGGATGGGCCTCAAGCAAAGCCAACACCCTACCTGTTGTACTACCAGCCTCTTTTTGCTTCCTATTTCTTGCCTAGTTGCTATGGCAAGAACTTCCAACATTAATTTCAATAGCAGTGCTGAGAGTGGACACCCTTTCTGCTGCTTGATTTTAATTTTTATTACATTTTACTGTTACTGGTATTTGTAAATGGTATTTTTCCTTTCTCAATTTTCTTTCTTTTTTATGTGTGTATTTTTGTTTTGGGGCCACATTTAGTGATGCTCATGACTTGCTCCTGGCTTTGCATTCAGGGATCACTCCTGGCAATGAGTGGAGGACCATAAGAGGTGCCAGGTATCGAATCCAGGTCAGCTGTGTGGAAGGCAAGTGCCCTACCCTTTGCACTATCTCAGCGCCATCTTACTTTTTTTTCTTGACTACAATTTCTAGGGGCTTGCTAATTTTATTGGCCATTTAAAAGAACCAAATTAAACACAATCATGTATGTAATCAAGGTGTTTAAATAAAATATAAAAAAATATTATAAAAAATAAAATAAAAGAACCAAATTTTGTCTTTCACTTTTTCCTTCAATAATTCTGCTAGTTTGTTTGTTTGACTGTGTCCCACCCTCAAGCCTGAGTTTAGAGGCTACTCTTGGCTCAGTGCTGGGTGACCAGGTGGTATCTGGTGGGAATCAGAGCTAAGATTCCTGCAGGCAAAGCCTGGTTCCAGCCTTTGGAGCCATCTCCTTAATCCTCTACTGGTCTTTCAAGTGGCCTCTGCAGATACAAACTACAGGCCAGTCTGCTCCCCCACTTCCCAGGCCCCTGCATTTCTTGTGGGCACTCACCGCCTACAGATCAAGTTACGCTGGGCACTGCTGGGCACCAGGCGTCCTTGGCACTCACCGTGTTCCCAGCTTCTGCAGCCAGCCGGGCAGCATAGCGTGCAATCAGCCGATGCTCCTCGTCCAGGCGGCCAGGGCTGTCCAGCACGCTGTGAGCAGAGACAAATTCAACAGGCGTCATCCAGACTTTCCGACTCCTGCTCCTTGCACAGCATAGCTTGTTTTTAAGAAATGGTGACAGGAAAAACAGCGGCCCTGGGTCACAGTGACTTACTGGTCACCTAGATTGAAGGGTGACCTGAGGAAATGAGCTTTTTCCATCACCTTGCCCCTTTAGCACAGCCCCTCACTATGCTGGAGCATTTCTTTTGGAAGGTCAGGAATGGGAGAAAAGACACCACCTAAGTCTGGGAGGAACTGATTGCCCATAGAGGGTTCTGGTAAAAGGACTCATGATTGGGGGGGAGAAGTTGGGCCACACCTGGTATCACACAGGGGGGTTACTCCCGGCTCTGGGCTCAAAAATTGCTCCTAGCAGGCTTGGGGGACCATAGAATACCCTACCACTGTGCTATCATTTTGGCCCCAAGGACTCATGATTTTTTTAAAACATGAGTCTTGAATTCAATAAGACCACCAGGAAAAAAAACAAAAAAAAATTCAAATGATAAAAAAAAATAAAAGCAGCAGTTCCATGACTATGGGGCACATGAAATGAGGTCCCTGGTGTGGATAGCCCCACTATACTGGTCAGAGAAGAAGAACAACACCCCTCAGCCCTCCTATTTTTTCACATGTCTGTTGACAACCATCGTCCCATCTCAGATTCAGTGCAGTTAGCCCCTTACTTTGGTCTTTGGTTCACTCCTGGTGGTGCTGAGGGGCCATGTGATCCTGTGGATCAAATTTGGGTCTCCAGATCATGGAGCTAGCTTTTTGACCCAAATTTCCACCACCTCTTAAAAAAAAAATGGAGCTACCTTCTCCTGGGTCTGGAAATTCTCTGGGACAAGCCTCAGGGTTACATCTGATGGCTGCTAAGGACGAAGGGACTGTGGGGTGCTGGGATCAAGTTGGTGGCCTCTTTAAACAAAGTCTGTGCTCTGTCACTTTAAGCCATCTCCGTGGTTCATTTTCATTACTTTTTTTAGGGGAACCACATGCTGCTTGGAGGTGTTGGATGCTTAGAGGTGTACCCAGGAAGCTGGGCTAGGAAGCTACTCGCAGAGGTCTTTGGGAAACACATGGTACTAGGGCACTAGCCCAGGGATCTTGCATGCAAAGCATCTTCTCCAGCCTCTTGAGCCATCTTCCTGGACCCTTGTTCATAATTTATTTTTTACAGCCCTCTCATTTGTGCCACACCTTAAGTTTATTACTTGGGAGCCACTTCTGGTGATGCTCAGGGGACCTTGTGATGTGTTCAGAGGCTGAACCCAGGGCTCACGCATGCAAATCATGTACTCCTGTGGCCAGAATGGTAGATGGTGGGCAGGATGCTTGCCTTGCATGCAGCCAACCTGAATTCGACCCCTGGCATCCCGAAGGGTCCTACGAGCATCACTAGGAATGATTTTTGAGTACAGAGCCATAGTAACCCGAGTATAGCCAGGTATGGTCCAAAAACACAACAACAACAAAATCATGTGCTCCAGTCTCTGAGCTATCTCTCTTGCCTCCTACTTTTGAACTAGAGCGCTAAAAAGTCTAAAAGGTCAAAGAGTTGCTCAGATGGGTCCCAAGATAATGCTGCAGTGGGAAGAGAAGTCCAGGGAGAGTGAACTAGCTATGCGCATGTGATAGTAACCTGGACTCGGAACTATGAGATCAACAGCAAGTTTATCCTTAGGAGGGATTGGGAGTTAGTCCTGGCTCTTTGCTCAGGAGTGATCCCTGACAGTGCTCTAGGAACCCATCATCCATGGTGCTGGGGAACCAGGCTAGCTGCAAGCTGAGTGAGGTGCCATGGCCCCTAAGTTCTCTCACTGGTTCGCCAGGAAGGGTTGTTCTATTTGTCATTTCTACCTCAGTAGGGATGACCCACTAAGTCCCCTGGCCAAGTATTCCATCAAGAGGTAGACCTGGATGGGCATAGGTAGGCTAACAGGAAATGGAGACACTCTCAAACCTGGTCCAGAAATGTGTGATTTCAAGAAATGAGTGGCTCCGAGAGCCAGAGGAACAAACAAGGAGACAGAAAGTACTCACCGGGTCCTCGCCTCCTCACTTGGCTCCAAGACCTCCAATCTCCCCTGGGGAGCCCAAACCTAAGCCACCAGCCCTGAGAAACCTGCCAGGCCCCTCTGTGAACCCTGGGCTCAGAGATCAGAGGGTGGAAGCAAACATGCTGCTCCCTTACATTTGCCACCAGGACTGTTCTCACTAATACTGTCATTAGGCAGAACAAAGACCATCTGGGAGAGGGCAGGAAAACACTGTAGGAGTCCCTCTCCGAATATAGAATTCAATGTCAGCCCCTTTACTCCTCCCCTCAATGGGCCAGTTACATCAAATAACAGGTGGAGGAGGTTGGAGAATCCCGCCAGTCTTTAGAGATAGGTACATGCCCATGACTGGACACCACTAAAGCCAGTCCCTTCTGTCATGCAATCAATTATTATTATTATTATTATTATTATTATTATTAGTTTTTGGGTCACACCCGGCGGTGTTCAGGGGTTACTCCTAGCTCTGAACTCAGAAATCACTCCTGGCAGGCATGGGGACCATATGGGATGCCAGGAATCTAATCTAGGTCTATTCTGGGTCAGCAGCGAGCAAGGCAAATGCCCTACCGCTGGACTATCTCTCCGGCCCCACACAATCAATTATTACTTTCCTCCTCTGTTCTATTGGGGAAGAAGACCAAGGCTGTGTGGCCTCTCTGTGGAGCTTCAGCTTGTGGAGGGCAAACTAAAATAAAAATGTCACTCGAGCACCATAGGTGAGCAGTGGTTTTCCCTCTGGGAAGAGATACTCAGGGTGGCCCAGAGGAAGAGTTTCCTCTGCCTATGTAAGGAGGGGAAAGAATGGTGGTGGCAGGCAGGGTTCATGGTCATCACCAGGGGTCTGGATGCGCCCTGCAAAGAGCTCAGTCCAGCCGGGGCTGACTATGGAGTTGGCAGATCAAGCCTTTTCCTTGCCAGCCTCCTGAGGGGCCTCTTACAGATGCCTCATGAGGCCACATGGTGAGATGACACTCACTGCCATTCCACAAGGGGATCCATAGAACCTGGAAAAGTGCTCCAGACTCCACAAATCCCACACCATGGCTGAGAACTGCTGTGTAAATAGCCAATAGTGAGTGATGGAATGTACCATGCGAAGATGGAACAGGCAAGTGATGATAGGCTTGGCTTGAGTGAACGTTGTAGGGGTTAGGGAGGGACCTGAAGCTCTGCAGGGTAGCAGAGATGGGTCTTACAAGCAGAGGTTTCATCACATCACGGGGCTATTGTGCATGACCACCTGGCACTACTCTGCAAATGTCATTTGTAGGAGGGACCCTGCTTCCAATGGGAAATCTCTGGATCTAGTCACACACATGCCCAGGCTTGGCAAGGCACCCCCGTATGCGTTAGCAATCTTTCAGACTCTGCCAAACGAAGTAGGTGACTTTTGTATTAAAGCCCCATGTGTTCAGCTTCTTCTGGCTGGCACCTCCATCAGCTTCCCCCACCACTCCACTGTTCCACCTTCAAGGGCCTGGGAGTTCCCACCTGTGCGGGCTGCCCTACCACTGACCGTGCATTGTGCTGTAGGCGGGCCACGTAGGATGCTATCAGTGCATGCTCGTCTGCCAAGGGGCTGGTTGCATTCGGGCTAGACTGTAACCTGGGAACAATGGAGGCAAGGACAGCAAGAGCAACACACACACATACACAGGGCGAGAAATGGATATGGGTTAAAATGGGCAATATGTCAAAATACGGCAAAAGAATAAACCATGAGAAGAAAAACAATAAAAAAAGACAATGCATAATGGAATATGGTATTAGAGGATAGAAAATATGACTCACAAATCACTGAACAAAAACTGTCCTTCAGGAGATGCCTTTAGAAGTTTATCATTCTAACCCTAGGGCCACCCTAGCCATGGATGCATGCCCTTTGGCAGGGAAATTGAGGCACAGGGGGCTGGTCTAAGAGGCCAGGTGATCTTTGATGCTTCCCCCCCCCCCTTCTTCTTGGTATTTGAGTCATACCCAGCAGGACTCAGGGCTTACATCTGGCTTTGTCCTTAGGGATCACTCCTGGCAGGCTCGGGCAACTATATGGAGGTGGCAGGGATTGAACCGTGTGCAAAGCAAGCGCCCTACTGGCTTTCCTAAATTTCCTAAAATTCTGGTCACCTGACTTCTGATGCTTTAGCAGCTTCTATCCATCCATACATTTTTGCCAGTTAAGTCTTTGTTAAAAATTTTAGGGCAGGGCCAGAGCAGTGGTGTTTGCTTTGAACGTTCTACCTAGGACGAAGGGACTGCGGTTCAATCCCCCGGCGTCCCATATGGTCCCCCAAGCCAGGAGTGATTTCTGAGTGCATAGCCAGGAAAAACCCCTGAATGTCACCGGGTGTGGCCCAAAAAGAAAAAAAAAATTTTTTTAGGGCAATATTGCTCTCAGCATCATTGAAATTTCCCTCATGAAAATGAGTCACCAACCAAAGTGGCCAGAATTCTACAAAACTTTACGGGTTTGAGTCAAATTCTCCCTTACAGATTTACAGGTCTTGAAGCACATGCATTAAAAACTTTTTTTTGACTACCAAAAAGGCAAAAGCATGCACAATATGGAGTCACCCCCCTCATAGACCCTTCACCAGGTTTCACAGAAAAAAACAGGAGTTGGTCAACTTGTTGCATCTACTCTCCCAATTTTTCAGGCAGGAAGAAGGGTAACACAGTGAGTCCAGAATTTATGACTTCACCTGGCAAGCTGAGGCCATGAACAAATGTCATAGAGTCTCATTGCTATCATGCCTTCAAAATGAGTCCAAATTCATGAGTTATTTCAAATTCAATTCAAATTGATTTGCGTCCTTTTATTTTTGTTTTGTTGTTTTGGGGGCACACTGAGTGGTACTCAGGGCTGACTCCTGGTAGGCTTGGGGGATGATATATGATGCTGGGGATTGAATTTGGGTTGGCCATGTGCAAGGCAAGTGCTCTACCCACTGTACTATCACTTTCTTGTATCTTTTTTGTTTGGTTGTTTTTTTTTTTTTGGGTCATACTGGACAGCGCTCAGAAATTATACCTGGCTCTATGCTCAAAAATCACTCCTGGCAGGCTTGGGGGACCATATGGGATGCTGGGATTCAAACTACAGTCCTTCTGCATGCAAGGCAAACACCCTACCTCCATGCTATCTATCTGGCCCCACTTCCTTGAATCTTTTTTTTTTTTTTTTTGGTTTTTTGGTCACAACCAGCAGTGCTCAAGATTTACTCTTGGCTCCATGCTCAGAAATCACTCCTGGCAGGCACGGGGGACCATATGGGACGCTGGGATTTGAACCGATGACCTTCTGCATGAAAGGCAAATGCCTTACCTCCATGCTATCTCTCTGGCTCCACTTCCTTGAATCTTAAAAGAAAAATATTCGTTTCAAGTTAACATTAAGCTCTTGAGCCTGGAGAGAGGTCTAAGGGCTGGGGCCATGCCTGGCATGCACAGGACCAGGCCTCTGCTTCCAGCACAGCGAGCATCACCATAGAGGTCTGAAAAGTAAGCCAGTACAATCAAAGTAGGCCAGTACTGACCTGAACTCAGTCTAGGCTTAGTATGTGGTTGCTGTTCCTTTCATGTTTGCATTTGATTGGTTAGGTTTCTTTTTTTCCTGGCTTGATTTTGTCTTGGATTCTGGGCTACCCCAGTGATACCTGGGATTGATAAAATTTGTGCTCAGCCCACTGAGTTGTCTTGAACCCCATGTGTTTCTATTTGTAAAACCACTCTGGCTTTTTCCTGTTTTTCTCTCATGCCACTGATTTAAGCATATAGATTCTTTCGTAGCTAACTATATATTCTGGATGAAGCTGTCTCCTATGGTATCAGTTTCTTTCTCTGTCCCATTGTCAGATTTGGATCACAAGTATCCAAACTTATCTGGCCTGCCAGCACCTTTCAAACAAACTGCTTAACCCCCCTGCAGGTCCACGTTCTAGACGCGAAAGACAGAAGATGCCCCTCCCATTACACCCTAGGTTACTACTATCTCCTAGGACCCCTGAGAACTCAGCATCCCCCTTAGATGCAGTGCTCACCTGTAACCATGTCATCTAGGAGCCCTGATTACATTTTTGGGTTCACTGTGTTTTTTTGTTTGTTTTTTTTTGTTTTTGTTTTTTTGAGGGGACACACACTTGGTAATGTTCAGTGGTTAGTTCTGGCTCTGCACTTAGGAATCACTCCTAGCAGTGGTCAGGGGCCCAAATGAGGTGCTAGAGATTGAACCTGGGTTCATGATATGGAAGGTAAGTGCTCTCCTTGCTATACTATGGCTCCAGCTCTGTATTCCACCATGTTTGGATGAAGAAGCAAGACTCAATCATGGGGAGAACTTTCACATCAAACAGGAGGTACATTTGGGCAAGCAGAACCCAGTGACTTAGTTTTTTTCTCCCCAATGCACAGTTCTTATCGACTCTCCCCAAAAGGCCTTGGCCTTTACTGACACATTCCTGCTTGAGTTAATCACTGCACAAGGGCTGTGAAGTGGCAACTGTTTTTGGTTCTACCATCTTTTCTGCATTTATTAATTCTGGAATCCAGTAAAAGAGCTTCTTTAGGTAAAAACAAAAACATGGCTGCTTAAAATACCCTTTTCTCAGAGTCCTTTCCAGACCACCATGCTACCCTTTGGCTGGGCAGACTAAGCAGTGCAACAATCTGCTATCCCATCCCTGGGGTACAAGATGGCCAGTGGGGGCCAGAGAGACAGTTCAGCGGATACCTGCCTAATACCTCACAGACTTAGGTTCTCTCATGGGCATCCCACATGGTCCCCTGGAGCACTGCCAGGAGCAATTCCTGAGCCCAGAACTAAGTATTCCTAGTATACTCAATTCCTGAGTATTGTCAGCTATAACCCCCAAACAAACAAACAAAAAAGTGAGTGGCTGGGGCCAGAGTGGTAGCATAGTGGTAGAGAGTTTGCTTTGCAAGCAGCTGACTCAGCACGAACACAGTTTGATCCCTGGCATCCCATATGGTCCCCCGAGCCAGGAGCAATTTCTGAGTGCAGAGCCCTGAGTGCTACTGGGTGTTCCCCCCACCAAAAAAAAAAATCAAACAAAAAAAGTGGGTGGCTGGAGCCAGGAAGAGGGCTCAAAGGGCTGCAGTAATGCCTTATACATTCATGGCCCCAATCCCATCCCCAGTACCATATGCATCCATCCCAGAACACCAGGTAAAGCCCCGAATGGCCCTGAATGACCAGCTCCAAGCACTATAGCATCAGTCCAGTAGCCCAAGTACCACCAAAAGTGGACCCTAGACCTCCTAAACTCGACTTGGGAGGCCTCACACTCCCCGCCAACAAAAGGTGGCTCCAGAGAAACTCGGTCTCTCTTCTGGCCTGTGATGTGGACAGTTCCTCCCACTGGCCCAAGGAAGGGACCTGCTCGAGGGGCTGCAAAGACAGCTGGTAGCTGCCTGACAAGCTCTCACAAGGCTTCAGAGCAATGAAGTGACAGCAGAAAAGTTCACTGAGCAGGAAGAAATAGGAAGTGCGTTGTACCCCAGCAACCTGTCAGGGTTGCTAAGGAGCTCTCTTAACTCCGCGTTACTATGAACTCATGGATTCCTACCATGTCTGCTGCACTACATAGTACTGAATTTGCCTTCCCAGCGCTTCACCTGCCCAGTTTGGGCTCCCAGAGGCCAGGTCAAGGCGTTGTGTTATTTGCTGTTTTCATCAGGCCTCACTGGCCTCCTAGCTTGGCAGAGAAAGACGCCCTGGCCACAGCTGGTCTATCTCCTGCCTCACACTAAGAATCACTCACTCACTGAAGGATGCCGGATGACCAGGAACAAAGCATTTAGACACCAGAATCAGGGCCCTCGGGTGTTCATGGCTCTGGAGCTGGCACTGCCTCAATGGGGTTTAATGGCTGAAGCTCAGAAATGGATTTATTTCAAAAAGCAGCGGCTGCCCTCTAGGTCCTTCCAGGTACTGTCCTGCTTCTCTGGCTGCTGCTGCTTTTGGAGAAGGCATCGGGGAATCTAGCCTTTATCTTTTGGAGCTGAGCATGCTCTGCTTTTCTTCTCTGGGGGCTTTTATATAGTTTCACTTTGTAAGTGTTTTCCTTTTTTTTTTTTTTAGCCATACCTGGTGGTGGCACAGAACTTATTCCTGGCTCTGTGCTCAGGGATCACTCCTGGTGATGCTCGGGGAACCCTGCATGGTGCCGGGGTTTGAAGCATGGTCAACTGTGTGCATGGCAAGTGCCTTAATCCCTGCCCTGCTGAGATGGTGAGGGCATTTCTGCTGTCTTTCAAATTTTGACTACCATCTACTGTAGGATGTATTTATTCTACTTACAGGATATTTGAGCATCTTGCATCTGTGGGTTTAGTTTTTATCATATTTATTTTATTTATTTATTTATTTATTTATTTATTTATTTATTTATTTATTTATTTATTTATTTTTGGTTTTTGGGCCACACCTGGCGGTGCTCAGGGGTTACTCCTGGCTGTCTGCTCAGAAATAGCTCCTGGCAGGCATGGGGGACCATATGGGACACCGGGATTCGAACCAACCACCTTTGGTCCTGGATTGGCTGCTTGCAAGGCAAACGCCGCTGTGCTATCTCTCCAGGCCCTATTTTATTTATTTTTTGAGCCACACCTGGTATTACTCCTGGCTTTGCACTTGGGAATCACTCCTGGCAGGCTCAGGACACCATATGGAATGCTAGGGATAGAACCTGTGTTGGCAGCGTGCAAGGCAAATACCATACCTGCTGAGCTATTGCTCCAGCTCCATTTTTGTCAAAAATTTAAAAAACCATTTTGAAATCTAGAAAATAAATTTCCCTTTAGATTACCTAATTCTGTTTCAGAGGCTACTAAGATTGTTTGGGGGACCATTTTTTCTCTGCCCACTTTTTGGAGGCGCACCTGGTGGTGCTCAGAGTTTACTTCAAATTCTGCATGCAGGATTCACTCCTGGTGGGAACCACATGGGGGGCAGGAATCAAACCCAGGGTGGCTACAGAACCCTACCAGTGGTACTATTGCTTTGTCATTCTCTGCTTCATTTTCAGACCTTCCTACTTTTTCATGTCCTGTGAATTTTTCTGTTATAGTTTCTGGTCTTCTGTTAAACCCACTGAATTTTTCATTTCAGTGAAATTTTTCACTGATTTTTCACTGATTTTTCATTTCAGTATATTTACATACACAACAATCTAGAACTCTAGATTCCCCCTTTCCTCACCTGCTCACCCCCAGCTAAAAGACACCATATCACCACCCACCTGAGCAGGACCCAGGGGTAGAGGTGCTTGTCTCCTGAGCATGAAGCCATGAATCAGATTCCTGGCACTATCCCATATGCCAGGGACTTGCTGTCTGGGGTTCCCAGAGCCAAAATTGAGTGTGCGATTAAAAAAAAATTTTTTTTTTTGCTCAGGGTTTACTCCTAGCTCTGTACTCAGGAATCACTACTGGTATGCTTAGGGGATTATATGTATACCAGGGATTGAGCACAGGTTGGCCGTGTGCAAGGCAACTGCCCTAACCACTATGCTACTAAATACGGCTCCCCAAGTGTGTGGTTTCTGGTGCACACTGAGTGTGCCGACCCCCAGCTAAGTGTGTGCTACATCCAATGACTCTGGAAGGAAGGAAAGAGGAAGAAAAGTGGGACGAGCCAGCGATGTGGCTCAGCAGGAACACTTGCACCTCATAGGCTTGAGGATCGAGGTTCAACAAAACAAAACAAAAACCCCAAATAGATGGCCAGAGCAGTGGCGCAAGCAGTAGGGCATTTGCCTTTCACGAGCTGACCTAGGACAGACCACAGTTCGATCATTCCACGTCCCATTTGGTCCCCCAGCCAGGAGCTATTTCTGAGCACATAGCCAGGAGTAACCCCTGAGCATCACTAGGTGTGGCCCCCAAACCAAAACAAACACAACAAAACTCAAATAGATGCTGAGATGCCCTCCAAACTTTCCCCTTTCCTGTTGCCCTGATATCCAGTCTACACACTGCAACCCCAGAACTCCCTGCTCCATCTGTCCCCACACTAGCACTGTGCCACACCAGCAGGGGGCAACCTCTAGATGACTGATCAACTGGGGGTGGGGACAGAGACAATTCTCAAAGGGACTTGTGGGGCCAGAGAGATGAAAGAGAGGATAAGAGCATGTCTTGCACACAGCGCACCAGAGAGATGAAAGAGAGGATAAGAGCATGTCTTGCACTCAGCGCACAGCTGAGGTTTGATCCTCAGCATCCCATATTGCCCTCCGAGCACTACCAGGAATAATTGCAGAGTGCATAGCCTGGACTACACCAGATGTGGCCCCAAAACAAACCCCCAAAATCCGAATAACTCTAAAAACCACATCCAGCGCATGAAGATGGGTGCCCCACTGCCCCACACTGGTCTCAGAATCACTTTAAGGTGTGGTCAATTTCATAGGGGTTATGCAGTGACCAGGATCCAAATAGGGGTGGTCAGGTGCACCCCCATAAAGGGTCCTGGTTTGAGGCAACACTTGGGTTCTACCTAAGGCCTTGTCTACTTGCCTTGGGTAGAGCAAAGATTGCATGTGCTTGGGACACAGCAAAGCAGGACCTGTGGCAGCATGGCAGGGAGGTCCCTAGCATCACACATAATCACAGGAGTATACAGAGATACAGGTAGGTGGAAGGCAGGGCTGTGACAATGAAGGAACAGTTTTGCCCAATGGCCTGGGGACAGAGCAAAGGATTCAGGTTGGAGAGGTCAGCGAGGGCTGGAACAGGAAGGTCCTCATGAGCTGCCAGAAGGGTTCAGGGATCCACCGCTTGTTCCCCGTTCACTCCTGCAGTGTTGGGGCATGAACCCTGTTTAAATTCCAACCATCAGCTCTGCAAGTGGGAACAGGGCATTGTCACGGCTCTACAGGCACTCGGCCCAAGAAACTGCGGGCCTGGCATGGCTGGTCAGTGCCAACACAGATCTCTAGCCTGATGCCACCATACAGAAGGAGCGAGCAGCTTCTCCTACACAATCACACCTGCGGGCAGAGAAAGTCCTTCTGTCCTCAAAGAAGCGTCTGTACTAAGGGGTGTGGGGGGTGTAGGGGGGTGGGGGTGGGTGGAGATTGTTTTCAATGAGAGCTAGAAAATGGTTCATATCACAAGCAGAGACATTCCTCCTGAGCTGCTTTGTAGATTTTTTTAGGAGACACACCCATGGGGATCTGGGTCCAAGGCCACTCCTTTCACACCAGGGTGTAGGGTGCCCTGCAATGTTGGGGTGCTGTGTTCCACTACCCACATCACCCCTCAGCTCAGCTGTGCTTCCTGAATGATTGCTCAATTAGATGGAGCAGAGCAGAAGTGTCCAAAGTTTGATCTGATACGAAACGGGGTAAAATGACAGCTCAAGAGGGCAGATGAGGTGACCATGCCAGGGCCCTGAGGCATGGGGGATGCCTAAATAATATCACTAGGGCTTAGTGAACTCCTTCCCTTTGCTGATGTCACTGTGATGACCTGATTTTTGGGGGTTGGAAGCACCTGGTTGAGGCATCACACATACATGGCTGACAGTGCTCGCTGGGGAGTGTGACAACAATGCCACACAGATCACATGGGGGCGGCTCTGGGGACCTAACTCTTAGACTTATGTGGACCTTCAAGGCAGGTGGTTCTACCCTGATCTATATTCCAGGCTCACAGTCAGTTTTTGTTTTGTTTTCTTTTGTTTTGGGGCCACACGTGACTGCACAGAGATCACTCCTAGTGGACTAGGGGGATCATATGGGATACTAGGGATTGGCCATATGCAAGGCAAGTGCCCTACCTGCTGTGCTATCATTCTGGTCCCCTAGAGCCAGATTCTTTTTTTTGGGGGGAGGAGTTTTTGGTTCACACCTGGCGGTGCTCAGGGGTTACTCCTAGCTATCTGCTCAGAAATAGCTCCTGGTAGGCACGGGGGACCATATGGGACACTGGAATTCGAACCAACCACCTTTGGTCCTGGATCAGCTGCTTGCAAGGCAAACACTGCTGTGCTATCTCTCCGGGCCCTAGAGCCAGATTCTTAAGAGGAGATAGCCAAGAAGTATTCAAGTTAGCAATCTCCAAAAACACATGTATGAAACATGTGAAATAGGGCTGGAACATGTGATCCACAGGTAGAAACTTTGGGTTCAATTACTGGCATCACATGGTTCTCCGAGAACCATTAGGTATTGCTCTCTCTCTCTCTCTCTCTCTCTCTCTCTCTCTCTCTCTCTCTCACACACACACACACACACACACACACACACACACACACACACAATTTCATTATAAAAATGTGTATAAGGGCCAGAGAGATAGCATGGAGGTAAGGCATTTATTTGCCTTGCGAGCAGAAGGTTGGTGGTTCGAATCTCAGCATCCCATATAGCCCCCTGAACCTGCCAGAAATAATTTCTGAGCGTGGCACCAGGAGTGACTCCTGAGCACTGCTGGGTGTGACCTGAAAACGAAAAAAAAAAAAAAAGTATATAAAAGGGAACCAAGTATAGCACATAGCAAGTAGGTCATTTGCTTTACATGCAGCTGACCCAGGTGTGATCCCCAGCATCCCATATGGTTTCCTGAGTATTGTCAGAGGTGATTCTTGAGTGCAGAGCCAAGAGTAAGCCCTGAGCCTCGCCCACCTCACAAAAAAATGCAAAATGATGTGTGTGTGTGTGTGCATGTATTAGAGAGAGTATGAGAGGTGGAGCAAGTGAGCACAGTGTTGGCTGTGAGAACAGACTGGCCGTTTGCCAGGGCGAGTCAGAGGAAGTTGGGGGTGCCGGGTCAGCAGAACTCAAGCTATAGTTGTGTTCCTGAAGTCCCCAGAACCTCTAACTCAATTCTGAACCTTGCTATCTTCCAGCCCAGATCTATTTCCTGTGTATTCTTTTGATTGTTTTCCTTGTTTTTGGGCCACCCCTGGCGGTGCGCAGGGGGTTACTCCTGGTTCTGCGCTCAGAAATCACTCCTAGCAGGCTCGGGGGACCATATGGGATGCCAGGGATCAAACCAGGGTTGGCTGCGTTGCAAGGCAAACACACTACTGTTGTGCTATTGCTCTGGCCCCAGCCTCCCGTGTTTTCACCAACAGAACCTCACAAAACCAGGGGGGAAAGCTGCAAATGTCAGAGAATTGCACACCCCAGTTTTGGAGCCCTGGAAATGTACAGAACAGTTTCTCAAAAGGTGACCTAGCTGCATCCAAAGTCATCCCCATTCTCCCAGCATCTGCGATTTGGGGGGGTGGGGGGGTGTTCATGCGCGTATAGGACTTTAGCCTCAGACCAGCATGAGGCAGAAACAAATGCTCAGTTGCTTTGCTGCTGTCAGCTTCCATTTCTCAAAGGGATGCTTCTCTCGGGGGCTGGGAAGGAAGGACAGGGCGCTTTCTGCATCCCTGGGCTTGCCTGAGGGCGGCTCAGGGTTTACCTTAAATGCCTGGATGGAAATGGGATTTCAGCCGACCTAGGAGTGGGTGTGACTGGCCATCTGCCCGGGCCATCAGATGGGCTCTGGAGACCAGCCAACGCTGGGGACCTGAGTTCCAGAAGATTAGGTGTTAATTTTCAATTACTCTGCTTCTCTGGCTCTCAAAACAAGATTGGAGGGGGAAAAAAAATCTGTGTTGCCGTGGAGAGATCTTCATGAAGAATTCATGGCAGCGAGTCGAGTCGCAGCCTGCCTGGGCTGTCCCCCCCTTAATAAAGCCTGATAGGTGCCTTTCATTCCCACCCTGGGGAAGAGGCAGGCAAGGCCCTGAGTCCCCATACAGGTTGGGGTTCCCTACACCTCCTTCTTTCAGTCTCCCCAATATCTGTCTTTCAGTCCGAGGCATAGCAGGGAGTGGGGTTATCGGCCCATCATATTCTGCGGCTGACAAGAGACACTCTTCACCTTGGCACCTGAAAATCATTCTAACACTTCTGCAAGAAAACTTACCTCGTCAGGTGCCCAGAATTCATCTTTATATTCCAGCATGGCCAGCCAAGCCTTTTGCCAAAAACCTGCTCTTCCTTCTCATGTGTCAAAAGGCTCTCGCTGATAACATCTCCCCTTAAGTTTCCTACCAGTGTTAACTACCCTGATTCAGAGGTTCTAATATTTCTCTACTGCCTCCCAGGTTGGGTGTTATGGTCCCAACATAAACTGAGCTGAAACGAAAGCTCGATTTAGCATTTTCAAGAAGTAAAAAAAAAAAAAAAAAAAATGCAGCGGAGAGGCAAGCAGTTCCCAAAAACAGATTCTGCAAAATGGAGGAGGGGTCATGCATTAAATTTGCATGTTTGAGTGCTTTCAGAACTCCCCTCCCCTCCAAAAAAAAAAAAGCCCAAAGCTCTATACTTTTTCCTTTCTACCCTGATCTTTTCCATGGACTAGATCTGTCTTTTTTGTTTGTTTTTGGTTTTTTGGGCCACACCTGGTGACACTCAGGGGTTACTCCTGGCTCTGAGCTCAGAAATTGCTCCTGGCTTGGGGGACCATAGGGGACGATGGGGATCAAACCCAGGTCTGTCCTGGGTCATCCGCATGTAAGGCAAATGCCCTATCACTGTGCTACTGCTCCGTCTTTTTTTGCAGGGAGGAGTCTTGACCTCCTGCCCCATTCAGTGATGTTATTCTATGTGCCCCCCCCCCCCCAAACCCAAAGAGAACATCCCTGGGTGGACTCCAAGATCCTTGAGGGACCCACCAGAATTCTCACGGGAGTGTCAAGGGGAACCAGGAGAAGCAGCACCATTGCCTCGGTCTTGGCCTTGCGTGCATGTCTAGGGCTCCTCATCCCCTACCCACATGGAAAGAGCGGGTGTGTCCAGGAGGAAGGAAGTTGGGGCATGGTGGGGCGTAGTGTCAGGAAATGGGGTGCGGGAGGCAGAGAACCTTCAGAGCTCAAGTCCCCTTGTGCTGGTAGATCCTGAGCCCTGGCCACGTAGGACCCAGCTCTTCCCACTATTTGCTTTGAAAAACATATAAAGCTGCATTTCCCCTGAGCTTTTGTCACAGCCTGGAGTTGTGATGAAAACAGTCTGACACTGGGAGTGAGTGTCACTCGCAGTGTAGTTGACTGGGCCAAGTGGAGGTGGCAGGAGAGCAGGGCTCTCCATCCATCCATCCATCCATCCCAGTGCCCAGGGCTGACTCCTGGCTCTACACTAAGGTCTCACCCCTGGGTGGGGGTATTCAGGGGACTGTGCTGGGTGCCCATGGGGTTGCTCAAGGGATGGGGGGCCAGGGATCAAATCCAAGTTGGCCAAGTGCAAGACAAATGCTCTGCCCACTGTTCTATTGCACCAGGCCTTGATCTGAGTTTTTTTGATGTATGTTTCCCCTGTGAAAACACACAACATGAGAATTATTCTTTTTACAGGATTCCAGTGCTCAGACAAGCACTGTTGATTCTGAGCTGTCAGTACAGGCCTAGACATCATTTTCACACTATCTTCATCTTGGGGCTAAACGGGGGCTGTGCTTTGGAAAGCAAAATTTAATACCTGAAATGTAAAGACATGAAACCAACATGTCCTCCAAATGTAAAAAGTAAAACACTTTATACTAAAGGGGTTGGTTCTAGCTGTAATGACAAGAACTTCTCAGAGCAGTGTAAAAGATTATGTGTTTGCATGTATCTGAGACCTGAGTAACATTCACAGGGGGCTGAGAGAGGTTTTTAGTTTTGGGGCCACACTGGTCGCGCTCAGAGGCTACTCTTGACTCTGCACTCAGAAATCACCCTGGCAGGTTCATCCTGGGGCAGCCACATGCGAGGCAAACACCCGTCACTGTGCAATCTCTCTGCCTTGGGCCCCTCCATTTCTTTTTGTGTTTACTATCATGCAGATTTCTCTGAGGCAGTAACCAACGGCTTATGCTGTAATCTCTAGGAAACCTCTTCCTTCCAGAGAGGAGCTTTCTGTCTCCTGGGGATTCGCTCTCCAGCACAGGGAAGCTCTGGGTCTAGGCTCCTGGCTTTCATTAGACTCTAGAGAGACGGGCCTGACTCCATGCAGAGGAAGGAAGAAAAGCTGACAAGCCTGCAAGTAAGTAAACAGCCTGTGCACTGGAGACCTGTGCTGTTTGCTAACTGGGCCTACGCACAGCCTAATCCGTGCATTATGCGGTGAATGTCCGCGTTATATCTTAATCACATCCTGGCCAGAAATGGAAATCTGCCCAAATTCTACAGGCCATACTGCCAGCAGAGGGGCACTGTACTGGAAGCCCCTGCAGCCTCTAGTGGCTCAACTTCTGTGAGGAAGTTCAACCCTCCAGGCTGGTGAGCTGAGCCGAGAGCCAGACCTTGCTCGCTTTCATGCCAAGTCTCTGACTCTCTGTTTTCCCCTCTGTGATGGATGCATTTAGGAAGAGGGGCCTGCTGAGAGGCTGACCCTTAAAAAGACATCAAGAGGGACTGGAGCAATAGCACAGCAGTAGGGCGTTTGCCTTGCATATGGCCAACCCTGGACGGACCCTGGTTCGATTCCCGGCATCCCATATGGTCTCCTGAACCTGCCAGGTGTGGCCCAAACCAAACAAAAGAAAAAAAAAAAGACATCAAGAGAGAGTGAGAGAGAAGAGAGGAGAAGAGTGAGAGGAGAGGACAGAGGAAGAGGAAGGAGGGAGAGAGAGAGAGAGGGAGTGAGGGAGAGAGAGAGAGAGAGAGGGAGAGAGGGAAAGAGGGAGAGGGAGAGAGAGAGAGAGAGAGAAAGAGAGAGAGAGAGAGAGAGAGAGAGAGAGAGAGAGAGAGAGAGAGAGAGATTTTTCAACAAGCTGGAACTCAGGCCTGCACAGGAAAAGCCCAAGTTTGATGGTCCAGAGTGACACCCTCACCCCCAGCAACTGTGGTTGTTGAGCACTGCTGGCCACAGCCCAACACCCCTTCCCCAAGAAAATAAAAATAAAATGAATAAAAGGACTATATTATTGGTTTGTTTGTTTTGGGGTCACGCTGGTGGCACTCAGGGGTTACTTCTGACTTTGTGCTCGAAATTGCTCCTGGCAGACGCAGGGGACCATATGGAATGCTGGGGATCGAACCCCCGTCAGCCACGTGCAAAACAAAAGCCTTCCCCACGGTGCTGTTAAATAAAAGGCCCCCACAACAGATGCAGCTCAGGGGCAAAGCACCTTCTTCCTGTGCAGTGAAGTCTCAGATTCCATCCCAGCATCCCGAAAATCAAGTTAGTCAATAAGTCAATCAGACAAATGACATCTTAACCCAAGAGGTTGTGTAGTACCTAAACGATTTGTGGACACTGGCAGATGCAAGCCTATACTTGAGGGGATCATTTCTTCACTTCAGACTGACCCATGTTGATTATTCCCGGTTTTTTTTTTGTTTGGTTTGTTTTTTGGGTCACACCTGGCAGCGCTCAGGGGTTATTCCTGGCTCTACGCTCAGAAATTGCTCCTGGCAGGCTCGGGAGACTAGATGGGATGCCGGGATTCGAACCACTGCCCTCCTGCATGCAAGGCAAATGCCCTACACCTCCACGCTATCTCTCCAGCCCCCATTCTAAGTTTTGATCATTTTTTTACCTTTGTGTTGTGACCAACAATCTGAAGTAAATTCGTGCCTGCATGGAGGGTGGTAGGTGGGCGACTGGGGACACTGATGAAGGGAAGGGAAAGTCACATTAAAGGTGTGATAGAAAGTGAGATGGGGTTGGAGTCTGAACACTTAATGCCTGAAACGACTGTATTATGAACAACTTGGTAAGTCACAGGGTTATAATAAAAATTTTTTTTAAAAATTTAAAAAAAATCTAAAAAATAAATATCATCCAAAAACTGGTAGATGATATTTTGGAACTGGCCCATGGCAACCTCTGACCACTTCCCATGCAGCCTGGGCTTTAGACCTAAAGCTGGTCTTTCTCAGGGGGAACTGACAAGTATTGGCTCCTGAAGCCCCACTGTCAAGTCTTCTGAAACCACCACACACTTTCTAGAAAGATGCACTCCCATCCTCTCGAAGCTCCCACGACGCTCAAAGTGGAAGGAGTGTCCAATCCTGAGGAACCCGCTGCCTGGTGTCATGGGCCAGCGCAGGATGAGAAAACACTGGTTGGTGCCATGACCATGCTAACTCCCTGGACCCAGTCATAATGTCATGGAGAAAGGGATCCTCAGGAGCTAACATTCAGGGTAGGGGTCTGAGCTTGCACACAGCAAGTCAGTGAGAATGAAGGTCACACATGCAATAAGTTACTTAGTCATGAGAAGTGTGACCACTTGGGTTTCTTTCAGAAGCTTTCTGTTCCTCCCAGGAAGGTCATTATTCCTCCATCACTGCCTTCCCCCATTCATTTCCTTCCTGATTCAAACAGAATCCTAAATTCACACAAAGTTCTCAAGATAGAAATCACTGCTATTACCTCTTGGGTGTAGAAAGTCTTGGTGCTCTGATTTTTATAAACTACAAAAATGAATCTTCGTTTGGGGCTGGAATCATAGAGCAGTGGTCAGCGGGTTGCCTTGCATACAGCTGACTTGGGTTTAATCCCTGGCACCCCAGACAGTTCCACAAGCCTGCCAGGAGCGATTCCTGAGCACAAAGCCAGGAGTAAGCTCTGAGCAGTGCTGGGTGTGGTCCCTGAACAAACCAACCAAATCTGTTCTGTATTGGACTACAGCATTCTGTGCAGTTCGAATGAAGTCTGTGTTACAGAAGGCCACACCTCTTGACTCTGCCCAAAGCAACAGAGGATTTATCCCCTTGCTACAACCTTCTAGGGGGCCAAGGCACCTCCCTGTGGGCTCTGGTTATCAATCCTCAGACCTCTGCTCACTCCTGGGAGCCCATTAAAGCCAATTTCCCACCCTGCTTTGGTGGAGGAGAATGACCTGGGATATTCTTCTTTTGTACGATTTCGCAGGACTGTGGGTATGACAGAGTCTGATGGTGTCCCATGGAACACACATTTTAATTTTGTTTGGGGGCTGCCCCTGGTGTTGTGTAGAGGCAGCTCTGGGTTCTGGGCTTAAGAATCACTTCTGGGCCCTGAGAGATAGCACAGCGGCGTTTGCCTTGCAAGCAGCCGATCCAGGACCAAAGGTGGTTGGTTCGAATCCCGGTGTCCCATATGGTCCCCCGTGCCTGCCAGGGGCTATTTCTGAGCAGACAGCCAGGAATAACCCCTGAGCATCGCTGGGTGTGGCCCAAAATCCAAAAAAAAAAAAAAAAGAATCACTTCTAGAGGTGCAAGAAGTGTGTGTGGGGGGCTCAGGGGAGACCATATCTGGTACCAGGAATCAAACAGGGGTCAGCCATGTGCTAGGCAAGTGCTTTAAGCCCTGTGGTCTCTCTGCTGTAGAGAGAAAAGGTGCATTTTAAATTGGTGATGGGAAACGTTGCTTGAAAAGTTTTGGCCAATGGGAATGAAGAGCTGACCTAAAGTATTTGGTATTAATTAAATCAAACCATAGAGAGAGGATAGCAAGACTTTCCTAAGCTAAGCCAGGAGTCCCCCAGCATAAATGCATGCAGCCGCCTCAGGGGGATGTGGGAGCTGGCTGGTTGTCTTTGCTGGTTTTATTTTATTTAATTTATTTTTTTTTTAACTTTTTGAGTGATGACTGCTCAAAAGAATTCTTTAATGGTTGTGCCCTTGAGGCAAGTTCTGCATTGCTCTGGTCATGAATCTGCTTAAATCAAACAGAAAGGACACCATTTATATAGCTATTTTAAGTCCTGCCTGGGAGAATTGTGCAGAAGAGCACATTACATAAAGAGGATTAAAGAGCTCCCACTCCTGGTTCCCTGAAGGACCCTAAAAGAAGCTCCTTGGAGGACTAAGAGCGGGACCCGGGTTTCTCGACTTACACATGTTTGCAAGTCATATGGAGTGACTAATAAGAACACTTATCAGGGGCCGGGCGGTGGCGCTGGAGGTAAGGTGCCTGCCTTTCCTGCGCTAGCCTAGGACGGACCGCGGTTCGATCCCCCGGCGTCCCATATGGTCCCCCAAGAAGCCAGGAGCAACTTCTGAGCGCATAGCCAGGAGTAACCCCTGAGCGTCACAGGGTGTGGCCCAAAAACCAAAAAAAAAAAAAAAAAAAAAAAAAAAAAAAAAAAAAAAAAAAAGAACACTTATCAGAGGTACATAAAATTCACGTACATAGACTTATCAGAAACCAGAAATAATATTTTTTTGGGGGGAGGCACATCTGGCAGTGCTCACGGGTTAATTCTGGCTCTGCACTCAGGGATCACTCTGGACAGAGAGTTGAGGACCATATGGAATA
The DNA here is from genome assembly GCF_024139225.1 of Suncus etruscus. Lineage (NCBI taxonomy): Eukaryota > Metazoa > Chordata > Mammalia > Eulipotyphla > Soricidae > Suncus > Suncus etruscus. Next base: position 90,235,425 of record NC_064859.1, read on the forward strand.
CCCAAGATTGAAATCAGGTCAGACAAGGTAAGCACCCTTCTTGCTGTATGTACTATTGCTCCGGTCCCACAAATGAACTTTAGTACTCAAAATAATGCAAATGCAATCCAGTCAAAACTCAAGATCTGGGTTGAAATAATAGCACAGCGGTAGGGCATTTTCCTTGCATACGGCTGACCCAGACAGACCTGGATTCAATCCCGGCATCCCATATGGTCCCCAAGCCAGGAACAATTTCTAAGCGCATATCCAGTAGTAACCTCTAAGGTCACCAGGTATGACTCCCAAAACAGAAACAAACCCTCCTGATCTCCCACATTACTGAATGTTGAATAAAGATGACCAGCTGGTCTCAAATGGAGGCCTTCCACCCCGAACACCCCTCAAAACCAGACTGCTTCAGTGGCTCCACTTGTGACTGAGTAGGAAATAAAATAGAGGAAAGGAAAGAGTGGAAAGAGTTTTGCAAGATGGCTCTGATGTAGGGGTCTCAAACTCAATTTACCTGGGGGCCGCAGGAGGCAAAGTCGGGGTGATTCTTGAGTGCAAAGCCAGTAGTAAGCCTTGACCATTGGGGGGTGTGACCCAAACAACTAAAATAAAACAAAACAAGATTCCTCTAGGGCAGGGCCACAAAATGTTGTATGGAGGGCTGCAAAAGGCCCGCGGGCTGTGAGTTTGAGACCCCTGCGAGTCTGACAGAAAGCAGGTGTGTGCTCTGTGCCTGCGGACCACTTGACCACATATGTGAAGCAGCAATCACACTTACCTCTTGGTGGGGGTGGGTGCCCCGGAAGACAGGTGGCTCCCCACGGTCTCATTCATGTTGGGAAGTGGGCGAGGAGGACTGAAAGAAAAGACACTGACATTAGATGGATCATTACCACCGAGGGGGTGAGAGGGATCGCATGAAAGCATCCTGTGCACCCCAGACCCCATTGAGGCTTCTGGTAAGAATAGCATTACCTCTGGGGAGTAGAGAAGGAGGTCTTGCTGGGGACTTGCTGCCTCCAGGAAATCTAGGGTCTGGGGATTTTGTTTAGTGTTGGGGAACAAGGCATCGAAGCGAGGACTTCTCCCAATGAGCACACCTCCCTTCTTGAGGGGTCTCTTACCCCCAGCTGTGAGTCAGACTAACCAGAAGGAGCCTTGTTGACAAGATCCTCAGATGCAGCAGAGCCATGCACCCTGGGAGCAACAGAGTAGACATGGCTGCCACGTGTGGCTTTTGTTCTGTTGCCTCAGTACACAAGAATCTAAATCCTACCACTTAACTGAGCTGCACTTAGGGGCTGGCAACTCTGGCACATGTTGGGGATTCATGTTACAAAGGCCGGGGCACAAAGGCACATGTTTGTTTCATTGAGATGTGGTCAGTAACGTGCTGCCCACCTGTCCTCTTATCTGGCTCACTGTCCTCCAGTGAGACAACAATGCTCATGGAACGTGGTCTCCACTGACCTGTGCCAGACCTAACTTTGGAGGTCAGCAGTTTGCTGGTTTTGTAGACTCTTGTTTTGTTTTGCTTTTAGGCCATATCTGCTAAGGTTCAGGAATTACTTCTGGTGAGACTTGTGGATTTTATGAGGTTCCAGGGATCAAACCCAGATATACAAGGCAACCATCTTCCTTTTTGTACCGTGCTTTGTATTTTCCTTTTTTGGGGGGACTATACCTAGAATGATCAAGGCTCATTACTGGTTCTACTCTAAGTTATTACTCCTGGTGGTGCTTGGGGGAATCATATAGAATTCAGGGAATCAATCTTGGGTCGGCCATTGTACAAGCAAGTGCACTACATGCTATTGCTCTGGTCCAAAGAAAGAAAAGCCTTTTGGAGGTTTGTTTTGTTTGTTTTTGGGCCATACTTGGCCATGCTCAGGGCATACTCCTGGCTCAGGAGCAAAGCATGGGGGACCATATAAGGTGCCAGGAATCAAACTCACATTGGTTGGGTACAAGGCAAGAGCCCTATCTGATGTGCTATCTTCCTGGGTCTGAAAAGCTAATTTTTTTTCCATTTATTGGGCCACACCTGGAAATGCTGAGGGATTATTCCTTGCTCTGCACTCAAGAATCACATCTAACAGTGTTAAGGGAACCAGATGGTAGGCCAGGGATTGAACCTGGGTTGACTGGGTATAAGGCAAGCAGTCTGCCTGCTGTCATGTCTTCCAGCCCCAAAAAGCTTTTCATGTTTATTTAGCTAAACCTGATTTTGCTCAAGAGTTACTCCTGGCTCTACATTCAGGAATTACTCCTGGCAGTGCTTGGGTAATCATATAGGATGCCAAACCTATACAGGAGATCAAACCTGGGTGACCTATGTGCAAGACAGGTCCCCTTCTCACTATATTCTTGCTTTAATCCAAGAAGGCATTTTTGACAACCTGCTTTTAGTTGTTATTTTTCTAGCTCCTTGGTTTATTTCTCCCTGTCATAAGAATCTTAGATGATGGGCCAAAGAGATAGCACAATGGTAGGGCCTTTGCCTTGCATGAGGCTGACCCAGGACAGATCCGGGTTTGATCCTGGTTTTTCCATATGGTCCCTCAAGCCTGCCAGGAGCGCTTTCTGAGCACAGAGCCAGGAATAACCCCTGAGTGCTGCCGGGATGACCCAAAAAAACAAAACAAAACAAAAAAAGGAATCTTGGATAAAACCAAACTTATGAAAAAAAGTGAACTCTTTTCTTTTTTGCTCTTTTGAAAAGGAATATAATATATCCTTTGGCTTTTGGTCCATCTTCAACTCTTCATACTTCCCCCCAGGTTTGAAACAAGGGAGAACAAAAGGCTCTCTTGTATCCTGAACCATATGATCACTGAAATATTCCTTTTAGGCAATCTCTTATTTCCTCTGCTAGTTGAAAGATGAACTTTGCAGAGATAATTGTCCATCGAAATTGGAAGAATAAAACCAAGTTCTCGCAATACTCAGCAACTTGGGGATTGCATCCTGGTTTCCGCTTATTTCCAGAGCTGAGTAATGTCAAGTATTTCAGCAGAAGTCACCCTAAATACAGCTTGGGGACAAGCAAGAGACACCCCCCTGCTCCCCAAGACTTTTATTGCTTGGAGGATTTTCTGAAAAGTCCATTCAAGTAAACGTCAAAGGGGAAAAGTTAAGCTCTCAAAAGAGCTAAGAAACCTAGAGGATTTAGGTTTAAATTAAACTTATTTAAGGTGAAGCATCTATCAATCATCATTGGCCAGCCAGCCCAACTCTGTCTCTCTCTCCTTCTACCCATCAATCAATACATTCCTTACTTTATATACTTGCTTTTTGTTATATTTTGTGCTCTATCTGGCAGTGCTTGGTAATCATTCATCACAAATTTGGGGAGACCATATTGGGTGCCAGGGAGCTGAACCTGGGTTGGCTGCGTGCAAGGCAAGTGTCCTAGCTGGTATGTTATTGCTCTAGAGCCCCTACAAACTTTATTTTAAAGCCAATTTCATTTTTTAGTAAGTAAATTTTTTTTTTTTTTTTTTTGGTTTTTGGGCTACACCTGGTAGCGCTCAGGGGCTACTCCTGGCTATCTGCTCAGAAATAGCTCCTGGCAGGCACGGGGGACCATAAGAAACACAGGGATTCGAACCAACCACTTTAGGTCCTGGATCGGCTGCTTGCAAGGCAAACACCGCTGTACTATCTCTCTGGTCCGTAAGTAAATATTTTAAATGAATTTAAATTTAATTAAGAATCAAAGATGGGGGGCCGGTGAGGTGGCGCTAGAGGTAAGGTGTCTCCCTTTCAAGCGCTAGCCAAGGAAGGACCACGGTTCAATCCCCCTGCGTCCCATATGGTTCCCCCAAGCCAGGGGCAATTTCTGAGCGCTTAGCCAGGAGTAACCCCTGAGCATCAAACAGGTGTGGCTGAAAACAAAACAAAACAAAACAAAAAAACGAACAAAAGAATCAAAGATGGAAAGTAATTTGCTGAGAAAGATTTAGGCCTTGAGATTTTAGTGTTATTTTTTTTCCTCCCCTACACCCAGCAATGTTCAAAGCTTATATTTGGCTCTGCACTCAGAAATCACTCCTGGAGAACTTGGGGGACCATTTGGGGTGTTAGGGATCAAACTCAGGTCAGCTGCATGCAAGACAAGTACCTAGCCCTTGTATTTTGAGTACCTCTCCCTAGCCCTGGCTTTGAGTTTTTGTTTGTTTGTTTGTTTTTCATTTGTTTTTGGGTCACACCCAGCAGTGCTCAGGGGTTACTCCTGGCTGTCTGCTCAGAAATAGCTCCTGGCAGGCACGGGGGTGAGGGGTGGGGGGGGATTTGGGACACCAGGATTCGAACCAACCACCTTTGGTCCTGGATCGGCTGCTTGCAAGGCAAACACCGCTGTGCAATCTCTCTGGGCCCAAGGCTTTGAGTTTTAAGTTGTAGCATCATGCTTAGTATTATTATGGATGACTAGTATAATTATTTGGGTTTTAGGACACACCCCAGTGGTACTCAGGGGCTACACCTAGCTTGGTGTCACTTTTGGCCGTGGCTGGGGTGTGGATCAGATGATGCCAGAGTTTTAATGTGGGGCCTCCTCTAGGCAAAGTCTGTGCTTGGTCCACTGAGTCATCTCTTTGTTTTTTGGATTTTTATTTGTTTGTTTTTTGGGCCACACCCAGGGACACTCCTGGCTATGCACTCAGAAATGACTCCTGGCTTGGGAGACCATATGGGACACCAGTGGATCAAATCTCGGTCCGTCCTAGGTCAGCCGTTTGCAAGGCAAACGCCCCACTGCAGCACCACAGCTCCGGTCCCAACTGACTCATCTCTTTCGTTCAGCATCACAGTGATACATATTCCTTCCTTTCTATGATAAGACCCTTGGTGAGACTTTAAAAAATTAATAATGCTTTTCTAGACTAGAATTATTAAGTTCCACATTAAAACAAATCTGTCTTCCTGACAGCTCTTTAATTTTGCCTCTAAACTTTCAAGCCTAGAAATGCTAGTGGTTATGTCAAATTATAATCAGACAATGGTTTCAATTTACAAAAGATGAAAGCAAATTGAGAAATTTGCTGAATTTTAACTAAAATGTGTATTTTTTTTGCCTCGATTCCTTTAAATCAATTGTCCAACTGGAACAATGAGATAATTCCCATAAAAGAACCAAATCCAACATTAGAGCTATTCAGACTTGAGGACATGAGAAACAGTCTGATCCTGGAAAGAGAATGGGTGTTGCTTCTTTCACATACTATTATCAGCAATCATTTCTAAGATAAGATAAGGACATGTTCCTGCAGATTTCAAAACCAATGCAGTCACCTAATATATTTCAATACCGAAGACATCCTGCCTTCAATTTCCTTTTTACATGCTCCCAAGAAAAATGACAATAGGGAAAAAAGAATGGTTTTGATTCCTTCAACGTGGATTCCTGTGATAAAATTTCATGATTTGTAGCATTTTGTTTGGTCTGATGCTACAAAAGTCCCCAACAATCATCCCTCATCTCGGCAGATGTCACGCTCCATTATTATCTTTAAGCAACATCTCTCCTCCAAGAGCCCAACACAGACATCAAGGATTAAACTAATCACAAGTGTCCCTCAGTTTCACACACCTTCTGAACTTTTGACATGTTTTTTTTTCCTAGGGAAATTGGACTCATTGTTACCCAAGAAGAAAGAGACATTTGAAAACATCAAGGGATGTTTCACCGTAGGAGGTGCCACCCACCCCACAATTCATTGTGCCAACCAGGGGGTGCCCGTGCTGGGGGGACAGACGGCACTAAAGAGGAATCTGGCTTCAAAACCCCTTCGCAGTTCTAGGAAGACATAGCTGAGGGGACCCCTTCAAGGTCTGACAGAGACTCAAGCGTGCAAGTGAAACAGAAAGCAGAAGAGCTGGTATATTTCATCTGATTATTTTCATTCATCGGTCCTTTTTTTTTTTGGATTTTGGGTCTCACCCAGTGGCGCTCAGGGATTACTCCTGGCTCTGTGCTCAGATATCACTCCTGGCAGGCTTGGGGGACCATATGGGATGCCAGGATTCGAACCATTGACCTTTTGCATGCAAGGCAAATGCCTTACCTCCCATGCTATCTCTCCGGCCCCATTAATAAAGTTTTTTTTTTGTGTTTTTTTTTGTTTGTTTTTTTTTAAAGAATGAAGGAGCAAAGCAGACACAGCTGGAGTCAGTGGAGTCGGACACTTTCCAGTTATAGAAAGAAAAAAAAAGTTTAGGGCCTTTGAACTAACAAGATGGTATAGGAAAGACACAGAGCTCCAGAAGAACTTGACATATTTGGGTCTCATTTACTTGGCTGGAGTCAGAGTTCTTAATGGAGTGAGTGTGGGCCACTGCCTGAAGCCCCTTCTGGCAAAAGCTAAGAAGCCTGGACTTTGGACTGTGAACAGAAGGAGAAGCACTGAAAGTATTACGTCAAAGGCTGAGACAAGAACTGCTGAGTTTTGAATAGATAATTCCAGAAACATGCGTGTGAAATACAGATTTGAACCCAGGGTGTGCACTGGAACGAGTTGAGAAGCTTAGTGTAAAAACAAGACAGCCAAGTTCTTCCCGTAAGTGAGTGGATTTGAGTTTGTGGGGGCACGAGGATTCTTTCTAAGCACCACCCCCATTTCAATCCCTTTTTTTGTGTGGCTGGGTTTGGAATAGGGTTAGGCCAATGAGGAGTCCTTGCAAGTTCCAAGGGACAGTTGTTAGCCACTGAGATAGGGAGAGAGAGATAAGGGAAAGTCTTTGAGGTGGAACAGATGGGACATGGGGACAGGTTCAACCCTGGACCAGGACATGAAGAACCAGAGACACTTCTCCTGAAGTTTGGAGACTGTCACTGGATGGACAGGGATGTTGATGTCCAAACTAGAGAACCTGAGAGGAGGATTTGTCATTTGGGCTGCAGTGCATGATGGGAGAGGAAGGCTAAGACTAACAAATTAGTGGCTCTGAAACCTGTGGGTGTTTTGGGATAGGGAATGGGGCTCATTTGTTTTGGGCTACCCCTGGAAGTGCTCAGAAGACCATGCTGTGACAGGGATTGTCAAGAAGAGGGAAAACCTTCTCTCCTTTCCTACTAGTGCCAGACACTGAATTCGGGGTTCCTGTATGCAAAGCATGTACGTCAGCCTTTTGAACTATCTTCCTAGCCCCTGACTTTTCCTTTTTTTGAAGCTGTTTTTTGTTTTGTTTTCAGGCCACACCCAGCAAGACTCAGGGCTTTGTCCTGGCTTAGGGATCACATCCCCTAATGATGCTCAGGGGACTCTATCCGGTGCAGGGACTTGAACCTGGGTCAGCAGTATGCAAATCAAGGGTCTTACCTCGTATGTACGATCTATCCATCCCTGGAACTCTAAGTTTTAGGTTACTCTTTTTTTGTTTCGGTTTTGTTTTTTCAGCCACACCTGGTGACATTCAGGGGTTACTCCTGGCTATGCGCTCAGAAATCGCTCCTGGCTTAGTGGACCATATAGGACACTAGGGGATCAAACCATGGTCTGTCTAGGCTAGCACGTACAAGGCAGATGCCTTACCCCTTGCACCACTGTTTGGCCCCTTAAGTTACTCTTTTTTTTTTTTTAACTTTTTTTTGTTTTTTGTTTTTTGGGCCACACCCGGCAGTGCTCAGGGGTCACTCCTGGCTGTCTGCTCAGAAATAGCTCCTGGCAGGTACGGGGAATCACATGGGACACCAGGATTCGAACCAACCACCTTAGGTCCTGGATGGGCTGCTTACAAGGCAAACACCACTGTGCTATCTCTCTGGGCCCCCCTTAAGTTACTCTTAAGTACAATTCATGAGGCAGAAAAAGCAGTTGGAAACTAAACAAAATCTAAGTTTGAACGGTTGAGTGAGGTCAACAGTAGCTTTTCTTTCATATGTTCTGATTCCTATGACGTGGCTCTTTTTAAGTCAAGGAGAAATTTGGGGAAATCCCCATGAAAGAGAGACCTAGACTGGTGGTTTCCAGCTTTTCACAGCTGGGCACAGCAGCATGGGGACTCTATGGGGTGGCAGTAGGAAACCACTGGTTTGGAAAAAGGAACAGAAACATTCCTTCCTTTAAAAACAAAATGTCTTTAGAAAAGACATCTCTTTTTGGAAAGTCAAAATTGAACTTGCAGGTAACAAATCATTTTGTGTTTCACTCCCAGGTTCCTCCATTTCGGTGGGCATTTAGGAATGTGGATTAACTTGAAATGAAAATTACTAAAGAATCTCTTCAGGCTCCTTCAGTAAAGAATATATGATGAATAACTCATCAAGCCCATAAATTCTGCCAGGACTAATTCTACACAACTGTGAGTTTCTTCTTTTGAGCTGTCAAATTTTGTTCTATCTTGACAAAGTGCTACGTGCCATACTAGCGGTAAGGGGCAAAAAATGATGAAGATGAAAATCTAAGTCTTGTCTTAGATTAGTCTTCATCTAATCTAAGATGAAAATCTAAGAAGACAGAACAGAAGAAAGAGCTACAATATGGAGAAAGTGTTGAATCCAAATAAGAATGCGTTGCTGCCTGTTTGAAGATAAAGTGACATCTCTCCCCACCCCCACGACAAAAAATATATTTCCAGGGAATGAGAAAGTGACATGGAAATGTTTAATTACATAAACCAAGAGAGTGCATATGGCTGTATGGGTAAAGAGAATTTTTTAGGCTCAAAGGTAATAACAGAAAGTAAGGGGCCAGAGCAACTAGCCCAGTGGGTGGGGGTTTGTCTTGCATACACGAGCCAGATTTAATCCAGGGCACATCATATAGTCCCCAAACACCACCAGGAGTAATTCCTGAGTGCATAGTCAAAAATAACCCCTGGACATTGCCAGGTGTGTGTACACCACCCCCCACACCCCCCACACACACCAAAAAAACTAGGAAATAAGAGTAAAAGGCTGGAGAAAATAATCTGGCATGGGTCTTTGACTTATTACAAAAACAAGATCATATGGCAAAGGGCTGGAGTGATAGCACAGCAGTAGGGCATTTGCCTTGCATGCTGCCGACTTAGGATGGACCCAGGTTTGATTCCCAGCATCCGTTGATCCCCTGCACCTGCCAGAAGCAATTTCTGAGCACAGTGCCAGGAGCAACCCCTGAGCGCCATTGGGTGTGGCCCAAAAACCAAAACTAAAACTAAAGAAAGCATATGGACCAGAGAAGATGTTTTAATGTACTGAGTCTAGGGGCATGCTTGGGACCTGGTTTCCATCCTGAGCACCACCTGGTTCTGTGAGTACTAACAGGGATGACAACAGGCTCTGAGCCAGAAATGGTCCCCAAGCTAAAACCAAAGTATAAAGAGAAGCAAATTTTCCAGAAAGCACTTCTAAGATCTTCAAAAATGCTCAAACATTTGATTAAGTAATTCTCTTTCCGGGGCCGGGTGGTGGCGCTAAAGGTAAGGTGCCTGCCTTGCCTGCGCTAGCCTTGGATGGACCGCGGTTCGATCCCCCGGTGTCCCATACGGTCCCCCAAGCCAGGAGCAACTTCTGAGCACATAGCCAGGAGTAACCCCTGAGCGTTACCGGGTGTGGCCCCCCCCCAAAAAAAAGTAATTCTCTTTCTAAAAATCTATTCCTGGGGCCAGAGAGATAGCACAGCAGTAGGGCGTTTGCCTTGCAAGCAACCGATCCAGGAGAGACGGTAGATCGAATCCCAGCATTCCATATGGTCCCGTGACTGCCAGGAGCAACTTCTGAGCGCAGAGCCAGGAGTAAACTCTGAGAACCACTGGGTGTGACCAAAACAAAAAACCCAAACCAAACCAAAATAAAATCTATTTCTGGGCATTAATCAATAAGATACATTTATATTAAATAATAGTATTTACAATAATCTCGAAAGAAATCTAAATCTTCAAATATGAAGAGAAAGCCAGGGTTTGCCATCATTAATGAGTAATATAGTCTCATCACACAAAAAATGCTTAAAAAGTCTTATTAATTACATAGAATAATGTCTAGCATGTTAAAGTAAAAAAAGAGGAAGATAACTACTAATGTATGCTAATATTTGTCAAAATGTTTGGTAAATAACAAACACTGTTCAAGCCTTTAATCGTATCATTTTTTTTTTTTTTTGGTTTTTGGGCCACACCCAGTGACGCTCAGGGGTTACTCCTGGCTATGCGCTCGGAAGTCGCTCCTGGCTTTGGGGGACCATATGGGACACCGGGGGATCGAACCGCGGTCCGTCCTAGGCTAGCGCTGGCAAGGCAGACACCTTGCCTTTAGCGCCACCGCCCGGCCCCCTCGTATCATTTTTTTAATCTTCACAAGAGTATAAAAGAAAATTATTTGTATGCATATACAGTATGGCCTCAGCTAAATAATACATTAGGCATAAGACAAAATAGCTTTTAAAGTGTCAAAATAGTAATAGAATTACGTCCCATTTATTTTTATTTACACCATTTTAATTGAGGCCCTGGGATTTACAATCCTGTTGGCCATATTCTTCATGCATACATCATTCCAATATCACAGTGCGCCATTTTTACTGCCTATTTATACTTTCCTGTTCTTTTCCCATCTTTCGAGTTCAATTTCTTCTGATTTTCAGAAAGTTGCTTAATGTACAGAAAAGGGTAAAACAGCATAAAGAAAACCTTCAAGGCCTCTGAGACAAATTTTCTAAAGTAAGCCTGTATTATTTTTGTCACCGTTAAAAAAGCAAACTGAAGAGGAAAGTTACATAAACATAAGAGGCCTCTGAGGTAGTTAGTAGTTATATAGTTTCAGTGGTCTTCAAACTATGGCCTGTGGGCCACATATTGTATTTGTATCTGTTTTGTTTCTTCATTGCAAAATAAGATATATGCAGTGTGCATAAGAATTCATTCATAAGTTTTGTTTTTACTATAGTCAGACCCTCCAATGGTCTGAGGGACAGTGAACTGGCCCCCTGTTTAAAAAGTTTGAGGACCCCTAGCCAAGGTTCCCAAAGTTAGAGGATAGTATAAGAAATAAGGTGCTTGCCTTGCTCATGGCCAACCTTGGTTTGATCCCCAGCACTGCAGAATCCTGAGGACTACCAGGAGTGATCTCTGAGCACAGAGCCATAAATAAGCCAAAAACACTACTGGGTATGTCCCATAAGTAAAAAACCAACCCAATTCAACTTAACCTAACCCAACTCAACCCAACCCAACCAAATCCAAGTTCCTTATCATCACATACACTCCCAAAAGCAAGCCAAAATTTCAGATCAGTCCACATTATCCTATGTCTTTTTTTTTGGAGGGATTGGGCCACCCTGGTGATGCTCGGGTATTACTCTGGCCCTGTGCACAGAAACTACTTCTGCTCAGGTGACTATATTGAGATGCCAGAAATAGAACTCTGGTGAGTCGCATGCAAGGCAAGCACTCTACCCGTCATGCTCTCTTGCCCTGCCTGTGTCGTTTTTACTGCTGTATCCCAAGAGCAGGCAGAGGAGCAAGAGCCAGGACTCAGCAAACATTAGCCGGAGTCAGCATCCTACATGAGCTGCATGGACAGGGGTAGAAGGAGGACTTGGCTGCATCATCGAAATGGCACAATGGCATCACCTGCTGCAGTCTGAAAAAGCATCTTGGGTCTTCACGAGAGACTAGCCCACGCCTGTCTGCTCTCTGAACGTCATCAAGGATAACACCTGGTCTATGTAGTTCACCGGTCCACCTATTGCTGGGGTGGTACCTGTGTTCTATAATAGCTACTGAGAAGTGTGCCTGGGACTCACTCCCCAAACCCTGCACCAGGTTGCTGAGGCCAGCCCAATGGGCCCCTTTACTTTACAGATGGTGACAGGGAGCAGAGAGAAGCAAAGGGGTTCAACGCAGATGCAGCTCCACTGGGGCATAAGCAGGATTCACAAGGAGCAAGGCAGCTCCTGGATCTGTTCTTAATCTCGACTACTCAGTATCTCAGCGGCCTTCAATCAATGTGCTTTTAGGAAAACCCATTTAAGACTGTTTAGTCTCTGCCTTAAAATCCACATCAGGATGAGAGGGTGGTTCTTGTAAACCTGCTTCCCTGGGAATATAAAACCGCCCGAAGTCCAATTCAGGAATGCCTGATTCTCCCCATATCATCATAAGAACTCTGGGCTCAGGCCCGGAGAGATAGCACAGCGGCGTTTGCCTTGCAAGCAGCCAATCCAGGATCAAAGGTGGTTGGTTCGAATCCCGGTGTCCCATATGGTTCCCCGTGCCTGCCAGGAGCTATTTCTGAGCAGACAGCCAGGGTAACCCCTGAGCAACGCCGGGTGTGGCCCAAAAACCAAAAAAAAAAAAAAAAAAAAGAACTCTGGGCTCCCAGTGTATGCCTCAACTCAGGTCACGTCTAACCTTCCCCAGGAAAAGTCATGAAGTCTGTATACTTTATTAGGGTGACTTCCAGATCAAATATCCTCCCCATAGTAAGAGGACCAAATTTTGTATTTGTACTTTTTTGGAGGGGGATTAGGTCACACCCGGTGGTGCTCAGGGTTACTCCTGGCTCTGTTCAGAAGTCACTCCTGGCAGGCTTGGGGGATGCCAGGAATGGAACCCGGGTCTGTCCTGGGTTGGCTGCGTGCAAGGCAAACGCATTATCACTGTGCTATTGCTCTAGGCCCTGTATTTGTACTTTTCCTTTTGTTTCTATACTTGAAGGTATTTTTCACTGATTTTCCACCAGTTTACAATACCGTGGGGTGCCTGTTTTCCCATCAAACCACCTGATATGTATGATACTCAGCACCCATGTCCCAGTCTCCCCGTACCCCACCCCACCTCATTCCCTTATTCCCTTCCAGTGTCTACTGGGCCCCACCCAAGTTTTCACCAAGTCTAGAAGTTAGTTTTGCTGGTTTTGTGTTTGTTTGGTTTGTTTTGGGACCACATCTGGTGAGGCTCAGGGAACCATATGGGATGCCGGGGATCGAAGAACCCAGGTCAATTATATTCAAGGCAAACTCCCTATCCACTGTACTACCTCTCCAACCCCTAGTTTTGCTGCTTAACTAACTTTTGATTAACTGATGCTGAGGTGGGTTTTTTTGTTTGTTTGTTTTTTGTTTTTTGTTTTTTGTTTTTGTTTTTTGTTTGTTTGTTTTATTTTTGGGCCATACCTGGTGATGCTCAAGGGTTATTCCTGGCTATGTGCTCAGAAATCATCCCTGGCTTGGGGGACTATATGGGACACTGGGGAATCGAACCTCGATCCATCCTAGGTTAGTATGTGTAAGGCAAACACCCTACTGCTTGCGGCACCATTCCGGCCCCGACTGATGCTGTTTTTATGCCAGTTGTTTTGCTTTATTTCTTCACATTCTGCATGGGAGTGAAACAATCTGAAAAAGGTCATACTTCCTGCCAGATCACTTCACTGTCCCACCTCATATTCCCTATATTTAGTTCCAAACAGCACAGTTTTGTCTCTGCAAATGGCGGAGCTCTATAAAATCAAACCTGAATTTCTAAAATCTTTTGAAGTCTCCTCATCCCAGCCAAACAAAATACACTTAACTAGCAAAGTATCTATGAGGTCAGCGCGACTGCTGATTACCAAAGGAAAGTTCACAGTGGGGCCCAGGCCACACACTGAGTAATGACTTGTTTTGGCTTCCTGAGATGACTTTGACTTAAAGGAAACATTTTCCAGACAGGCCTTCCTAAATGAGAGTGTCAAAGTATGCTAATGTTGCTGTTTATGAACTCTACGCACTAAAATAAAAAAATATACACACACTAAAATAATGTGTTGGGACTGGATGGAAGGAACAAAGAATTGGCACCCATCTAGCTTGTGGCCAACTCTGATTTGATCCCCAATCCCATCCAGCATCCCCATTGTACCCTCACTCAGATGGCCTTGGTGGGACACATTTTTTAATTCATTAATTTATTTTTGGTTTTTGGTTCACTCTTGGCAGCACTCAGGAATTACTCCTGGCTCTGTGCTCAGAAATTGCCCCTGGCAGGCTCAGAGGACCATATGGGATGCCAGGATTCAAACCACCATCCATCCTGGGTTGGCTGCATGCAAGGCAAACGCCCTACCGCTGTGCTATCTCTCCAGCCCCTAGTGGGACATTTTTTAAATTAAAAAAAAAAAGTGGGGCCAGAGAGATAGCATGGAGGTAAGGCATTTGCCTTGCATACAGAAGGTTGGTGGTTCGAATCCTGGCATCCCATATGGTCCCCTGAGCCTACCAGGAGCGATTTCTGAGCACATAGTCAGGAGTAACCCCTGAGCGTGGCTGGGTGTGACTCAACCCCCCCACCCCCCCAAAAACAGTGGGTCCAGAGCAATAGTACAGCATGGAAGTTGTCTATCTGCATAACCCAGGTTCAATCCCTGCCATCATATGGTCCATCAAACCTGCCTGGAATGATTCCTGAGCACAGAGCCAGGAGTAACCCCTGAGCATCACCAAGTGTGCAAAAAAAAAAAGTTTTCCCCCATTATTACTGTAACAATTGTACTATATTTTAATGTACAATATTGCAATTGTACTGCTTTTAATGTGCTCCCGTTTATAGTTCTGATGCGCAGTGACTGCACCTCACTACCCACAAAAGGCCTGGAGCTTCCACTCCAGTCCTGATGTCACCTCTAGGCTGCAGCCTCCTTCCGTTTTGTTCCCGTCTGCTTGATGATTCGAGTTTTGTAACTGAGGCCAAGGTTCAATCAGTAGACTAGGCCCTTGTTTCGTCTGTTCCTGCCCCAAGGATGGGTGAACTCATCCTGCTATGTCCTCTTCTCCCTCTGACTTCACTGAACTTGAATCTTCCCTTCCATTCATATGACTTCAGGAAACCATGATTCTGTCTTTCACAGGGTGCTTTTTTTTTTTTTTTTTTTTTTTTTGGTTTTTGGGTCACACCTGGCAGTGCTCAGGGGTTATTCCTGGCTCCAGGCTCAGAAATTGCTCCTGGCAGGCACAGGGGACCATATGGGGCGCCGGGATTCGAACCGATGACCTCCTGCATGAAAGGCAAACGCCTTACCTCCATGCTATCTCTCCGGCCCCTCACAGGGTGCTTTTATCAGAGTTCTAGCCTGTCAACTACTGTTAACATAAAAGAGGGAAAGGTTTGATTATGTGCTATGCTTTCATGTACTCTTCATCCTTTTGTTTGTTTGTTTGTTTGGCCACACCTGGAGGTGATCAGGAGATCCTGAAGCCAGGGATCAAACCTGGGCCCTCCTGCATGCCAAGTCTGTCCTCCAACACTATCTCTGTGGACCTCTTACTTGGTTTCTGTTGGTTTGGGGGTGCTACACCCAGCAGGGCTCAAGGGCTGACTCCTGGCTCTGCATTCAGGAGATCATCTGGGGGTGCCAAGGATGGAATCTGGGTTGGCAGTGTGCAAGGCAAATAAATGCCCTCCAGGGGTTGGCATCCAGCCTGTTTCAGCAGCAACAGCACTGCCACTGCAGCTCCTCGTACTGCATTTCCTTTCAGATCAGCGGGGACCCAGATTACTCCTGATGGTGACTCATGAGCTCATCTACAATGCTGACTGCCCTCAGAGATTATGGAAGAGTCTATGAGCCTGGCTGTGTGTCTTGCCCAGTCAAAGGGTCACACAATTGAGGGATGCAGAGGACCAATCCTCCAAAGAAGAGGGATCTACTCTCGGAAAGAAAGAAAAGCTGCAGAGAACACGAACCCCTAAAATATATTTTCACCCACTTGAACATTCATCGCCTTCCCAGAAAAGGAGCCAGCCGGGTCACACCTGCACCAGACATGGCTGCAGGATGACATGGGAATTTTGTCTCTTCTCAGTCACTGGCCTCCAACCCCTTGCACAGACCTGCAGTGGCACAGTATCTAGCCTTGAAGAAAATTAGTGCCTCTGGCCATTCCATGAGGGCGAGAGTTCACTGGTCTCACCCATCTCCAGGCATCCTGGTCTCCAGGCAGCAGTAACACGTGGCCTACAGGTCTATTGTCCCCGAGCAATGGGATGTTTAATTCTTAATTTATTTCTCTGCATAGACACAAGCTTCTCCCATGATCCTCAGTTATCTGCCCACACTCAAACAAACAAAACGGCCACTGGGAAAACCAAATTCAAAACATCGTGAATCAATTCCCAGTTCTACACAGTCCACTGAGCACCACTGGAAATGTCCCCTGGGTACACAGAGCCAGATGAAGCCCCTGAATGTGACCCCAAATTCCCAAACAAAAACAAATCATAAGACATTTGAAGCATAAATACCACAGTATGTATCTACTACAATGCTCTTAATGCACAGGGATGCATATTTTTTTTACATTATTGGTCATTTACAATTAATTAACTAATAGGAAGAGAGTTTAAATTTCTAAAATCAGCTACCACCTAAACATGCCGCAGGGAATTCATATGAAATCTGCTCACAGACCCACAGCCATCTTGCAGCTCGGCAGAGCCATGCACGATATCAGTCCTGCAATAAATGTTATCAGTTCCAATATGAAATATGCAATATGCATATTGGCATCCAAATGCCTTAGAATATCAGTCATTCCTGCAATAAATCCCCAAGAGGCAGAGACGACCCACAAACTCATTCTCACACGCCGCTTTCGCCACCAGCAGCAGTGTCCCCAGACACCCCGGAAACTAACTGCCGGTGTCTCCCTCCCCAATCAGGAGAGGACAGAAACTGAAAGGAGGCGAGATTTAGCCGTGCACTTCAGAGCATGGCTCACTTCAACTTTATTCTGGGGTGGGGGGTGGGGGGAAGTATTTGTCTCTAGCAAAACAGATCCCCAAAGCAATGAGAAACGTTCTCGCTGATCTCAAAGGTCTTTTCCAGAATGAATCTCTCCTTGTGTTCTTGTGTATCTGAAACCTGGAAGGCTTTGCCACTTTAGAGAAAAAAATAAATAAATAAAAGGAGAAAACGAAGACACCTCCAATATCTCAACCGCTCATGGCTCAGAGAGGGCAGAAAGGGCTGTGATTCAGTCTGGTTCCGGCTGGTCTCATGGGCACTGTTGAAATCTGTTTGTGCAGCATGAACACCAGCATGTGATCAGGGAGGACAGACTGGCCTGCAAAGATTCTGCAATGCAAAGGGCAGGGACCTGGCAGAGTTTTCCATTAGACTCAACAAATGCAGGAAGTTCTGAGGCTCTGGCAGTCTATCTAGTAGCAGAGAGACAAGGAAAGGTTCTCAAATCTGAATATCTCTCTCTCTCTCTCTCTCTCTCTCTCTCTCTCTCTCTCCCCTCTCTCCTCTCTCTCTCCTCTCTCTCTCTCTCTCTCTCTCCCTCTCTCTCTCCCTCTCCCTCTCCCTCTCCCCCTCCCCCTCCGCCAGGGGTTCTGGCTCTGAGGTCTCTCTCTCCTCTCTCTCTCTCTCTCTCTCTCTCTCTCTCTCTCTCTCTCTCTCTCTCTCTCTCTCTCTCTCTCTCTCTCCCTCCCTCCCTTCCTCCCTCCCTCCCTCCCTCCGCCAGGGGTTCTGGCTCTGAGGTGTCCCCCTGCCCTTCTCTCTAAGAAGCCAGTACCAGGTACGAGTGGACAGTTCATCATAGGAGGGGCATCTCTCTCTCTCTCTCTCTCTCTCTCTCTCTCTCTCTCTCTCTCTCTCTCTCTCTCTCTCTCTCTCTCTCTCTCTCTCCCCCTCCGCCAGGGGTTCTGGCTCTGAGGTGTCCCCCTGCCCTTCTCTCTAAGAAGCCAGTACCAGGTACGAATGGACAGTTCATCATAGGAGGGGCAGCCAGGCTCAGCCAAGGGAAGGGGGAATGGAGGTCCATGGAAGAAAGAGCATATCTTGAAGTGCCAACAGGAAACCCTTTGTTTTTGTTTTTGAGCCACACCTGATGACTCAAGAGTTACTCCTGGCTCTGTGCTCAAGTGTCATTCTTTGCAATGCTTAGGAAACTATATGAGAGGCCAAGGATTGAACCTGGGTCAAACACATGCAAGGCAAACACCCTCCGCACTGTGCTAATGCTCTGTTCTCAAAATCCTCCTCCTTGCTGTGGAGCACTGACTTGAGGCACCCAGCTGGAGAAGGACTCAGGAGATCCTCCATCTCTTCTCAAAGGCATCTTCCATAGACCTAGTACTCAGAGGATTTGGGCTGCAGCACTGGGGCTGCCTACAGCCCAGCCACCAGCCAGAGCAGCAGGATTTACTTTATTAATTATATTAAAAAAAATTTTTTTGGTTCAATGGTCACACCTGGAAGCATTCAGGGGTTACTCCTGGCTCTGTACTCAGAAATTGGCCCTGGCAGGCTCAGGGGACCATATGCGATGCCGGGATTCGAAACATCATTCGTCCTGGATCAGCTGCATGCAAGGCAAACACCCTACCGCTGTGCTTCTCTCCGACCCCCTAAAATTTTTTTGGTTAGAATTTGGGACACACCTGGCCATGCTCAGGGCTTACTCCTGGTTCTTTTTCAGGAGTCACTTCTGGCAGGCTTTGGGGATCATAAGGGGTAATGTGTCACTTGAACCCAAGTTGACTGTATTCAAGGCAAATGCCCTACCTACTGTATCATTACTCCAGTCCACTGTTCCCATTTTAAACTTCTAATTTGTTATTATTTTTTTTGGGGGGGGGGCAATACTTGGTAGTGCTCAGAGATTACTCCTGACTCTATGCTCAGGAATCATTCCTGGCAGTCTGGGAGACCATAAGGGTAGTAGGAATTGAACCAGGGTCAGTCATGTCCAAGGGCTGACTAAGTCACTCTGGCCAGATTTCTTATTTGGCTGAAGAGGACCTAAGAGGAACTCAAGAAAAGGGGGTGGGGGTTGAGGTCATTGGCAGCTACTGGTCCCTGTACTGTGATTCACACAGAAAGATAGAGCAGGGGAAACACCCTGAATCCTGGGCTTTCGGGGACATCTTCCAGAAGGGCTTCCACACAAGAAGACATATCTGTCTGGGACACTGAAACCATTTCCCCTTCACATGTCCTCTACAATCTCTCTCCTGCGGGAACTGAGCTGGGTCAGTGCTGTCACAAGGTAGCTGGTCCCAGCTTGCATGGCTCAAACACTGACAATGTGCCAGAACCCTCCCTTGTTAACAGAGTGATTCCTTTTTTTTTTTTTTTGGGTCACACCCAGTAGTGCTCAGGGGTTACTCCTGGTTCTACGCTCAGAAATCGCTCCTGGCAGGCTCGGGGGACCATATGGGATGCTGGGATTCAAACCACCAACCTTTTGCATGTGAGGCAAATGCCTTACCTCCATGCTATCTCTCTGGCCCCGCAGCTGATTCCTTATGCCTAAAACAACCAGCCTAAGCATAACCCTCAAGTTACCATTCAACCCCAACGTCTAATCTCAATGGGTCTCCCACCATAGACAAATGTCTCTCTCCACCCTTACTGTGTACGCATAAGAGCCAAGGTCCCCACGCCTATCTGGCCCACCACCTCCTCTCCAGAAATCATTGTGTCCCCCAGAAATATACCTTCTTGAAGAGAATACAGAAATTGCCTCTCCCCAACAGACAAACCTCAATATTAGAATAAAAACACATCAAAGAGGAGAGGCGTGGAGGATGGCAAGAGCCCAGACAGGAAGAGATCTGGTCTCCTGGTACCTCAAAGACCTTAAGACTTCCAGGACCAGACAATGCTGCTCTTTCAGTCTCAGCTAACTGGCCCAAAGCATGATGGGGAAGGTTCTAGAACATTGCTTTTCACCTGCTTTTTTCACCAGGGTCTTAAAGGGCCCTGAGAGATGCTGAAGAAAACAGAGCAGAACAAGGGAGTGGCCTGGCTTGGTTCTAGAAACAATGGGCTCAGAGCACCCCACAGAAGTCCCTGAGGAAGCCACTTTGGTCCTCAAAGCCTGACTCCACATGCTCGTGGCTCCCCACAAAACTAAAATATCTCATCTTCTCTGCACATAGGAAGTATCTCTGGAGCTGAGATAGGGGCTTCAAAAAGACGCAGAGACTCTCATCCTTCATAACTTTCAAGAATATACTATTTGGGGCTGGAGAGATAGCACAGCGGTAGGGCATTTGCCTTGCATACAGAAGGATGGTGGTTTGAATCCCGGCATCCCATATGGTCACCCAAGCCTACCAGGGGTGATTTCTGAGCATAGAGCCAGGAGTGACCCCTGAGCGCTGCTGGGTGTGAGCCCGCCCCCCCCCAAAAAAA
This sequence comes from Suncus etruscus, assembly GCF_024139225.1. Classification (NCBI taxonomy): domain Eukaryota; kingdom Metazoa; phylum Chordata; class Mammalia; order Eulipotyphla; family Soricidae; genus Suncus; species Suncus etruscus. The sequence continues at coordinate 90,255,523 of NC_064859.1, forward strand.
AAAGAATATACTATTTATTGCCAGCCATCTAGGACTATCTGTGGCGCTAAAAAAAACTCAGTAGATTTTTATGGATGTGTTGGGTTTTTTTGTTTGTTTGGGGCCATACCACGCAGTGCTCTCAAGTTAACTTTGGCTTGTGCTCAGGGGACCACGCAGCACTAGGACTCAAACCCAGGGCCTCTTGCTCCCTAGTGAGTTGAGCGCTCTCTGAATGGCTGCCATTTCTCCTCACTCTGTGGACATTACTATCGATCAATTTATCCTAAAGACCTTTCAGTCCCTGGTTTGGGAGGAAGGCCAGGCAGTGCTTCTGTCTTAGCTTCCTCAGAGGTGGGCATAGGACTGGCTTTAGGCCCAGGCCCGTGGGGCTGGTCCCTGCTCTCTGCAGCAGGGATGGGGCCTTATTTACTCTCTTCCTGGGGAATCTGCATTTGCAGTTCGCAGTGAGCCTTTCTTCTCAGTCAGGATTCCAACCACATGGTCTTTATTGACTTTCAGACCATCAGATCCCCGCTCGGGTGCAGAGAGGTGACCATCTGCTCAGACTAGCTGTGCCACCCCGACAGACTCCCAAACTCCAGCCTGCAACCCATGGGGCGTGCTGTCTGGGCACCATGTGCCTCTCCAGTGAGGCCTCTGGGGCACCTGGAAGGCAGCGGTGTGCGTCTCTATTCCCCTGGCCAACTCCCTCAGGGATCGGGTACTTACACTTACTGTAATTGTCCTAGAAATTAAACACCAAGGCTGGTTTCATGGGAGACTAAGCCTACCACACTGGGCACAAAAGGAAGAGTCCCTGCTCCTGAGCGCTCTGGTAAGGTCCTGGGAGCACAACCGAGTGCTCCTCGCTGGAGCACCACCCAGTGCTCCTTACTTCTCCTGCTCGAGAGTTTCTGCCACCCCACGTGACCCCTAACTCTCTGGAATCCTTGTCTGTCCATCTTTTCCCATCAGAAATTGACTCAAGTGAAAACTTCACCCAGGTCCGTCCTTCCTTCCTTCCTTCCTTCCTTCCTTCCTTCCTTCCTTCCTTCCTTCCTTCCTTCCTTCCTTCCTTCCTTCCTTCCTCCCTCTCTTCCTTCCTTCCTCCCTCCCTCTCTTCCTTCCTTCCTTCTTCCTCCCTCCCTCCCTCCCTCCCTCCCTCCCTCCCTCCCTTCCTTCCTTCCTTCCTTCCTTCCTTCCTTCCTTCCTTCCTCTCTCCTTCCTTCCTTCCTTCCTTCCTCCTTCCTTCCTTCCTCTCTCCTTCCTTCCTTCCTTCCTTCCTCTCTCCTTCCTTCCTTCCTTCCTCCTTCCTTCCTTCCTTCCTCCTTCCTTCCTTCCTCTCTCCTTCCTTCCTTCTTTCCTTCCTTCCTTCCTCCTTCCTTCCTTCCTTCCTTCCTTCCCCTTCCTTCCTTCCTTCCTCCTTCCTTCCTTCCTCTCTCCTTCCTTCCTTCTTTCCTTCCTTCCTTCCTCCTTCCTTCCTTCCTTCCTTCCTTCCTTCCTTCCTTCCTTCCCCTTCCTTCCTTCCTTCCTCCTTCCTTCCTTTCTTCCTCCTTTCTTCCTTCCTTCCTTCCTTCCTTCCTCCTTCCCTCTCTCCCTCCCTCCCACCCTCCCTCCTTCCCTCCTTCTTTTTATTCCTTCCTTCCTTTTTTGTCTCACACCAAAGTCAGTGCCCAGGGATTATTACTCCTGGCTCTGCTCCGGCTCACTCCTGCAGGGCTCAGGGTACCATATGCGACATTGGGAATCAAACAAGGGTTAGCCATGTGCAAGCCTTACCTCTGTGCTATCATGCTGGGCCCCTGTGATGTGCTTTTTCAGGTTTGGCTCTTATATTGCTTCAGGAGGGAAAGGAAAGAAGATCACCAAAGGGCACTTGCCTTGCATGCGGCTGACTGGGTTTGATCCCCAGCATCCCATGTGGTCCCCTGAGCCTGCTGGGAGCGATTCCTGAGCACAGAGCCAGAAGTAACCCCTGAGCGCCAGTTGGTGTAGCCCCCAAATAAAAACAAAACAAATTAGTACTTTATTCTTTCCCCCAAAAAATACCAGCAAAAGAACCAAAGAAAGTCTAAAGTTCAGACCATAGTCTCCAGTGCACTACCAGAAGTGATCTCTGAGAATAGTCAATAGTAAGCCCTGAGCACCACTGACTCTGGCTCCAAATCCCCTCCATTAATAAAAGAGAAAGAATGAAAGAGAAAATGTGAACACAGGGCCAGAGAGATAGCGGAGTGGGTAGAGTATTTGCCTTGCACGAGACCAAAACCTTTTATGTGGCACTCAGGGGTTACTGCTGGCTCTGTGCTCAAAAATTACTCCCCAGGGCCGGAGCAGTGGTGCAGGAAGTAGGGCATTTGCCTTGCACTCACTAACCTAGGATGGATCACAGACATTGGCCAGGTGAGCTCCCAGAGGTCCCCAGCACTATGGCCTGATCCAGGCTGCATCCTCAGGGTCTGCTTGTCAACCAATAGCCTGGTAGCAAAAATCAAAAGGAGGATCCTGAGGCCCCGAGCACCCTGGGAGGCCCTGAGCACCCTTGGGAGGCTCCTATCCCATCCTGTGTTGTTGCTCAGAGTATGACCTCACACAGTTGAAAAGGGGCAACCTTTGGACGGGGATTTGTTGACATTCATCATCAACACAGGACAATTCTCTCCCTTTAGACTCTGCTGTCTGTCGACTCTCTGTAGTATGTCCTCTTAATCCCACTGTTTACAGCTACAGCCTTAAGGATTTTTTATCTGAATCACATTTTCAGTCGTTTGTTTGGATTTGCTTTTCAGACAGCCAGTTCTCTTTTCTTCTACCTCTCATCTACTCGTCTTATCTGATGGAGGCCTCTAGCTCCTTTTTGCAGTCTCTAGGTTTTCTTTGATTCCTCTTCAAATTTTCTGGCAATTTTTTGCAGTCTTTTGTTTTTCCCCGGTATTCTTACATTTTTAACACATTCTAATTTAAAACATAAAACATACAGATTATGTGTGGGTTTTTTGGTGTGTGTGTGTGTGTGTGTGTGTGTGTGTGTGTGTGTGTGTGTTCTATACCTGATCATTCTTTTTGTTTGTTTGTTTGTTTGTTCTTTGTTTTTTTGGGGGGTCACACCTGGCAGTGTTCAGGGGTTACTCCTGGCTCAACACTCAGAATCATTCCTGGCAGGCTCAGGGGACCATTTGGGATGCCGGGATTTGAACCACCGTTCTTCTGGATGCAAGGCAAACGCCCTATCTCTATGCTATCTCTCCTGCCCCTACAACTAATAATTCTAACTCTATGTGGGTCTTTATTATTTCTGCTAATTCTTACTCATGCCAGCTTGTTTCATTTCTTTTTCTTTTTTTTTTTTGGTTTTTTTTTTTTGCTTGTTTGTTTGTTTTTGGTTTTTGGGCCACACCCGTTTGACGCTCTGGGGTTACTCATGGCTATGAGCTCAGAAATCGCCCCTGGCTTGGGGAGACCATATGGGACACCGGGGGATCGAACCTCGGTCCGTCCTACGCTAGCGCTTGTAAGGCAGACACCTTACCTCTAGCGCCACCTTCCCGGCCCCTTGTTTCATTTCTTTTTGAATAAGTTTAAAGTTCCTTGGAACCAGATCTGTGAAGACTATTTGCAGGGAAGGGATTTACTTTTAGTGGACTCATGTTTGCCTCTTATAGATTTCGAGGTAGGATTCACCTCCCCCTCCCCCACAAAGAAAAAAATTTAAGTTTGTTTTTCTTATGCTACATTGGAGATGGAAGCTGGGCCTGGCATGTACCAAACCACATCCTAAACCTTAGAATTCCTATTTTCTTAATTGGGGCCACATTCAGATTTGCCTAGTGGCTGTAAGTCCTGATGGTTTTCAATCTGATGATGCAGGCCTGGGGATTCAGTATTTGAGCCTGGTGGATGCTGAGGCTCTAATTCGGGACCTCACATGTGTTTGACACATGCTCAATCATGTATATCTCCAGTCCTCAATCATTCTATCTCTAGCCCTCAATTAATTTTTCACTTGGGATTTCGTGGTCAAAACCATGGTATAAATTCTGAGTTCAAAGCCATGTCGAGGTGGGCCTGCGGTTAGGAGTTCTCTCTTAGGCCCTTACCCTATAAAATGATCAATTGGAGCATCAGTTTAACCGCTAACTTTCTCAAAGGGACAGAAATAAAGTGTTTACGTCTCCTAGGAGATGACCTGGCACATGTAAAAAAGAATTGGAGATGAGCAGCTTTGGAGATGAGCAGCTTTGCAGCTGGGAAGGCCCTATAATCGGTGACCAGTCTATAGTAGGCTAAATCTATCTGAAAGTGAGAAGATGGGCTGGAGCGGTGGCACAAGTGGTAGGGCATTTGCCTTGCACACGCAACTTAGGACAGACCACATCCCATATGGTCTCCCAAGCCAGAGGCGATTTCTCAGCGCATAGCCAGGAGTAACCCCTGAGTGTCACCAAGTATGGCAAAAAAAAAAAAAAAAAGGGAGAAGATGCTGAAATGCATTTTGTTGCATGGTATTCATTTATTTGTCTGTCTTTATTGATATGAGAAGTGAACACATTACATACATGTAAATATAGGTTAGGTTTAACAGGTCAGAGAGAGAACTCAAGTAGTAGAGCATATGCCTAGCCAGTGTGAGGCCCTGGAGGGGACCCCTAGCACCTACCTACTCCCCCAAGCACCACCAGGTTCAGCCCTCAGGGGTCCCTGAGCATCTCTGGCAGGAAGGTCCCTATTAAAAAACAAAGTGGACTAAACACATAATAGTTTTAACTTTTATGAATGTTCCCCCTGCTACCACCACCACCACCACCACATAATACCAGCTTTAAAATTTGGGGTCAGAGCAGTGGCACAAGTGGTAGGGCATTTGCCTTGCACATACTGACCTAGGACAGACCATGGTTCAATCCCCTGGTGTCCCATATGGTTCCCCAAGCCAGGAGCGATTTTTTTTTTTTTTGGTTTTTGGGTCACACCTGGCAGTGCTCAGGGGTTATTCCTGGCTCCAGGCTCAGAAATTGCTCCTGGCAGGCACAGGGGACCATATGGGGCGCCGGGATTCGAACCGATGACCTCCTGCATGAAAGGCAAACGCCTTACCTCCATGCTATCTCTCCGGCCCCCAGGAGCGATTTTTGAGTGCATAGCCAGGAGTAACCCCTGAGCATCACTGGGTGTGCCCCCCGCCCAGAAAAAAAAGAATTTTAAGAAAAGCACTTAAAAGCCAAAAGATCAGAGCTCACCTGAATAACAGTAAGAACAGTTTACTCAATGTCTCAAAATGAATGCATGAAATATTCATCTCAGAAAACTGTATGGAGGAGCTCTTAGATAGAATGCTTTTCTCCACAAATGCAGTCACCATGTCTAAACCAGGCCAACTCCATAGACTCACTGTTCTTAAAAGAGAGGCAAGCCAAGCCATGAAAAATTGTGGGTACAACTGACACACAGCTGAAAGTTGGCAATCTCGGGAGGAGAGGGCAGTCCTAGTCCCCATCCTGCTGAAGACACACTTACTGTATCCATCACCCACAATTGCTGCTTCACCAATGGCCTGCTTCACCACTCCTTCTACAGCTCTCTGCAGAGACATCAAACTGACCGAAACTCCGGGTATACCCATATGTGGGATTAATATCACTGGACTTTTTTTGGAGTGAGTGTGAGTAACACCCCCCCCCCCCCCAGCCACCACTACCACCACCTTCTCATACTTCTGGAAGACCTGGCAGTCTGGAAAACATGATGCACAAAAGCTGTAGTATCACCAATAGGGCTTGGAATGCCTGGACTGAAGTCACATTTGCAGCATTTTTGTTTAATACTGTCATCCCTGTAGGAACACACCAATTTGGACACCCAGTTTTCTACCTAATGTAGACACCCATATATATACATGAAGCTACCTAAGCTTACTAATCTTCTGATAATGACTTAGTGACCTCATTGGAGATATAATAAATTTCACAAATTTGCTTGTACTTCATTATTTCCCCCCTCCTTCTTTTTTTCATTTCCCCTATCTTTAATAATTTCTCTCCCACTTATCTGAAACAAATGTATTATAATAAACTATGCCAACTATGTGATCCATGCTCTTTAAATAAAGTAAACTTTACAAAATTTTTAAACAGAATGCTTTTCTCATGCTAAACTGGACACAGAAAATGAGTGAAAAGTAACAGCTGGACTACACCAAATTAATCACAAGGGGCTGGCAGCTAAGAAGAAATGACTCAAGAGAAAAAAGTATGTACATTCTCAAAATAATTCCTACAAAAAGTTTTTTTTCGACACTAAGGTGGAAAGTTACTCCTTGACTTAAAAGAGATAATTTTATTTAAATTTGTGTTTGGGAGTAATGAACACAATTGACCTCCAAATTTATGTCAAATAATATAAATAAGAACTTATCTCCAGAAGGTAATCTAAAAAACTCAAAGGTTTTATAATCTGAGTAACCATTCTCGGATTATTTTCTATATCTTTAAGCAAGATCAGCAAAGAGCTAGCAAATAAACAAGAGCGATCCTAGAAGATCCTTTGAAGCTCTTTTGCAAAGTCCTTTGAAGACAAGCCATTTGCAAACTAACCTATGAAATCCAACAAGGATTTACAACTGGGTCAACACTTTTGAAGCTCAGCAAAACAGTTGAATCTGGGATGGGATGGGCTCAGAGAGAGGACCAAGCCAGTCCAGCAGAAGGTGAGGGTTCAGGGACGGTGTTCACAGGTTTCAAGCAGCTCTGCACTAGAGAATCCTCACCATCGAAGATAATCACTTGTTGGGGGCCCCAGGGACCACAATGACGACAGTGAAAGGAATTCAGGAAAGGAATGAAGAGCTGCTTCCAGGGTCCAAAGGCTGCATAGGCGGAGCAGAATTTGTGCTTGGATCATAGATGTACAAAATGAAGCAAGTCTCTCAGGGACAAAGGGAGCATTCAGGAAAGGGGGCAGCAAGGCATGGGCATACTAGCTACGGCTGGAAAGAAGTCCAAGGCTGGGAAGGGTCAGAAGGAGGGGGTGGTCAGAACCAAAACTGTGCACCCTGGCTTCAGCATGGAAAGGAGATAAGATTCAAAGGGAAGGTGGGTCCCGGTTACACAGAGCCTTGAATTCCAGCATAAGGTGTGTCGGCTCAGTTCCACGGAGGCCTGAGTGCTTTATAGATTTTTCAAAGAGGAGCAAGATGACAAAGGCAGTTTTATGAAGATTAATTTGGTAGAAATATGTGCACAGCTTTTAGGTTTACAAAGGCTAAGAAAGGGCTAATTTAACAGATGCTAAACCCAGACACTAGTGAAAAACGGGCAATCTAGACATGTATGAGGATGCTAACATGGGTTGGGATCATTATAAATTGTGACCAGATCACTTACATATCCCCTATTAGGAAATTCCATTAAATGAAATATAATGCTAAAACTCAGGGTTGCATGAATCATGTTCCAGGTGGGCCCTAGATTTGGAAAGGTAAGAAATAAGGCGCCCTGGAAAGCAGACTTTTCCAATATTACGAATGATTACTGTTCAGAAATTTGTGGTTTGGTTTGGTTTTGTTTTGGGTCACATCTGGTGTTGTTCAAAGCTTATTCCCTGCTTGCATTCAGGAATCACTCCTGGTGGTGTTTGTGGGGGGCGGTTATGGGGTGCTGGGAAACAAACCTGGGTCAGCTGTGTGCAAAGTATCTTACCAGAAGCAAGCAAAGCACTCCTAGCAGCTCAGGCTTTTTGTTTTTGTTTTTGGGCCACACCCAGAGATACTCAGAACCTCTTGCACTTAATAATTGTTCCTGGCATTGCTCAGGGCATCAAAAGAAATGTTAGGGATTGAACTAGGTTTGGCCATGTGCTCCACCCCCCAGGTTTCTTTTTATTTTTTTAATTTTTTTTTTTTTTTTTTTTTTTTTTTTTTTGGCGGTGCTCAGGGGTTACTCCTGGTTGTCTGCTCAGAAATAGCTCCTGGCAGGCACGGGGGACCATATGGGACACCAGGATTCGAATCAACCACCTTTGGTCCTGGATCGGCTGCTTGCAAGGCAAACTCCGCTGTGCTATCTCTCTGGGCCCCCAGGTTTCTTTTTAATGCTCTTAGTGAGTTAGAGTACTGTCACTTCCAATCCCCAAATTTTATACTCTTGGCTCCAGCACCACAAACTATAGAAAACACAGTTGGCTTCCCCTGACACATTGATATTGGTTCTAGTAAACCTGAAATCTTAGTGGAGTGTCATTACTATTATCAGCTAGGGGCACACGCGTACACATGCATTTATTCTTTCTACTAATATTGACTTAAGGCCTGCTATTTGCTGGGTCTCGTCTCTGCCCTGGGGATACATTAGGAAATGAATTAAAGTCTTTATCGTCAAAACACTGACAATAGTGAAGTATCGATCGCAAACAGACACAGGATTGTATAAGATAATGCCATACTGTGTCAGGTGCCAGGAAAAGGACACAGAATGGCCAACGGTGCTGTTTTACATTAGACAATGAAGGAGAAGCTCAGATTTAAGAAGGGAACTGAATAAGTAAGAAACGAGCCACATGGACATCAGGACGAAGGAACATTTCAGGGAAATGAAACAGGTATAAAGGTCTTTAGGACAGAACAATCCCAGGTATTTTTTTTTTTTTTTTGGTTTAAATTTTTGGGTTTTTTGGGGGGGGCTACACCTAGCAGTGCTCAGGGGTTATTTCTGGCTTTGAGCTCAGAAATAGCTCCTGGCTTGGGGAAGCATATAGGATGTCAGGAATAGAATACTGGTTTGTCCTGGGTCAGTTGTATGCAAGGCATACACTGTACTACCATTCCGGCCCCAATCCCTGGTATTTTGAAAGGTCAACAAAACAAGTGCTAGGAAAAACAAAAATAGACCAATGGGAAGGGTGGGGACATAGCATAAAGGGGCCACAGACACCCACCTCGCCTCATAACACTGCCTATTAAGGCTTCAAGGGCCTGAGTAATGCTGGCATGAGCAGCATTGTTTTACCTAAATACTGAATTGTCCAGGTCACACCAAGAGTGACTTGGGAGCCCTCTGAAATACTGAGCTCCTCATAAAAAGATTTCCCCCCCCCCCAATAAAAAATTAGAGGCCAGGGCTAGAGAGATAGCATGGAGGTAGGGTATTTGCCTTGTGGTTCGATGGTGGTTCGAATCCCGGTACCACATATGGTCCCCCGAGACTGCCGGGAATGATTTCTGAGTGTAGAGCCAGGAGTAATCCCTGAGTGCTGCTGGGTGTGACCCCCCCCCAAAAAAAAAAACAAACAAATATACAAAAAAATTAGAGACCAACAAGAAAAGAAAATAACCCTTTGAGAGGGTGCCAGAAGCAAGATTTTGGGGGCGGTGGAGATTTCTGTAGATTTTGCCTTTTATTGGAGGGTTCTGGGAAGTCAAAGATGGAATAAAACAGAAAAGGCCTAACTGGGATGATACAATAGAGTAGGCCCAGCAGGGAATGAGATTCAGTGGAAAAGCACTTGACTTGCCCTGGATTTGTGAGGCTAGTACCACACAAAGAAAAACCAAACAAAACATGGTAACTCAATGATCAGATCCTAACTGTTCTAAGTTTTCTTTTTCCTTTTTTCTTTTTTGGGTCACACCTGGCCAGCTCTCAGGGGTTACTCCTAGCTCTACGCTCAGAAATCACTCCTGGCAGGCTCAGGGGACCATGTCCTTCTGCATGCAAGGCAAGCATCTTATCTCCATGCTATCTCTCCGGCCCCAAGTTTTCTTATTTCAATCTTTTTGTTTTTGGGGGAAGAAACAGACCCATTGGTTCTCCAGGATCCATGCAATGCCAGGGAATGAATCCAGAATTTCAGCATGTAAAGCATGCTCGCTGATCCTTTGAGCTAACTCCCTGGCTTTGAAAATTTTCTTTCTATACCTCTAGTACTCTTTTAGAAAGTTAATTTGCATCATGCATTTGCACAGAAAGAGGAGTATCTTTGAAAACTCTCCAGTGAAAATTTCACTAACATTATCAACATTAAATCCGGGTGTAAATGTGAATTGGATTATAGGAAATATATATCCATGGCTGTGGGTGTTGGGAAAGATTTGTTAAATATATGCAATGTGGTCTAGATAAGAGTAGCTAGTCCAATGCGAACAAAGAAGGCACGAAACAAAACAAGATGCCCAAAGTAAGGAAAAGACAAGAACACAAGGGAGTAGGAGAGTAGAAAAGAGGGATAGAGAGGGGGAAAAATGCTCATCTATAGATTTGATGGACTCCCTAGCAAAAATCCAGCAGATTTTTTTGTTACAGTGGATGGCCGTATCCTTAAATTTATATGGAACTGCAAAGGCACAGAATGGGGGTCAGGGGAGATGGTTTACATGAACTGGTTAAAAATTAAGCCAGAGTAATCAAGATTAAGTGGAATGAGCATGAAGAACAAACAGAAATACAGTTCAGTGAACAGAGCTTTACAATTCCAGAAATAATAAAATAAAAATTCCAAAAACTCTTATATATATAATAAACCAGTATTTTTTCTTTTTGGATTTTGGGCCACACCCTGCTATGTTTAGGACTTATTCCTGGCTCTGCACTCAGGAATCACTCCTGGCATGCTTGGGAAATCATATGTAGTTGGGGAACAAATCTGAGAGGGCCATGTGTAAGGCTACCTGCTGTCTTCTCTCTCCAGTCCCAAAGATGAGCTAATTTTGACAAAGGAGCTACAGCAATCAAAAAGACAAAGTTGGTCTCAACAAAGAGGGCTCAGACAACCCATGGATATTCACACACAAAACCAGAATTCAAGCCTTTCACTCAAGCCATACACAGAAGTTCAAACTTACTACAAAATTAGATTATATACTGAAATATAAGTATTAAAACTATAAAGTCCTTAAAAGAGGACTTATAAGCAATGCCCAGGGGTTTGAGACCAGACCCTATAATACTAGAGCAGGCATGATGGGCCACTGGTGCTTCAGGCCTCACAGTGAACAATCCCAGCAGAAAAATCCCAGCACTCACTGGTGTTTGGGGGCCAGGTTTGTACTCCATACAATCCAAACTTTTACTCATTTATTTTTCTACACCCAGTGATGTTAGGGGATATACTTGGCTATGTGCTCAGGAGTCACTTCCAGCAATGCTTGGATGGCTATGAGGTGTCAGGGATCTAATCTGGGCTTCCATCATACAAAATCTGGTCTCATGTTGCACTTTTTCTAACACAAAACTTATAAACCAATGCATGGGACCAGCACTGGCCCATGTACTGGTGGTAAAAACTACTGTTTTAAAGGCAAACAAGAAGAAATCTTTGTGACTGTAGGGCAGGGCAGATGTTTGAGATCCATACTCCATAAAACACATTAAGAAGCTGGGAGTCGGGGCGGGCGGTGGCGCTGGAGGTAAGGTGCCTGCCTTGCCTGCACTAACCTAGGACGGACCGCGGTTCGATCCCCCGGCGTCCCATATGGTCCCCCAAGAAGCCAGGAGCAACTTCTGAGCGCATAGCCAGGAGTAACCCCTGAGCCTCACAGGGTGTGGCCCAAAAACAAAAAAACAAAACAAAAAAAAGAAGCTGGGAGTCTTTAGAATACATATTCTCTCTTCAGAAAGACCATTAACTTTGGCTGACATCAGAAAGAGTCCTTTACTTCTAACTTGTTCCCAGAAGCCTCCACATCTGATCGGCGCCATATTAAGTGGTCCATGCCACAGCTTCTGAAGCGTCTAGCCACATATGTGGCTGCTCAACAGATCTATTTAGCCAAGTACACACTTTCACAGTTCTTCTTTCTTCTTTCTTTTTTCTTTTTTGGTTTTTGGGCCACACCCGATGGTGCTCAGGGGTTACTCCTAGCTCTGCGTTGAGAAATCTCTCCTGGCTTGGGGGAACCATATGGGATGCCAGGGATCAAACCCGTATCCATCCTGCGTCAGTTGCATGCAAGAAAAATGCCCTACCACTGTGTTACCACTCCAGTCCCCTGTTCTTCCTTTCATTTGGTGAAGATGGATAGAGATGGAAAAGAGAACATCCCAGCCTAATCCCTCAGCATCTTCCACCAGGTCTAAAAACAAAGACTCACTCTCCAGCACAGTAAGGACACAAGAAAATCGATGAGGAAAACACACAGAAACCCATTAAATTCCAGGAATGAAAATAATATCAGAGACACAAACACCAAGCAGCTCAGTAAATCCTCTGAAAATGGCTCTAGTGATACTATGGTGAGGATATTTAACTATCTCAAAGAAACTATGGCATAGGTAGGTAGTCATCAAATCATTAAAAAATATGAATCAAGGGGCTGGAGCAGTGGCGCAAGTGGTAAGGCATCTGCCTTGCCGAGCTAGCCTAGGACGGACCACGGTTCAATCGCCTGGTGTCCCATATGGTCCCCCAAGCCAGGAGTGATTTCTGAGTGCATAGCAGGAGTAACCCCTGAGTGTCACCGGATGTGGCCCAAAAACAAAAAACAAAACAACAACAAAAAACAAACAAGAGTCAAAATAAGAAAACTACTACAATCCGAAATGATAGAAATGAAGAGCATGATAAGTGATTTAAAAACTCAATAGATGTTCTAAAGAGCATAATAACAGCTGGGCAAAAGATCAAGGAGCTCAAAGATGAAAAGAAGAAAATTGCGAAGAAATAGCAAAAGGTGGAAAATAGGGCCCGGAGAGATAGCACAGCGGCGTTTGCCTTGCAAGCAGCCAATCCAGGACCAAAGGTGGTTGGTTCGAATCCCGGTGTCCCATATGGTCCCCCGTGCCTGCCAGGAGCTATTTCTGAGCAGACAGCCAGGAGTAACCCCTGAACACTGCCGGGTGTGGCCCAAAAACCAAAAAAAAAAAAAAAAAAGGTGGAAAATAGGGGCCGGGCGGTGGCGCAAGAGGTAAGGTGCCTGCCTTGCCTGCGCTAGCCCTGGACGGACCGCGGTTCGATCCCCCGGTGTCCCATATGGTCCCCCAAGCCAGGAGCAGACTTCTGAGCGCATAGCCAGGAGTAACTCCTGAGCGTTACCGGGTGTGGCCCAAAAACCAAAAAAAAATAAAAATAAAAAATAAAGGTGGAAAATAATCCAAAAAGAAATGAACAACATATCAGCGAACTATGGGATGAGTTTGAAAGGAACAATATAAAAATAATCAGAGTCTCCAAAGAAGAGGAAGGTAAGTTTGTTGAAGAAACAATAGTTAATCACCAATAAGAATTTTCCAGAACTGAGGGGTACAGGCATTCAGATCAAAGGGGCACAAAGAATCCCAGTGAAAAAACACCCAATTAAGAAAATTCCAAAACATTGGTGCTCAAAATGACAAAAGCCAAAGATAGCAACATATTCTTGAAAGCAGCAAGATCAAAAAACGGGACTCAGATAGAAAAGAAAAACCGTAAGATTTACAGCAGATCTATCAACCGAGACTCTATGAGCTGGAGAAGACATGCACAAATCTAGTACAAAATCTCAACAAAATGGAACACCTCACCAAGAATACTCCACCCAATTAAGATTATCATTTGAATTTGAAGGAACAACACAAGAGTTTCAAGGACAGACAACAACTTAGGGAATTCAGAGCCTTGAAATTAGTTTCCAAAAAGCATCAAGAGCTTCTTGAAAGGACAGAAGAATCTTTCCAATGTGGCTTGAGTATGGCACCCCCTAATGATGCATAGGGGTTCCCTCTACTAAATTAAGAAAGATGTTTACTTGTGGCTTGCCAAGGGATTTTATACATTTTTTAAACATTTTTCAATAATGAATTAACTTCTTGTTTACATTGACTGTTTTATACCTGATCAATTTTTTTACATTTAGATATTTTATTGCTATCTTTTATTTATTAATGAAAACACTTAAGTAGTATCTGTCATATAATATTTACTGTCATTAAACAAATATTTCCATTCTTGGGAATAAAACACTATACTTGTGTAAGTCTATTCATAATTTTCCATCTAAATGTTTTTAGTTCTCTTCACTCTTACTATCAATTTTATACTCGGAGGTTTTGCCATTTTTATCATGGCACTTCTAAAATACATTAGCATGGGATTTAAATCATAGGCTTTTTATGTATAATTATAGTAAGTTCCAAGTACAAAGTAAAATTTAATGCAATATGTTTTAGACGCCACAGTTGAAAACTTAGCATGCAAGTGAAAATAGGTGGTATATTGTATTAATTATTTATATTTCTTTATTTAGGTTAAAATCAGATAGCAAACATCACAAATTGACTTTTATTGATTTATTTTCTGGTAATTCCATCTTCCATTCCTTTAAGTATTGCTGGAGCAAGTAATATGAGATAAATTTGTTACATACCTGCTAAGGGGGCTGGCTGGGGGTGGGAAAGAACCTGGGGATATAGGTAGAGGGGAGAGGAGACACTGGTGTTGGGTTTGGTGTTGGAAAATTGTATGCCTGAAACAACTATAATAAACAATGTTGTAAATCATGGCACCTTAATTAATAATAAAAAAAAAGATCATTAAGAAAACAGAAAGAGGGCCGGAGAGATAGCATGGAGGTAAGGCGTTTGCCTTTCATGCAGAAGGTCATCAGTTCGAATCCGGCTTCCCATATGCCTGCCAGGAGCAATTTCTGAGCATGGAGCCAGGAGTTTCCCCTGAGCACTGCCAGGTGTGACCCAAAAACCACAAAAACAACAACAACAACAAAAACAAAAACAAAAACAAAAAAAACAGAAAGACAAGGTGTGGGGCCGGAGTGATAGCACACTGGTAGGGCGTTTGTTTTGCATGCTGTTGACTTGGAACAGGCCCAGGTTCAATTTCCGGCATCCCATGTGGTTCCCTGAGCCTGTCAGGAACTATTTCTGAGCACAGAGCCAGGAGTAACCCCTGAGCACTGCTAGGTGTGGCCCAAAAAGAAAAAAAAGGAAAGACAAAGAAATCACATGTCTAGAACATATAAAGAACTCTTGCAATTCAATGAGACAAATGGCCTATAAAGTGGCCAAAAGATGCTATCAGAGTCCAAAGAGGGCAAGGAGAGACAAAGATGAAAGGTGATGTGACTGTGTGGGAAGTTGGGACACGATGGGGACCACTGGGAAACTAAGGGATAAAATCTCAGTGAGACCTGGAGTCCAATTCTATCTACTGGTTCATTTGAAGAATATTAACAAGGGGGAAACTGAGACCTGAGCTGATGGGTCTTAGTGACATTTCTGTAAAAGTGGAGACTCTTCAAATGTAAAAAAAGACAACTTCGAGTTTCAAAGGGGCAAAAGATTAAAACAGGCTATCATGCCAAAGATATATGAACAAGTATCTCACGCTAGAGCAATCAGATGCTGGAATGAGGAAGGAGAAGCCTGGGCTTGTGTATGTTACTAATGGGAATGGACTATGAGATAGTCCCATTCAAACAGTTTAGAAGCTTCTTAAAGAGCTGGAGTGACAGAACACACAGTCAACCCAAGTTCAATCTCCAGCATCCCTAAGAGTATCTGGATCTCTTCCAGAACTGATCCCTGAGTGCAGACCCAGGAGTAAGCCCTGAGCACTGCAAGGTATGGCTTGGAAAACAGAAAGTTAAATGCACAATTAACTCGCATGACCCTGTGATTTTACTACTAGGTCCACACCCCTAAGAGAAATAAAAACATCAATGCAGACAGGGACGCCGAGTTCACACTTGTGAGGCGCGTAACTGTCAGTCAGAAGAGTGGAAATGAGCCCAGGGCCCCTTGGATGGTGAAAGATCAACAAGAATGAGAACTTCACACAATGGGGAATTTTCAGCCTGGGAAAGCAGTGATCTAGTGATATCTGCTACAACATGAATAAATTCAAAGTGATTATGTTCTGTGGAGGCAGCCAGACACAAAAAACTACATGGTCGGTGATTCTGCTTCTGTGGGTGCTCAAGGTGCTAGCAGGGAACTCTGACAAGAGTGCAGGGAGCTTCTCTGGCTAACGAGAGGGTTCTAAGCTCTCTGAACCTGTTCTCAGACATGGCTCTCTCCCATGACTCGTATCTTAAAATACTGCTAAGTAAATGAAAAGCAGGTCACGCCCACAAGGAGAAATGACAACTGTCAGAATAAAAGGTGCCCTTTGTCTTCTCTAAGTAAATTGATAAATTGGCATGGGGGGGGGCGTATATCCAGCAGCATTTAGCAGTTACTCCTGGCTCTGTGCTCAGAAATTGCTCCTGGCATGCTCAGGGGACCATATGGGATGCTGGGAATCAAACCCAGGTCTGTTTTGGTCAGCTGTATGCATGGCAAATGCTCTACCTCTGTGCTATGTGCTTCAGCCCCTTCTCTAAGTAAATTACTTAGAGAAAAAAAAAACCAAAGAAAAAATAAAAGACAAGGAATAAGAAGGACAAGTGTTCGGGCCAGAGAGATAGCACAGCAGTAGGGCATTTGCTTTGCAAGCGGCTGACCCAGGACCAAAGGTGGTTTGAATCCCAGCATCCCATATGGTCCCCAGAGCCTTCCAGGAGTGATTTCTGAGCACAGAGCCAGGTGTAACCCACCAGCCTCAGTGTATAAATGGATGGGACAAGCATTTATTTATTTTTTTAAGTACCATGATTACAAATATGATTATAGTTGGATTACGCAGGGGTCTCAAATTCGCGGCCCGCGGGCTGCAAACAGCCCTCCATACAACATTTTGTGGCCCTGCCCTAGAAGAATCTTTTTTTGTTTTGTTTTAGTTGTTTGGGTCACACCCCCCAATGTTCAAGGCTTACTACTGACTTTGCACTCAAGGATCACCCTGACTTTGCCTCCTGTGGCCCCCAGGTAAATTGAGTTTGAGACCCCTGGATTACAGTCACAAACAGAACGTCCCCCTTTACCAGTGTAACATTCCACACTCCCAAAGCCCCCCACCCCCTTCCCATCCCCTGCCTGTATTTGAGACAGGCATTCTACTACAGTTATTGGGACAAGTATTTGATCCAAACATTTCACCCCTCATACAAAGCCCTGAGAGTGGAAAGTGAGAAAAATATACGACAGACACTGGCTTTGTGGCATTATTCACCAAAAGGTGAAAGTGACCTTAAAATTTGCTAACAAGGGAATGAGTGACAGTGTGTGACCACTGAGCTCCATCCCTGGCCCTCAGCGAGTCAGGTTTAGAGCAGAAAGCAGAAGGGTGTTGACCAGGCTGGTGGGGAAAGCGGGGGACCACATTTGTGATTTCCAAGTTACAAATCTGGGGATTTACTAAACATACTTCACATAGCTGAACCAAACACTGGAAGGTTAAAGATGTCAACTGTAAGTCATGTAGTATTCTGCTACAATTTAAAAAAAAAGAAAAAAAAATGCACCAAAGAGTGAGGCTTGGCTCTGCTAGTCTGAGAGTCTCAGAGCAGCTTGTCCTGTGGCTGCTAACAAACAGGCTGAGGAGGATCCCTCGGGGATGGTGGCACTGTGGCGACCAGAGCTGCAGCCGCTGGAAATAATCACCCTCCTGGAATGGAGCTTGGCCCTGGGCCGCAGGAGCAAAGGCTCTTTCTTTCTCCTCACTTCATCATCAATGCGGCAGCCGAGGTCATGGGGTAGCCCTGGCAGGCGTGTACACGGTGCCACATGGCTGCTTATGTGTGCGGGTGTGTTTATGAGAACAGGAGGGCCTCCTCAGTCCTACCTGAACCCACAGACAATTCAGAGGCAAATCTTTTCCCATTTAGAACTGTCTGACCTTGGGCAAGGTCCAGAGGTGTTCCAGCTGCTGAACATTTTCCCTTTCTGGAAGGAAATGAGAATTTGTGAGCAGTGATATGGGGTCTTGGCTGAACAAGGAGCCAAACAAGGCCGCACCCAAAGCAGGAATAACCGAAAGTTTAGGCTCTAAGAAAATTGTCTCCTGCCACAGCTGGGGTTACAAAATCATAGAAGCAACAAAGCGAGAGACTTTGGATGGGGTACGCCACGGCTTCAGAGCCCTGGGAGTCTTCTCAACACATCCTTCCTCTGGGCCAGAGCAATAGCACAGCAGAGAGAATATTTTTGCCTTGTATGCAACAGACCTGGGTTTGATCCCCAGCATCCCATGTGGTACTCTGAGCCCTGCTAGGAGTAATTTCTGAGCTCAGAGCCAGGATTAAACCCTAAGTGTCATTGGCCCAAAACCAAACAAAATAAACAAACAACAACAAAAAAGATCTCAGAAAAGGGTAGGAGCTAAATGGTCCAGAAAGTCAGGTCCTTGCCTTGCACACAGCCAACCCAGGTTCAATCCCTGGCATCCTTTGGTCACAATCAGGAGTGATTGCTGAGTGCAGAGCCAGACATAATTCCTGAGCATTGTTGAGTGTGGCCCAATAATCAATAAAAATACGCATTGGGGCCAGAGAAATAGCACAGCAGTGGGGTGTTTGCCATGCATGCGGCCCACCTGGGAGGGACCCAATTTGATTCTCAGCATCCTATATGGTTCCCCAGCCTGCCAGGGGTGATTTTTGAGTGTAGAGCCAGAAGTAACCCCTGAGCACAGCTAGGTGTGGCCCAAAAACTAATCAATCAATAAAGTTTAAAAATAGGTCAATAAAAATAAGCATTAAAATAAAATCTCGGGGCCGGAGAGATAGCGTGGAGGTAAGGCGTTTGCCTTTCATGCAGGAGGTCATCGGTTCGAATCCCGGCGCCCCATATGGTCCCCTGTGCCTGCCAGGAGCAATTTCTGAGCCTGGAGCCAGAAATAACCCCTGAGCACTGCCGGGTGTGACCCAAAAACCACAAAAAAAAAAAAAAAATCTCTTCAGGGGCCGGAGAGATAGCATGGAGATGGGGCATTTGCCTTGCATGCGGAGGGACGGTGGTTCGAATCCCAGCATCCCATATGGTCCCCTGAGCCTGCCAGGAGTGATTTCTTTATTTTTTTAATTAATTAATTTATTTATTTGGTTTTTGGGTCACACCCAGCAATGCTCAGGGGTTACTCCTGGATCTATGCTCAGAAATCACTCCTGGCAGGCTCAGGGGACCATATGGGATGCTGGGATTCGAACCACCAACCTTCTGCATGCAAGGCAAATGCCTTACCTTCATGCTATCTCCCCAACCCCTCAGGAGTGATTTCTGAGCATAGAGCCAGGAATGGCCCCTGAGTGCTGCTGGGTGTGACCAAAAACCAAAAATAAATAAAATAAAATAAAGTCTCTTCAAACAGACCTGACACTGCAGCAGACCTTGGTTCTTCAAAACCTTCACAGCGGAACTCAAGAGAGCATCAACATCAGATGAAATAAGGCCTGAGAGCCAGGTTTTATATAACCCTTTAGGGACTGTGGGGCCCAGTGACAGAGCATTATCCTGGCGATGAGACCAGTCGAGGGCCTGTGCATGTAAAAGGCCAGCGAGATCCCGAGTTTGCTCCCCAGACTAGGCCTACATGCCCAAGCATGATCCATGTCATAATGAAGTGTGTGACCACTGGTCACAGCAGAAACAACAAAGGGCAGGGTGGGGAAGGGCATCCTGTGGCAGAGCTTAAGGTGACAACTTTCCAGAGAGGTCTTGTCTCAGGAGTGAACCTGAGATTCCTTTCAGCTGACTAAACAGTGACACATGGAAGTCTAAAAGGAAAGCATCAAGTCGTCCCCTGTCTCAGAGAGGACTTTAACCCACGCCCCCTCACAAAACACACTGCGGGGTGGGGGCTCATGGGGCACACCTGGAGATTCCCGCCCACCACTGTCTGGCTGACTATCCAAGGTGACAGCCAAAGGTACGGTCTCCCAAATTCATGCTGCCCGGCTTTCACTTCAGGCCTCATCACTATGACAAATGTCACAAGAGTTCACAGTCTGCTCAGGATTAGAGGAAAGCCATTCAATAACGGTCAAAATAATTTTTTTGGCTTATAAAAATGTTGCATACAGGCTGGAACAGTGACACAAGCAGTAGGGCATTTGCTTTGCACACACTGACCTAGGGCGGACCATGGTTCGATCCCCCGGCGTCCCATATGGTCCCCCAAGCCAGGAGTGATTTCTCAGCACGTAGCCAGGAGTAACCCCTGAGTGTCACTGAGTGTGGTCCATAAACAAACAAAAAAATGTTGCACACAGAACGATTGGGATTGGCACAGGACAGATGACCAGAAAGTCCCTCATCTCACTGAAGCCACTCTTGAGCCCTCCATCACCCTAAAAGAGGCTCCCTGAAAATGCCTCAGTAACTAAACAATACAAACAAGTTAGACTGGTTTTATTTTTTCCCCCTAAGTTTACGAGAACAGCCTTACATTATTCTTGATCTGTTGGATTCCTAATGATCCACTTCAAGTCATTTTAATAAGAACAAAACGGGCAGGATCACTGTGTTTTGTTAAAAAGTTCACCGACCCTGAGAACACTAAGTGTTCTGAGCGTAGTTGTCTTAAGTTCAAAAACAAGAAAAGAAAAGACTCCGAGGTTGGTTTAAGAACTAAACAACAAAGAGGAGAGCCATCTTTGATGGAATCAAAGCAACGCATACACAGCAACACAGCATCTGATTTGATACGAAACACGAGAGTAAGTAAAAAAAAAGCACCGAGAATAAAAACAAATTATGAATTTATAACTATAGGTTAGTAACAACAGTATTATTTTTTTCACCGCTGACATGAATTCCATTCGGATGCAAGGTGTGGAGAAAGCGGGTTGGCATGGCTGTTTTAATATGTTACATATTTATTTGGCAGTCTGGCTTCCACAGAACGAGGTATCCTGATGCTCAGACTAAAGTAGACAGAACAAGCTATGAACTAAAGTCCACTACAGGATGGAAAAAAACCACCAGGCCACCAAACCAAAGGCAGTGAGGGGGATGTTAGAGAAAAGGATATCCAGGAATACAAGTGATTTCCACAGACAGTTTTACTGTGTGTGTATGTGAGTGTGAAGTGTGTGTGTGTGTGTGTGTGTGTGTGTGTGTGTCCACAATTGGCAGTAAATTAGGGCTTACTCCTGCCTGCCTCTACACTCAAGAATCACTCTTGGTGGGGATCAGGGAACCAGATGGCATGCTGGGGATAGAACCCAGTTCAGGCCCTCCAAGGCAAGCACCCTTTCCACTGCATTATCGCTCCAGGCCCCACTGTGTGGTTTGGAATCAATCCTTCCTGAGAGTGGGGGCTGGTGGTTTTTTTCTGCAGAGAAATAACATGCATTTTAGGCTCTCCATGTCCCCATCTGATTAGCTGCCACTGATGTACCCAGATAAGCATGGCTGAGTCCTAAAAGCCTTTCCCGAGAGACAGTGAAATATGAATTTGATAGAATTTTCATACGATAGCCTTTTCTGTTTCAAGAGATAATTCTTCTTTTAGCCATTCTTCTGCCGCTTAAAAATATTAAAAGCGCTCTGAGATGATCATCATAGAAGGATACAAGGACCAGAGGCGGGCTGAATTGTCTAGCTAACCTGTGGCCCGCCAACCCCATTTACAAGTCACTAAATTCCAGGAGTTTCCCCCACCACACTCTCCTTTGCTAGAAATCAGAGGAATATAAGAAGGCAGCATCAGGAAGTTGTGCTTTCACTTAGAAATAAATAACCATAAACTGAAATGCAACGATGATTAACCACTAATTAAATAAATTAGGTCTAAGTACTATATGGTTAGATAATTAGACCCTAAATAACAGTAAATTGCTTGAAATTAGGCTAGTGCTGCTGGAGTGTTGATAAGTGCATTGGTTTTTGTTTTGAGTACAAGTCTTAAGATTTTTGAAAAACCTTGTTTACCCAATACGCTCGACTCACCAGAAAAGGAACACAATGACCCAATCAGGGAAGCATGCCTGACATCTAGTGGAGGCCTGAGGCACTGCTAAGTACATGACGTTATGTTTTAAGGAAAACACAAAAAGGGGGTGGGGTGAGTGAAGAAGGGGGGCAGAGGCATGTTTACATAGATGCTGGTAGTATCTGTCATTCTTTCAAAGCATTCTAAGTGTCCAACAAACACCAGCTAATCTTTTTGGCAATGGGAACTTAGTGGGGAGTAAGATAGAACCCCAGTGTTTTTATAGTTCAAGACTGTGAGAGAATTTTTTTTTTTTCGGGGAGGGGGAATAATTGGGCCACACCTGCTGGGTTCAGAACCTTGCAGTTTTGAGATGGGGTGTTATAGGTGATGCCAAGGATCAAATCAGGAATGGTCATGTGTAAGGCATTACTCACTATTATTAGTTTTTCAGCCCCCAATTTTGAGGAGATTTCACTATGAAGCTTCACTCAGAAGCGCTTTCAACACTGTTTTCTAAAGCTACAATCTGAGGGGCTGGAGCAATAGCATGGAGGTAGGGCGTTTGCTTTGCATGCAGAAGGACAATAGTTTGAATCCCAGCATCCCAGATGGTCCCCAGAGCCTGCCAGGAGCGATTTCTGAGTATAGAGCTAGGAGGAACCCCTGAGCACTGCCGGGTGTGACCCAAAAAACAAAAATAAAATAAATAAATAAATCTACAATCTGAGATAATTAGATAAATTTGATTATTGCTGTTGTTCAGAGAAGTACACTGCTCTCCTGGTTTCTAATCTACTTTTTCTTCTATCATATCTTCTGTCTATTTTTCAGTCAAGATATTAATGTCAGTAAACTCAAATCTGCAAAGACTTGAAGAGGAACAAACATTTACTCAAAGGAGACATCCAGATGGCCAGTGGGCATACGGGAAAATGCTCGTCATCATCAGATTATCAGGGAAATGCGAATCAAATTCAAATCAAATTATCAGGGAAATGCTAATCTCACACCAGTGGAACTGGCACATACAATATTTCTCACCCTATAAGACACACCTGACCATAAGACGCACGTTGGTTTTAGATGAGGAAAACACAAAACTAAATATTCTAAAGCAAATGGTGCAATGCGAGACACCATCAGGAGACCGCGGCTGGGAGCAACCAACCTGGAAGGCTGAAGTATATTTACAATATGCGAGTCCACAGCTGGTTAAACACATTTACCTAACTTTTTTTTACATCAGAAAATTAAAAAAAAATTTTTTTAACACTCAGGCTTCAGCTTCAGGCAGCATTTGCTCCATAAGATGCACAAATATTTTCCCCCATCTTTTTGTGGGAGAAAAGGTGTGTCTTATGGTACGAAAAATATGGTATACCTAAATATGGGCAACAACCAGTGTTGGGAAGAGGAGAAGGTGCAGTGAACAAGGAGTCCTTGTCACTCCTGAGGAGGACATTGTCCAGCTCAGTTTCCAAGGAAGGCCATAGTCAGAGGCCTCAAACTAGTAGGAACGATTCTCCCATTGGACCCAGTGATTCCATTTCTTGGCATCTACCACCAAAACACACCAACATTAATTCAAAGAAATACAAGCACACCTAATGCAGGGCTTACTTAGCGTCAGAGCCAGGATATGAGAACAATCCAAATGTTCAACATTAGGAGGAATGGATAAAGAAGTTGTAGTATGCGTAATCACACAATCAAATATTACACAGTGGCGAAAAGGGATGAAATCATGCCGTTGGCTGCAACATGGATGGAACTAGAGGCTCAGTCGGGTAAAGAGACGTAAGTCAGAGAGAACAGGGGCAGTTATGAGATGAACCCACTCAAAACCAGAGAAAAGGAAAAATGGAATAAATCTTTGGTACTGGATGACAAAACTCGGACTACCAAACAGTGGAAGGGAATGGAAAGGCCTATAAGTGATAGAGGGACACGGGAGAAGATTCTGGGTGCTTTGGTGAAGGAGTACTGACTATGTACACCAATGTTATAAATGATAACATTATTGTAATTATGTCACCTAAATGCTCAAAAAATTTTAATCTCTATACTGTGTCAATAATGAAATATCAGCAATTAATATTGAAATTGTCTTTATCTTGTACCTGGTTTCATTTCCAATTTTTTTTGGGGGGGTAGCTCCCACACTGTGCTCAGGAACCCTGGGAGGCCACACCTAGTGGTGCTAGGTGGGGGAAGGGGCATATGTGGTCAGGGATAAAATGGGGGACACCCCTGTACCATCTATCTCCCTGACTCCTCTAATGGCACTTTTTTTCTTTTGGGGGGTCACACTCCTTTGATACTCAGGGGTTACTCCTGACTATGCGCTCAGAAATGGTTCCTGGTTTGGGGGACCATATGGGACATGGGTGGATAGAACTGCGATCTGTCCTAGGTTAGCACATGCAAGGCAAATGCCCCACCACTTGCACCAAGGCTCCAGTCCCTCCAATGAAGCTTTAATCTTATTTCTAGGCATGCAGAATGTCAGAATCAAAGATTTCTGTGATGTGCTTGCAAATGTTCTTCCACCTGCAGTACCACTGGCACTGCCAAAAGGGCCCTTTCTCAACAGCTTCTGAAAACCCTCTCTCTGGCTTTATTTCTATCTGTGCAGGCTCCCATTTCCACTGGATTTTTTTTTTTAATGAAAAATCCAACATATCACTCTTTATTAGCTTCCCTCAACTCTGAGTAATGTTTAACTCCGAGGCAGCATTTACCTGACACTGCAACCTCTTTGCTCCAAGTTCTGCTCCTATGACCAAGCAAGCTCCTCTATAACTGAACAAGATCCTCCCATGGCTCTCCTCAAACCTACCTCAGCAGCAATGCTAAGACTTCAAGGTAGGCATTACTCTCCGCAAAGGTTTCTCTAAATCTGCCAGAAGGTCACTACCCATATTCAGGACAAATAAATGTAGTGAGATGATGGCAATTCTTTCTCAGATCTGCAAAGTGGGTACTTAACTACTAAAAGAATGGGTGAATTAACCTTCCTTCCAAAATCAGCAGGCAAAAAAAAAAAAAAGGAACTGAGAAAAAGTTAGGTTTTCAAAAAAAAAATAAACTTAAATTCTTATCATACCTGAGAAAAAGAAAAAACAATAAATGCAAACATATTTAGAGACAAAGATATTTTAAACTTGAGAATTTAAAAAACCCTTAAAACAAAGGACCAGAGAGATAGCATGGAAGTAAGGCATTTGCCTCACATGCAGGTCGGTGGTTCGAATCCTGGCTTCACATATGGTCTCCTGAGCCTGCCAAGAGTGATTTCTGAGAGTAGAGCCTGGAGTAACCCCTGAGCACTGCCAGGTGTGACCCAAAAATAAAAATAATAATAATAAAATTAAAAAAAGACCTTTCTGAGGGCTGAAATGATAGTAAAGAAAGTAGGGAGCTATTCTTGCATGTAAAAGACCCATATTTGATCCCCAGTTTCCCATATGGACTCCTTAGCCCACTAGGACTAATTCCTGAGCACAGAGCGAGGAGTAGTTTCCGAGCACTGCCAGATGTGGCTCAAAAATTAAAAAAAAAATCTAAGAAAGAGTTAGAAATTACTCTTCACCAATGTGCATTTTAGTTGTACTCTATTTGCATTTTGGATTCTTTTTTTTTTTTTTTTTTTTTTTTTGGTTTTTTGGGCCACACCCGTTTGACGCTCAGGGGTTACTCCTGGCTATGTGCTCAGAAATCGCCCCTGGCTTGGGGGGACCATATGGGACGCCGGGGGATCGAACCGCGGTCCTTCCTTGGCTAGCGCTTGCAAGGCAGACACCTTACCTCCAGCGCCACCTACCCGGCCCCGCATTTTGGATTCTTAACACTGAATTCTAAGCTTATTGTTTATAGCTAAAATCTCTTTTTTCTGAAAGAAACTGTTCTACAAACTGAAATGATCTGAAAGGAAACTTTTTCAAAGGACAGATTCCAGTCACCTCAGAATACTAATTCAGTTAACGTAGGAATCTATACTTTTTAAAGCTGAGTGATCCTGGTATCCATCAGATGTGGGAACCATTGGTATGTGGTAAATGTAGGTGAGAACCTACAATAATCACATTTAAAAGGACATTAAAAATTATTTTGTGGGCCTGGAGAGATAGCACAGCGGCATTTACCTTGCAAGCAGCCCATCCAGGACCTAAGGTGGTTGGTTCGAATCCCGGTGTCCCATATGGTCCCCCGTGCCTGCCAGGAGCTATTTCTGAGCAGACAGCCAGGAGTAACCCCTGAGCACCGCCGGGTGTGACCCAAAAAAACAAAAAAAATTATTTTGTATTTTTTCTCTGACAGCTATAAGTCTTACTAAATATTCCCTTATACAGTGATGATTCTAACCACTTTTTATCTTCTCTTTATGAACTGTTCAACAAGGAAATTTGGTGAAAGAGTCCCCCAGTTTAATGTTTATGATTGAACCATGTCATGGGGATTGTTGGACTTGTTCTTACAGCCCCCATATGCGCCAATAACGCCACTTGGCATTGCTCCTTTTTTGCATAGGCACATTAAAATGGGAAAATACTATACATACAAATAAGATCCTATCTAATAGAGATTGGAACACACAAATCTTGTAGTGCAAAGGGACCTTATACGCTGAACATTGACATAACGATCTGGCACAGGCCTCAGAAGAAAGGGCATTTTCCATTCACCCCTGAACCAGGGAAGCCATCCACAAAACATCCAGGTTTGTCTATAATATCACTTGGAAGCAATCCTCTACCACGGAAGACCCTACCACTGTTCAGACATCAACCTGCTCAAGAGACTTCCCTTAACACTGAGAAGACTTAACAACAACAACGACCTGCTTACAGGACAGGGCTTCCTGCATTACCCTTTAATTGTGAGGTAAAACGAGAGGACACCCATGCCCTGACTTCAATGTAGGATATACAGATTCCAGGATCTTTAATACAGAAACATGATACCAACAACAGAGACTGTGTGAAAAATAAAAATGTGTTGGCACTATAGACAATGTCTTGGGTTGGACGATCTAGCTTGCCTGGAGCCTAGAGTTGGTCTTATGCCAGGAAACTTCAGGGGTAGGGTCTCTTTGTATTTAGGCCAAGGTTATTCCTTTCCATGCCCCTCATATTTTGGTGGGCCTATGCAAACAATTGCCACTCTAACACCGTTTTTATTGTGCTCCTTTGACTCTAATCCCTTAAAAAAAACATTTAAAATTTGAGGTTAACAAGCTAATATGCATGTACAGGAAATGTAAAAAATACTATGCCTCTCATGTTTAAGGAGTTACGTAAGTTTTATGGCTTTAGATTGCCTTGTGTGCTGTTAAGAAATATAATGTGTTACAATCTGGGGACTTGAGGGACAAAGTAATTGTACATGGATTCTGTTTTATTTATCTTAATGTTCTTTGGCTGAAAGTTCAAAGTTAAGATATCAGCAAGGGGACTTCTGAGAATTATGTTATGGGTGATTGTCCTTCCACTGTAACTTTACCTTGTCCTCTTTCTTTGCATCTTTGTTCTCATAATTAAAAATTAAAAATTAAAAAAAATTATTGAGAGCCTGGAGCATAGTACAGGTAGGGTGCTTGCTTTGCAAATGGCTAACATGGATTTGATCCCTGGCATCTCATATGGTCCCCTGTATACTTCCAGGAGTAATTCCTGAGTACAAAGCTATTGGGCACAGCCAGGCAAGACCCAAAAAGAAAAAAAAGTCCTAAGCACATCAAAAATAAAATGTATTATTCAAAGTTTCATTGGAATCTAACAAGAATACTAAATAGGCCTTTTGCCAAGTGGCCTGCATTCTTTTTTTTTTGTTTTTGTTTTTTTGTTTGTTTGTTTGCTTTTGTTTTTGGGTCACACCTGGCAGTGCTCAAGGGTTCCTCCTGGGCTCTAAGCTCAGAAATCGCTCCTGGCAGAGGACCATATGGGATGCTGGTATTCAAACCACCATCCTTCTGCATGCAAGGCAAACACCCTACCTCCATGCTATCTCTCCAGCCCCAGTTATTGTATTCTTGACTTAAGAATAATTTAGAGGGAGAGTTGCCACAACTGAGCCAAACAAGGTAAACTCAATCTCTACACCCACATTTCTGGAACCTTCTTGGGATGGAGGCAGGTGGAGTCCTCACCTCGCTGCAAGGCCCAGTGCTCCACCCACATCCGCTTCGGCTGGCATATAAACAGCCCAGTTGAGATGCCACCTACTGGATCTGAGTTCAGCAGCTCCTGGAACATGTGACTGCATACATGGCTATATCTCTAAAGTTCACCGTTCTTTTTTTTTGGGGGGGGGGTCACACCCAGTGATGCTCAGGGGTTACTCCTGGCTCTGTGCTCAGAAATTGCTCCTGGCTATGGCTTGGGGTACAGAACCACTGCTCTCAATAGCAGGCCAGAAACTAACACTGCAAGCTGTTAGCTCCACCAAGTGGAACCACAGCAGCCTTTATTAGGAAAAACAAAGCCCACCCCCAAGGGGAGGGGGAAAAGCCAGATGAGGAGACAATGGGAAACATCTTTTTGTTTTGTTTTGTTTTTTGGGCCACACCTGTTTGATGCTCAGGGGTTACTCCTGGCTATGCACTCAGAAATCGCCCCTGGCTTGGGGGGACCATATGGGACACCGGGGGATCAAACCGCGGTCCGTCCTACACTAGCGCTTGCAAGGCAGACACCTTACCTCTAGCGCCACCTTCCCGGCCCCGGGAAACATCTTTTTAACATGCAAACCAAAGGAACCAATTGAGAGACATCTAAATAGAAGGCAATATGAGAACCAATCCAAAGGCCTTTACCAACAGATGGTGGATCTAGAAACTGAAGCAGTGGAACCCTTGTTGAATGTCCTATGCGCCAATGCACAACAGATTCTAGGTAACACCTCCTCCATCCTGGACTGAACCATGAAACTAAGGGCTGATTTTCTAAAGACTGAGTCTGTCAAAAGCAGCACCTGTGGTATATAGTCAAAGATTTCTGGATAAACCTCAAATATATATTATTTACTAAAGTAATACCATAGGGAAGAATTGTGGAGAACAGGATACTCACTGATTTCTTTCTTAATTTTTTTTTTTTTTTTTTTTTGGTTTTTGGGCCACACCCGGTGACGCTCAGGGGTTACTCCTGGCTATGCGCTCAGAAGTCGCTCCTGGCTTGGGGGACCATATGGGACGCCGGGGGATCGAACCGTGGTCCGTCCTAGGGTAGCGCAGGTAAGGCAGGCACCTTACCTTTAGCACCACCGCCCGGCCCCTTCTTTCTTAATTTTAATAATATGCTTTATTTAACCCGACGTGTCCAGAACACCAATAGAAAATCCACTGTGATCAATAAAATATACTTAGTAATGAGTCAATATCCCCAGTGTTTATTTTACACCTGAAACATATCTCAAATCTGGAGTCGCATTTTGAGAACTTAAGAGTCATTTAAGTTGTGTGGCTGACATCTTAGACAATGTCAAGCTAGGGCTCTACATAGCTTAAATAAATGGTTAGTCAATGTTTATTTTAAAAACAAGAAAACCAAGAGAAATTACAGAACAATTTAACTCATAAGCACCTAGCCAAAATCTAATCAAAACATTAATACTGCAATTGGGCAATCAATTAAAAAGGTCAACTGTATTTGCTCCAAGAATGCATGGGTGTTCCAACAATATAGGACTAAAATGTTTGAGTGGTTTGAGTGGAGAGCACATACCTGCCAGGTATGAGGCCCTAGGTTCGATGCCCAGGACAACATAACCCAATGAGTTATCTCCAGGTGTGGACCCTCACAAAGTTATATTTTTTAAATATATATATATATTTTTTCGGGCCACACCGGGTTGATGCTCAGGGGTTACTCCTTGCTACGTGCTCAGACATTGCCCCTGGCTTGGGGAGACCATATGGGACGCCAGAGGATTGAACCACGGTCCTTCCTTGGCTAGCGCTTGCAAGGCAGACACCTTACCTCTAGCGCCATCTCACCCTTTTTTTTTTAAATATATTTTATTTAAACACCTTGATTACATACATGATTGTGTTTGGGTTTCAGTCATGTAAAGAACACCACCCATCACCAGTGCAACATTCCCATCACCAATGACAAAGTTATATTTTTAATTTAAAAATAACACACAATAGGGGCTGGAGAGATGGCATGGAGGTAAGGCATTTGCCTTGCATGCAGAAGGACAGTGGTTCGAATCCCGACATTCTATATGGTCCCCTGAGCCTGCCAGGAGCGATTTCTGAGCGTGGGGCCAGGAATAACCCATCAGCGCTGCTGGGTGAGACCCAAAAAAAATACAATACTAAATAACTGCATATAATAAACTTAATGCAGAAATATTAATGAATTTTAAAAACTCAAAGCAAAAATAAAGCACACTCAGTCAGGAATAAAAAAAAATTTACTTGATAAATCATTTCATCAAATAACATACTAAATGATGTCTTTGCGTTCAGGAGTCCCCAAAGGGACAAGAACTAAAAGTAACATGAATAACATACTATACCATTTCTACTCAGTACTGTACTGGAGGTTACAGCCAGCAAATTAAGACCTAAATTTAAAAAATATGATCAATATTTAAAAGTACAAGGAGTGAGAGGTAAGAAACAAATCTACCTTTATTTGCAGGTGATATAATTATAGAAAACTAAAAAAACTTAAGTACAAATTATAGAAGTAAAAAACAAGCAAAATGGTTAGATAGTGGATTAAAATACTAAAATATTTGCATTTCCATACACCGACAACTGCCAAGATTCAAAATGAGACACTATTTATACAACTGCATACACTTGCCAAAACTCATTTGGTAAAACACGCCACTTAAGTGGTTGCACTTTATTGCATATAAATTATACTTCCCAAAAAATCTGTAGAAAAAAAGTATTATTGGGGTGGGGGGGGCAAAGACACAGTACAAGAGTTAAAACATTGGTAGGAAAAAAATAAGAACAGAACTAAATATCGAAGCCAAAGTCAATGACCATTGAATCAAGAGACCTAAACTTTAACAATCTAAATTTAAATGGGCCTGTTACACTGGCAGGCCAGGAGGCAGAGGGTGGTGGTAGAAGATGCACTCTCATTTCATTATTGGAGGGAGGTCGACAGTGGTGGTGGGTATGGCTCTGACTCACTATATATTTGAAATTCATCTATGAAGGATTTTGTAGATCACAATGGTTTCAATTTTTTTTTTAAAAAAGTTAAGGCATTGCCTTGCATGCAGCAGATCCTGGTTCACTCCTCAACATCTCATATCAAGTTCCCCAAACACAGCCAGGAATGATCCCAAAACACAGAGCCCTGAGCACAGTGGTGTACCCTCCCAAAATACACAACAAGCAAAAAAGTACTATTTGCAATAATGACAACAAATTAATGTAACATTAAAGAAGACCGTCTGAAGCAAAATATTATATGACTACTGAAAGGAATTGTATGATATCTAGATAAGTGGAAAAACATTTCATTAACAGAAGGCTGAATAATGAATGAATTTAATACTACAAATTCTTCCTAATTTGATCTTTAGAATCAATGAATTTCTCATCAAAGTCCAACAAATTTCCTGGGAGACTCAGGAAGGTGATTTTTTAATTTATATGAAAAAGCAAAGAAAAAGAACAGACCAGATTTCCCTGAATAGGGTCAATTTATCCCTGAAAGCCATGAGGACAGCAAAACACTGGCACAGGTAAGATCTAGCCAATGGAAAAGACCAGAAAGCCTTGTCTGGTGCCACCAGCCCTTGCCTCTCTGCAAAACCCACTGCAGACAATGGTGGCAGGAAATGACAGATTATCCATAAATAAACCAGAGACAAACTCAAATAAACTCAAATGCAAAGAGACAGAGAATCAGATAGGCTGTATCACCTCATAGATGAAAATCCATTCCAGGTAAATAAAAGACATATATATGCTAAGCGAAATAAGTCAGATGAAGAATGATAATTTTATTCACATGTGTTAGCACAAAGGGACAAACAAAACAAACTTTCAGTGAGGTAGAAACAAAGCTTGATGGTCATCAGGAGGAGTAGGGGAATGGGGCAGATGAACCACATAAAAGAGATCAATTGTTGGGTGATAGATGCAAAGCAGACTTTAGGCGTGATTACAATGCAGTCCACACAGATGGCAGAATGAAACTTAAATATTAGTCCAGCATTTCTCACTGGGGGCCTCCTAGAATATCCCACATGGACCAACGGTGAAAACTGCATAAATAGGGGGCCTGGGCATGAGGGCCAGCAGGTAGGGCAGATGAGTCACAGGAAAAAAACAGGGTTGGCAGTGGAGAAAAGTTTGAGAAAAAATGGCTATGAACCAATGTACTTAAAAACCACCACCACAACAACAACAACAAAAAAAAAATGGAAAGGGGTAGTTTTAAAAAAATTAAGCAAGAGAAAGAAAAAGGAATGATGCAGGAGGAAGAGGAAGTAGGAGAATGAGGAAGCAAAGACAAGATGAAGCTATTACTAGGAGCTGGCAAGGGTCTTTTATTTTAGGTGTAATAAAATAATGTCCATTTGGCTCTGGTCACGAGACATGTAATTGGCTTGTGCAAAAGTCCTGGGGTCTATGCTTGGCATCATACAGTCCCTCACACACCACAGGATGTAAACCCCCACACTCAGAGATGATAAATACAAATTAAAAAAAAAGATGAACACTAACAAGTAAGAGAAAATATGAACTATTCTAAGCAACAAAAAGATTAAACGTGAGAAGGAAGATCCACTATAGCTGCTGGCAGGGGAAGACGTCTGTGTTCACAGGAAGATACTCTGAGTTCGTGGCCTAAATGTTACCACCTCATACATAATCATTGTGCCCCACTTTTTCTTTTTGGGCCACACCTGGTGATGCTCAGGGCTTATTTCTGGCTCTGTACATAGGGATCACTCTTGGCGGGATTGGGGGACTATATGGGGGGGGGGGCGCTGGAATTGAACAAGGGTCTGCTGAGTGCAAGGAGAGTGTCCTTTCCTGCTGTGCTATTTCTCTGGTGCTGTTGCACCCTATTTTTTAGTAATAATATCACAATTTTTTAAAGGCTTCACAAAGAGGTTATTCTCCACTTTTGGGGGGGAAGAAAGAATTGGCAGACAAAATTTGATGACTGGACAGTGAAATGTAGTAACAGGAGACAGAAGGATAAACAAGCATGTCAAGTGTCCAAGAAAGTCCATCTATGACAGAACCACTGGGGCCTGCCTGGGAGTGTTCAGAGATGAACACTCAGAGATGGGCTGTGGGAAGTGTAGTCACAGAGATCATGGACACTGTGATGGCACAAAAGGACCACCAGCACCTTCACACCACCTGGGTCCAGTGACACTGTAACACTGTCACAAACTGGCAGGTTTAAGCTGTGACTCAGAAGACTTCATGATGGCTACAGACCATCAGTTCTGACTGGTGCTGTCAAATATAAAAGAGTGACACAGACATCGAAGTTACAGACAGGAGGAAAGAGACTAATCTAATCTAGTTCCCTTCGATTACATGGTGGAATAGAAAGAAATAACAGAGACAGAGCTTAAGGACAATATTGAGGGGTCTCAGGATTTGGCTTGTGGTGGAGCACACGACTACCTGGGTGGATGAGGTCTCAAGTCTGACTCCCAGCCTCAGAAGAATGGAGGCTTCCCTCTCTCTGCCACCACAACCAAGATTATGGTTTCAAGGCATAAAGGTGAGCTGGAGACATAACATGGCAGGTAGGGCGCTTGCCTTGCAAATGTTAGACTGGGATTTGGCCCCTGACACCCTATATGATCCCCTAAGCATGCCAGGATTAATTCCTGAGTGCAGAACCAGGAGCAATCCCTGAGCATCACCAGGTGACCCCCAAAACAAACAAATAAGTAATCAAAGCACCAAGGTACCTAACTCAGGAAATGAAAGAATAATTATGAAAAACTGGGCTGGGCTCCTTCAGAGTTAAAGATGAACTGGGGTCTTCACACCTCACACAGGACCCCAAATGCAGGTCAAGAAACTGTGCTTACGACAGCTTGTTCAGAGTTGGGAAAAGGAACCTCTAGTGGCTCTCAAGCCCACGCAGAGCACAGGGGAGTGTGGGTGGATGGGGTGCACTTCATTAGAGCCTCCGAGTATGCAGAATTTTCAATTCATATGCATGTCCTATTTTAATATCTTACTGCACGGGGAAAAGAAAAGACGTCAAGAGCCCTGAGAATCCTTTCTGTCAAACTCCCTTCCATGAAGGTGGGAGTCGAAAATGAATGCCTCCACCGACAGCAACACTTCCAAGCAACTGACGGTCCAAAACTCTACCACCTTGGGGCTTGGGTGAGCTCAAGTGCAGGAGAACACGCCTAGCATGTATGAGACCCGAGCTGGAACCCTGGCACCATGTGCCCTTGTGCCCACTGCCAGGTGTGAGCCTATTGCAAAATTCCATTATGTGGGACCAGAGACATAGCACAGCAGGTAGGGAGCTTGCTTTGCACACAGCCTACCCAGGTTCGATCCTTGGCACCCACAATGGCCGTGTTGCCGACCAGGAGTGATTTCTGAGCGCAGAGCCAGGAGTAAACCCTGAGCAACACCGGGTGTGGACCCCAAACTAAAAACAAACAAACCATCACTTTTAACCAGCAGCATGTAGCTAATTAAAATGTTCACTTAGAGGGAACAAATCCACTTAGGATGGCCAGGCTGAGCACCGGCACTGCATGTGAAAAGCCTGGATTTAATTCCCAACACCACATGGTCACCCCAAAGAGGTTTTACACTTTTGAGAGCAAATGCAGCACAGAGTCAGGAGTGGCTCCTGAGTACCACAGAGTATTTACAACAAAACCCACAAAACAGAACAAAATAAGCAAAAGCGAAACGAACTACATAAATAAAAGGCAGAAGAAAATGTCTTTTGTTTTTTATTTTATTTTTTTTTTTTTTGGTTTTTGGGCCACACCCGGCGGTGCTCAGGGGTTACTCCTGGCTATCTGCTCAGAAATAGCTCCTGGCAGGCACGGGGGACCATATGGGACACCGGGATTCGAACCAACCACCTTTGGTCCTGGATCGGCTGCTTGCAAGGCAAACGCCGCTGTGCTATCTCTCCGGGCCCAGAAAATGTCTTTTGTTCCTTTGCCACCTCACTTCCCTTTCTTTCTGTACCCCTCTGCTCCCCTGGATTTCACTTACTTAACCTGAACTAAAAATACACAAACCCAAGTTTTATTTATAGAGTATAATCTTCCGTGTCCCGACCTCCTCTCAGTACACTGTGTTCCTGGTACTTGCTGCCTAAACTGATCTTTATGTCCTCCCAGGGGTGAGGGGCTGCAGTGAAGGGTCTCAACTGTGGGGTGAAGGGGGAAATTCTGAGCATGGAATGGCCAGGCAGTCACCACCAGCAAACGGGGGTTCACTCAGGCCCCGAGTTCCTGAGACTGTACAAGGGCAATGGGTTCAAGAGCTCTGAGGGGATTTCATGAGCCCAAAGTTCAAAGCTTCACCTTCCCACAAAGTTTTCCAGATGAGAGAAAAAAACTCAGCTCAAGATGGGGCCCAGCGTCTGGACTTACACGATGTTGGCCAGGTCAAGTGGCTTCTCCGGCTGTTCGGGAAAGATGGGGTGCGGGGGCTCTCTCGTGGGCACACATCCCAAAGATTTACTAATGGCATGGCTCAGCTTCTTTGCAGGGGATTTCTGTGGCAGAGGAGAGAAGGGGAGACAGGAAATCAAATCTTCAAACCAACAAGAAAGAATGGATTTCAGAAGAACTTGGTGACCAGAACTGTCTAAAACATGGCCTCAAGCACAAGCAAGATTTCCTTCTTTCTAGCATCCCCCTTGCAACGGACACCTGAGGTGGTTCCCAAGGCCCCTGTTCTCAGGGGCTCTCTCTGAGGGTCTATTATTTTCCTCATTGCCACAATTAGGCCCCACGATGAAGCTCATGCTGACTTTCCCCCGGAACACCTCTATGGACCCTTGTCATCAACTCCTTTTTTTAGGAGAGCAGGAACACTTAGAGTTGCCTAGGGGATCACATGGGATGATGGAAATCGAGCTTGGATTGCCCATGGCAAATGCCTACCCACTGTACTATTGCTCCAGTCCTTCAATTCCCTCTTTTGATGCCTCTGGATTATTTTTGGTAATATATGATTGTCAAATATCTAATCAGAGTCCAATTATTTTCTGGATTAAAATATGTAAAGGACAAGAACATGCTAAAAGGTCATGGGCTTGGGGGTTGGTCCATATCCTCTGGTGCTAGGTCCTTTTCCTGGCCCTGTGTTCAGGGATGGGTGGCCCCTGTTGGAGGTTGGGGGACCATATGTGAGACACCTGGGATAAGAATCAGGTTTGTGGGCCAGAAAGATACCACAGTGGTAGGGCATTTACCTTGCACACAGCCTATCACAGGACAGTGGTTAGAATCCTGACATCCCATATGGTCCCCAGTGCCTGCCAGGAGTGATTTCTGAGCACAGAGCCAGGAGTAACCCCTGAGCACTGCCAGGTGTGGCCCCTCCCCCCCAAAATTATAAAAATCAGGCTTGTGGTTGCCAGTCATATGGAAGGCAAGTGCCTAGCCCGCAAGTATGATCTCTCAGGCCAGCAGATCATGGTTTTCTTGTGTTCGCAAATTGGGTGACTAGCCCTCAAGGTGCCTCTTCCAAGAATATTCCCTCAGGCAAACATGAGGAAGAAAACATGAGCTGCAGAGGGAGGGTCTGGATGCCAGTAGATGCGACCAAGCGTGGCCACCAGCACAGACCATCCTCAGCACACCCAGATGCAAAGCTCCCACGTGCCGAAGGTTCAGACACAAGATGGCATAAATAGAGTGTTTTTGCAGAGTATAGCATGGAGGATTTAATGTAAGTATCTAAGAAAGCAAACCATCTGTCACAACTGAATTACAGAAAAGCTCGCTAAACCTTAAGGCTTTTGGTGGTGCCCAGGCCCTCCTGCATGCAAGGCACATTCTCCACCACCGAGTCACTTTTTGGCAAGAAAGAAGATTCCGAATTTATTGTCCACCAATTTTCTTTAAGTGACACTGCTGCCCAATATTGTCCTGGCAGGACATAAACTGCAAACAACAGCAACAACAACAATAACAACAAAAGTTTAAATACTTCTGGGGGCCGGAGTGATAACACAGTGGGTAGGGCATTTCTCTTGCATGTGGTTTACCTGGGTTCAAGCCCTGTCATCCCATATGGTCCCCCGAGCCCTCTAGGAGTAATTTATGAACGCAGAACTAAAAGTAACCCTGGGAACACTGCTGGGTATATCCCCGAAACAAAACAAAACAAAACAAAGTTTAAATACTTTAGTCTAGGGGTTAAAGAGATAGTTCAGTACATAAGGCACTTGATTTGGATGTGGCCAACTGGTTTCAACCCTCGGCACCCCATAAAGTAGGTGCCCCAAACCCTGCCAGGGTTGATCCCTGAGTGCAAAGCCCTGAGCACTGCTAGGCACTGACCCCAAATCAAAAAACATATAAACAAAATATGGCAGTGTGCTGCCTTTCCATCGTATTTCCATATGTGTCCCTTGAAACAATTTTTTTTAAACTTACAATGTATTTACAACACTGAGTTTCAGGAATAGCACTGTAGACCTTGAGACATGTATAGTTTCAGAGCACCCACTATAAAAGTTCCAGTTCTCATATTCCACGCCCCAAAAAGACCCCTCTCCCATTCTTCCCACGGTCCTCCCGGCGCCTTCCCTCCAGTCTGGCAGTGATTCCGCTGTGGTCTGCTACTTTGCTTACTTGACGATTTATGTTCCACATGAGTGAAACCATCAGGGAATTCTTTCACTTCCCAGTTTCACTGAGTATCATTGCCCCAAGTTCCATGCATTTTTGTCCTAGAAGGCCTGGTTCTGATCATCTTCCATGGCTGAGTGAGTAGAATGCCCAATGGGTAGAAACACCAGAGCTCTACTGCTGCTCTGTTTGGTTTTATTTGCAATTTTTGGAGCTTGGGCCACACCCAGCAGTCCAAGAGCACCACTCCCAGTGAGCTTGGGGACCACTCCGACTCTGTGCTGGAGCGCAGAACCCAAGCCCAAGCTCCTAACCCATAAGGCCTGCATTAGGCCCTCTGAGCCCTGAAACATCACAACTTCTTGATTGCAGATTTTGATTATTGTGAAAAATGCTTTTCTAAACATAGATGCAAATACTCTTTAAAATTAGTGTTTTCAGGGCCAGAGAGATAGCACAGTGGTACAGAGGTAGGGCATTTGCCTTGCACACAGTCAACTCCAGACAAACCAAGGTTTGATTCCTAGCATCCCATATGGTCCTCTGAGCCTGCCAGGAGTGATTTCTTAGTGCAGAGCCAGTAGTAACTCCTCAGCACTGCTGGGTATGGCCCCGAAACAAAAACAAACAAAAATTAATTTTTTCAAAGCCTTCGTCAAAAAGTGCCTAGGACAATATTGTTCTATTATACAGAATTTCCTCTTTAGATTTGTCCTTTGAAGAAAGCTTTTCCAAAGAGATTGCTCAAAAAACAGAACTTGACTGGGCCAGGAAAACAGTTCACAGGACTGGAGCGCAGACTGTGCTAGGGGATTGATCCCCGGCACCAAAAGGGCCCTATGAGCACTGCCAGGTGTTATCCCCAAACCAAACCTATGATAAATGCTCCTGTAAATGAGTGTGATGTCAATCTGATACCACATTCCCACCAGGTTTAACGCTGCTGCGTTTAATGCAAATTAAACAAAAATATGTGTGTGCAGAGGCCAAGTTAACAAATACTTTGTAATCAATGATAATGCCTCTTTCATCAAAAACTGAAGAGAGTGGCTTCAAGTTACTCACCACTATTCCTGTTAATACACTGAGATTTGGAAAAAGTAAAAAACCTAAATGTAATCAAATTTTCTAATAAATCACAAAAGCTAATAAAAACAGAAACTGAGCTTGCTCCCAATATTCCCCCCATTTGCTCCTGCCAGAGCCGGGCTCTGGTATGGCTCTGAGTCTTACTTTAAATCCAGCTCCCACCACAGCCAGCCTCTGCAAACTGCTGACTCCCAGCAGGATAACCCTGGGATGGAGGGGGATCCCCCTAAAAGCTCTGGGGGATACAACCCGTCATGGTCCAGCAGGCCCTGGCACTCAGGCTGCCCAAGGCTGGTACGCTTCTCTGGTCTCCCATCCCCAAGATACGTTTTTGCTCATTTTCCTGCTCATCTCCTCAACCTTGAGCTGCCCTCCTCTCCTCTCCCCTGCACAAAATGGATGCGGCCCAGCATGCTCTCGAAGCCCAGTCACCAAGGATGGATTTTCACAGCTGCTGGTGAACTGGCACCTTGTGACTGATGCATCAGGGAATGTCCACATCCGACCGCCTGTACTTCAGCCTCCTGTTCTGAAACTGCTATGTCATCTGCACAAATTCTTTGTTCAGAAGAAGGTTCTAGATTGCTTTCTTCCTGACCAAACCACAGCAGCTTTATTTTTTTAAATGACGCCAGCATAAGACAGAAGACTTGAGAAAATATCTCACTTCATCTTTACCATTTAATATATCTTCATCTGTGATAGATTAAGTTAAAAATTGAAAGAAATTTATTAGCATTATTCTCTTTGGATTTTGTTTTTTGGGGTCACATCCGGGCAGCACTCAGAAGTTACTCCTGGCTCTATGCTCAGAAATCGCTCCTGGCAGGCTCTGGGGACCATATGGGAAGCCGGGATTCCAACCGCCATCCTTCTGCATGCAAGGCAAATGCCTTACCTCCATGCTATCTCTCCGGCCCGTTTTTTTGTTTGTTTGTTTTTATTTTTGTTTTTGTTTTTTTGGTGAGGATTGGCCACATCCAGCAGTGCTCAGGAATTACTCTTGGTTATGCATTCAGGAATCACGCTGGGCTGCCAGGGATCAAACCTGCTAAGTACCTTGGTTGGCTAGACTATGGCTCTAGCCCCTAATTATTAGTATTATTTCGATCTGAGAACCTTCTGGACATTCTTTCACATGGCTGGTGTAGGACAATTAGTGTACAAACCAAGGGCACCAAAGCAGTTGCCAATACGAAATAACAGAAGCCTCCCTTTGCACCATCCAATATTCTCTAGAAGTATGTGTGGTGTCATTCTAGAAAGCAGTGCTTTCTAAAGCACTGCTTTCTAATCATAATTTAAGATTAAACCCAACTTAATCCCCCTCAAATACAAATGGATAAAATAAGCACTGAAAAATTTATTACAAATAATTTGAGTGTTTGAAGTGATAGCACAGCAGTAAGGCGTTTGCCTTGCACAAGGCCAATCCCAGATGGACAGTGGTTTGAATCCTGGCATCCCATATGGTTCTCTGGGCCTGCCAGGGACAATTTCTGAGTGCAAAGCCAGGAGTAAACCCTGAGCACTGCTGGGTGTGACCCAAAAGCCAAAAAATAAATAAAAAAAAATAATAACAATTTGAGTGTTAACAAGAAAGACTTGGTAAGGGGAATAAAGTTGGGAATAAATATGGGAATTAGAATATTAACTAAGGGCTGGAATGAAACAAAAAAGAATATTTTTAAATTGGGGTGGGAGATAGGAGTTGAGCCACATCTGGCAGTGCTCAGAGGCTGCTCAGAGATCACTCCTAAGCTCTGGGGTTTGTAGGACCATGTGGTGCCGGGATTAAATTTGGGTTAGCTGCATACAAAGAAAAATGCCTTAACTTCTGTACTACCTTTCCATCCCTCTTACTTTTGATACATACATACACACAGATTGTCTTATTAGATTTTGGTAAACATATACAAAAATATTTAACCTCCAAGGGCCAGAGTGATAGTACAGCAGGTAAGGCATTTGCCTTGCATGCAACCTGCCTGGATTTGATTCCCTGCAGACTGTATGGTATTCCCACTCCTGCCAGAAGCAATCCCTAAGCAGAGCCAGGAGTAAACCCTTAGCACTGCCAGAGTGTGGCTTAATCCAACAATCCAACACAACAAAAACATCCACACCAAAAATAAAAACCCACAACTCTCCAAATATTTTAATGGGAGCAATTCCATAATGTTAAGGATATATTTGCACTGTTGCAAAGCAATTTCCAGAACTCTACTGTGTGATGAATCAGAAACTCTATTCCCCTGATGAAAGGGAGGGAGTGTGTTCTTTTTATGACTAAAACCTAACTACAATCATGTTAGTAATCATGGTGCTTAAATATACTATTTTTAAAAAAATTTTTTTTTTTTTTTTTTTTTGGTTTTTGGGCCACACCCGGTAACGCTCAGGGGTTACTCCTGGCTATGCGCTCAGAAGTCGCTCCTGGCTTGGGGGACCATATGGGACGCCGGGGGATCGAACCGCGGTCCGTCTCCTAGGCTAGCGCAGGTAAGGCAGGCACCTTACCTCCAGCGCCACCGCCCGGCCCCAAAAAAAATTTTTAATAAAAAAAAGAAACTATTCCCATTAACCAATCCATGAACCAACTCCTCATGCCCCTCTTCCACAGATCTGGCAAAGACCAGTCTAATTTTTGGTTCATGAATTTGATGATTCTCTAGATCCCTCCTCTAAGGAACCTCAGACTCCTTTGGCATATTCATTTCATGGTATTTTTCTTGTGACACTAAGCAGAATGATCTCATCACTTACCCATGCTGGCACAACCACCAAGGAAATCTCAAGGCTGTCTAATATTCCACTGCATGTACACATCACCACCTGCTGATCATCCCTCTGTCCAACAGTGGACACTTGGTTTACCTTCAAGTTTGAGCTACTGGCAGAAATGCTGCTGAGAACACCAAGTCTATAGGATCTCTTTGAGACTTTTGGTACAATTCCTCTGCATAGCATCTGTCTCCAGAAGTGAAACTGCTGGATCATGTGCTCATTCTGGTTTTAATTTCTGAGGAATCAGCACCCTCGTCTCTGCAGGGGTTCGACCATTTTACGTCCCCTGTGGTGCACCCTGGCTCTAATCTTCTCCCCACATCTGTGCCACAGCCTGCTACTTTTGGAGATTTATTTGAGCCATAGTCATCTCACAGGATGCTACTGTTACTTCATTGTGGCTTGATCAGAGATTGTGAGGGCCTTTTCAGGTGCCTGTTGGCATTTTTTTTTTTTTGGTGGGAGAAGGCACACCTGACTGCTGGGGATTGAATCTGGGTTGGCTGTGTGCAAGTCTAGCACTTACGTTTTATGCCCGATTTCCCTACCACCTCTCTCTCTCTCTCTCTCTCTCTCTCTCTCTCTCTCTCTCTCTCTCTCTCTCTCTCTCTCTCTCTCTCTCTCTCTATCTCTCTCTCATTTCATCTTTAGAGAATAAACATGCAAGTCTTTTGTTTGCTGGTATGGGAACAGCTCACACTCAGCTGTATCATCTTTGGGCCCCTGATCTTTCTTTTGTTTTCTTGTTGCTGTCCGCCACACCTACTGGTGCTCTTGAGGACCAGTGTCATTCCAGTTTGGGGCCACCAAGATCACTCTTGGTGATACTTAGGGCCCAGGTGATGCCAGGGAAGACACCAAGCCTCACACATGACTAGCAGAAGCTTTACACTTGGGCCCAGCTCCACATTTCTATCTTTTTTTGCTGATGAGTTGCAGTTCTTCTATATTCTGCACAGCAGCCCCTAATTAGATCTGTGATATGCAGGCCTTTCCTCCCACAGTTTGCCTTTCCACTCTGCTAACTGTGTCCTTGGATGCAGCTTAATGTCGTCCAATTTACTTTTATTTTTACTGTCCCTACTTTATTTTAATTCTAATGATTTATCTGCACTGTCTCTTAGACTTTCCACATTGGTAGGCATCATTAATCAGGAAATTTGTCTCCTTTCAATTCAAATACTCTTGCTTTCTTGTCCTTGTTTATCAATCTGTTTGGTCTGCCAATAAATGACAGCAACGAGAGAGGAGACTGCAAGTCCCCTTGTTCTGTTTTGGGTCTTGAGAAGAACACAGTTTGCCAGGGCATTGTTTTTCGGCTGTTTTTCTTCGGGACGAGGCAGCACTGCTGGGGAGAACTAGGAGAGGAAGGGTTTGGGAGTTGGCATGGGGCCCTTCCTCCCAATGGTCCACAATGACAAAGTGTCAGGTGAGTGGTGACATGGCACTCATGGCTGGCATAGCCTGCCTGCCTACTCTTCTCCGGTGGGCCATCATAAAGTCTGATAGCACAGCTCAGAACACCATAAACTCTCCCTCCAGAATACTGCCACCCCTTCCAAGTGTGCCACGTTGTTACCCTGCTCTGGCCCTGGGTTATCTAGGGCGTGCTGGTTGGTCAATATCATGTTTGGTGATTTCCCAGGA
The DNA here is from genome assembly GCF_024139225.1 of Suncus etruscus. NCBI lineage: Eukaryota > Metazoa > Chordata > Mammalia > Eulipotyphla > Soricidae > Suncus > Suncus etruscus. The sequence continues at coordinate 90,298,567 of NC_064859.1, forward strand.
CAAGGACACCCAACTTTTTATCTGAGCAACTGTCTCCTGGCCAATCCTCTGCAAGGTGTAGTGCTCTGGGCCCAGAATCCAAGTGGACGTGGCCACTAAAACATTGGCTCTAGATATTTATATTCATAACCAGATATATATAACCAGCTTTTATATTCCTATAGAACAAACATTTTTTGGAAGGGCATTTGAGCCATATTCAGTAATGCTCAGGGATCACTCCTAGCAATACTCAGGGAGCATATGGAATGCCAGGGATCAAACCCAAACCTGGGTCAACGACATACAAGGCCAACACCTTACCCACTGTACTATCACTTTAGCTCACACCTCTGGGTTTAAATTACTGATGTTTATGGGGTTTTATTGAATGCTTTTATGCATCTCAAGAACCAGAGAAGTCACACGGAAGGTATTCATCTTCCATGTGACTGACCCTGGTTTGAATCCCTAGCATGACATGAGTTGAGGTCCCCCAAGCACTACCAGGAGTCACTCCTGAGTACAGAGCCCAGAACAATTGTAGCCAATAGAAATGAAGATAAGAACTGATCTTTGGGCCAGAGAGATAGCACAGCGGTAGGGCATTTGCCTTGCATGCAGCCAATTCAGGACAGATGGTGGTTCGAATCCCGGCATCCCATATGGTACCTGTGCCTGCCAGGAGCCATTTCTGAGAGCAGAGCCAGGAGTAACCCCTGAATGCTGCTGCCACCACTCGTGTAACCCAAAACAAAACAACACACACAAAAAAACTGGTCTTCAGCAGAAAGTATCTCACTGGGGGTGAGGTGAGGGGGACACACTAGACAGTGGTGGAGGGAAGCGGCCACTAGGGAAGAGGAGGGACTTTGAGAAAGGGGGAAAGTGATATGCATGAAACTGTATCAGTAACAGTACTGCAAACCACAGTGCCTAAAAGAAGCAAACATTTGCCCACCATACAGGCAGGATGGGAGATGGGAGGGAAAATGGGGACATACTGGGGAAGGGATTGGTACTGGTCCAGTCTGCCTGGAACTCGATCATGAGTAACTCTGTAAATCACAGCGCCTTGATGTAAAAATAAAATTAAATAAAAATAGAACCACTGAGAATATATACATGTCCAGCCCCACTCCCCCAAGTTTCATGAGTCTTTTGAGATCATTACATGGATATGATCTGTCAATCTATGGAAATAGCATGTTCAAATGGCAATGTTAACCTCTCTTTAATTGCTGGAATAAAACCAGTGTGGGCATAATGAATTCTCTTTTCATAGACCGCTTGGACTGAGTTTTCAGAATTTTTTGCTGAGTTTTTTGTCTGTGTTTATGAGAAAACTGTATCTACCCTCTCCTTCGATCTGGGCAAGTTTTAGTCCAACGTCCCAGCAATGGCTCAGCCAGACCTCAGAGAAGATCTCATCCAGCCTCACAAATGCAACCCCGCTGCCCTGTTTTTTCTAGACTCAGGCCCGTTTTTATCCCAGAGGAATTTGTCTTTTTTGTTTGTTTTGTTTTTTGTTTTGGGGTCACATCTGGCAGTGCTCAGGGGTTACTCCTGGCTCTACACTCAGAAATCGCTCCTGGCAGGTTTGGGGGACCATATAGGATGCTGGGATTCGAACCACTATCCTTCTGCATGCAAAGCGAACACCATACCTCCATGCCATCTCTCCGGTCCCAAGGATTTTTCTTTTATTTGAATGTTCCACTTGTGTACAGTGACGCAGGCCTAGTGGTTCCTCGTGTGTAAAAAAACTGAGGCTATTCAGAAATTCAGAAATTTTACTTCGTCTGTGACCATAGGCCTCTTCCCTTTCTAAGCCAGTTTTACTATGGAAGGCTCTTCTGGGAACTGGTTTGCTTCAACTATGTTTCAATAACCAGTCTCAGAGCTCTTTTCTATTCGTGCTGTTAGAAAATCCTAACTCAGATGTGTTCCCTGCAGGATATGGTCTATAAGGTCTGAATTGTTTTGGGGGGTTTCACTTAGAAAATATTTTTTATACCTTTGGAAAGAATGGCTGGCTACACTCAAATGTTCTCATTATTTTCTTGTCCAGTGACTAAAGAACTGTTGGAAAAAATGTGCTAAAATAAACCATTTTATTAATGAATCTATTTCTTCTGTTTGTTTCTTTTTGGGTCACACCCAGCAGTGCTCAGAGGTTACTCCTGGCTCCATGCTCAGAAATAGCTCCTGGCAGGCACGGGGGACCATATGAAATGCCGGGATTTGAACCAATGACCTTCCGCATCAAAGGCAAACACCTTACCTCCATGCTATCTCTTCAGCCCCAATGAATTTATTTCTATACTTTTTTTTTTTTTTTGGTTTTTGGGCCAAACCCAGTGACACCCAGGGGCCACTCCTAGCTCTTGGGGACCACATGGGATGCTGGGGATTGAGCTGAGGTCCGTCCTGGGTCAGCTGCATGCAAGGCAAATGCCCTACTGCTGCACTATCGTTCTGGCCCGTTCTATACTCTTTTTTTTTTTTGGTTTTTGGGTCACACCTGGCAGCACTCAGGGGTTACTTGTGGCTCTTCGCTCAGAAATCACCCCTAGCAGGCTCAGGGGACCATATGGGATGCCGGGATTCGAACCACCGACCTTCTGCTTGAAAGGCAAATGCCCTACCTCCAGGCTATCTCTCTGGCCCCTCTGTGCTCATTTTTAATGAACTATTTTATAGTCACATCATTAGATATATGTCCACGTAGAACTATAACTTATCTTTTGTTTTGTTTTGGGACCACACCCAATGATATACTATCTCTTCAGCCTCTGTAACTTATCTTTAGTAAATTATATCTCTTGGGGCCAGAGAGATATATGGAGATAAGGTGTTTGCCTTGCATGCAGAAGGTAGATGGTTTGAATCCTGGCATCCTATATGGTCCCGAGCCTGCCAGGAGCGATTTCTGAGCTTAGAGCCAGGAGTAACCCCTGAGTGCTCCCGGGTGTGACCCAAAAACCAAACTCCCCCCCAAAAAACTAAAGTAAATTATATCTCTTGAGAAGTACTTTCGAATTATGATCAGCTGTACATAAATATAAAACAGCATTATAACCTCTCTGGTAAATACTCTTGCCCTAAACTCCTTTTCCTCAGATTAATATAACCACTACACTTCCTTGGACAGTGCTAGGCCCAGAATGTCTTTTCTTATATTGCACACAGATGACCCAGGTGTAATCCCCAGCACCCCATATCTATATGATCTCTCTCAGAGCACCCCCAGGAGTAATTCCTGAGCACAGAGCCAGGAGTCAGCCCTGAGCACTTCCAGGTGTGAAGGTGGACCCCCTCACATTTTGCCCTTTTTAACTTCAAATTTGGGGTGGGAAAGTAAAGGGGGTGCCAGGTATGGAACCAAGAAACTCATGTTCAACCTCTGAATTATATACCTATGGTTTGATTTTTACCACTTTATCTTGTTTTCCTTCTTTTGAGTACTAAGAGGGGCTAGGATGTACCATCTCAGGAACTAGGAGAGTAAAATTGCCCTCATTAGGCCCGTTTTTCTCTTTCTCCATGGTCCCCCCACTGCAAATACATTGCTGTGTGTGTGTGTGTGTGTGTGTGTGTGTGTGTGTGTGTGTGTGTGTGTGTGTGTGTGTGTGTGTATGTGTGTTGGGGGGGGGCAGACTCGGCCGTACCCTGTCTCCTTAGGTAATGGGTCCAGGCGTTTAGCCATGCTCAGGAAAAGCCCCTGTGGGCTCAGATGGCTCCATTCCAGTCAGCCTGCAGCTAATTCCTCCTGCATCCGTGTCACCACTCGGGAACGTGCTGACAGGCCCTGACAGTCGGAGAGCAGGAGACCTGAAAGGCCCAACCCGTCACGCTCCCTGTGGATTAGTCTGGGCGCAAGTCGGCGGGAGTCAGGCAGCCACATAAGCCTATTAAGTCCTCAGACAAGTCAGGAACGTGAACACTTAACCACAATCTTAATTAGCGTCTGTGCTCTTCCGCTGTCGCTCCAATCCTCAACAACAATCGTATCTCAGCCACAACCACGCTGGCCTAGTGAGGGGTGGCAGTGGCTCGGATGCCAACCTGGGTGAGCCATTAGCCTGAGAAGTGGTGCTTCCTGACCTGCCACAGCCAAGTCCACTGGGCATGGGTTCGTCTTTCGTTCTACTTCTCCTCCTCTTCCTCCTTACTCTCCCAAAAATAGAGCCTTTATTAGCTCCTTGAACTATCATCTTTCGGCAACCCATTAGAAATATTTTTTTCTGGGGGCTGGAGTGATAGCACAGCAGTAGGGTGTTTGCCTTGCACAGGCCTGGGTTCAATCCCTGGCATCCCATATGGTCCCCAGGGCCAGAAGCGTTTTCTGAGCACATAGCCAGGAGTAACTCCTGAGCATCACCGGGTATGGCCAAAAACAAAACAAAACAAAACAGAACAGAACAAAAAATTAATTAAAGAATATTTTTTCCGAAAAATACCCTGACTTATATTTTGTGTGTATTTCTTTTTGTTTCCGGGGCTACCCCCAATAGGACTCAGGAGTTACTCCTGGCTCTGCACTCTTGGCAGTGCTCAGAAAACCCTATGGGATGCCGGGGATCAAATGTGGGTTGGCAAGGCAAGTGCCCCACCTGTTGTACTCTTGCTCCAACCCCAATACCCAGACTTTTTCTCTTCCTTTGACTAGTCATTGAGTGCAAAGTCAACCTTTCCATGCACCCACCCTTCAGAACTTTTCCTTGCATTGCACATTTCCCAGCTCCCCGAATCTCTGTTCATCTTCTCTGTTCTACTTCATTTCTTCAGCTCTCCTTTGAATCCCTCAGGGTGCAGCCTTGTTAAACCAGCAGTTTATCTCTTCCTCTGAGCTCCACCTTATGATCTTCTGTTTCTAGAAGTCCATCTTGGTCCTCTTTCATATTGGTTTGTTCCTCTGTTATTTTTCACTTTTTGTTTTGTTTTCATTGGGAGTACTTTGGGTCATACCTGACAGTGCTCAAGGTTACTCCTGGCTTTGTGCTGGGCCTGGTGGTCCCATATATGTTCAAGGGACCATAGAAAGTGCAGAGTATCAAACCAAGGCCAGCCTTGTGCAAGGCAGGTGCCTTACCCATACTCACAAGTCCTCGTTTTCATTTGAGAGCCTTACTCAGGAACAGCTAGGGGACTATGTAAAGCTGAGACTAAACTAAAATCAGTGTCAGCAGTAGACAAGCCAAGTGCCTTATCCCCTGTATCATCTCTCTGGCCCCTGTTTTCATTTTGTTTGGTTTGGTTTTTGGGCCAACCTGGTGGTTCTCAGGGGTTGCTCCTGGCTCTGTATTCAGGAATCACTCCTGGTAGTGCTCAGGGGACCATATGGGATGCCAGGGATTGAACCCAGGTCGGTTGTGTGCAAGGCAAGAGCCCTACCCACTGTATTATCTCACTGGCTCCACTTATTCTTTTTTATATTTTATTTTTGGGGTTTTTTGGGGGGCACACTTGGGGGTGCTAAGGGTAACTCCTGGCACTGTACTCAGAAGTCATTCCTGGAAGGCTGGTGGTTCAGTGGACCATATAAAATGCCAGGAATCAAACCTAGGTCAGCTGTGTACAAGGCAAACACCCTCCCCACTGTGCTATCACTCTGGCCCCAACTTGTTCTTTTTTTTTAAAATGTCAACCATTTAAATCATCTTTAACTTTTTACAAGTACCATTATCAAAATTTTTTGGCACGTCGAAACTGTTCTTTGTTACATCATAGTAGATTATTTCTTCATTGGGTCCCAACTGTTTTGATAACAATGATCAGATATCACATTTGTATGTGAGTCTCAGTGGCACCTTCTTTGGATCAGTAGGTATGTCAAATCCTTTTGTTAATGAAGCTTTTACTTTCTATTTCTATTTCTTAGTTTTGGGGTCACACCTGGTGGTGCCCAGAGTGACCTTTGGCAGAGCTCAGGGAGCCACATGGAATCAAATCTGGGCAGCCAGCCAGTAAGCGTCCAAAGCAAGCACCTTCCCTCACTCTGTACTCTATCCCACCCTTAGGGGGCAGTCTTTCCCAAACACCCCAGCATTGGCCAACATCTCAGTCTAAAGTCCCTCAGTGAAGCTGAGACATGTACCTACCTCATGGGGCCCCTAACTCAAGCCACTAGCTGCAATCCAGGATTATAGAATTGGGTCTGACAGGTTCCCCCACCCTCCCTACCCCACACGCCTGGGCTTGATTCCTGGGAGCAGGGTATTTCTCTGCCTTCTATGCATGTCTTCATTTCAATCTTGCTTTATCGTTAGTTATACTGAGCCCATCAAGGGGGTCTGTGTCAGCAAGGAGTGGGGTGGGGTGAGATACAGTTTGTTCTACAGCAGTTGGAATGGATGAGTAGCAGACAGACCTTCTGTCACCAAATCACCCTTGCCATTTCTAGGACAAATGGAACATGACTGGGCTCAAATTATTCACTTTTTTTTTTTTTTTAAGGTCGGGTTTTTACATCTGTCTTGTTAAGTGAGACTGGCTTCTTGCTTTCTTCTCTGGTGCTTCCTTGCTGACTTGCAGAGAGAAGCTTTGTTGGACAGACTCCAATCTTTTCTTGAATCTGGAAAGGTATGTATAAAATGAGAATTATCTGATCCAGGAAGGTTTGAGAGAACTCACCTGCAAAACAGTCTGGGCTCAGTGGGGTGCAGAGAGGTCTTTGATTTGTGTTCCAACATGTAGAACTGGCTTGTTGCCTATTCAGATTTCCTGCAACTTCTGGTACCAAATCTGACCGTAACTGTTTTCCTACCAAAGTGACTGCCTTGTTTATGTCTCCTAGTTCCTGGGCAGAAAATTGTTCCTAGTATTCACTCAAGTATTAAGACAGCCCCAAACATCCGTCCCGAAAATCCCTGTTTCCCTGTTAATACGCATGTCATTTTCTGTTTCAATCCTTCCTGCATTCACGGGTCTTATTTGCTGGTAACTTCCGGCTGATTAGCAGTCCTTTTTCAGCTTCAACATTCCAGTCGAGGCTCTTTATTTATACTCCATTTGTTCCAGAAAATTCATTTCAGGTTAAAATTTATCCTTTACATTATCATGAAAGGAAGATGTATACTTGAGACCCGAAGTGCTTTTCTAGCCATTTAATCTTATCATTTTGATGAACGATTACTCCTATCCCATAATTTCTGAAACTTACTTTTTCTTTTTTCCTAAATTCCAGAGTTAATTCTTCCTTTCTATTACTGACTTCAATGTCGTCACTGCATTGGGGTTTGGCGCCACCCTGAGTGAAGGGCAGGAGTGGGGGGAAAATGAGGGTGTACACATGTAGGTGGGGAGCCTTGTAGGTGAGGGTAGGCAGGGGCATTGCTGAGCTAGGTGCCTGTCTGTCCAAGGTGGGTAAGGCTCTGCACAGCCCAGGCCTGGAAGCTGAAGCAGGGGTGCTGGGCCCCCGGAGTGACAGGCAGAGCTCTGTCCGGCACAAGAGAGCCAGTGCATGGACTGTGACCAGCAGGCCAGAACCCAATATTTTAAACTGGATCTTAGAAAAGCTGAAGGCAGGGGCTGGAGAGATAGCACAGTGGTATGGCGTTTGCCTTGTACACAGCCAATCCCTCACCCCGTTTCTTGCTGCCTCCTTGACCCATTTACTATCTGTTTTCTAGCTCTTTCTTGTTGTTGTTTTGTTGCCACACACACAGCGGCGCTCAGAAATCGCTCCTGGCAGGCTCAGGGGACCATGTGGGATGCTGGGTATCAAACCAGGTCCGTCTGAGTCTGCCACTTGCAAGGCAAATGCACTACCACTGTGCTATTGCTCCAGTCCATGTTTTCAAGCTCTTTCTGAGGAAGCAAGTAAATGGTTCTGTCCTTTCACTACATGAGTTCCTGTTTTTCCAATAGGTGTATAAAATGCATTTCCATTTCATCACTGTTTCAGTGTATTCCAAGCCCATTATTCTGTGTTTATGGTTGTTTTCTTTCCCCCACACTTCCCTGTGTTCCAGATTCCTCAAGTGTTTAGGCTCCATTTTTTCCTTCCTGTTTCTCTAAGATTTTACACTTGTCATCTTTTTCGTTTCTTTTTAAGTAGGTGTCGTGAGACATGCCTCCTCCTTTCCTTCCATTTGTGGCTGTTGATGGCGCAGTGACCTGGGTAGACCATTCAGGGCAGTGCTGGCATGCTGGGTCAGGTTGACGGTGGGGGCTGCCCACAGTATTCGTGGTGTTTGCCCATGTGCTTGCTGGGGCTTCGTTTCAGTGATCCAAATTCTGGATGGAGTGCTCCCAGTGGGTGTCTGCAGTGCTCACTAGGTGTTTGCCAGGAGCCACACGCTAGCCACAGTGCTCACATACTTGATGGGCACAGAGGCAGCACATTCTGGAGTGGTGCCAGAGGCTCCCAAGAGTAGAGCTACAGGGACGTACTTGGGCATATGGGGCTGCTGAGGGTAGAACGCAAGGCCTCGTGCTGGCCACGCCAGAGCTCTAAGACATTTTCCCCTGGGCCCCTAATCCCCTTACAGTCTGAATGCACAGTTCAAATTGCCCTTCCTTACGAGGTACAGTTAATTACATCTTATTCATCTGAAATCTGAATGCATGCTTTATTTATTTTGGGGTTGGGGTTATAGAAGGCAGTGCTCAAGGGTTACACCTGGCTCTGCATTCAGGAATTATTCCTGGTGGGTTTGGGGAACCATATGGGTTTCTGGGGATTGAACCCATGTTGGTTGCTTGCAAGGCAAGTCTTTAGAACGCTTTAGTCCCCCTTTTCATTCCACTGGCACACAAATTCATGTTACCTTTGTCACAACATATAGACATTTATACTGTAATTTATACCTGCTACCTACTTTGGCTTTTTTTTTATGGTTTTTGGTTTGGGGGCCATACCCAGCAGCGCTCAGGAGTTACTCCTGGCTCTGTGCTCAGAAATTGCTCCTGGCAGGCTTGGGGAATCATATGGGATGCCAGTGATCAAATTTGGGTTTGTCCCAGGTTGGCTGCATGCAAGGCATATGCCTTACCCACTGTGCTATCGTCCCGGCCCTACCTACTTCTACTTAATCATATTTTGTTTTGGGATGATAGCTCCATAGTACTCAGAGTTTACTCCTGTCTCTGTGCTCAGGGATCACTCCTGGTAGGGCTCAGAGGACACTATAAAATGCTGCAGACTGAACCTGAGTCAGCTGCATGTAAGGAAAGCACCATACCCACTGTACTATCTCTTTGGCCCCTACAGAAGCATTTTTACCTGATTTCACTTCACTTCTTTATTACATCCCATTACCTTGTTTTTGTGTATCTTTAAAGACTTCTTTCCCAATCACTCAAGTCTGAAAATGTGAGAGGGGCCCTCGCTGCTGAAAGATGGTTTGGGTGGAAATACAATCTGAAGTCCAGGCTTGTTTTTCCCTTAATACCTTGTAAGCAACATGCACCCTGGTGACTGAGGCGGAGATTTTAGTCCGGTGTCATTCAAAGCTGAGTTCGTTTGTATACCCTCAAGTCCTTTCTTCCTGGGGAGGTCTAGAAGCTTCTTATCATCGTGATTGACACTGCATACAGGTGCAAACTTGTGCTGTTTCTTTTTCAGTGTATTCTTGGCAACAAGCTTCTTCTATTAAAGGGTTCACGCCTGCAGGCTCTTCAGACCTCATCTCTCATTGATGTTCCTAACATTGTGGACCCTGAGATTGCTTCAGGAACCCCACTTGCACTTCAGTCTTTTCTCTCGAGATCCTGAGGGTTGAGAAACCTCTCCTTGATTTTTTTAGTTCAGCCTATCTATATTGCTCATCCAATGAGTCGATTCAACAACTCCCATTTCTCACTTGCCGGCCTGCCTCTCTTTTCATAGCCCTTCCCTCTTAGGATTAAGTAGGAGAATCTATCTCGGCACTCAGAGGAAAAGAAATGAAGTCATTGCAAAGCACCATCCTGCTGGTCCTTCCTGCTAGGGTACAGCTCTGCTGTTTATATGGTCCTGAGCTGGGCTCCCTCCTGGTTGTTCGGTTCCTGGATATATATACACCTCCCAGGGGGGACTGTGCACTGGCAAGTGAGCACCATCTGTCCCCAGCAAGAGGGTGAAGTGTCCCTCCCTGATGGCCTCCAGCAGGGCAGAATGAGCTGCCCCTCACGAAAGATGCCTCCTTCACACAAGGACGTCTGAAGGCTTTGAATCTGGGATTATCTTTTCCCTCTTCTACCTCTTCAGAGAATTCACCAATGGTAATTGTCATTTCTGTGGATTTGGTGCAGAAAGAAAGAGGCAGTGTGTGTCCGACCATCACCTCTTCTTATATTATCTTTTTTGCATTATCTCTGATCTCTTCCTGAAGCTTTTTCTTATTTATTATTTTATTTTCATTTGGGGGAGGGTTGGGTCACACCTGGTGGTACTGGGATTATTCCTAGCTTTGAACTCAGGACTCACTCCTGGCAGGCTCAGGGGTCCAAATGGGATGCCAGGGATCGAATCTGGGTCTGCCATGTACAAGAGAAGTACCCTCCTGCTGCACTATATCTCTCTGGCCCCCTGAAACTAATTTTTTTTTAACTTAAAATATTTGGGGCCAGAGTGATAGTACAGTGGGTAAGGCACTTGCCTTGCACGTGGGTTTGATGCCCAGATGATCCCCTGAGCCCTACCAGGAGTGATTCTTGAATGTGCCAAGCCAAGAGTAATCCCTGAGCATTGCCAAGTAAGCCTCTCCCCACCAGATTTAGAAATAAAATGAAAATTTGGAACATTTATTTTTACATATGTCTTTTAAGTACTTGAGGAATAAAATTTAGACACCCTATGATAGTAACTGATGAATGGCCACAAATCAGAAAGATTTTCCAAACTGCCTAAGAAACACAAGAGCACAGCCCTGCCTTCCTGGCGCTCGCATTAGTCTCACCCTGTGACGCAGCTGTTCTCCTCACTTCAGCCTTCCTGACAAGCTCAGGAACGATTCTCTGCCCTTGTTTCTAGCTCACCCACCAATCTGCTCTGAAGCCCTGAAACGTGGTTAATCGGCCCACTTAATGTCTGTCATGTTTTGGCAGTCGAGAGGCTAATTTCCAGGGTCTTTCTTACTCGTTTCTGTGGAATGCATGGCTGTCATCTCCCCCCCCCCCCACCCCCAGGACTTAGCTACACTCAGCCAAGTCTGGGGCAGCCTTTTGCCTTCCTCTGTGGCTTAGCTAGGGCCGGGCCTCTGCTCTGGGTGCCACTGCCAGGGAGAATGGCTTGTCACGTCACATCTGCAGTCCCGGCTCCTATTCCAGCCATGTGTACACTGACCCCCTCCTCCGCTCCTGTCCCCCACAGAGGACAGCCCCAGGTTTCAGAAAGAAGGGAGAAACGAAAGCCATTCATCACTCACAGACAAGCCTGGTAGCTACAAAGGTCCAGCTTCCTTGGGATTCATCAAGCATAATCATCTATCCCGTTTCTGTGACCCCAATTTCTCAGATACCCCCTTCTCCCTGTTCTCCAGGTCACAGATCCAGAGTCATCCCATCACATACCCTGCACCTCTCCCATACAGCCCCTATTTCTCTCCTTCACAGCAAGACCTTCCTGCCCTTGTTTGTTTTGAGTCGAATCACCATGAAATAGTTTAAAAGTTGTCAATGGCTGAGTTTCAGTCACACAATGTTCCAACATCATCTTCACCAGTGTACACTTCCCGCCTCCAGCGTCCCTCATTTCCTTCTTGCCTCCCACCCAATCAGCAGGTCTCTATGCAGACATTTTTCTTCACTCTTCCCTCCATCACTCATTTTTTCTCTTTAGACACCATGGTTTGCAATATCGTTATGGAGATGTACAGTGCATATCATGTTCCTTCCTTTCAGCACCCAGTTCTTGTCCAGAGTGATCATTTCCAACTCTCATAGGCATAGTGGTCCTTTCTCTGCCCTAACTGCACTTCCTGCTCTTTACAACAAGCTTCCTACCATGGGCCAGTCCTTTTTTTTTTTTGGTTTTTGGGCCACACCCGGCATTACTCAGGGGTTACTCCTGGCTGCCTGCTCAGAAACAGCTCCTGGCAGGCACGGGGGACCATATGGGACACCAGGATTCAAACCAACCACTTTTGGTCCTGGATCGGCTGCTTGCAAGGCAAACGCCACTGTGCTATCTCTCCGGGCCCAATCCTGCCCTTATTTTGAGCCAAGGTTTTCTTTCACAAACTGATCCTGTTTACCTTTCCTGTAAATTCTGCAGTGCTAGGAGATGCCATAGTCCCTCCCTCTGTCTTTTTTCCCTCCCTCTTGTATACTGCAAACTGCTTTAAAAACTCTGATTTTGGGGCCGGGGAGATAATACAGCAGTATTTGCCATGCATGTAGCAGACCCAGGATAGACCTGGATTTGATTCCTGGCATCCTATATGGTCCCCCGAGCCTGCCAGGAGCAATTTCTGAGCATAGAGCCAGGAGTATCCCCTGAGCACCACTAGGTGTGGCCCAAAAATTAATTAATAAATAAATAGAAACCTTGGATTTGGGGTCAGAGCAATAGTACAGAGGATAAGGTGCTTGTCTTGCATCTGGTTGGCTCAGGTTCAATCTTCGGCATCTCATACTGTCCCGTGAGCCCACCATGAGTGATTCCTGGGTGCAGCATCAGAAATAAGCCCTGAGGACTTCTGGGTGTGGCACCCAAACAAAAATTCTGATCTCTCATTTCTAAGTGTTTGGAGCAAGACGAAAAGGCTTTATGCTAAGACTCTGTCTACCACCTAGAAATAGAATTCCCATTTATGTCAGCTGAAGTTCATTCAAATAGATCTTGAAAATTTTATATTTCTGGGCCCGGAGAGATAGCATAGTGGCGTTTGCCTTGCAAGCAGCCGATCCAGGACCAAAGGTGGTTGGTTCGAATCCCGGTGTCCCATATGGTCCCCCGTGCCTGCCAGGAGCTATTTCTGAGCAGACAACCAGGAGTAACCCCTGAGCATCGCTGGGTGTGGCCCAAAAACCAAAAAAAAAAAAAAGAAAATGTTATATTTCTGCTAATGCTGTTTTTAAATGGCTTCCAAGGAACCCTTGTAGAAAGTCAAACATTACAGGGGCTAAGCTCCAGCTTGTAACTTAATTTGTAAAGCTCTAGCTCTGATTGAATCATGCATGATAGAAAATGAAAGCCAGGTAATTTTTTGTTAGTTTTCCCCCAATTTAGGAGAATAAGCTCTTTGACTGACAGTCAGGCAAATGTGACTACACAGAATAAAATGCAATTCGTTTGCACGTGGCCTGTGAAACAGGCTGACACATTACCAAACCTCTGAACCCACAATAAAAAACCCACTACTATTCCAAGTGCTTCCACAGGAGTTAAACAGCATCTGTGTAGCCAACAGCAATTTCTGGGATGAAAGAGCCAACGGCACTAGCCTCGCTTTGAGGAAGACAGATCTGTTAGACTCAAACACCAACTCACTGATTTTCCTAGCTCTGCATCAGCCAATGAGACACTCATATTCCATATGTGAGAAGCCTGGGGAAGGGGGAAGGAGAGGAACCCTTTAAGTACCAACATTTGCTACATTAAGTATAAGGGGATAAAAATGAAAATGGAGAGCCAGAGAGCTAGAATAGCAAATAAGGTGCTTGCCTAGCATGTGGCCAACCCTGGTTCAATTCTTGACATCCCAAATAGTCCCCCAAACCTATCATGAGTTTGCCCAGAGCACATTTGAGTATGGTTCTCCCAACCAAAAAAAAAAGGAGGAGCCTGGAGAGATAGCACAGTAGCGGTAGGGTGTTTGCCTTGCACGCAGCCGATACAAGACAGACAGTGGTTTGAATCCCAGCTTCCCATATGGTCTCCCGTGCCTGCCAGGAGCAATTTCTGAGTACTGCCGGGTGTGACCCCAAAACAAACAAACAAATAAAAAATAAAATAAATAAAAAAATAAAAAGGAGAAGAGAAAGTTTGCAACTGTGTAAAGATGACATCAAAGTTTCAGGCCAAAGCCTGCTTCTGAGTGAGTTGTCATATCCACTTGGCCTGGGCTGGAAACATTCCATTTGGCTTAGAGCCCTCAGTCTACACTGCAGGGAGCAGCTAGCGGTCCTGGGGACTGGGATGCTCCAGGAAGCATTTCCTTTCTTAGTACCTAAACCAAGGGCCTCTATTCTCCACCTCAAGAAACACTTTAAGGGCCTTACTGATCCCTGAGAAACTGAACAGGAAGCAAGTCCTTACAGTGACATGAGCAAAGAGCAAAGTCCACACACTGCAGGTGGGAGTATAAAGAAAGCAGCAACACTAGTTACCTCCCTATGCAAAAAAAAAAAAAAAAAAAAAAAAAGCAAACTGAGCTGGACTCTCCCTTGATCCAGCCACTTTGAACAAAGTGGGGGCCAGAACAGCCACTGCTGCTTGGCTTAGAAAAGCAGAACAAGACGAACGTGGACTTGCAGGAGAGGGAAGGAAAGTGGCTCCACTGGCAGAATGGGTTGCTCCAGGGCATCCACCATCACTGTTCCCCATGGGGATTGAACCTGGGTTGGCCACATGCAAGGTGAATATCCTATCCACTGTATTATCTCTCTGGCCCACGAAGAAAGGATTTTTAAAAATTAGTATACCTAGTATAGAAAATGTATAGATAAAATAAAATGTTACAAATCCAATAAAATCCTTTCTATACAAATGAAATATCTAGAAGAAATTATGTTTTGTTCTGGAAGATAGCACAGCAGGTAAGGCGTATCTACCTTACACTTTGGCTAACCCAGGTTCAACTCCATACAATCAATCCTTTAAGACCCACAAGGAGTAGTTTCTGAGCACAGAGCCAGGAATAAGCTCTGAGCACTGGCTGTGACCCCCAAATAAAAACAACAGAAATAAATTATATATTATTTCAGCACCAGGGAAGCAGTTCAGTGGGGAAGTGAATGCCTAGCAACTATGAGAACCAGCTTCAATTGCCAGGGAGAGGCGAGGGGAGTGGGAAGACAGAAGAGGGGAAGAGAAGGAGAGGGGAAAGCAATGACAGAGGCTGTTTGGGACTGGAACAAACATATATCAGAAATGGAACTTGCCTTACATTTGACTGACCTAGGTTCAAACTCCAGTATCCCATATGGTCCTGTGAGCATTGCCAGAAGTGATTCCTGAATACAGAGCCAGAAGTAACCCCCAAGTAGGCCAGAGCGGTGTCGCAGTGGTAGGGCATTTGCCTTGCACACGGCTGACCTAGGATGGATCATGGTTCAAGCCCTCAGCATCCCATATAGTCCCCCAAGCCAGGAGTGATTTCTGAGTGCATAGCCAGGAGTAGCCTCTGAGAGTCACTGGGTGTGGCCCAAAAACCAAAAACAACAACAAAAAGTAACCCCCAAGCACTACTGGTGTGGCCCCAAAACAAACCAAAAAAAATATTATAGAGGTTGGGAAGATAGTACAGGGCTAAAAATGCATGACCCCCAACCATGCATAAATCCCAGTGCCCCAGTTCAAGCCCCAGCACCATATGATGCCCAGAACATGACAAGGTACAGCCTGAGGACCCAAAACACCCTAGAGAGACCTAAATAGACCTCAGCATCCCTGTATCCTTGCACTGAACTTCCAGCCACCTAGGCCATGGCTTGCCAATAGAGGCCCCTCACCTCCTGAGATTGCCTACAAACCACCCTCCAAAAAATGATATACTGAGAGTTTTTAGAAAAAAATAAATTGATGATTACAAGTGTGACCACTGTGGGGGGGGGGGGGAATTCCAAATGGTACATGAGGTTCATGCCCTGCAGTGGTCAGAGGACCACATCGTGCCTAGGATTGAACCAACGCTGCACACAGTTGCTCTACCACCTCGGCCAAATCCCTAATCCATGGGGAAAATGCTCAGATAGAAGTGTCCAATGTGCCATGGTATAGCTGGAGAAAGGACTGGCAGTAACCGAGCTCACCTGAAGGGTCTACAGAAGCTGTGGAGGTAAAGCTGGGAGGAGGGAAAAGGAAAGAGAATAAAGGATAAAGGTGGTTCAAACTACATGATTCAGGGATATGACCAAGATACTATGTCAGACAAGGGATCACCAGGAGCTCAGGACTTCTGTCACACTGCCCGTGAGTGATAGACAGAAATATAGCCTTGGACCAAGGATCCTCCTCTACAAGATTTCTGAAGTCAGCACCTTAGCCTGATAAAACCACACCTGAGGGCAGAGCTGCCCTGGCACACAAGCCAGGAGCTGTTGGCAGCGCTGCAGCCTTGGGTTGATGGTGGAACCAGAGCATGTGATCAAGCAAAGGCAAAGGGTGCAGCAAGCTAAAGTCCAGTTGGCAGAACTCGTGGGCCCTGTGGAGGCCCAGTCTCAGGAGTCAGGACCCCCAGGAAGGGCAGGCTGGAGGGTTGAGGGGGTGCGAGTTTTAGAAACCAAGAGCTGCCTTGGCCTCATTCCCAGACTGGGCATGTGCACAGAAGGAAAAAGGGGGCGAGGGCCTGGTTGGGTTTATACTGTTTGCTGTGTGGCCATACGTGAGCACTTCAACAACAGTCACAAGCACCCACACAGGAAGAGGGAACGGAGATGGGAACCCATTAGCATAGCACAGGTCCCAGACCCAGTGGGATAGCAATAAAATATTCAAACTGTGGACGTCAGGCTGGAAAAATCCATGAAACTACGCCTGCCCAGTGGGGCCCGACTGTGAAAAATTGTGAGTGCAGCCTGTGTGTGTCTGTCTACTGTCCTGTTGTGTGAACCTCTTGGGAGTGGGCCGAAAAGAGGCTCCAGAAAACTCGCTCTCCCAGAGGCCAATTCTAGGGTGGGAACGCCAAGGAACTGCTCCATAATGTGAAAACCGGCTATAAGCAGTACTTTGCAGAAGCCAGGTCCCCTGTTTGTGATGTCAGGCTGGGAAAATCCATGAAACTACGCCTGCCCAGTGGGGCCTGACTGAAAAATTGTGAGTGCTGCCTGTGTGTGTGTCTGTCTACTGTCCTGTCGTGTGAACCTCTTGGGAATGGGCCGAAAAGAGGCTCCAGAAGAGCACTTGGCTCTGCTTCACTAAGCAGCTGTATGCTCTTTCTAAGAAAAGAACACCATCGCAACAAGAAAAAGTCACACTAAGAACTGTGCTGGATCACTGAAGCCCAGCATTTCTCACCAGACTGTCTTCTCTGCTGCATGCTCGGGCCTAAAATTTGATCCTGTGTGAGGCTTCATCCAAGGAGGACTCCCCTCCCTTGGAGGCAAGTCGACCCATCCAGAAAGGGCGGAGCCAGAGGAGTGTTCTGCCTGCATCATTTAGCCAATGAATACCACCACAACACGTAGAAAAAACCCACAATACAAGTGTGACAATGGGGAAACAATGCAGGCCAGCATCAGACATAGAGAATAAAGATGACAATTCTGATGACCAGATAATGACCAACCAACTAATCAACCTCTCAGAAAATATTCAAACTGTATTGCCCAAGCCTGTTCAGGATACATTAAAACAATGTTCAAAGGGACTTGCTTAAAAAGCATATTGTTGGGGCCAGAGAGATAGCATGGAGGTAAGGTGGTTGCCTTTCATACAGAAGGATGGTGGTTCGAATCCCGGCATCCCATATGGTCCCCTGTGCCTGCCAGGGGTGATTTCTGAGCATAGAGCCAGGAGGAACCCCTGAGCGCTGCCAGGTATGACCCAAAAAACCAAAAAAAAAAAAAAAAAAAAAAAAAAAGGCAAACTGTTGGGCTAGAGAGATAGCATAGAAGTAGGGTGTTTGCTTTGCATGTGGCCAACCTGGGATGGACCCACATTCGATCCCTGGCATCCCATATGGTTCCCCAAGTCTGCCAGGAACGATTTCTGAGCACAGAGCCAGGAGTAACCCGAGTGCCACTGGGTGTGGCCATAAATAAATAAATAAATAAATAAATAAATAAATAAATAAATAAATAAATAAAAAGCAAAATGTGGGGCCTGAATGGTGGCACAAGCGGTAGGGCGTTTGCCTTGCAGGCGCTAACCTAGGAAGGACTGCGGTTTGATCCCCCAGCATCCCATATGGTCTCCCAAGCGAGGAGTAATTTCTGAGCACATATCCAGGAGTAACCCCTGAGTGCCACTGAGTGTGACCAAAAAAAAAATAAAATAAAAATAAAAAGCAAAATGTAAGGATTACTCCTGGCTCTGCACTCAGAAATCACTCCTGGCAGAGTCTGACCCTGGATTAGGCACCTGAGCTGTATAAATATGTGGGAGGGGCCGGAGAGATAGCATGGAGGTAAGGCGTTTGCCTCTCATGCAAAAGGTCATCGGTTCGAATCCCGGCGTCCCATATGGTCCCCTGTGCTTGCCAGGAGTGACTTCTGAGCATGGAGTCAGGAGTAACTCCTGAGCACTGCCGGGTGAGACCCAAAAAAAAAAAAAAAAAAAAGCAAAAAAAAAAAAAAAAAAAAAAAAAAAAAAAAAAAAAAATAAATATGTGGGAGCGGGGAGGGGGGGTTTTCTCTCTGGAGCCAGGCAAGAGGTACTGGCTGTGCCCAGATGCCAGGCACCTGGAGTTGTTATCAGCAATGGTCAGAGGTGCTGAATACAGAACCTGAGGAGCCTCATAAAAACTGGTGTTTTGTACCAATGATCCAAAACACATGTGACTTCTCTGGACCAAGGGTCCAGCCCCAAACTGAATCTCTGTCTGCCTCTCAAAACAGTCCTGCTCTGGGGCCAGAGCAATAGCACAGCAGTAGGGCGTCTGCCTTGCACACGGCTGATCCAGGATGGACCTCGGTTTGATCCCTGGTGTCCCATATGGTCCCCCAAGCCAGGAGCAATTTCTGAGCGCATAGCCAAGCGTAACCCCTGAGCATCACCGGGTGTGGCCCAAAAACCAAAGAAAAAACCAACAACAAATAGTCCTGCTCTAGGATCTAGAGCAGCTACAGATCCCGAGCTGTTGTGGTGAGTCAGTTGGTGAAGGCGGGGTGAGCTCTGGTGACCACCTGGGCGACTTGGGGAGATCTGAAGCCCAAGCGGGGCCCAGAGGAATGTGTGTTTGAACCCACCACCACGCTGCAGGGTGAGCTCATCCTTTCTGGGCTCTGGCAGCCTCCTCTCCCTGTCATGGCCCACGCGAGGGAGGGCTAGGCTGCAGTTGAAGAGAAAAGACCGTGCTGTTTCATCAGCTGCACCCCAGGATGCACTTTGGTAAACTTCCATCTTTCACACAGCTGGGCCCAAGTCAGATGTTCCCCCATTAAACGCAGCACAGTCCAGATGCCCCGAAGGAACAGGAACAATGCTCAGGAGCTGGGACGAATACTGACGACACACCCGGCCATGGACCAGAAATAAGGAAATAAAGGGAGGTGCTTGGTAGGGGCTTAACCTCCCACCCCATCTCCTGGGTGGTCCTGAGGCATTCCTCATTATGGAGGGGGTGACCGTGGCTGATGAAGCAGTGAGTGAAGCTGCGCAGCATTTGGGAGACCCAGGTCTTCTCTGAAAAGGAAGAGGGGCCCTACCCCCAACAACCTGCAGCAGACAGAGGAGACCCTTGCTTGGATTTTTACTCCCATGAAGCTCTGTGTGTCCCCTCCTCATGGGACCCCTGGGCCCTGCTCTCCAGCTCTCCTGCATCTCTTCAGTCCCAAGGCCGCACACCCCTTTTTCTGGGTGGCAGCACTTCCTCTCTGGGTGTGGTATCCCCTTCTGCTCTGTTTCCAGGCACCAGGGCCTCATGCCAAACTCCTCTGGGGCTCGAGTCCAGCTGCCTTCAGTCTGGGTTGTTATTTCAGCACCCCCAGCCAGCTGTTGGGATGTAGTGGGGTGAAAGTGACCCCTGAAAGACAGGTCTTACCTCCTCATCTCTAGACTCAAGTATCACCCCTATGCTACCTTGGATATCAAATTATTATGAGATTAAAGTACTTTTTTTTTTTTCATTCTTTTTTTCGGGGGGCACACCCTGTAGTACTCAGGGGCTACTCTGGGTTTGAAGCTCAAGGTTTTGCTCCATGCAATGCCAGGAGCCAAATCCAACTTCTATATGCAAATCATGCCCTCAGTCCTTAAGAGATTTTTTTTTTCCTCCTGGACCCTAAATTAAGGATCTTAAGAGGAAGAGGAAGAGTTCAGTCAAATGCAAGAATATGGAAGAAGGGCCTGAGGGAGAAGACTGCCAAGCATCAGTAGTGTGGGGAGGAGACCCACACTTGCCACCGGTTGTGAACCACAGGCTAGCACACGTTCCCACTCTTTAAGTTAAAAAAAAAATCTCAAGGGGCTAGAGAGATAGCACAGTGGTAGGGTATTTGCCTTGCATGCAGCCAATTCAGGAAGAATAATGGTTCAAATCCCGGCATCCTATATGGTCCCCCAAGCCAGGAGCAATTTTTGAGTGCAGAGCCAGGAATAACCCCTGAGTGCCAACCCCCACCCCAATTTCAATTCCCAACTTCCTGTTCTTGTTCCCAACTTCTCCCCAGCTCACTCTTAGCACAGTGCCGGCCTCAGAGCCCCACCTTCATGCAGCCTCCCCTGGCCCCTTAAAGTCTTGCTTCCCACACCAACTGACACATCACAGCTGTGTTCATGTTCAGACATACTCTCTCCAACCTCCCTTGGTCCGTTCTCTCCTCAGTCATTCGCTCTGGCCAGAATCCCATCAGAGGCCCTGATCACTCCGACAACTCTGGGGCCAGCATGAACAACCTGATGACTGACACACCAGGATGACTGGTCTGAGTTTCGAGTCACAGCCCCCAACCACAACCAAGGCATTCCCCTCTTGGTTTCAGTCAGTTCTTTATGCACCAGCGAGACAAGACAGCATGTAGGATGCTCATTTTGCACATGGCTAATCCGGGTTTAATCCCCAGCATCCCAGATGTCCCCCACAAGCCCTGCCAGGAGTGAGTGACCTCTCAGCACAGAGCACAGGCTGCTGTGCCCCCCAAATCCAAACCCAACCCACGACAAAGAGTCATTTCTTCAAAAGATGAAATCACGCAGTGGCTGGAACAAGTCAGAGGAAGAACAAATGCCAGATGACCTCATTCATCTGTAGTATGGAAAGAGACAAAA
Source organism: Suncus etruscus (assembly GCF_024139225.1). Lineage (NCBI taxonomy): Eukaryota > Metazoa > Chordata > Mammalia > Eulipotyphla > Soricidae > Suncus > Suncus etruscus. The sequence continues at coordinate 90,319,565 of NC_064859.1, forward strand.
CAAGGGACCAGGCAGTATCAACAGATACAAGGCCATGGATTAGAAAACTCATGTTTTCTAAAAGATCGTGTGTGTGTGTGTGTGTGTGTGTGTGTGTGTGTGTGTGTGTGTGTGTGTGTGTGTGATTAATACCACAAACATTAATATTATTGTAACTATGTTACCTCTACTTTGTTGTTGTTTAGGTTTTTGGGCCACATCTGGTGGCACTCAGGGGTTACTCCTGGCATGCTTGGAGGACCATATGGGATGCCAGAGATCAAACCTGGGTCCCAGGTCAGCAGCATGCAAGGCAAACACCCTAATACTGTGCTATCACTCTGGCCCTACTTTATTTTTTTTAAGTCACTTATTCAGGACCAGAGAGATAGTACAGCCCCTAAGGCTCTTGGCTTGCATGTGGCCTTTCCCAGTTAATTCCCTGGCACCACACTGCCCCCTAAAAATCACTGGGGGCACTCCCTAATCATAGAGTCAAGAGTAATCCTCAGGCACTGCCAGGAGTAGCCCAAAGTTTAAAAAGCCATTTCTTAAAAAACAAAACAAAAACACACTCATTTGTAGTATATAAGAAAGATGTGGTATAAAAAAGATGGTATGGTAATAATATCTAAGGGACAATAGGGATGAGGGCCAGGTAGGAAACTTGCCACAAAGAGCGGGGAGTGAACTGAAGGTAGAGAAGGGACCACTATGACAATGAGTGTTGGGAATGATCACTCTGGACAAGAACTGGGTGCTCAAAGGAAGTAAAGTGCTGTGCATGGTACCCCGTCAGTAACAATACAAGCCAGTGTTTAAAAGGGAAAAAGGGAAGAGAAAGAAAGAGAAAGAATGTCTGCCATAGATATAGGCCTAAGAAGGGCGCAAATTCTGGAGGAAAACTGAGGATATGTGTCATGGGTGATATGCCTTGGTGCAGTGACTGTCTCACGGACTCAATTATGAACAACTTTGTAACTGTGTATGTCCCAGTAATAAAGTAAATTATTTTTTTCAAAGAAATAAAAAACACTCCCCGAATCTAGAGAAACAGTGTAATTGGGTACAGTGCTTGTCTTGCATGCACCAGGCCTAGTCCAAGTCCCATCATTGCATACGATCTCCAGAGCCCCACTAGAGAGTCCAGAGTGGCCCCACAACAAAACAAAACAAAAACCATTCTCCGTGAATACTGAGAAATAATCCACATAGTGTGAATTTTACTCTTAAAGGTACAACTTGGGGTTGGAGTAAGGAGCTTGCCCTGCACATAGCCAACCTGAGTTCGATACCCAGCCCTGACATCCCACCTGGTTCCCTGAGCAATGCCAGGAGTAATTCCTGGGCACAGAGCCAGGACTGACTGACCTCTGAGCATCATCAGGTGTGGCTGCTCTTCCTCTCCCCACCAATCAAATACAATTCATCAGTCTCTTTCGAATGTTCACCGAGCTAGATCACCGTCACAGCTCCCTAATTTCAGAATATTGCATCACTCACCTCCCCAAGGAGGCCTGGAATCAGCAACAGCTCCTCCCGCCACCCCACAGACCTACTTTCTAGTTTCATCTGGAGAAGAGACATTCATTTCCTATAAGTGAAATTTCCTATAAATGAAATCACACCTGGCTGGCATTTGGGCTCTGGCGTCTCTCACGTTTTAGCTAGTGTTACTCTTCGCTTTTTTTTGACTGCAAGATAAGATTCCTTTCTCCTGACATGACCTCATTTTGCCCATCTGCCCATCACCTGGATATTTCTGTTGTTTCTGCCTTTTTTAAAAAATTCATTATGAATCATGCTGTTATGATTATTCACCTACAAGTTTTTGTGTAGACAAGTATTTCCAGTTCTTAGAGAATCCATTTTATTTGGGGGGGGGGAGCACACCCAGTGACACTCAGGGATTACTCCTGGCTATGTGCTCAGAAATCACTCCTGGCTTGGGATGCCAGGGGATCGAACTGAGGTCTGTCCTGGATCAGCCGCATGCAAGGCAAATGCCTTACCGCTTGCACCACTGCTTGGTACATTAGAGAATTCTTGATTCTCAACATGATGTGGAACTGTTGGAACACATGTCCCTCTTAAGCTGAACATTTTCTGGACTACTAAGTGTTCTTTGAGGTGTCTATACCATTTTACCTCCTCACCAGCAGGGTTTTTGTTTGTTTGTTTGTTTGTTTTTTTGTTTTTTTGTTTTGAGTGGGGGGGGTCACACCTGGCAGCGCTCAGGGGTTCCTCCTAGCTCTACGCTCAGAAATTGCTCCTGGCAGAGTCAGGGAACCATATGGGATGCCGGGATTCGAACCACCGTCCTTCTGCATGCAAGGCAAATGCCTTACCGCTGTGGTATCTCTCCAGCAAGTCACCAGCAGGGTTTTAAGGCTCTGATTTCTTCAGATCCTTTCAAAGTAAGTCAATCTTTTTGTTTTCTTTTTCTTTCTTTTTGGTCTTTGGGCCACATCCAATGATGCCTAGGATTTACTCAGTAAATATGGGGTGATCACAACATGCAAAATAAATGCCCTACCCAACTAGATCATCTCTCCAGTCTCAATTTTTTTCTTATTTTATCCAACAACATAGTAGACGTGAAGGATAACCTTATTGTGGTTTAAATCTGCATTTTTGTCAAGTTAAGCTTGTCTGCTTGCTTCTTTGCTTTCAAACCCAGGTCACCTGCGTGCAAGGCTAGTGCCTTACCCACTATATAACTTTGTTCCAGCTCCTCCACTGTCTTGACTAGTTCTTTTTTTTGTTTTGTTTTGTTTTGGGTTACACCCAGCAGCGCTCAGGGGTTACTCCTGGCTCTATGCTCAGAAATTGCCCCTGGCAGGCACGGGGGACCATATGGGATGACGGGATGGGATTCGAACCACCGTCCTTCTGCATGAAAGGCAATTGCCCTACCTCCATGCTATCTCTCCCACCCCTTGACTAGTTCTTTTTTGTGTCAGTTTTATAATCAAAACATTTGAGTCCCCAACATTTTCTTCATTTTTAATGATTGGTCCATCTACATTGGGTTCCCTGATTTCCACTAATTTTATGATCAGTTTACAACAGTTAAGTTTTGAAAAGGCACCTGGTATTTTTGTTTTGTTTTTGTTTTGTTTTTTTTTTGGGGGGGGGGGTCACAACCTGTGGCACTCAGGGGTTACTCCTGGCTCCGCACTTAGAAATTGCCTTGGCAGGCTCGGGGACCATCTTGGGATGACAGGAATCAAACCACCATCTGTCCTGGGTTGGCCAATTGCAAGACAAACGCCCTACCGCTGTGCTATCTCTCTGGCTCCAGCACCTGGTATCTTTATAGGGGTTATACATAGATTAATTTTTATAGGGGTTACAGACATGAATCTGATAAGTACTGCCATTTTAATACAAGCTATCCAATCCGTGAATATGATATGTCTATTTACTTAATCTTTCTAACTCCCTTCAATGGAAATTTCTCCTACAGCTCTAGTGTACTTTATTTCTATTTTGTCCCTTTTAAGGCAAACTAAACTAAATTGCTTTCTTCATATCATCTTCAGCTATTCATGACTTTTGGCTTATTGATTTTTCTACCCTCCAGCCTTGCTGAATGTATTCATTATATCTATTCTAAGGGGTGTTGCTTTCTTTACCGTCTACACATGAGACCATGTTGTCTGAACACAAACAGTGTTATTTCTTCATTTGCCAAATGGATGCATTCCATCCCCTTTCTTTATCTGCCCAGGTAAACTACTTTTGTCTAATGATAGATAACTAGCCAGGGTAAAGAGTGGACATCCACACTCTGCTCTTAATCTTATAAAGAAAGCTTTCATAAAATTAAAAAAAAATAGGCAGTATTAAATAAACTCATTTGAGATCATTTTCCCCATTAAAATATCACTGAAATATGAATGCCTACTGTAACTAGTCACTGATAGAAGATTTATCTTTATATCATCACTTTATCTCAAATCAGTGTTAATCAAATTGTTTCTTTACTTTAACACTATGACTATACACTGTCCACCTAGAATGACTGCATATTTTTTTGGTTTGGTTTGGTTTGGTTTTATGGGTCATACCTGGCAGCGGACAAGGCTTACTCTTTTTTTTTTTTTTTTTTTTTGGTTTTTGGGCCATACCCGGCGTTGCTCAGGGGTTACTCCTGGCTGTCTGCTCAGAAATAGTTCCTGGCAGGCACAGAGGACCATATGGGACACCGGGATTCGAACCAACCACCTATGGTCCTGGATCAGCTGCTTGCAAGGCAAACACCGCTATGCTATCTCTCCGGGCCCACAAGGTTTACTCTTGGCTCTGCACTCAGAAATCTCTCCTGCAGGCTCAGGGGACAGACCATATGAAATGTTGGGATTTGAGAATCACCATATGTCCTGATTGGCTGTGTGCAAGGCAAATGCCCGACCGCTGTGCTATCTTCTCTGGCCCCTAGAATGACTGCATATTGAAGTTTTACAATTTCTTTCATTATTTCAAAAAAAAAAATGCTTTCAGTCTTTCCCCATTACTTATGCTGGTGATGGGCTTTTCAGAGAGGCTGAAAAAGCTTCTCAGGCTAAGTTTCCTCTCTTCCTATTTTGTTGCTTACTTTTTATTCATAAAAGTTCTTATTTTCCATATTTTGGGCTGGAGAGAAGCATGGAGGTAGGGCATTTGCCTTGCATGCAGAAGGTCGGTGGTTCAAAGCCCGACACCATAGGTCCCATAAGGTCCCTGGAGCCTGCCAGGAGCGATTCCTGAGCATAGAGCCAGGATTAACCCGAGTGCTGCCGGGTGTGACTCAACCAAAACAAACAAAAAAACTTATTTTCTATATTTAGATGACTCAGCACTTTTTGTCCTTTATTGTATTATTTATTGTTATATTTATGTTATTATATATTATTATTTATTATAAAGGTGTATTATATTGATTTTTTGCATGCTGAATCAATCATGCATCGTGCTATCACTCCAGTCCCCAAATAAGAATTTCTTGCCCAAAGACAATGTGGAGATATAGTAATTAAAAAAATAACTCAATGAAATTAATGCCTCAACAAGAATACTTTACCCAACCAAACTCTATTTCAGATTTAAAGGAAAGATACACAACTTCATGGATAAATAACAGCTCAAGAATTTCAGACTCAAAACTAACTTTGCAGGAGCTGAGAGGACTGCTTTAAGGCAAAATAAACCTCACATATATAGCGAACTTCCACAGGAAGATGGCACAAAACTCCATGACAACGTTGATCTCAATGTTGATGGTCTAAGCATATAAATTAAGAGACACAGAGTGGCAAGATGGATTTAAAAAAAGTGAACCCAACATCCCGCAGCCTGCAAGAAACACATTCACAGACTCAAACACAGACTCAAAGTCCAAGGTTGGAAGACAATCCTTCAAGTAAATAACTCTCTCAAAAAGACTAGGATGGCTATACTAATATCTGATGATATAGGCTTCAGAGTCAAAAAGGTTGTAAGAATTGCAGGCTATATCCCTGATGAATATAGATGCAAAGATCCTCAACAAAATACTAGCAAATAGAATCCAACAGCTCATCAAAAAGATCATACTCCTAACCAAATGGGATTCATCCAGGGGATGCAAAGATGATTTAACATGTGTTAAGTCAATAAATATGATGCACTTTATCAATACAAAAAAATAATCTTACAATCATTTCAATAGATGCAGAGAAAGCGCTTGACAAGATCCAGCATCCATTCATAATTTAAAAAAAATCTCTCTCAAAAAAAGAAAAAGTAGGGCCCAGAGAGATAGCACAGCGGTGTTTGCCTTGCAAGCAACCTAAGGTGGTTGGTTCAAATCCCGGTGTCCCATATGGTCCCCCATACCTGCCAGGAGCTATTTCTGAGCAGACAGCCAGGAGTAACCCCTGAGCAATGCCGAGTGTGGCCCAAAAACCAAAAAAAAAAAAAGAAAGAAAAAGAAAAAGCGGGGGTTGGGGGATTAAAGGGAGTTTCCTCAACATAGTAAAAGCCCTTTGCCACATGCCCACACCAAACATTATACTTAATGGTGGAAAAACTAAAAGCCCTCTCTCAAGATCAAGCACAAGACAAGGTTGCCCATTATCACCACTTTCATTCAATATAGTACTGGAAATATTTGTGCCATAGCAATTAGGCAAGAAAAAAAAAAAAAGATTAAAGGCATCCAGATAGGAATGGAAGAAATTAAGCTGTATTTGTGGATGACAGAATACTATATTTAGAAAAACCTAAAGATTCTACCAAAAAAATCTCATAGAAACAATAGCCTTGTAATGTAGAGTGGTAGGCAAAATTAAATGCCAAAAAATAAAAAGCATGGCTTTTCTATATGTAAATAATGAAATAGAAAAGGAAATTAAACAATAACAATAACAATTCCATTCACAATTGCATGCCTCGAAAAAGTAAGAACTAGGTATGGTACAGCAGGTAGAGTGTTAGTTTGGCACATGGCCGACTCAAGTTCGGTCCTCAGAACACCAGGTGGACCCCTGAACCTGCCAGAAGTGACTCCTGAATGCATTCAAGAGTAAGCTTGAGCAATGTTGGGTGTGACCCAAAAAAAATCTGTAAAAAGGAAGAAAAAGAAATTGGGGGGGGGTGTCTAGTACACAGCAGGTAAGGCATTTGCTTTGTATGTGGTCAACCCAAGTTTGATCCCAGGTATCCCATATGGTCCAAAAATCACTACTAGGAGTGATTCTTTTTTTTTTTTTTTTTTTTTTTTGGTTTTTGGGCCACACCCCTTTGACGTTCAGGGGTTACTCCTGGCTATGCGCTCAGAAATTGCCCCTGGCTTGGGGGGACCATATGGGACGCCGGGGGATCAAACCGTGGTCCGTCCTATGCTAGCGCTTGCAAGACAGACACCTTACCTCTAGTGCCACCTTCCTGGCCCCTAGGAGTGATTCTTAAGTGTAGAGCCCGGAGTAACCCCTGAGTGCTGATAGTTTTCCCTCCCCCCAAAAAATCAAGTACCTAGTAATTAGCTTAACCAAAGAGGTAAAACAAAGAAAACTATACAACACTATTTCAAGAAATAAAAGAGGTGCAGGAGTGATGGCGCAGTCGGTAAGGTGTTTTTCTTGCACATGCTACCTACAACGGACTGTGCTTCGCCCCCCCCCCCCCCCCCCGTGTCCCAGATAGTTCCCCAATCAGGGACGATTTCTGAGCGCAGAGCCAAAAGTAACCTGTGATCATCGCTGGGTGTGGCCCAAAAACCAAATAAAAATAAAAATAAAAGAGAACACAAGGAAATAGAAACACATACCCTGCTCATGGATTAGGGGCATTAACATAATCAACATGGCAATACTCCCAAAGTGTTATACAGATTCAATGAACTCTCCATAAGGACACCAATAGTTTTTCAAAGAAATAGAAAAAATATTTCAGAAATTTGTATGGAACAATACACTCTCTCCATTCCCCAAATATCCAAAGCATTCTTTGGAAAAAAGATGGGAAGCATTGCTTTCCCCAACCTCAAACTATACTGTAAAGCAGTAGTAATTAAAATAGCATGGTATTGGAATAAAGACTATCTGATCAATGAAATAGAATTGATAACCAAAAAACAACCTTTAAGTGCATCATCAATTAGTCTTTGATAAAGTAGGAAAAAAATAAAGTGGGGTAAGGAATTCCTCTTGGGCCGGGAAGGTGGCGCTAGAGGTAAAGTGTCTGCCTTGCAAGCGCTAGCATAGGATGGACTGCGGTTCAATCCCCCGGCATCCCATATGGTTCCATATGGTCCCCCCAAGCCAGGTCGATTTCTGAGCACATAGCCAGACCCCTGAGCGTCAAATGGGTGTGGCCCAAAAACCAAAAAAAAAAAAAGGAATTCCTCTTAACAAGTTATGCAGGGAAAACTGGTTAGTCATATGCAAAAAGATACACATGACCTCTTTCTGATGCCAAGCACAAAATTCAAATAAAAATGGATTAAAGACCTTGACAGGTGGGGCCAGAGAGATAGCACAGCGATAGGGCATTTACCTTGCATCCAACTGACACAGAACAGACCTGGGTTCGATTCCCAGCATCACATATAATCCTCTGAGCCTACCAGGAGCGATTTCTGAGTGCAGCGCCAGGAGTAATCCCTGAAAACCTCTGAGTGTGGCCCCAAAACAAAAACAAAACAACAAAAAAAGACCTCGATATGAGACCTGAATACATAAATTGCATAGAAGAAAACTTAGGCAAAGTGCTCCATAACACTGCTTGAGACATCAAGTCCAGAGAGAAAGACAGCCACCTGGGTTTAATACCTGCCATCCCATATGGTTCCCTAAATCCACCAGTAGTAATTCCTATGTCCAGAGCCAGGAGTAACTCCTGAGCACTGCCGAGCGTGGCCCAAAACAATAACAATAACAAAAACAAAACAAGAGGCATCTTTAAAGATGAAACACCACCAACCAATAAGTGGAAGCAAACAAAAACAAATGGGACTACATTAAATTAAGAAGTCTGCAAACCTCAAAGGATATGAAGACAAGCCAACAAAAATAGCCCACAGACTGGGAGAAATTATTTGCCACCAATCATCCAATAAAGGATTGATATCCAAGATATATATATATATATATATATATATATATATATTGGAGATATATATATATATATATATATATATATATATAAAGCACTGTTAGAAGTTTGCAAGAAAAAAAATCTAACTCTATCAAAAAAAAATGAGAAGAGATGAACAGAAACTTCCTTAAAGAAAAAATCCAAGTGGGCAAAAGGTACATTTTTTTATATTTTTTTTGCGGGGGACCACATCTGGCGGTGCTCAGGGGTTACTCCTGGCTATCTGCTTAGAAATAGCCCCTGGCAGGCCTAGGGACCATATGGGACACCAGGATTCGAACCAACCACCTTAGGTCCTGGATCGGCTGCTTGCAAGGCAAACACCGCTATGCTATCTCTCCAGCCCCAAAAGGTACATTTTGATACAGAAAAAAAATGCTCTATATCATCAAGGGACATTGGTACAGGAAAGTAGACACTGGTGAAGGGACGGGTGCCCAAACATTGTATGAATGAAAATCAATCACAAACAACTTTGTATCTCATGAATATTTAATAAATAAAATTTAACTAAATTTAAAAATTAAAGAGAAAAGCATGTGCTACCTTTGCAGTCACGAGAATTTTCTGTGTTTAAACCAAAGGCTGCTTGCCTACCATTTCTTCCGTTATTTTGATGGCCTCTGTTCTCTGAGAAGGCCTCCAGGGGAAAATGGTCTAATGAATTGAGCTGGGAAGCTTTCCACATTTTTCTGTTTCAGCAAATGCGTGAAGGATTTATACTCATCCACTGTTTAGTAGAATTCACCAAAGAACTGGTTTTTGTTTGGGAACTACACCTGGAGGTATTCAGGGATTATTCCTGGCTCTGTGCTCAGGGATCACTCCTGGCAGGCTCAAGGGACCTTATAGCAGTGGTCCTCAAACTTTTTAAACAGGTGACCTCTCACCATTGGAGGGCCAGACTATACTAAAAACAAAGACTGGGAACAAATTCCTATGCACACTGCATATATCTTATCTTGAAATGAAGAAACAAAATGGGAACAAATACAGTATGTGGCCCGCAGGCCATAGTTTGAGAACCACTGCCTGATGGGAAGCCTGGCATTAAGCTAGGGTTAACTGTATGCAAAGCAAGTGCCCTACTGTACTACAGATCCAGCTCTAACCACCAGGTTTCAAATAGTTTGTTCTCTTTTTCTTTTTTTTTTCAATCATTTTGTTTTATTTTGTTTGGGGACCACATCTGGCGGTGCTCAGGGGCTACTCCTAGTTCTGCACTCAGAAATCACTCCTGGCAGGCTGGGGACCATATGGGATGCTGGGAATCAAACCCAGTCCTTTCTAGGTTGGCTGTGGGTGAGGCAAATGCCCTACTGCTGTGCTATCACTCTGGCCCCCTTTCAATCATTTTTTTATAATGAAAAGAAAGAGAATGAACTACTTAAAATAAGAGTGTTTTACTTCTCCACATAAAATGTATCAACATCTGATGTTTTCTTCGTTCATTAATTTTGGAGCTCATGGTTTTTGTTATTGTTTGTTGGGATTTTATATATTTGTTTGACCACTCCTGACAGTGTTCAAGGCTAACTCTTGGCTCTGAGTTCAAGGGACCTAACAAGTTCAGGGGACCACAGGGGGTTGCCGGGGATCAAACTTGGGTCTGTTGTATGCAAGGCCAGCACTATACTCACTTTACTACTCTTCAGGCCTGTGGGACTCTGGTTTTTTTGTTTTTTGTTTTTGTTTTGAGGTCACACCTGGCAGCGCTCAGGGTTACTCCTGGCTCTGCACTCAGAAATCCCTCCTGGCAGGCACAGGGGACCATATGGGAATTCAGGATTCAAACCACCATCCGTCCTGGATCTGCTGCATGCAAGGCAAATGCCCTACAGCTGTGCTATCTCTTCGGCCCCAGGACTCTTGTGTTAAGTCCTTTTTATCCACTAGTCCCCTTTTAAATGTAAGCTCCATAAAGGCACAGACTTGTCCTTGTCTGTTCCGGGTAAGTCCAGGACAGAGAACAGGGGGGCAGGCAGAGAGAAGTGTTGTACAGAGACTACCAAATAAGGATTTGTTAGATAAACACAAGTAAGCAAACCTCACAGCAAAAAATGTTCAAGCGAATTCATTTTAATTGCTTTTGTTTTTGCCTGTGAAGCAAGAAAGGAGGCCACGTGTAGAGAGAAAAGTGGGGCTAAAATGCTTTGGAAGACTGGAGACTTTGAACCCTACAAGGAAATGAAAACAAGAGGAGCAGAGACATGTAATCACCCTGCAACGCTGAGGGTCAATACAAAGTCGCTAATGAGCATCTTCGCTCTCCCTATCTGCCCTGCCGCAGGCTTTCTCCGGAGTGCCTTGGAAAAGGCAACGACACGTAGCTCCAGTCATGAGTGTGTTGACCAAGACAGAAATGAATAAACTAAATACAAGGTTGTAGGACATCAGAGTTTGTGGTTTGGGAATGAGGTGCCGCATCCAAAACGGAAGGAGAGATGTCAAGAAAGAGGGCAGAGGGGCCGGGCGGTGGCGCTGGAGGTAAGGTGCCTGCTTTGCCTGCGCTAGCCTAGGACGGACCGCGGTTCGATCCCCCGGCGTCCCATATGGTCCCCCAAGAAGCCAGGAGCAACTTCTGAGCGCATAGCCAGGAGTAACCCCTGAGCGTCACAGGGTGTGGCCCAAAAACCAAAAAAAAAAAAAAAAAAAAAAAAAAAGAAAGAGGGCAGAACCAGAGAATAAAGACTGGAAGGAGAAGAAATAGTGTCATGAGAGTAGGGGGATACGTTGGCAGAAGTGACTGTGGGGTGTCAACAGAAGACAAGAAGCTTGCAGCAGAGATTCTGGAAGGACAGCAGACAGAAGTGGTGAAATGGTCCAGGGAGGGAAACTGAGGAAGCAGATGTTAGAGGTTTTCAGTGGACAAGCAAACTGGCAGACAAAGGGAGATAGGCAAACACCTGGTCAGACATTTAAAGGTTTGAAAAAACAGATGGTGAAATCCCCTAAAGTGACCAGGGATCAGGTGCAAGTTTGACCCAGGCTAAAGGAGAATGACCAGAAGGTCAAGAAACAACAGACCCAGCACCAAAGGACAGAAGCCTGCTTGCTTTTCTTTTTACTTTAAGGCATTCAGTGCCAGATGGTTTGTCGTGGGATCCGGGAGCTTCTCTCCAGTGGAAAGAGTGACCGCAATGCTACACTGCAATGAGACAAGTCCCACCAGAAACCAGGCAGCTGGCAAAAGCACCCCCCAGACTCCAGCAACCTTAGTTGATGCCTCATTTCAGCCTAGCAAGACCTCAAACAAAGAAGGTGGCCAAGCCACTGCGTGCACTTGCAACCTGCAGAGCGAAGGAAACAGCTTCTGATGTCCTGAGGTGCTAAAGAGCTGACGGTGCTGAACTGCTCAGTGAGACAGAAAGAAAACAACAATCAGAGTGGTGGACCCCAGGCTGACCCCCGTTTATACACGCTGTCCCCGCAAGATGCAGAGGCCCTGGCATTTTTTGGCAGTCTGGTGCAAAGGGTAAATATATGATCACTCAAAAAGTCATTTCATCTCCCAACTCCAAACTACACACAGGGATTTGAGAGCAAGAACAGCCGTAAGCCTGCAAGGACCATGGGGGTACAGAGTCCAAGTCAGATTAAGACAAGGGGGGAGGTGAAAAAATACCACGAGGGCCCCAAGTCAGACTGCAGGTGAACAAAGGGCGGCAGCTCTAGCGTTGATGTTTTGTTTTGTTTTGGGGGGGAACACACCTGGTGGCACTCAGGAGTTACTCCTGGCTCTGCACTCAGAAATTGCTCCTGGCTTGGGAGACCTTATGGGACACTAGGGATCAAACCTATGTGGGTCAGCTGCATGCAAGGCAAACACCCTACCACTATGCTACCACTCTGCTGTATTGATGTTTTAGAGCCAGCTCCTGGTCAGCTGCTGGGATGTTGGGAGCAGGTGCCAGGGACAGAACTGGGGGCCGGGGCAGCTGTACAAGGTCCTGAGATGTGGACACCTCCATGGGGTCAGGGTCTTGGCAGTGTCACTGGACTGTGGCCAAAGGCCAAGAATCTGTCCACTGCCATGCGTGTCTTCCTATATTTAATGTTGCTGTTCATTACAAGTGGGCACTCTGTCTTGGGCCTTTTGGGGACCCCCCATCCTTGTGGCCAAGTTCTGTGGCGTGAACTCAATGGCTCTTCAAAGCTGGCCAGGAGCTGCCCAGAGCACACCTTTTCTCTACCAACTCATCTTGTCTCCAGGATTCTGGAGATGCAGGGAGAGGGACAGAAATTGCATTTTGCTTTACCAAGGTCAGTGCAATCATTGCTGTCCCAGGCCTGTGGTGTCATCTTCTCCAGGGGAAAAGATGCACAAACAATTCTAGGGGCATGTGGAGAAGCCTGTTGTGTGTGTGTGTGTGTGTGTGTGTGTGTGTGTGTGTGTGTTATGTGTGTGTGTGTGTGTTTCTAAAAGAAATCAGTACCAAGCAGCCATGCTATTAACAGGAAGTTGAATCCAATCCAAACACTTGAGGGGCTTAGAGGAAGGTGAGGCGTTCGGTTGGCAGGTGGCGTCTGCCCTCTGCTGGGTAGGACAGTGAAGCGTCGCCGCAGTCACTCAGTTACGTAACCTCCACCGCCCACGGGTGCGGGAGCGAGCATTGCATCTGGAACTGTGCCCACGCACACATGCACACAGACATACACACATGCCTGCCATGGAAAATACAGGTGGGCTCCCCCAGGGTTTCTCTTGGTGGGGTGCAGAGCAGGGAGGGCTGGCATTTGCAGAAGGCCAGATGGGGATGTGGGGACTGGAAAGGGATGTCGCTGTGTTTATGTCCAGCCCTTCTGCTAGCAGGGAAGATTTTAGAAGCTTCAGTTTTTCAGGGGGAAGAAAGAAAATGATGCTGAGACCGATGTGCTCAGAGCCCTTGATGACAGAGTGAGGGGGGCCAGGGAGAGTGAAGCCACAATTCGTGCTGTAAGGGGAAAGGGAGGAGGGAGAAGGGAGGAAGGAAGACAGGGAGGACAGAGCTAGAAGAGAGGAGGGAATTGGAAAAAATGAGTATGGTCAGAAAAGGGGGACAGATTAGGGTCAACGATCATTTAACCAAAATACCATCTGACATTTGGCTTCCTCCAAATCAGAATCACTTAAATATGGTAATAAACTCCTCAGTGAGCCAGGAAGGCGCCAGTAATCATGCAGTTCCTGCTGTGCATTAGAGGCCCAAAAGCCCACTCCGGTACCCAGGGAAGATGTCCTGGAGGGGGGGTGCCTCACGACTGGTGGGGTCCTCACATTGGAACCCTCTCGGACAAGGTCATCTGCGGCCACAACAGTCGCCCACACAGAAGAGTCTGGTTACAGGGCCAGCACCGTGAGACAATGTCTCCCAACATTGTGACCAATGCAGCTCCCCCTTCCCTGCCTGGTGTCCCCAGATGACGGTCCTTCTCTTGTGTTCTGCTCACAGCAATGTCCCAGGACTCACAGGCTCAGATGGCCTTGATGACCAAGGCTGGCCTCCGCCAAGGATGCATTGAATGCGGGCCCAGTGACCCAGGGAAGGCCCCCAGGCTTTTTCAGCACCTCCAGCTCTGGCCCAGATATCAGGGAGCAAATGGGCTAGCCCCCCGTCACTGCTTTCAGCCTAACCTAGATGCCCCCTCCAATCCATAGGGTAATGAGGAGTCTATGCTTTTTCCAAACGTGCTTTTTATGTTTCCAAGTGTTTTTTCTTTGTTTTGTTTTGTTTTGTTTTGTTTGTTTTTGAGTTATACCTAGCAGCGCTCATGGGTTAATCCTGGCAGGCTCTGGGGACCATATGGGATGCTGGGATTCAAACTACCTTCCATCCTGGGTTGGCTGCATGCAAGGCAAACAGCCTGCCGCCGTGCTATCTCTCTGGCCTTGTTTTCAAGGTTGAAAGCTGCATGGAACAAAGGAGTTAGATGTCTGCCTCCCAGCAGTGGGGAAGACCCTGTGTTTTACCCTCCATGGTTACATCCGGCATGGGTCACACCAGGCAGCGCTCAGGGGTTCCTCCTGGCTCTACACTCAGAAATCACCCCTGGCAGGCTAGGGGGACCATATAGGTTGCCGGGATTCGAACCACCGACCTTTGCATGCAAGACAAATGCCTTACTACCATGTTATTAACAGTCACCTTTCAAATAGCAGTGCTGGGGGGAGGCTGGTTCACCACTGACTGATCCCCAGTACTTACAAATTCTATCATTCTTAGCACCATTCATATGTTTTTCAAATTCATTTCCACAGGGCATTTTTTTCCTTTCCCCACATTGGCTGTATTCAGGGCCTACTCCCGGCTCTGCACTCTGGGATCACTCCTGATAGGCTCAGCAGACCATCTAGAGTACTGGGTATTGAGCCTGGGGTCAACAAATAAATGCTCTACCCACAGTACTACTGTCCCAATTCCCATTCCCAGGCCGCCAACATGGAGAGAGTAAAATACAGTATTCCCCCCAAATTTAGAGAAGCATATATTTAACTTGTTTGTTTCTGACAGCTTTCTTCATTACATTTAAACCCTGAAAAAAAAAAAACATGAGAAAAAGAACTTTCTTTGGTGGGGGGAGGAAGAGTAGGGACCATTCTGGCTCTGTACTCAGAAGTGACCCCTGGTGGCGGGGCCATATATGATGCCAGGGTTGGCAGGATGCAAAGCAGGCACCTTAACCCCTATGCTATGTCTCCTGGAAAAAGAACTTTCAGCCTTTTGTAAAGATCAGAGAAAAAAAACATTTGGGGTCACATCACGTTTCTTTCTTAAATAAACAAAACCTAATTTTTTTTTCTTTTAAGGGGAGCATAGAAACTTTTTATTTTTTGGATGAAAGACAAATGCATATCCTATATCCCATTGCTCAGAGTTTTAAATTTCTAGATTTAAGAGCCAGAAGGATAATGCAGGGCACCTGCTATTCATGTGCCTGATCCAGGTTGGAGTCTACACACCACAGATGGGGGTCCTAGGGCATTTCCAGCAGAGTGGGGCCCACTCTGAACCCTCGAACCCATGCACCAAACCAGAGATCCAGTAAATGGAGGACAGCTGGGAGGTGGACCCCAGAAACTCCTGAGTACCTCCTGAAAAGCCAAAAAATATTCTATTTTTTTGTTTGTTTTTGTTTTGTTTTGTTTTGGGGCCACACCCGGCGATGCTCAGGGGTTACTCCTGGCTGTCTGCTCAGAAATAGCTCCTGGCAGGCAGGGGGGACCATATGGGACACCGGGATTCGAACCAACCACCTTTGGTCCTGGATCGGCTGCTTGCAAGGCAAACGCCGCTGTGCTATCTCTCCGGGCCCAAAATATTCTATTTTTAAGTCTATCGATGACACATTACATTATTAATCCCTCCACAATGTATCATATTTTTCATTCTAAAAGACACACCTGACTTTTTTTTTTGAGGGGGAAGTGTGCCTTGTGGTACAAAAAATACAGTAAATATTAGAACTGGGAATGTGGAGCCCACGGCCTTACTGGGGACCCTGGAAGCAGTTACCCAAGACGAGTGCTCCTTCATCTGGTGCTGGTTGCTGTGGGGGCCACTGGCGTGGCCTCGCCAAAAGCAGTTCTGGCAAAGCTGGTAGTTGTGGCACTGCTGGCACCGGTACCGGAAGCCCATCATGCTCTCGCAGTGGCAATAGGAGCACTCCACGGGGTGGAAGACTGGAGGGAGCACAGGGAAGGGAGGGAGAAAGAAAGAACTTTCATTTGGAGTTTCAGTACCGGCTAAACAATGTCCACATAAAGCAGCAAAAGTAAAACCCCACCTCCCGGCCGAGCTATAGCACAGCGGTAGGGCATTTGCCTTGCACACAGCTGACCCAGGGTGGACCTGGGTTCGATCCCCAGAGTCCCATATTGTCCATCAAGCCAGAAGCGATTTCTGAGAACATAACTAGGAGTAACCCCTGAGCATCACCGGGGTGTGGCCCAAAAAACAAAAACAAACAAACAAAAAAGCCCAAAAGTGAAGACCCTGCAGGCCCAAAGACTCCAAACCCCCTTTCAGCTAGTTCCTCCAGCTGACCACTGATGGTAGAAAGGAGAAAACTCAGTTCTCAGATCCTGGGACAAAGATCTATGAAAAATATCTCTAAAGGAAAAAAAAATGCAAAAAATGAGACATGCTCAGAACCTACACAGGGGCCTGAGTCCCTTTAGCTGACTGACCCCCAGATCTTGAGTTCAGTGAGAACAAGGCTGCTATAACTCATAGGATAAGCTCTGGACTTGGGATGAACCTAAACATCTACACAGTTTCTCTTCCAAAAGCAGCCCAAGAAGGGTTTGGTCCGTGAGTGGAGCAGGACCAGGAGGAAGAGCAAAAAAGCAGAGGAGGAGGTCAGAGTGATAGCACAGAGGAAGGGCGTTTGCCTTGCATGTGGCCAACACAGTACAGACCCAGATTCAATTCCTGGCATCCCATATGATCCCCTGAGCATGCCAGGAGCAATTTATGAGCTCAGAGCCAAGAGTAATCCCTGTGCGCTGCTGGGTGTGACTGAATGAATGAATGAATGAATGAATGAATGAATGAATGAATGAATGAAAAAAAGAAAAGCAGAGGAGGGAAGGACCCAGAATGCAGTGCCAGGACAAGCACGGCCAACTTCAGACATAGGTTTCCTCTGGCCACGTGAAGCAGGTGGCAGTGGTTATGGATCAGAAAACCAATGGGAAAGGAGCAACTGTTCTGGCAGAAGTGCACATCCAGCAGTGCTCAGGGATGCTTGAGAACCATGCAGTATCACTACCCAAATCAAGGGCTTTATCATGCAAAGCATACACTGCTATCCTCTCCACCATCTCCCCAGCATCTTTTGGGGCTGGAGAGATAGTACAGCAGATAGGGCATTTGCCTTGCATGCAGCTGACCCAGTTTGATCCCTAGTCCCCCCCACTGTCCCCCCAACCTTCTAGGAGTGAGCCTTGAGCAAAGCAAGAAAGCCCTGAGCCAACCCAGGTGTGGCCAGAAAAAGCCAAAACCAAACCAAAAAAACAATTATGCATAATGAAATATATATTAATCAAAAACTTAAATATAGTAGCTTCAATATTCAATATTCAAGTGATGGATTTCACTAGAAATGTTCAAATAATTTTTATAAAAAAAATCTAAAGATGGGGCTGGTGAGGTGGCGCTAGAGGTAAGGTGTCTGCCTTGCAAGTGCTAGCCAAGGAAGGACCGCAGTTCAATCTCCCGGCGTCCCATATGGTCCCCCCAAGCCAGGGGCAATTTCTGAGCACTTATCCAGGAGTAACCCCTGAGCATCAAATGAGTGTGGCCCCAAAAACAAAATAAATAAATAATAAATAAATAAATAAATAAATAAATAAATAAATAAATAAATAAAATTTAAAGATATCATTTAGAACTTGTTTTTACGAAATAAAGGTATATAAATGATAAGTAATGTGGTTTGGGGTTGGGTTTTTTTTTTTTTTTTTGCTTGTTTTGGGGCCACACTCAGCAGTGCTCATGCTCAGGGGTTACTCCTAGCTCTGCATTCAAGAATTACTCCTGGTAATCCTTCAGGATCCTATGAGATGGCAAAGATCGAATTCAGGTCAGTCACATGCAAGGCAAGTGCTCCACCTGCTGTACTGTCTCTCCAGCCCCAAGTAATGTGTTTTATTTCTAGACATTTCAAAGGTTTTCATAATATATGTGTCTAAAACAAGTTCCAATACTGGTCTCTAAAATTCATGTTTAGAAATATAGCTGTTTCATAATGTAAAGTGTCTTTAAAAACATGTTGTCATACACAGATTTTGTTATTAACTTTTTTTTGATAGCAAGCATTTTGTAGGACATCCTAATTCATTCTACTGTTTGAGAGAAAAAAAATGAGGTGCTTTGGAGTGACCTAGTAGAGGTGGTTCGTTAAGGAACTAACTAACTAACTAACTAGTCTTGCAGCCCACTGTCCCAGGTTTAAATTCCTGGTACTAGATATATATATGGGTCCCTGAGCACCACCAAGGGTCCCTACTGAGCAAAGTGTCAGGAATATCCCACTGCACTACCAATTACAACCCGAACCTCACCTCCAGAATTTTTTTTGTTTTTTTTTTTGGGGGGGGGGGCACACCCGTTTGATGCTCAGGGGTTACTCCTGGCTAAGCGATCAGAAATTGCCCCTGGCTTGGGGGAACCATATGGGACACTGGGGGATTGAACCGCGGTCCTTCCTTGGCTAGCGCTTGCAAGGCAGACACCTTACCTCTAGCACCACCTCACCAGTCCCCAGAATTTTTTTATCAATTGGTTTAATATAGTCAAGAGAGAGGTCAAAGAGATAGCACAGTGGTAGGCATTTGCCTTGCATGTGGCCAACCCGGGACAGACCCAGTTCGATTCCTGGCATCCCATATAGACCCCCGAGCTTGCCAGGACCGATTTCTGAGTACAGAACCAGAAGTAAACTCTGAGCATCACCAGGTATAGCCCAAAAATCAATCAAGCAATAAATAAACTGCTTTAAAAAAAATAAAAAACATAGTCAAGAGAGTCCAGACCTTTTGAGGGATGGACAGGAGGAAAGATTGGTTTTGGGGCCACACCTAGTGATGCTCAGGGATTACTCTTGGCTCCAGAATTACTCAGGGAACAATATGGGATGTGGGGACCAAACCCAGGTTAGCTGCGTGCAATGCAAACATCCTACCTGCTGTACTATCATTCCAGCCCCTAGATTCCAGACAGTTTTTTAAAAATCCTCAGACCAAGGATGTGGGCCAGTGGTAGAATATGTGTTCTGCATATGTGTGGCCTTGGGTTCAGTCAACAGTAACAACAAAACTCTCATCAAAGGACTTTACCCTCGACAATAGAGATTATTGCCAGTCTCCCAAAGGGAAAATAGAAGGTGGATGCTTCTCAGCATCACCTGTGTGAATAAGGAACAAGCCAGGTCTGAGTGGCAACCAAATATACAGCAAAGGCCTCCTCTTTTCATGGTCTCAACCTTCCAACATGGAGACCCACAGATGGCAGCAAGAATCTTAAAGAGCTGTGGGCCGAAGAGATAGCACAGTGGTAGGGATAGCACAGGGATAGGGTAGAGATAGCACAATGCCTAGCATGCGGCTGACCCAGGACGAACCTGGGTTCAATTCCTGGCATCCCACATGGTCCCCCAAGCCAGGGGCGATTTCTGAGCATAGAGCCAGGTGTAACCCCTGAGTGTCACTGGATGTGGTGAGAGAGAGAAAGAGAAAGAGATGAGAGAGAGAGAGGAGAGAGAGAGAGAGAGGAGAGAGAGAGAGAGAGAGAGAGAGAGAGAGAGAGAGAGAGAGAGAGAGAGAGTCTTATAGAGTAGGTAAGAGCAAAGTACCATTTCAAATCCAAAGAGACAGAAATTAAGTCAATTTCCGGGGAGGAGAACACATGCTGACTCAAGGCAAACAGTGAAGGAAAACTTGAGGAGTAGAGGGGCTGGGACAGAGTCCAGCAACCTGATCCAATCCCTGGCACATGATCACCTGTGCACTGCAGGGTGTGGTCCTAGAGGCACCAAAGCAGTTCCAAGTATGACCCAGGTTGACCCTGACACCACAGGACTCAAATGGCCCTGTAGGTCTGGGTAGCACAGCACCACATCCTTGGGCAAGCACTGAACCAAGGTCCTGGCTGACCAAGTATCCCCTGGATTGGCCCCCAGACCCCCAAGCATGCCCTGGGAGGTGAGCACTGGAAGTCCAGTATATTTGATGGGAAATTATTTCCTATAAAAGATTCCAATTCTGTTTAGTATTGCTGGCTGATAAAGGGTTTTTTACCCAATTATTTGAGATATAATTTTTTAAACTCATAAGGAGAAGGGGAAAAAGGAAACCCTGGGCTCCATCAGGAGGCGTTTAAAAACCGTCTGAAATCATCTGAGCTGCAAAGCTGTTACTCTCTTGGTATCTTTTCTTTGTGACACGACCAGCATCCCACCCCCAATCTGCACACATTTATTTTGTTTTTGTTGTTGGTTGGGATTTGGTTTTGGGGCCACACTCAGCTGCACTCAGAGGTTACTCTTGGCAGGCTCTGAGGACCCAATGGGATGCCAGGGATCAAACCTGGGTTGAACACATGCAAGGCAAATGCCCTCCCCATAGTGTTATTGCTCCAACCCACTTCGTTTTGTTTTTGAGAAATAATTATTTTCCCTTAGAAAAGTAAAAACCGGGCCCGGAGAGATAGCACAGCGGCTTTTGCCTTGCAAGCAACCGATCCAGGACCAAAGGTGGTTGGTTCGAATCCGGTGTCCCATATGGTCCCCCGAGCCTGCCAGGAGCTATTTCTGAGCAGACAGCCAGGAGTAACCCCTGAGCACCGCCGGGTGTGGCCCAAAAACCAAAATAAATAAATAAATAAATAAATAAATAAATAAATAAATAAAAACCACAATTTCACAGGATGGTGTGCCAACAAACATTTCTTATCATTTTCAGCAATGACCGCTGAAGACACTATGAGTGAACCTAGTCCAGACCCTTGCAGAAGGAGGCCTGCTTACCGTTTTCCACATGGGCAAGCCGGTGCATGAGAGGCAGCCAGACAAGGCACTGGGGAGGAGGGTCAGCCATCATTGTGTCCAAAAACATGTTTAGCATGATCTTCTTCTACAAAGAGAAAAATATGCATGTTACACATTATTAAGTCTATGCTAAGCCTCAAAATCCAGTTAGGTTTGAATTCTCCCAACGAGGCCTTGAACGAGTGACAATAAATATGGAAGCATGATAAAAAGTCATTTTACTCTAGTACAAACATTGCTACCCCCTTCTACACACATATGCTTCCACCTACGCTGTTGTTATTGGTCTTAGAACAATGATATGGATACATGGAACACCGATTACAGCTTCCATCACAAAGATATAGAATAAGCTGTCCCCCACCCAAAAAAAGAAAAAAAAAAAGAATGAGCCAAATCAGAATCATAGCCAAGACTATACCAAGGTGTTCTTCATATTTCTGTGTGTGTGTGTGTGTGTGTGTGTGTGTGTGTGTGTGTGTGTGTGTATGTGTGTGTGTTTGGGAAAGAAGGGTTAGACCACACCTGGTTGTACCAAGGTGTTCTTTATATTTCTGTGTGTGTGTGTGTGTGTGTGTGTGTGTGTGTGTGTGTGTGTGTGTGTGTTTGGGGAGGAAGGGTTAGACCACACCTGGTTGCCATCAGGAATCACTCCTGATTACAACAATAGTGATGAAACAGAATTCCTAGAACCGCAAAAAACAAACAACAAAAGAAAACCTCTCTCCTAGCCTTTGCCCTATGACCTACACAAATAGCAAGATCTTCAACTACAGAGGCGAGATGTCATTGCCCACATCTGAGCAGAAAGTCTTCTGGCACTATAAAAAGACCTTGGGATATGTAAAAAGAGTGAGTACAGAGCCTGGCAGTATGCTTCAAAAGCAGAGAAACCATGTATCTTTTAGGCCAAGGGAATTCCTGTTCTAATTTCCCCAATGTTTACTGTGCATATGCAAAAAGAAAAAAAAATAAAGAAAAGAGGAAAGGGAAGGAAGGAAGGAAGGAAGGAAGGAAGGAAGGAAGGAAGGAAGGAAGGAAGGAAGGAAGGAAGGAAGGAAGGAAGGAAGGAAGGAAGGAAGGAGGGAGGGAGGGAGGGAGGGAGGGAGGGAGGGAGGGAGGGAGGGAGGGAGAAAGGGAGGAGGGAGGAAGGGAGGAAGGGAGGAAGGGAGGGAGGGAGAGGAAGAGAGGGAGGGAGAGGGAGGGAGGGAGAGAAAGAGAAAGAAGAAAGAAAGAAAGAAAGAAAGAAAGAAAGAAAGAAAGAAAGAAAGAAAGAAAGAAAGAAAGAAAGAAAGAAAGAAAGAAAGAAAGAAAGAAAGAAAGAAAGAAAGAAAGAAAGAAAGAAAGAAAGAAAGAAAGAAAGAAAGAAAGAAAGAAAGAAAGAAAGAGAGAGAAAGAAAGAGAGAGAGAGAAAGAAAGAGAGAGAAAGAAAGAAAGAAAGAAAGAAAGAAAGAAAGAAAGAAAGAAAGAAAGAAAGAAAGAAAGAAAGAAAGAAAGAAAGAAAGAAAGAAAGAAAGAAAGAAAGAAAAGAAAAGAGAGAGAAAGAAAGAGAGAGAAAGAAAGAAAGAAAGAAAGAAAGAAAGAAAGAAAGAAAGAAAGAAAGAGAGAGAGAGAGAGAGAGAGAAAGAGAGGAAGAGAGGAAGAGAGGAAGAGAGGAAGAGAGAGAAAGAGAAAGAGAAAGAGAAAGAGAAAAAAAGAGAGGAAGGAAGGAAGAAGAAAACCCTTTTTTAAGAAGTTGCTGGTCTGTTTTTTTTCTTTTTTTCTTTTTTCTTTTTGCTTTCGTTTTGGTTTTTGACTTTTTTTGGTTTGTTTCTTCATAGCTGATGGTTTTGGTTTTTGGTTTACTCTTTTTTTTCTTAATCCTTTTTTTTTTTTTGTTATTCCCTTATTGGTTTTTGTTTTGTTTTGTTTTTGTCTTGTCTAGTTTTATATTGTTTTGTCACCTTTTTCTTCTTTTTCCTTCTTTCCCCTTTCTTCTTCCAAAGGGATACTTAGCACCTAGACAGACTCCTTCCATATCCCTTCTTATATCTTCAATAGCGCCACATTACTAGAATCACCTTGATCAACATCATAATTGGAGGGAGAAAAATGGATGGTACCAAGACCAGACAGTCATATGTCCATTTGGTGGAAATAAAATTGATCGGACTTGAATACAAAATCCAAAGTCAACGACAACAGATACCCATCTACATCAAGCCATACATGGGAGGAAACAGTTACAGGGGTTAAGGAGGGGGAAGAGGGATGCATGCTGGGAACAGGAGGGGAGGGAGGACAACACTGGTGGTAGAAATGCCCCTCATTCATTACTACTATGTGCCTTAATATTACTGTGAAAGATTTGTAATATTCACTTTGCCCACAATAAAAAAAAGGAAAAAAATACTAAGAAAAAATGTATAGTTTTGATTATTTTAAACTAAGTATAAGCAAAAATTAAATGTATCCTGGAGCAGGAGCAATAGCACAGCAGGCAGTGTATTTTGCTTCGCACAGAGCCAACCAGGGTTCAATATCCTGCATCCCATATGGTCCCCCAGCATCACCCAGCATGATTCCTGAGCACAAAGCCAAGAGTAACCCCTGCATACCAACAGGTTGTGGCTCAAAAAAAATTAAATGTATGCTATCATCTGTTATAAGCTTAATGTACTTTTACTTACTAAAACTCCCATTTCACAAGGGCTGAAGAGTCACCCAAAGGCAGAGGGCATTCTGTGCATACATCTTCTGCCTTGGAGCCAATCCTTGGACACACATATCCACACACACAAACACATACAAATCATGATTTTCCCAATCTAGTTATAATACTAATACTACCTTATCTTAAAAAAAAAAAGTTCTGACATCTCACAAAGTTGTTTTTCCTTTTCAAATCTCCAAGATGTAAAAGAACAATTGCAGCAGATGTCTCTGAAGAGCTTCCTCCAAATGACACTGAGCTTCTGGGCACCAGCTGTGCCAGACCACCCTGGCAGTGCTGGGGGTAGGGGTACTCAGGGCCACACCCGAGATGCCTCAGATCAGGCTGGGGTGAGGCACACAGCCAGGGAGTGACCTCCCCAGCCCTCAACACTGTTTGTAGTTTAAGTTTCCAGTGCTATATATGCCATTGATTTATACTTTATGTAAATCATTAATCAATTATTCTGAATTAATTAATAGGTCTGAATAAGCACAGTAGAAGGGCTGGAAAGACCTGATGAGAGTCAGCTGGGATCGAAACTGAGGGATGAACCAGGAGGAGGAGCAGGAGTGTGGATGGAAGTACGGGGTAGGGCTGGGAGGAGTATGGGGCAGTGGAATGGCAAGAATCTCTATCTTTCTGTACTAAATTCCGTGTGAACTGAAGTGTTAACTGCCGATAAGATACTAAGCAAAACAATAAGCTATAAGACACACCCAAAGTGCATTTCCAAAAGCTCTGCTGAGGCCTCACTGTCATTTGTAGTCCCCTAAAGCAAAAGGGTGACGCCACATACCCTCAAGTACTGGTTGTGGCTCTGTCCCATCCAATGGGAAGGAGTTGTTTCATGGGTCCAGGACTAAGGTAATGCTTCCCAAATTCAGGTCAAGCCTGCCCCCTCCCCCAGCCCTCAGGACACATTCTGGAAACATGTTTTGGGAAAACCAAGTGTCCAATCATTTTCCTAAGAAATCACACATGACTATCTTTCCAGAAGCTCTCAGAAGCGATGCCATGCCCTGGCCATAGTGTTCTCAGGAAGCTGGTAAAACCCTCCTCTCTGCACCACTGCACAGGCACCAGGCCCAGCAGTGATGGGTCACCTCTGGCCCAAGCACATGACCACATGGTGAGAACCCAAGTCTCTTTCCATGGGCCAAGAATTAAAGGAGATTTGCAAAAACACCAAACAACCCCACGCTTAAATATGTTTGTTTCAGGGGTCTCAAACTCAATTTACCTGGGGGCCGCAGGAGGCAAAGTCGGGGTGATCCTTGAGTGCAAAGTCAGTAGTTAGTAAGCCTTGAACATTGGGGGGTATGACCCAAACAACTAAAACAAAACAAAACAGAAAAAGATTCCTCTAGGGCAGGGCCACAAAATGTTGTATGGAGGGCTGTTTGCGGCCCTCGGGCTGCGAGTTTGAGACTCCTGGTTTAGGGAATATAGTTGTTTTTCACTGAAAGCATATTTATGTTAACGAGTATATTTTTGTTTTTAAATCACAATAAGCATTGCTTAATTTTTCAAATTTAACTTCTAAATGGGGATACTGATAGGTATACCCGACATAAATCCACCATAAATCTTTGGGTGGAAGTCCCCAATATTTGACTATAATGAGGCCAGGAGATCACAATCTTGGAAAGCAACTGGCAAGGAAGTGTCTAATTGAAAATTCTGTGGCTCAGCAAAAACCTGTGTGAAAGAGATTGCTTCCTTTTTCTCCCATTTTGCTTTTTCTCTGAGTCGCACACATTCAAGTCACCTTAATTTTTACAGCCTTATATAAGTTGTAACAAAATCTGCAATAAAAAGCAAATACATAAATTCCCACAATTCTCATTTTTCTGTACTTCCTACTTAACCATAAATATATATCTATAAGTTATATACCCAGGGTAAATAAAACCTGTCACATTATTTCTCTTACCATTCAATTAAACGTTATAGGTTTTCTCTAAGGTCTTCATTTCCTTTTTGGTTTTTGGGCCACACACTCCTGAAATACTCAGGAGTTACTCCTGATTCTGTAACTCTGTACTCAAGAATCAACCCTGGTGGTGCTCAGAGGACCATATGGGATGTTGGGGACTAAACCCGTATCAGCTTCATGCAAAGCAAGTGCCCTTCCCGCCGTATTATCGCTCTGTTTTAGAGAGTTAAAAAAAAAAAAAAAAAACCCTTAAGGGAAGAAATCTGAATAGGCCTCTAGAAGTATGAAAGTGTGTTTTGTCCTAAGAAAGAGAAAATTGGGCCAGAGCAATAGCACATTTGCCTTGCACGCAGCCAGCCTGGGACAAACCCGAGTTTGTTCCCGGCATTCCATATGGTCCCCTGAGTTTGCCAGGAGCAATTTCTGAGCACAGAGCCAGGAGTAACGGAGTGCTGCCACATATAACCCAAAAACAAAAAGAATAATACTGTATTCTTAATTAGGTATCTAAATAATAATAATAATAACAGTATAATAATACTGTATTCTTAATTAGGTATCTAAATTAATAAGCTATAGGATGTCATAAAATCTCTATAGATGTAAAAAATAAAAGCACTCAATGATATAAATGAAACGTCAATTCGTTGTTGCAAATGTATAAAGTCCCTTAGGACAGGACTAAGCCAAACTTTCTTACTCTATAGAGGGTGAGTAAGCGCCATGAGTGACTGTCATATTCAATGCCAAGTTCTGAGGAGTCTGTCTTATCATTTATTCATTGATTTTTCTTTTGAGGCCAAACTTGGCCTCAAGGCTTACTCCTGGCCCTGTATTCAGGGGTCACTGCTGGCTGTGCTCAGAAAATCAGTGTGCTGGGAATTGAACCTGGTTCAGCCGAATGCAAGACAAGCAGCCTACCTACTATACCACCCTATCACCTTGAAAACCCTGCAAGAGGCCGACCACCCACAAACCATGCCCCCTCTGGGAATTCACTCTGCCGATGGTGTCTCCTGGGCCCCTGCTGTCCTCTCTGCAAGCATCCTGGCAGCCTTCACCAAAGGCACATTCTGGTAAGAAAAGGCTAGGCAAGATGCCACCACGGCTCATTGCCCCATGGTGTGACCGTACTTCTAGGTGCTGGGCAAAGGGTAGGGGACCAGGGTCAGGCTGGGGAGGGAAGAGTGATGAGGGGGCCAGAGAGGAAGTGGAAAACAGTAGTGTTGTGATGAGCCTTTTACAAACCACAGAAGGAATCTTGATAAACAAATCCATCTTTTCAAAAACTGATTGAGGAGCCAAAGTGACAGCACAGTGGGAGGGCGTTAGCTTTGCACACAGCAGATCCAGGACAAACCAGGTTCGATCCCCAGCATCCCATATGGTCCCCCTAGCCAGGAGCAATTTCTGAACGCATAGCCAGGAGTAACCCCTGAGTGTTGTGACCCAAAAACCAAACCAAAGGGGGGGGGCAGAGAGAAAGCACAGTGGTAGGGCGTTTGCTTTAGACAAAGAAGGACTGTGGTTTGAATCCCGGCATCCCATATGATCCCCTATGCCTGCCAGGGGCAATTTCTGAGCATAGAACCAAGAGTAACCCTTGAGCGCCGCTGGGTGAGACTCAAAAACAAAACAAAATAAAAAAAAAAAAAAAACCTGACTGGGAAATATAAGGAGAAACAGAGAGAAGCACAACATTACTGCCAAGAGATCATGGCTTCATTCCTCTACACTGTATGTTCTAGAGCAAAACCCTACACCTCAACTCCAATCTCAACGCCTTTGGGTTGCTAGTTCAGAACTGCAGGGAAGTGAGTTGTCCTGTCTCCACTGTAGACTAAAGTCCCTACCTAGGTGCCCCTACCCTGAGATCAACAAACCTTCTCTACATTCAAAAGTGATCCCCAAGGGTGTTTTGGGGAGCAGAGAGTCACCCAATCTAGTTACTGGGGTCAGAGGGGCTGGAGCATAGGCTGGCCCTGCTGCCCTCCTGACTTGACACAGGCTACTCTCCCTATTCTCTTTTTGTTTTGTTTCATTTTGTTTTGTTTTTTGGACCACACCTGGTGACACTCAGGGATTACTCCTGGCTATGCGCTCAGAAGTTACTCCTGGCTTAGGGGACCATATGGGACACCAGGGGATCGAACCGTGGTCTGTCCTAGGCTAGTGCGAGCAAGACAAATATCTTACCGCTTACGCCACTGCGCCGGCTCCTATTCTCCCTATTTTTATAGGTGACCTCTCCAGAGCCCCCACACCCACCAAGACCCTCCATTCCTGCCTCTGTCTTAATGTCTGGAAAGGCCTGTCTCAGGTCTCCATTATCTGGACACTGTTGCTCCACCCTTTAGCGCTGTGCCTGGGCTGACGTGACTGCACTGCTATGTATTTTCAAGGAGGTATCTTCCCAAATAGGGTGAATGCTGTCTTGTTTGGCCCCTAAATCAAAAAAGTCTTTTGAAAGTTTGTCACTTGGGGCCAGAGTAATAACACTTGAGTTTTCCTTGCACGCAGCTGCTCAAGACAGACCTGAGTTCTATCCCCGGCATCCCATATGGTTCCCCGAGCCAGGAGTAATTTCTGAGCACAGATCCAGAAGTAACCCCTGAGCATCACTGGGTGTGGCCCAAAAACAAACAAAAAGAAAGTTTGTCATTTAAAAAAAGAAACAATAAAATAAATAAGGGTGATGAGCATTAATTTGAACACAAAGTTTGTTCTCTGAGTTTCTGCCCTTTCTAGAGCTTTCTAGGTCTAGCATGAAGCTCCTTTGACCACATCTCTATGAGCAAATAAAATCACAGTCAGGGCTGCCTCTGCTCGAGTCCCACGGAATACGAGGAGCTTTCAGAGATCACTCACACCCACAGGAATAGGACACCGGATGACACCCAGAGATAAAGGGACACCCAGACTCTTCTCTTTTCCTATGAAAGTGTCAGAACTAAATCAACCCTTTGCACTCCTTGTCTGCAGTGCCCAGGAAGCAATGACCCAGCACAACACAGATTCTATCAGAATGTCTATCAGATTCTCACATTTCACAGGCCAAAAACTCATCTGGGAAAATAACAGGGCCTGGTAAGTAGCAAGGACATAACACTTTATCTGAAATATCTTCATCTAAGTGACTCTATTTAAACATCCTTGAAATTTTAGTGACTTAAAATATTTCATATACTGTCTGAAAAGAAGACTTTCCCTCCACCCCTCCTTAGAGTTTTATATTTTTTAAACTTTATTGATTAATTGATTGATTGGTTATTGGGCCACACCCAGTGGCACTCAGAGGTTACTCCTGGCTCTGCACTCAGAAATCACTCCTGGCAGGTTGGGGGACCATATGGGATGCTGGGAATCTAACCCAGTCCCTCCCAGGTCAGCCCCATGCAAGACAAATGCCCTGCCGCTGTGCTATCTCTCCAGTCCCCTCCCTAGAGCTTTAATGTGATTTAAAATCCCCTGTCCTCTTGCTGACTCACAGCTCTTTTTTCCCCAACACACATACCCACACACAGCCACACTATCCATCCTTGCATAGGAAACAATGAAAGGCAGGGGGAAGGAGGGGAGAGAGGAGGAGGGGAAAGGTGGAAGAGAGGAGGATGGAGAAGGAGGAGAGATAAAAAAGAGGGAGGGAGGGATGGAAGGGAGGAGGGAGAGATAGGGGAAAGAGATGGAGGGGAGAAGGGAGGGATGGGTAGGAGGGATGGGTAGGGGAAAGGATGAAAGGAAGAGAGAAAAGAGAGAAGGAAGGGATGAAGGGGAGAGATGGAAGAGGAGGAAGGAGAGGAGGCAGAGGGAGGAGGGAAGGGAGAGAGCACTCTCAAGTCCTCGCCTCCACCCTGTCCTTACCTGCTGAGGGAAACAGGTGCGGACCGAGTGTTCCGTGTAGCCAAAGGAAGGTCCCTCAAAGACAGCTGTTGGGAGCTTCAGAACTTCCTTCAGAAACTGGTCAAACTTGCTAAAGACCAGCAAACCATTGGAATCTGACATCTGGGAGAAAATATCTATGAGAACAAAACCAAATAAAGTCAAACGAAAAAAAATCTTTTTTTTAATAAGTGGTTCTATGTTATTTGTACATTAGCAAAAAAAAAATAATAAGAAATCTCAAAAACAAGTTTGGCTTCAGTTAATATTAAGATGGATTTTCACTTGCACTATGTGCTGCTAACAGGGTCTCTTTCTCCCACCAACTTAACTTTCTGTCAAAGCATCAAACCTGTCTACCTCTTTAAGTAATTGGACCACTGCATAGTCGAGAACCTTTACCTGGTCTATTTACACCTCAATTTTGTCCCAAAGAGAATTTGGAGTAGCATCTTTATCTCACAGCATTTTAAAAGTATTATTTCTAGGGCCCAGAGAGATAGCACAGCGGTGTTTGCCTTGCAAGCAGCCGATCCAGGACCAAAGGTGGTTGGTTCGAATCCCGGTGTCCCATATGATCCCCCGTGCCTGCCAGGAGCTATTTCTGAGCAGACAGTCAGGAGTCACCCCTGAGCACCGCCGGGTGTGGCCCAAAAACAAACAAAAAAAACAAACAAAAGTATTATTTCTAGGGCCGGAGAGATAGCATGGAGGAGGTAGGGCATTTGCCTTGCATGTAGAAGGACAGTGGTTCGAATCCCGGCATCCCATATGTCCCCCGAGCCTGCCAGGAGTAATTTCTGAGTGTAGAACCAGGAGTAACCCCTGAGCGCTGCCGGGTATGACCCAAAAACCAAAAAAAAAAGTATTATTTCTATAGGACATAAGCAAGCTTGAATGTATGAAGATGCTAACGTACTGATGATGAGGAAAGAAAAAAGATTGTATCACATTTGTATAAATACATGCTCAATGTTTGCCTGTAAAGAAAGAGACTGAGAGAATGTTTACATATTTCAATTTGGGGCTAGAGTAATAGTACAGGGGGCAGAGTATTTGCCTTGCACAAGACCCAACTAGGTTCGATCCCTGGCACCTCATATGGACCCCCGAGCCTGCCCTGAGTGATCCCTGAGCACAGAGCAAGGAGAAACACCTAAGCATCACTGGGTATGGCCCAAAAACAAAATCCAAGAAAAATAATTTGCAGGGTAGTCACACCCGGCAGCACTTAGGGGTTACATCCTGGCTTTGCAATCAGAATTCACTCCTGGCAGGCTCAGAGGACCATATGCGATGCTGGGATTCGAACCAGGGTCCATCCTATGTTGGCCGTGTGCAAGGCAAACACCTTACAGCTGTGCTATCGCTCTGGCCCCAAGAAAAATATTTTCAATCAATGATTTCCAAGCTATAATAACAGCTCATAATAACTTTCTAGCCCAAAATAACTTTAATAATAGAAAATCCTAATTTTATATAAAGCCCAACTCAACACAAAGAGTGGTGAGTGCAGTTATAAAAATAACTACACTGAGAACTACTATAAACATGTGAATGAATGAGGGAACTGGAAAGCCTGTCTAGAGTATAGGTCGGGGAGGAGTGGGATGGAGGGAGATTTGGGACATTGGTGGTGGGAATGTTGCACTGAAGGGGGGTTTTCTTTACATGACTGAAACCTAATCACAATCATATTTGTAATCAAGATGTTTAAATAAAGAAAAAATACAAAAAAATTAAAAAATGATGTTTTAAAAAAAAGATAAAGGAAAGGAAGTTTCAACAATATTACTGTATTTAATATTCTCGAATAAAGTCTCATCTCCAAAAAAAATCTTTTCTCCTTAAAACAACAGGTAATAAGAAAATAACTACGAACAATCTAAAGAAATATGGGGCTGGAGTGATAGAACTGCAGTAGGGCGTTTGCCTTGCACACAGCTGACCCAGGACAGACCTGGGTTCAATCCCCAGCATCACATATGGTCCCCCGAGCCAGGAGTAATTCCTGAGCACATAGCCTGAGTGTCACTGGGTGTAACCCAAAAACCATAAAAGGAAGGAAGGAAGGAAGGAAGGAAGGAAGGAAGGAAGGAAGGAAGGAAGGAAGGAAGGAAGGAAGGAAGGAAGGGAGGGAGGGAGGGAGGGAGGGAGGGAGGGAGGGAGGGAGGGAGGGAGGGAAGGGAGGGAGGGAGGGAGGGAGGGAGGGAGGGAGGGAGGGAGGGAAGGGAGGGAGGGAGGGAGGGAGGGAGGGAGGGAGGAAGGGAAGGAAGAAAGGAAGGAAGGAAGAAAGGAAGGAAGGAAGGAAGGAAGGAAGGAAGGAAGGAAGGAAGGAAGGAAGGAAGGAAGGAAGGAAGGAAGGAAGGAAGGAAGGAAGGAAGGAAGGAAGGAAGGAAGGAAGGAAGGAAGGGAGGGAGGGAGGGGGAGGGAGGGGGAGGGAGGGGGGAGGGAGGGGAATGGAATGAAAGTAAGCAAGGAAGGAAGGAAGCAAGGAAGGAAGGAAGTAAGGAAGGAAGGAAGGAAGAAGGAAGGAAGGAAGGAAGGAAGGAAGGAAGGAAGAAGAAAGAAAGAAAGAAAGAAAGAGAAAGAAAGAAAGAAAGAAGAAAGAAAGAAAGAAAGAAAGAAAGAAAGAAAGAAAGAAAAGAAAGAAAGAAGAAAGAAAGAAAGAAAGAAAGAAAGAAGAGAAGAAAGAAGAGAAAGAAGAAGGAAGGAAAGAAGGAAGGAAGGAAGGAAGGAAGGAAGGAAGGAAGGAAGGAAGGAAGGAAGGAAGGAAGGAAGGAAGGAAGGAAAGGAAGGAAGGAAGGAAGGAAGGAAGGAAGGAAGGAAGGAAGGAAGGAAGAGAAAGGAAGGAAGGAAGGAAGAGAAAGGAAGGAAGGAAGGAAGGAAGAGAAAGGAAGGAAGGAAGGAAGGAAGGAAGGAAGGAAGCAAGGAAGGAAGCAAGGAAGGAAGCAAGGAAGGAAGCAAGGAAGGAAGCAAGGAAGGAAGCAAGGAAGGAAAGAAATGTGAGCTGGGGGCTGGAGAGACAGTCCAATGGTTAGGACACTTGCCTGGCACATGGCTAACTGGGTCCTGCTTGCAGGAGTCCCAGGTTTGATTCCAGGCACCACATAATTCCCCACACAGCATTGGGAGTGACCTTGAAACAAAAATCTAGGCTGGTAAGTCATTACCCCTTTACTCCTAGTCCCTTTCTTCCTTCTGCTACCTGGCGCATGGCTGTGATGGCTGGAACTCCAGCAGCCCAGTTGGACTATGTGAAGATCTCAGTTTCAGCAATAGTTTGGCAAATAGCATAGAAACCATGCACTCGGTGGAAAGAAAGAGGCGAGGCGATAATGTGGTCCAGCCTTGCATGCTTAAAGCCTTGGGTTCAATTTCCAGCACTGCAGAAACAAAAATACCACCAACCAAAACAAAGACCAAGAAATCCTAGAGGTCTCAGATGAACATGAAGCTACCATACCAGTCCTGGTATTTATTTTACTTAAAAGAAACGCAAACTTCAGAACTACTATAATTATGGGTTTTTATTTTCATATAATAATCCCTAACGCTAAGTGCTACCACACTTGACCAAACATTACCTCGTTCTCCTCTCCCAAGAGCTGTTCCTGCATGTGTGGGCAAACAAACATGCATGTATACAATTACATCAATTTCCTCGTAGGGAAACTACTTTAGAAAGGTTGACCTGAAAGGTCGAAAAGTTAACAAGTAGCTAAGTCAACCAACATTTAAATTCAAAAATACCCGACTTCTGGCATCTGAGCAAAAGCACCGTTGATGGGGCATTTGCCTTACACATCCAACCTGGTTTCTATTCCTGACACCTCATCTGGTCCTCTAAACTGTTAGGAGTCTGGAGAAGAGTCAGAAGCCCTGAACACAGCTGGGTCCCAAAACAAAATAACAAAAACCACCAACAAAACCAAAACCAAAGATACCCAGCTCCAGAGAAATTCCATCAAACCACACCACTTAACACTACTTTCAATTCAGGAAAAATAGAAAAAATGTGCAGGAAGGAATTGTCGAGAAAGGTCAAAAAGATGAATCTAGGGGCCGGGCGGTGGCGCTGGAGGTAAGGTGCCTGCCTTGCCTCGCTAACCTAGGACGGACCGCGGTTCGATCCCCCGGCGTCCCATATGGTCCCCCAAGAAGCCAGGAGCAACTTCTGAGCATATAGCCAGGAGTAACCCCTGAGCCTCACAGGGTATGGCCCAAAAACCAAAAAAAAAAAAAAAAAAAAAAAAAAAAAAAAAAAAAAAAAGATGAATCTAGGGAGGTGGGGAGTAAGTGAGCTGGGAGTGGGGCTGGGGCAGAAGCCTCCAGCAGACTGTGGGGTCGGCCTGCCTGTTCATGCTAGGGGACAGGAATCAGAGAAGTGGAGAGAATCCACAGAAGGATATACAGGAAAGATGGGGAAACTAAGATATCTCTTGTTTCAAAACCCTTGAGCAGGGGCTAAAATACAGGAGAATACAGAGGGAAAAATCACATGGCACTTGCCTTCCAAACAGGCCACCTTAGTTCAATTCCCTCCCCAACTATATATGATCTCCTGAGAACTGCCAGATTCTCTGAACAAAGAGCCACGAGTGTCCCAAAGCCTAAGAAATACATAAATAAAATTAGCAGGCTAGAGAGCTTGCTCAATAGCCTACACACATGCTCTGCATGCCAAGAGTCTGTTTTTTTTTTTTTATCCCAACACTACATGATTCCCTAAGCTGGCAGAAGTCCCCAAGCACTGTTGCATAGAAACCTTTCCCCTTCTCCCTCAAAAAATACTCTGAAAAATAAAAAGTATTTATGCCTGGCATGTAGGAGGTCCTGAGTTCCATCCTGCCATCTCTGCTGTTGGGCTCTGTGTTCTACAGGGTCGCGGTTTGAGTGGCCTGGCATCAGCAGGCCTAGTACAGACGTTATCAGGCCCTGCCATCAGGCTGGGGATCACTAGAAGTGGCCCTGTGAGCACTCCCAAAACACACACAAACGTGTGCACAAGAACACAGAGAGGCACCAGGAACACAGAGACACCAATTTACAAACCAGGAGAAGAAATTAGAGGACGGGATTGGAGATACCAGCAGAAACCCTTTCAAATAATGCACAAACGAGACAGAGTCTAGAGAGTATAGACATGACGGCATGTGTGTCTGTATCTATTTGT
Organism: Suncus etruscus; assembly: GCF_024139225.1. Classification (NCBI taxonomy): domain Eukaryota; kingdom Metazoa; phylum Chordata; class Mammalia; order Eulipotyphla; family Soricidae; genus Suncus; species Suncus etruscus. The sequence continues at coordinate 90,354,377 of NC_064859.1, forward strand.
AACTGTGTGTGCATCTGCCTATGTCTATGTGTGTTGACTTGGGGTAAGAAATCTACTTCTGAGACTTTTTGATGCAAGGAAGGCTCTTAATGGAAAGCTGGATTAGAGAATAAAGGAATCTAAGGGCTAGGATGGTGCCAAGTTTCCAGCTTGTGAAAGTGCTGAGGACACTGCAACACACAGGATGGAGACACACAGATGCAGGACACACTGGCCACACAACACACAGAATGGAGAGTCACACTAACGCAACACATAGGACAGAAACTACACACTGACCACAACACACAGGACACAGACATACATACACTGCTGCAACACACAGAATGGAGACACACTGATGCAACACACAGGATGGAGACACACACACTGACCACACACACAGGATAGAGACACAACATACTGACCATAATACACAGGATGGAGACACACATTGACTGCAACACACAAGATAGAGACACACACATACAGACCATATACACAGGATGGAGACACACACTGACACAACACACACAAAATGGAGACACACATACTGACCACAATACACAGGATGGAGACACACACACACACACACACACACACACACACACACACACACACACACACTGACCACAATGGAAACACACACTGACCAAAACTTCACTGGCCCTCATCACAGATGTTCCCTTGGGCAGGTCAAGAACTTGCGGCAGTTCCTGGCCGCAGACCACACATCTAAAGATGTTCGATGGTTATGCTAAGTGACGCTCTCTGAAAGAGGGACAAGTAGGTTTGTTTGTTTGGGGTTTTTTGGGCCACGTGCGGTGATGCTCAGGGGTTACTCCTGGCTATGTGCTCACAAATCGCTCCTGGCTTGGGGAACCATATGGGACCCCAGGGGGTGGAGTGGATCGGACCACGGTCCATCCTAAGTTAGCATGTGCAAGGTAAACAACCTACAGCTTGCGCCACCGCTCTAGCCCCAAGGAGTAGCTGTTCTAATAAGGATGCAACAGCACCCTTTGCATAGTGTGAAAACAAAGGGGACTGGGGCAAGGCATGAATAGAACCAACTACTCAGTCTCCAGCGGCCCTCCTCACCCCAGTCCTGCTGTGTCACTGAGAGTGGCTTCCCAGACCCTGCCCTGCTACAGCTCTGTGGTGATGTCTGCATTTCGCTTTCCTGCTAGTCACCTCTTTTCCCTGTCAGCTGAGAGTCAGCATTGGGCCTTGTGCAGACCAGCCATTTTCAAAGCCACAAGACAGGGCCAGAGGGCGGTGAAGGTCACCAGCCCTGGGGTGCAGTTTCACAGAAGAATAAATCCTAGTAGGGTTAAACCTCTGTGAGGTCCCTGTGGCCACTCAGTATAGTCACAAGAGGTTAAACCAGCAAATTAATTACAGGCGGCCACTAATCTCGGAAATATTCCAGACCAGAACCTTCAGCCACCACGACCATAACTACACATCAATAGAGCGGTCCCACTCACCCACAACAGTGTGTCTGCCCACAGTGACAAATTGATACCTAACTCATTCCGAGTAATAAAAGGAAAAGAACAGAGAGTAAAAATGACTAACCTTTCTGCACATATATATTTTTTTAGCCAATTAGTTCTTATGTCATATTTAAAGACTTAATGAAACTTAACTACAGTTTCATAGGTATATATTATAATCTCACTAGGACTAGTAGAAACATGTTTATTGGTTTGCTGTTTACTTGGATTTTTGGGAGACCAGGAAGAGACAGAGAAGGTTCTGGACCACACCCAGCTGTGCTCAGGGTCTACTTCAGGCCCTGTGCTTAAGGGTCAGTCCTGGAGGTGCTTTGGGGACAAATGCAAAGTAAGAGTCTTAACTAATTGTACTAGCTTTCCAACCTTATTGCAAGTTTCCACAAGAGGAACATTGCTACTCCCCCAAACTGAGGGAACAGTGATGTAATTCACTACTTTCTGAGTTACTGGTGTAACTTTGTTTTTATCTTATACTCCTCTGATCAGTATAAAAAATACTTAAAAAAATAAATAAATAAATAAACTTGCTATGAAGCCAGTAGGGCGTTTACCTGGGATGCAGCCAGAGTTAAATTCCTGACATCCCATATTTCCCCATAAAACCTTCCAGGAATGATCCCAGATCCCTGAGTACAGAGCCAGGAATAAGCCCCTGAGCACCACCAGGTGAGGCCCAAAAAACCAAACCAAAACAAAACAAAAAAAAAATTTAAGATAATGTTTTATCTTAAATGATGTTTTATCTTCAATAATGTGTGACTAGGGCCCGGAGAGATAGCACAGCGGCGTTTGCCTTGCAAGCAGCCAATCCAGGACCAAAAGGTGGTTGGTTCGAATCCCGGTGTCCCATATGGTCCCCCGTGCCTGCCAGGAGCTATTTCTGAGCAGACAGCCAGGAGTAACCCCTGAGCACCGCCGGGTGTGGCCCAAAAACCAAAAAAAAAAAAAAAAAAAAAAAAAAAAGTGTGACTAATAATATGAATCTAAATTAATGTCCCATTTACTATATATATTTAAATCTTATATATTTTTAAAAAATGCCATATTTTTAAATTTCCCAAAATTTAAATCTCTATTTAAGCTCTAATGTCTTTCTGCATTCAAGAACAAAATCATAAAAAAAAAAAAAAAAAAAAAAAAAAAGAACAAAAGCATTTCCTAGATCACTGGAAAACTTGCCAGTAATTTTATTTCTATTAACACATCTCCAGAAGAAGGCAAGCTAACTCCCCGTAGTTGGTTCAGATAAAACTGTCAGCTTTTTGGCCCTGGTCCGAACCTACAGGCAAGCCCTCAGATGCACCCTCACAGGGGAAGCGTCCTTTGTCCAAGGCCAAGTCTGCTGCCACAGGCAACCCTTCAGGCTCTTGACCTCCTCCTGGTGATAATGACCCTGCTGTGCCTTCCTGCATCCTCCCTCCAGCCACATTCCCTGTGTCCATATGGCCAATCTCACTTTTTGAGGTGTCAGTGGTATCATGAGTCAGGGCCCCAAACATCACTTTCCTCAGCAGAAGACTCTCATATCCTGCTGTGATATTTTTCTGTTTGTTTGGGGGAGGCCACACTCAGCAATGCTCAGGATCTCCTCCCAGCTCTGCACTCAGGAAGGACTTCTAGTGGTGTTAGAGGGGGCACAAGGGATGCCAGGGATCGAACCTGAGTTGGCTTCATGCAAAGCAAATGCACGACCTGTTCGTGTTCGGACCCCATAAAATAAAATCTTAAAACTATGTTTGCTTTTATGTATTTTTATCTGAAACATGTTTAAAGGACTTGTATTTTTATCATGTGGGTATCCCAAAATCTAACTCTTACTTTTGGACACTAAAGTGTTCTAAGTTTTCCCAAAACGTTTCAATAAAAAACTATCTTCTCTCCCTTTTTGGGGGGTTACACTCAGTAACATTCAGGGGTTACTCCTGGGACTCTGTGCTCAGAAATTACTCCTAGTGGGTCAGGGAACCATATGGGATGATGGGGAATGAACTCAGGCTAGCTGTGTGCAAATAAAATCCCTTATCCACTATGCTATCACTCTGCGCCCTCTTATTTCTCCTTCTTTTCTCTATTACCTCTCTTTCTTCTTCTCCTCTCTTTCTTTCTCCCTCTCCTCTCTTTTCTCTCTTCTCTCTCTGTCTCTCTCTCTCCTCTCTCTGTTTTGGGCCCACATTCAGCAATGCTCAGGGATCACTCCTAAATGAACATCCACAATGCCAGTTGTGTGGTTCAAAGCAAGGACCCTACCTGCTAGACTATCCCACCTGGCTGTGGAGAGTCTTACGCCATTCCTGGTGTCTGTGCTGGTATTTGGAAATGCCTTTCCAAATAGCAATACCAAGTTCTGAGGAGAATTTAAAAATACATTGCATGGGGGGCCGGAGAGATAGCATGGAGGTAAGGTGTTTGCCTTTCATGCAGAAGGTCATCGGTTCGAATCCCGGCGTCCCATATGGTCCCCTGTGCCTGCCAGGAGCAATTTCTGAGCATGGAGCCAGGAGTAACCCCTGAGCACTGCCGGGTGTGACCCAAAAACCACAAAAAAAAAAAAAAAAAATACATTGCATGGAATTATCTCTGCTGTATTTTAGTACAAGAGTGGGTCTGAGTAAAAGGAGATAGCAAGGAACAAGTAAATAACATCACAGTGTTAAAATAGTAGACAAGCAAGGCTTAATAAATAATGGGCTTAACATTTATATTTTCTCCTCCAATGGTTTTTGGGGGAAATGATCTCATGTTATTAAGTTTTGATCAGACTTATAATTAAGTATGTATTCTAATTATAAATAATTGGTACTTAAATCCTAGCAAGTTACTTCTGACTCTAGGATAAAGTCCGTCATCACTACACCAGTGAACTGCAATAAATGAGACATAAACACCCAAGCTACAGACCAGAAAAATCACATAAAGAAATGTTACCAACTGAAAACATAAATATTGGTTAAATTAGTTAAAATGTTGTCTTGGCGCTAAAACATAAAGGCAAAAGGAGCACATATAGAATTTAAAAATAAATAAAGAGGGGCTGGAGCGATAGCATGAAGGTAGGGTGTTTGACTTGCATGCAGAAGGACGATGGTTCAAATCCCGGCATCCCATAGGGTCCCCCGAGCTTGCCAGAAGCGATTTCTGAGTGTAGAGCCAGGAGTAACCCCTGAGCGCTACCGGGTATGACACAAAAAAACAAAAAAAAGAACAAAACAAAACATTAAAAAAACCATTAGGACTAGAGAGATAGTAAGTAAACAGGTAGGCACTTGCCTGACACACATCTAACCCTGGTCTGATCCAAGCACCACCTGTGGTCCCCCTGAGCACTGAGCCAGGAGGAAACCCTCAGCTTCACCTGGTGTGGGCACATAAATCAAAAAATAAATGAATAGTGAGGAAGAAGAGAGATCAAAATAACAGGAAAATAAGCAGAAACACCAAGTCTTAATCTATAAATGGAAAAATATCACTTAGGAAAAATCTCATTGCACTTGCTCTGACCCCTAAATAAAACCTTAAAACCTACATTTCAGGGGCTGGAGAGATAGCACACTGGTAGGGCATTTGCCTTGCATGCAGCCGATCCAGGATGGATGGTGGTTCGAATCCTGGCATCCATATGGTCCTCTGGTGCCTGCCAAGAGCAATTTCTGAGCCCAAAGCCAGGAGTGACCCCTGAGCATCGATAGGTGTGACCCAAAAACCAAAAACAAAAATAAACAAACAGAAAAACCTACATTTCAAAAAAACAAGAAAAAAAAAAAGCCTACGTTTCAGATACAAGAGCAATGTAAATGGAGCCAAGTGAGTGAATGGCATTTCATGTTACTACAATTAGGAGAACTCCCTTCTGCCACCCCAGCTAGGAAGGGCAGAGCTGAGGACCAGAAAGCAAGAGTGTCAAAGGCTTCTTACACTGGCCAGGCCTGGCCCTGATGACCAAGCTCAAGTGTGTCTCTTAGGGTAGAAGAGACAGATCACTCACACCCATGCTGTGCACATGTTCTGGTTTCATTGACAGCAGCAAAGAAAGAGTTACCCAGAAGCAGGGTGAGATTCTCAGAGGTGCCAGCCTCATCAGTAACATGGAACACACACCACCAGCAGCACAAACTCAAAAACAAAAAAGTCGGGGCCGGAGAGATAGCATGAAGGTAAGGCGTTTGCCTTTCATGCAGAAGGTCATCGGTTCAAATCCCGGCGTCCCATATGGTCCCCCGTGCCCAACTGTTCAGGAGCAATTTCTGAGCATGAAGCCAGGAGTAACCCCTGAGCACTGCCGGGTGTGACCCAAAAACCAAAAAAAACAACAACAACAAAAAAAAAAAAAGTCAGCATTGGGGGCCAGAGAGAGAGCACAGTGGGGAGGGCGCTTGCCTTGCTCTAGTCTGATGGGGGTTCGATCCCCAACATCCCATGTGGTCTTCCGGGCACTGCCAGGAGTGATTCCTGAGTTCAGAGCCAAGAGTCAGCCCAGAACACCAGCAGGTAAAGCCCAAAAACCGAATAATAAAAGCCAGATCTCAGGGCTAGAGAGACAACATGGAGAGATGCATGCAGAAGGACAGTGGGTCGAATCCTGGCATCCCATATGGTCCCCCGAGCCTGCCAGGAGCAATTAAAAAAGAAAAAAAGCCAGATCTCACAGTCATCCTGAAATGTACTAGAGAACAGTGTTAAAATATAAAGCATGTGGGTCCGGAGAAATAGCACAGCAGTGTTTGCCTTGCAAGCAGCCGATCCAGGACCTAAGGTGGTTGGTTCAAATCCCGGTGTCCCATATGGTCCCCCGTGCCTGCCAGGAGCTATTTCTGAGCAGACAGTCAGGAGTAACCCCTGAGCACCGCTGGGTGTGGCCAAAAAAAAAAAAAAAATATATATATATATATATATATATAAAGCATGTTTAAAGCATGTGTTGGTATCACAAAAATAAATAAATCAAATGAAAGGGATGGAACATACTTAAAGTAGTTTTCCTTCAGGATAACTAAAAGGTAAAACTCAGAGCCAAGGAGATGGCCCTGCAGTCAGGGCTGTGTGCCCAGTATGTGCTGGACCTGAATTTGAGCACTGGCATCACAAGGTCCCTTAAACATTGCCAGCTGTATACCTGGAGGGGTTGGGATCAGGTCTGAACACAAACCCATCCAGGCCACTGGGCCAATTTGTCACTAGGAGTGGCCCAAGGCCCCATGAGTGATGCTTGGGAAGCCCCAGCCCTGCCACCCTGGAAGGGAGGCAGCAGGTTTCAATCCCCAAAGGCAATGTTTGTACTGAACCTTCTAGTCTCCAACTAAAACAGCATAAAAGACAGTATAAAAGAAACAGAACAGGGGCTGGAGCAGTGGCGTTAGAGGTAAGGCGTCTGTCTTGCATGCGCTAGCCTAGGATGGACTGTGGTTCGATCCTCTGGTGTCCCACATGGTCCCCCCAAGCCAGGAACAATTTCTGAGTGCATACCCAGGAGTAACCTCTGAGCATCAATGGGTGTGGGCCCCTTTGCCGCCCCCCCCCCAAAAAAAAAAACAGAACAGAGGAGCAGGGAGCAGAGGATTCATCTTTGGAATGCTATAGTGGTAGAGAACAGAACAACTCTCTGACCGGTGTGAGCCTGGGGAGTCAGTGCAACCTCTCCCTGCCCATCCCTGCCCAGGGGACAGTCTTTCTCCCTGCCTGCTTTCAGCTTACACACGCCTCTTGGTGGACACACACACACACACACACACACACATTTCAACCAGTACTCAAAATACACAAGGGTACTCTGCAACAAACAGTAATGAGTCAAATTTTCTGTACCAGCAAGATGGCCATGGATGAGCTTTATCTGTGTCACCATCATTGAATGAAGCCCAAACTTCCTTCTTGTTTGAGAGAAATCTCATTTCACCTTTATCATGCTATCTTCAGAAAAACAAGACAGAATTTATTTGTTTTGGGGATTATACCCAGTGGTGCTCAGGGCTTACTCCTTGCTCTGTGCTCAGGTTCCATTCCTAGCAGGCTCAGGGGACCATATGGGGTGCAAGGCATCAAACCCAACTCAGCTGCATGCAAAGTAAGTGCCCTTCTGCTGGTCTATTGCTTTCGTCTCCCAAAAAAACATGCCAGAATTAATAAAAATACAAAGAAAATTGTTTCTGATTTTTTTTGAGGGGGAGTCACAACCAGCAGCCTTCAAGGTTTACTCCTGGTTCTGTGCTTACATATCACTTCTGGTGGGACTCAGAGGACAATATGGGATGCTGGGTATCAAACCCGGGTCATTCGCATACAAGACAAATGCTCTACCCTCTGTACCATCTCTCCAGCCCATTTTTGTTTTGTTTTATAGAAGCACATCTGTCAGTGCTCAGGGTTTACTTCTGGCTCTGTGCCCACAAACCACTCCTGGCAATGCTAAGGGGAACTTACGAGGTGCCAGGGATTGAACCTGGGTTGGTAGCCTGCAAAACAAGCTCCATCCCTGCAGTAAGACCTCTCTAGCCTAAAGCTGATTTCAAAACAAAGATAAATTGGATAGCAAGTTATCAAATATAGTGCTTAAGATTAAAAACATCTGCCACAGAGGCAGCATGGGAGAAGGCAAAGGAGAGAGTGGAGTGGAAAGTGGGGACATGGGTGGTGTAAAATGCACACTGGAGAATGGCGTTAGACACTGAATGACTTAAAACTTTAAAACTGTGTATCTCACTGTGATTCAATTCAAGAATTTATTTTAAAAATAAAATAAGACATCAAAGAAAAAAGATCGTTCTTTATGATATCTAAACCTAGAGCCCAGGGAGATAATTCAAAGTGAGTCTGATCCCAGCCTGGCCCATGCAAGCACCACCAGAAAGGACCCCTTGGCAACTGAGTAGCTCCTAAATGACCCCCAAATCCAAAACATACAGGTGTATGTGCATACACAATAAGAAAATATGTGCCACACTGAATGAGTTCCTTCGTCTCCCAGCTTTTGATGTCAGTAGTAGCATAAATAACAAAGCACAAGAAACAAATGCATCTAGTAACTGCCCCCAGATTGTACTTATATCTCATCAAGTCTCTGCATCTTCCAATTAAGACAAACAAACAAAAAGCACATCATAGCCCAGTGGTGCATCATGGGATTTGGACGGCCAACCTTCCTTCCATCTGGCTCAAAGGGCAAGGGCATGTGCTTAGTCCTCGGGCGCTGCAGATCTGGTCCCAAGCACCACATCGCCCAAGCACCATCAGAATAACTCCAGATGTGCGCCCAAGGGGTGGGCAGGGAAGGTGGGAAGAGACAGAGCACAACCTGGCATCCTGTGGCCGAGAAACCAGCTAATGGGAGACAAAATGAAAAACTCAGAGCAGAAAATTCAACAGCTGTGACTTCCATCTCCTGTGAGTGCATCATCTTCTATCTCAGTGAGAGAGACAAAGAGACAGAGAGACAGACAGCCGCAAAGCCACGATGCCTGCATGCTTGGGGGTGCTGATGCCAGAGGCCACTGAGACATAGTCGGTGGGACTCAGATGGCCAATTGGATCTGGGCCTGAGCTCAGAACACTGCAGAGATGATGACGGTGCTGTCATCTCCCTGAGCTGTGCCTGGGCTTACCCTTTCCTTTGGTTTTTAGTTTTGAGGTCCCACCCAGCAGACCTTGGTGCATGGATGCTAAGGTCTCTCCCAACTGTGCTCCGGAAACTAGTGCCAGGAACAAACTCCGGGCCTCTGCTGCTAAGCCACCTCCCAGCCTCATTAAGCCCTTTCTTAGAGAACAGAGAAGTCCAGCAGCTAGTGTATGAGGTCATCAGTAGAAGAGATAAGAGGGGTGACAGGCTAGCGATTACTCAATAGCTGAGCTGAGTCACTGACTCAACTCAGCTTCCGGCCAGCCAACCTCACCTGAGGAAGAACAACCACTACTGGAGAGTGTAAGGTCCAGTTGACCTCATCCGGGGGCCAAACTTCAATTCTAACTAGAAGCGATCTAAAAAATGAACTCCAAATAGAATTTTTCATAACATAGAGACTTTTTTGTTTGTTTGTTTAGTTTTGTTTTGTTTTGGGCCACACTCAGCGACCCTCAGGGGTTACTCCTGGCTCTGTGCTCAGAAGTTACTCCTGGCAGGCTTGGGGACCATATGAGATACTGGGGATTGAATCCAGGTCAGTCGTGTGCAAGGCTAACACCCTACCTGCTGTGCTATCACTCCAGCCCCAGGAGACCTTTTTTTTAGAGGTTTTCAAAGGTCAGCATTACTATTCTCTTTTTTTTTTTTTTTCAAACTTTATTGATTAATTAGTTCTTGGGCCACATGCAGTGGCACTCAGGGGCTACTCCTGGCTCTGCACTCAGAAACTGCCCCTGGCAGGCATGGGGACCACATGGAATGCTGGGAATTGAACCAGGTCCCTCCTGAATCGGCCACATGAAAGGCAAACACCCCACCGCTGTGCTATCTCTCTGGCCCCAACATTACTCAATCTATTCCGTTTCCTTGCTCTAGACTGGGCAAAACAAAAAAACCACTAAGAGAAGCACCTTCATTCAACTTCCCCATCTCAACAGCAGGGGGTGAGACTTCCATAGCTCAGCCTCTGCCCCAAGGTGGAGGGAGGGAGAACAGACAAAAAATGTGAAGGTTCCAGACAGCACCATCCAAGTCCTGAAAGCATGCCCTAAAACCCACTGAACGGTCTAGCTTGAAATAAAATCTTTCAAAGGAGTGTGAAAATACTTACATCTCAATTTGTCCAGCATTTTCCCACCACACATGGTCGCTAGCATAGCTTTAACGGAAAACACCGTCAGCTTGCCTCGGCCCTCACTGCAAGACAAATTACAGGAGAAGTAACAGCTGCCTGGAGGCAAAGACACAATCTCACACATAAGGAATATCACACAACCTTTAAAGGGACCCCTACTTACCCATCAGAGGATAGCCACACATGCAGAAACCCCTGGAGGTTTGGAGGGGCTTTTTTTGTTTTGTTTGTTTCCTTTTATAGAACTAAACCACCACTTCCATTAGGTGATCAGTGCTCAGAGAGAACCATCTGGAAGTGAGTGCCAGACACCCTGTTAGCTATTTAGGAATTTATAATGGCAGCAAAGGTCAAACAGGTGAACCTAACTGAATTTGTGTATGATCATCTGTAGTCTTAGTGGATGGGACCCATAGCTGAGGTGTCTTTAAATCTTCAAAGCCCAGTAGCCCTGGGTCTGAATGACAGAGATGAACCCCGGCTCCCTGCAGGGCTTCATTATGCACCAGATCAGCAGAACACACAGGCCTATCCTGATTCTGGGGCTCACTTGTCTTTGTTTCAACTGCAGCAATCTTTGCTAAGAGGCTAAAAAAAAAAACAAAACAAAACAAAGAAACCTTTGAGTGATTTTCCTAAGCAGCTCATTGCTCCTATTTCAAGTCTTCTCAAAGCACATGAAGGGGACAGGAAAGCAAGCAAGGTTGGTTCGTTCACACCTGAAATTCACTAAGAAGAACAAAGTCAAAAGGACCCACGGAAATGCATCCCATTCTCAGGGCCTGGGTACCTGCAAATGCCCTGCATCCTTCTGGTCAGCCACACCAGGTTTCACAGCAGAAAAACACATCACTTTTCTGGTTTTAAGGCCATGACAGGTAAATGAATGGTGAATTTTGTGTTCGTTTTCTAAAGCTTTTGCTTACAATGCTTTATTATCCCTTACACTTAAGATATTTGCCCAGTGAGGAGAATACTGTTTTCCTGGTTTTAAAATGAGTCTCCTAGTTTCCAAACCTTCTTTATGATGGGCTTGTTCACACCTGGCTCAAAGTCAGTGGGCCAAACAGTCCCAAAGGAAAGGCACCATCTTTGGATTTTTCACTACCACAGCTCATTACATCTAGCTAGAAGATGGAATAGGAATCTTGGTATCTAGCTGAGCTGAGGATGACCTTCTCATCAGGCTCAGTTCTGGAGAATAGAGGCTGACTCAGGCTCATAGAAAAGATGTGGTAAAAGCTGATTTTTTTTGAGAATGACGTATACAATTTAACCTTTGATGCTATTACTGTGTCTATGCAAAATAACAACCACTTCTGTAAGTTCTGATCTGAGGTTCCCACCTCTTGAAAAGAATAATAGAACACAACTTATGTATCCCTCTCAATTTTTTTGAACAAAAAAGGGCAATTCTTAGGTTAGACTTTATTTTACCTAAAAAGATCATCCCTGGTTTCTTTGTATCTGTTTGATTACAACTTAGTTTCACCCAAAACAAAGATGGCTTTATATGTAAACCTGGGCAGGACAGGCTCAAGATAGCCTGAGCTATCTGCCCTTACTATGTCCTTACTGCCCCAATTGGGGGTGGTCTCTGGACTCTAAAAAACAGTTCTGACAGGCAGCTTGGTGGAGATATGAGGTAGAAGACTGCCAGACTATATGTGTTTCACCCTCAGCCTGGTTTGGATTATTCCTTTGTGACCCCAATTCAGACTTGTTCGCCTGAGGTTGGAGATATGGCATGTGGGGTGATTTTAGAGCACTTGGTCACATGCCCCCTGGAGATGCTAAGGAACACCAACTCCCATCCATGGTCACTGCTGCCCACAAATGAGGCCTGTGGCAGGAACATACAGATTCCACTGGGAGGAGACAGACACAAGACTGACAGGGGAGGTTTCCTTTCATCACCAACCATCCACCCATAAGCAGGTTCTACCTTCTTATTACCAGAGGACAAAGAAAAACTCCAGACAGTGATTTTCACGCCTCGGGGACACAATGAGCCATGCTCACTCCAAACTTTTAGAAGAAGGGGCGGGAGCCTTCTGGGTGAGCCGGGCAGAGTGCCCAGATGTGGGCGAGAGAGAGCTAATGGTGCAGCAGCCACCACCCACATCAGGGTCTGGGCCTATGCAGCTGATCCGTGTCCCAATCTTCTCAGAAATGCTGTGGGCCACTCTTCACGGGGATAATTGAGCTAGAGAGAGTTTCTATTGCATATAACTGAATAAAAAAAGAACAGAAGCAGCTTCTACCCAAAAGTAAACTGGCCCAGAAAGAAGGTGCAAATGAGCAAGGCCTGCAAATCTCCCTGAAGCTAGAGGGTGAGCGATTCTGGAGATCAGCAGAGTGAGAAAGAAAAAGAAGTGCTAAGGAGCAAAAGTCAAGCCTGACTGCTCAGCTGGTTGGGAAAGGCACATTTAGTGGTGCTCAGGGCTTACTCCTGGCTTTGTGCTCTAGAAATCACTCCTGGCAGGGTGTCTGGGGGTGTCAGCAATCGAGCTTGGGTCAGCTGTGAGCAAGACAAGCACCCTTCCTGCTGGGCTATCTCTCCAGTCCTGATGACAATGTTCTGGTTTTTTGGTTTGAGGGCCACACTTGGTGATGCTCAGGGGCTACTCCTGGCAATGCGCTCAGAAATCACTCTTGGCTTGGGGGGCCATATGGGACGCTGGGGATCAAACCCCAGGTCTGTCCTGGGTCAGCTGTGTACAAGTAAAATGCTGTGCTATCACCACCATCCGTCCTGGATCGGCTGCGTGCAAGACAAATGTCCTACCGCTGTGCTATCTCTCCAGCCCCTGACGACAATGTTTTTTTTGTTTGTTTGTTTGTTTTTTGGTTTTTGGGCCACACCCGGCATTGCTCAGGGGTTACTCCTGGCTGTCTGCTCAGAAATAGCTCCTGGCAGGCACAGGGGACCATATGGGACACCAGGATTCGAACCAACCACCTTAGGTCCTGGATCGGCTGCTTGCAAGGCAAACGCCGCTGTACTATCTCTCCCAGCCCGACGACAATGTTTTAAGGTAAACTTGTTCAAAACATGCTTTGCAATACAGATGATACAAGAGTATCCAGAAAATTCATCAGGGGCAGAAACCATCTTGGAGATTTCTGATGACATCCTATGGAAGAAGCAGGACTTTATGATAAAGAAATGACTGTATAAGAGGTTGGGGTGCTGACAGATCGGTCTCTTGGTTCTCCATGCACTGACATGGCATATCTGCTTTATAATGATATGACTCATCACATGGACCACTGTAAAATCACTCCACGTGCCGTATCTCTAAGCCCTCTGTTAGTGGAGCCTAGGGCTCCAAAATGAGGGTCTGGTGAGACGAAGGCCCGGAAGCAAATGTTGACACAGGAAATAATCCACACAGTGAAGAAGTACAAGAACAGGTTCAGGAAATCCAACACTCAAGCACGGAATCCAACCACCCAAGCTTTCTGCTCCTAAGAAAGAACAAGGAATGTAGCTCAGTGGAAGACCAAAGAATGAGCATCTGCCTTCCTCAGACTTCTGCTTTTATTGGCAAGAATCAGGCCCCATCCTAGGATGGGAGAGGTATACAAGTAGGAAATAATCCAATATTCCATCACCAGATCATACCCTAGGGTAAAATATGAATATTGATTAGGGTAGGGCCAGTAAACCAACAGATCACACTCTTTATTCCTCAGTAAAAACATTTTCAAGATGATAGGGCTGGAGAGGTAGTACAGAGTAAGGCATTTGCTTTGCATGTGGCAACCCCCAGTTTGATTCTCAACATCACATATGGTCCCCTAAGGACCTCTAGGAGTGGACCCTGATCACTGCTGGGTATGGCCCAGACCCCTACCCCCCCAAAAAAAAACTGTTTAAATAAGGTTATTATTATAGGACATTACAGAAAAGTAAGGGTTATAATTATAGGACAGAGCTAACAATTGAAGGATAAATAATGAAGAAAAACTTATAGGTTAAAAGACAGGATTTGGAGTGATAGCACAGCGTGTAGGGTGTTTGCCTTGCACGCAGCTGACCCGGATTCAATCTTTGGCATCCCATATGATTTCTGAGCCTCGCCAGGAATAATTCCTGAGTTCAGAGCCAGGAGTGCCTGAGTGCCACTGGGTGTGACCCGCCCCTCAAAAAAGGCAAAACAAAACCAACAATAAAAGACATTTACTGAGCCAGGGAAATAGCACAAAGATAGAGCAAATGTTTTACAGGCAGAAATCCCAGGTCAAGCCCAGCTCATGGTTCCCTGAGCACCACCAGGGGTAAAGCACCAAGCCAGGAGCTGCAATAGGACAGCCAGGTGTGATACATTCCCCCCAGTACAAAGCCAAACAAGAGTAAAAATTTAAAAAATAAAAAGAAACACATACATTATAACATGATAAATATGCAAAAATATAAAATATAATAAATACATATTATAAAACTGTGATGCATACAAGTTTTCATTTTGAAAGTTCCCATCATAACATGTGTAAAAATAAAAAAATTTAAGATCATACATTAAAAACATCAAGGATCAGGCCAGAGCGATAGCACAGCGGTAGGGTGTTTCCCTTGCACGTGGCTGATCTGGGACAGACCCGTGTTCAATTCCTGGCATCCCATATGGTCCCGCAAACCTGCCAGGAGCAATTTCTGATTGCAGAGCCAGGAGTAACCCCTGAGCATCACTGGGTGTGTGGCCCAAAAAACAAACCAAAACAAAACAAAGCAAAACAAAAATACCAAGGATCATGCTCATCCTTAGATGTCCATATAATAGAAACCTAGCTCTTTATGCTATTACTAAAAAATAAAAAATATTCTTTGAAAGTTAAAAAAATGTATCCAAGATAAATTTATAAGTTGATAAAGGCAAAGATGGAACAAAGAGAGGGAAAAGTAATATTCTCACATAGTGACTATATGTAAGAACACGCCGAGAAAGGTAGAGGTTGCGGTGAAATAATAGCAGCTCTCTCCAGGGCAGGAAAATGGAAAGGGGGAGGGCATGTCTGACTTGAATAGAAAAAAACCACTTATTCTAGGGAATAAAAGGAGGTTCAAGTCAATACTCGATGGTTTCTATTGAAGACACTAGAAATAAAAATGAACAGCAAATTAAAGCTAAGTCAAGCAAAAGAACAAGATAATATGTGTAGAAGGAGAAATCAAATCAGAAAAGCAACAGAGATACACTGGATGAAACCAAAAGCCAGTTCTCAGAGTAAGTCAATATTAATACAGCCAGACTGAGAAAAAAAGAGAGAAGATATAAATAACGAATCATACAAATAACACCGGCGAAGGTGTCATAACTCTTACCAGAATAAGAAAATATTATGCAATGTTTTATGCTTATAATATAATATCAAGGACTTGGATGAACTGCTCAGACACAAACGACTCCTTGAAAAAAAATCTAAGCTCCTACCTCTTACTCAAGAAGGAACCAGTAACCTGATCAGGCCCACATCTGTGACAAAAATGAAATCTTTTATACAGTGCTCCAGAATGGAAGGCCCCCTTACTCAGAAGGCTGGTTTGGGAAATTGTATTTATTTATTTATTTATTTATTTATTTTTGTTTTGGGGGCCACACCCAGCGTCACTCAGGGGATACTCCTGGCTCTGCACTCAGAAATCACTCCTGGCTCTGGGGACCATATGGGGATGCCAGGAATTGAACCCACGTCCGTCCTGGGTCAGCCGTGTGTGAGGCAAATGCCCTACCACTGTGCTACCACTCTGGCCCCAGTTTGGGAAATTTTAAAGAATAGCTGCATCTCTCCACTAACTTGCTCAGAGAAAAGGGAAGCAAGCATCCAACTCACATGCGGCCAGCACTGTCTTGAGCCCAGAAACACACGAGACTGTCTTCTTCATGAACAAGACAAAACTCAGCAACAAAATGTGAGCAAATAGACTGTAGAAATGGAAAAGAAAATAACCAACCACAGTCCAGGGCCATCCCAGGGAGTGCAGGGAAGGCTCAGTTTTGCTCCCCAGAACCACATGGTTCCCTGAGAACCTCCAACAGCAACCCCCAAAAATGAACCAGAAAAGCCCTCAACCTCCAAAATTCACAATCCAGTTCATTTCCACTCTCTATATTTTGATGAGGTTTTGGATATTTTGATTGGTCATCTTTGTGATTACTTGATATATTCTGGATACCAACCCTTTACTGGATATATTGAATGTAAATATTTTCTCCCATTCAGTCAGCTGTCTTAGTTTTAGCCCATATTTCTTCTACCACAAAGAAACTCTTTAATTTGGGCTGGATACTACAGCTTTGCACGTGGCCAAAGTAGGTTGGCACACGCTGGTACGTATTAGCACTGGCTTGCACAAACTGGCATTGACTATAAAATATTGTCATTGACTGGCACACATGGTCACTTGCTGGCACTGATGGGCACATATTGGCACTGACTAGAACACATTGGTACATTGGCACCAACTTAAAACCATTGGCTACATTGGCCATTATTGGTACACCTTAATACGCACTGGCATTGTCACCCTGGCATATTGGCAATGACTGGCACTCATTAGCACACATGGCACTGACTTGCACACATTGAGACACATTTGCACTGACTAGCACACCAGCACTCATTGGTATACACTGGCACACATTGGCAATGACTGGCACTCATCACACTGGCACTGACTGGGGCACAATGAGGCACACTGGCACACACTGAAACCAAGTGACACTAACTGGAAACCATTGGCACATATGGACACTGGCACATACTGGCACTTGTTGGCACACATTTACACTCATTGGCACTGACACACACTGGCACTGACTTATACATTGGGACACATTGGCACACAATGGTACAAAATGGCACTCGTTGGAACTGAGTAACACATACTGGCATTTGTTGGCACATATTGGCACTGACTGGCACACACTGACACAAACTGGCATGCATTAAAATTGGCTGGTGAACATTGGCACACAATGCACTCGTTGGCTCACTAGAACTAACTGGCACACACTGGCACTGAGTGAAACACACTAGCACACATTGACACCTAAAGTTCATGGTTTCAACCACTGGAAGGTTTAAGCACCCCTTCAAAAGGAAATATTCATATTTATCATAGGAAATGGGATACTGAGAGATGTGTGTAAGTATCAAAAATATGTACAAATCTAAATATAAATTAGCATAAATAAATAATTATTTAAATTAATGGAAGGGGCCCGGAGAGATAGCACAGCGGCGTTTGCCTTGCAAGCAGCCAATCCAGGACCAAAGGTGGTTGGTTCGAATCCCGGTGTCCCATATGGTCCCCCGTGCCTGCCAGGAGCTATTTCTGAGCAGACAGCCAGGAGTAACCCCTGAGCAACGCCGGGTGTGGCCAAAAAAAAAATAAAATAAAATAAAAAATAAAATTAATGGAAGAGTGGAACAGACAGTTCAGAAGGAATAGGGCCTTGCATGTTACTACTGACTAGATCTGATCCCCAAAACCCCAGATGGTCCCACATGCACTGCCAAGAGAGATCTGAGTATAAAGCCAAAGGTAAGCCCTGAGCACCACAAAGCAAATAAACAACAAAAACAAAAATAAATTAAAGGAATAATCATTGCAATCTCTTCCTCAGATCATGTTATTTGCATTTTTCTTTAAAAAAAAATCAGCTTACGTCCTCTCAAATTGTTTGTTTTGCAGGTCAAACATCAGCATTTGTTCCTTTGCTCTGGAAGCTTTTCTTGGCATTGAAAATCCCCGAGTCTACTTTCAATCAAATACAACTTCCTGTAGCCAGCCCCAAACAAAACAAGGGAAAGTGCCGGGCTTACTTTTCAGTGGTTCCTGAGCGCCTGCCTTCTTCCGTTTGTCAGAGGCAGTAACAAGAAGCTGCAGTCAGCAGCCTAAAACCCTGTAGTTATGTCCTTCATTCACTAATATTTGCTTCTAGGAAAAATTCCTTTTTTGTAGTTTTGTTTTGTTGCTTCAGCCACATCCAGCTATGCTCAGGGCTTACTCCTGGCTCTGTACTCAGGGATCACAGCTGGCAGAGATAAACCCTGGTCTATAGCATACAAAGGAAGTGTCCTTTTCACTGTACTATCTCTCTAGTCCTGGAAGATTCTTTTTTGGTTTTGTTTTTATTTTTTGGGGGTCACACACAGCGACGCTCAGGGGTTACTCCTGGCTCTACGCTCAGAAATCATTCCTGGTAGGCTCAGGGGACCATATGGGATGCCGGGATTCGAACCACCATCCATCCTAGATGGGCTGTGTGCAAGACAAACACCCTATAACTGTGCAATCTCTCTGGCCCCTGAAAGACTCATTCTTTTTTCTTTTTTGGGTAACACCCAGTAGTGGCGCTCAGGGGTTACTCCTGGCTCTGTGATCAGAAATCACTCCCAGCAGGCATGAGGAACCATATGGGATACCAGGATTCGAACCACCACTAGTCCTGGGTCGGCTGCTTGCAAAGCAAACGCCCAACCGCTGTGCTATCTCTCTGGCCTGGAAGGCTCATTCTTAATTCTTCCTTCCATGCACCTGACAGGAGTCCTGAGCAAGTTCTACTGAGAATTTTTTGTGTGACCCCCAGTATAAAATATATAAAATATGTAAACAAAACAAGAAACATTTACTGAAAATAAATCACACACACACACACACACACACACACACACACACACACACACACACACACACACAAAACAGTGCTTAGGGGTTTCCAGCTGTGTCCAGGGGTTTCTTCCACTAGTGCTTTAGGGACCATTTAGTACCAGATTCAAACCAGGTGCCCTGCGTACAAAGCATGTGCTCCAGCCCATCGAGTGATCTCCCAAGATTTTGTTAGGACTGTTGCAACCCCACATTCAGTTGTGTGATCCCTATGAGTTTAAATGAGGTTCTTATGAAGTCACACTGTGTTAGCTGCCCAAGGTCTAAGGAGATTTAAGGAGGTCCAAGGTCTAAGCTGTTGAAGTTGGTGTCACCAATCCCTGTGACACCAGTGTTCCCAACAAAAACTCCAAGTTCCTACCTTAATCAATTCTCTTAAATTTGGAAAAATAATCTTACCTGCTTTACATCACAAAATAAAAAGGGGACTCACTTAAAATCTGGTCAATGAGAGTCCATGAGTTGATCTCTGAATGAACATGTAAAAAAGAAAGGCCACATTGGGGGCCGGAGAGATAGCACAGAGGTAAGGCGTTTGTTTGACTTGCATGCAACTGACCCGGGACAGAAGCGGATTCATTTCCCATCATCCCATATGGTCCCCCGAGCTTGCCAGGAGATTTCTGAGCTCAGAGCCAGGAGTAACCCCTAAGTGCCGCCAGGTGTGGCCCTCCCCCCCAAAAAAAGAAAGGCCACTTTGATTAGTAAGAGAACATGTGAAACAGAGTGACCAGGCTGCTCAGTGAGTGAGTGTGTAAGCTATAAAAAAATTTTGACTGTGGCCTCCTTCTCTCCCACATAAAGACAATGAAATGAAGAAAGAGTAAACAAGCATGGCTGAGGATGTGGGAGGTGAGAATGGGCTAAGGGAAAGCTTATTATTGGGACCCTCCCAAACAGTATCTCCGCAGGGACACCCTCTCCACTCTCTGCAGGAGCAGGACAAACAATCCTTCTCAGAACTGGGGCATGATTCACCCCAGAAACCTACCATTTGCCAGTCTGACTATCCACCCCCACCCAGGGGTGGATGGTGAGTCACCTATGCTGTAGCTCTTGCATGTGGGGTTCGGGGCCCTCCCAAGCCCCCCTCCACCTGGAGGCCTTTAAATGCAAATGGACTCGTGTCTTTTCAGTAAAGTTCCAAATTCTGCTGATTTTTGATCATTAAGTTGTGTTAGATTTTTTTAATTGTATATATAATATAGTAATAATACCCAATGATAATAGAGATGAGGACCAGGAAGAAGGGCAGTTCCAAGGTAGGAAGCATGCCATAAAGAGTGGAGGAGTTCATTTAGGACAGAGAAGGGACCACTGAGACAACTGTAGTTGGAAATGATCACTCTGGACAAGAACTGGATATTGAAAGGAGGTAGGAGCCAGAGAGATAGCACAGCGGTAAGGCATTTGCCTTGCATGCTGTCGACTGGGATGGACCCGGTTCAATTCCTGGCATCTCATATGCTCCCCTGAGCTTGCCAGGAGCAATTTCTGAGTACAGAGCCAGGAGTAAGTAATCCCTGAGCATCACCAGGTGTGGCCCAAAAACATATCAATCAATCAATCAATAAACTGAAAGTAGGTAAAATGATATGGACGATACCCCTTCAGTAACAGTATTTTAAACCATGGTGCCTAAAGAAGAAAAAGAAGAGACAGAAAAAGATGGGGGAGAGAGAGGGAGAAGTAAAATATCTGCCATAAAGGCAAGTTGGAGGGGCAGGAGGGAAACTGAGGACACTGGTGATGGGAAATGTGCATTGGTGAAGGGACGGATGTTGGAACGCTGTCTCTCATGGCAATTCAATTAAAAATTTTATTTTAAAATTTGTGGATCAGGGCCAGAGAGATAGCACAGAGGTAGGGCGTTTGCCTTTCATGCAAAAGGACGGTGGTTAGAATCCCGGCATCCCATATTGCCAGGAGCAATTTCTGAGCGTAGAGACAGGAGTGGCCCCTGAGTACTGCAGGTTATGAACCAAAAACAAACAAACAAACAAACAAACAAAAGTGGATGATGCTCACTGCTTTTCACTCTCTAATGCGAGTGTGCTCTTCAGATTAATACTTTTGGAGAAAAAAAGAAAAAAACACTGCAGGGAACATTTGTTACTTAAGAAAACAAGCTACAGGGAACCCTAGCAATTAGAACAATGAATAGTGCATTTGCCTTGTACACTGCTAACCTAGATTGTTTTCCAGGACCCTAGTCAGTCCCCTGAAGTCCCACCCAGAGTGCTCCTCAAGTACAGAGCCACGAGTAAGCCCTGATCATCGCTGGGTGCTGCCCCCACCCCCACCCCCAAAAAGAAAGGAAGAAAAAGAAGAAATTTAAAAAACAAACAAGCAAGCTGTTGCTACATCCTTAGCAAACAATTATGGATGCTGCCAACCATAAATTAGTACTTCCCACATTCCCACATGAAAACAGACTTTAGAAACAGTATTACCAGCCCAATTATTACATGAAGCAAAAGCTAATAAGAGCATTTATTTCTCATAGATTTTTTTTTAAAACTCCTACTTTTCCAATTACTCTTGACTTATGAAACTTCAGCGTGAATGCATTATACAATAATCAACTGCAAATCAAGCAACTATTTGGCAACTGTCAAATCGCTTAATCACATAAAAATCAATTTAGAATATTAATCTGACATAATCAGAAGCCTGCTGCTTTCCACTGCAACCTCGCAGGCATTTATAAAGAGCCCAAGGTTGTACGTATTGGGGATTCGATGTGATAAATCTCTGCCCTCAAAATTTTTTCAATTTTGTAGGAAGCTGTTCAGAGCACTATGGAATTCAATGTTTAAACAATGAATGCTACACATACTACTGGTAATTAAAGAGATGGAAATGGGGTTGGCGGTAACACAGAGAGTTCCAGAAGAGGCCAAACCTTGAATTGACCCCAAGAACTATGAAATATTCAGAGAATTAACCAGAGAATATAACCCCAGAAACCGTTAAACCCTTGCTTAAGTAGTTTAATAAAGTTTGGTATGAGCAGGAATTTGAGGTTGATGCCTTCAGACCTCAAGGAGAATATGGAGAAGGTGGGGGGGAGGGAGAGAGACAGAGAGAGAGAGAGAGAGAGAGAGAGAGAGAGAGAGAGAGAGAGAGAGAGAGAGAGAGAGAGAGAGAGAGAGAGAGAACTTCAATCCACTCATTTCTAGCCCCTCCTGAACAATCCTAGCACCAAGACTGTGATTCAGTGAAGCTATTTTGTAGGTCCCCTCAGACATTCGTCCCAGATCTAACTGCACCTGTCTCCATCGGAGCAGGCCTAAGTGAGAGTGCTGAGCTCCACCTAGAAGCTGAGCTGTTTTTTCTCCATTCTGCAGGATTGATCTTTTTAAAATAGTCCAGAGGCCAGAGCAATCATATTTTAGGTACAGCACTTGTCTTGCAGGCAACCAACCTCTGTTCGAGCCTCATGTGGTCCCCAAGCCCACCAGGAGTAATCCTTGAGCACAGAACCCAGTAAGCCCTGAGCACCACCAGGTGTGATCCTAAAACTAAATTAATAATAATAATAATAATAATAAAATAAAGTAATAAAAAATTTAAACATTCCAAAGCCCCTAGAGCTCATTCTCCATCAGCTCCTGAAAATCTATTAAAAGAGAGTTGATTGGGGCCGGAGAGATAGCATGGAGGTAAGGCATTTGCCTTTCATGCAGAAGGACAATGGTTCAAATCCCGGCATCCCACATGGTCCCCTGTGCCTGCCAGGGCTGATTTCTGAGCATAGAGCCAAGAGTGACCCTTGAGTGCTGCTGGGTGTGACCCAAAAACCAAAAAAAAAAAAGAGAGTTGATTATGGGGTTGGAGCAATACTGCAGTGGAAGGGCATTTGCCTTGCATGTGGCTGAACCAGGACAGACCTTGATTCTATCCCTGGCATCCCATATGGTCCTCCAAGCCAGAAGCGATTTCTGAGTACATAGCCAGAAGTAACCCCTGAGCGTTACCAGGTGTGGCCCAAAAACTAAAAACAAAAAAAAGAGAGTTGATGAAATCTGGTAAGAGCTAAATGTGATTCTATGGTAGAATTCAAAAGCTTCCCAGTCAGCGGGGGGTAGAGGGGGCAAGAATAATAGCGCAGAAGGAAGAAGAGGTCAGAACTATCCTCAGGTTTAAGTGGAAGGAGTTAGGTGAAGATTGTGGTCACTTCACAGCATTGCAGGGGAGAAGGGCGCCAGCCTCCATTTCCGAGGCCCAAATCCTGACCTGTCTGTGTTCAACAACCTCACACCAGTCCACACAGCCCCAGTGTACATTTCTCAGGTGAATGCAAACTCCCGTACCCAGGCTTGAGTAAGGAGCCTTAGCAGCTGCTAACAGGCATGTTGAGGACCACACAGGATAAAGCAATAGAGCCATAGTGGTGGCTCTTGAAGACGTACAGCCAGAGCCCTTAGTGGGGGTCAAAGGAAACACAGAATGGTGGACTCTTATCCTGGGACCCCCTAGGCTATGCGAGCAACTTCCCACAGCTCCCCAAGCAGGACAGGGAACTCGCTGATGCAGACATGGGAACTGAAAGTGGGGGGTTGAAATCATAAACCGTTAAGCATGAAACTGGCTCAGCCAGAGTTAAGAGCTCCTGTCCCTCTCTCATACTCTGAACGCAGATGCTTTATATTTAACTTGTTTCCAAACAAGGTGGCAAGGGCCTCCCCCTTGTCCTTCAGTAGGTGGGCACCCAGGCTTCATACTAAGCACTCAGACCAAGAACTGAGGCAACAGAGAGCTGGAGGTGCTCCGGGTATTCACAATGGCCTGACCCACAGATGCTTCGAATGTTCAGTCTCTGCAGCTCTTGGAATTTCTGTCTAATGTGATCTCATGAAGTCTGAGTATTCGTGAAAGTTCACTCCTGAGCTTGCTTTGCACGTGATTGACTCATACTGAGTCTCTAGAAACCCATATTGTTTCCCCTAAGTCTCACCAAGAGTGACTCCTAAGCACAGAGCCAGGCGTAAGCTCTGAGCACAGAAGATGTGATTCCCAACCCCCCCCCCCCAAAAAAAAACCAAATACGGAGCCAGAGTGATAGCACAATGGTTAGGGCATTTGTTTTATGTATGAGTTCAATCTCTGGCATTTCAGTGGTCCCCCAAGCCTGCCAGAAGTGATTTCTGAGTGAAGAGCCAGGAATAACCCCTGAGTACTGCTTGGTGTGACTCCAAAAACAAAAACAAAAAATGAAAAGCAACTCAGCCAAATTACCACCCCCAAAATTTGGAGGAATGACACTTTTCAGGGAACACAGCATGTGACTTGCCCCAATATAGCAAGTCACTGGCAAGTTCTCAGAAAGTATTACATCCTGATTTTCACCTTGAGGAATTATGTACTTAAAAAATCCTAAAACGTTCAGACACAATAAATAATTCAATGGGGCTGGAGCAACAGTACACTGGGCAGGATGTTTGCCTTGCATACATACAACCTGGGGTTTGACCCTGGCACTCCATATGTCCCACGACCCCACTGGGAGTTTTCTCTATGCTCAGAGTCATGAGTTAGCCCTGAGCACTGCCAGGTGTGGTCCAAAATCAAACAAACTAAATAAATAGATATTGTACATATCAAAGGGACTAAGCCCCACTAATAAACTGACAAATGAAAAAGTTCAAATTTTGATATTCAACCACAAAAATGCCCTGATTTCAAAATCATGATCACCAAGAGTGACCCTCAGTTCTCCATTAGTGCTGGAGAGAAGTGCTCCCTGCCCTACCTTCCCAAAATACCAGTATGGTCTTGTAAGTCTTGGTTAGTTGCTGTGTTTGTGGGCCAGAGTCACCAAGAATGTGTTGGGGGCTACCAGGGCCAAATCCAATGGATCCTAGGAACCCACAAAATGCCAGGGTTGAAATCCAGCACTTCACACATGCAGACATGTGCTCTACCACTCTGAGCCCCAGCTCTTCCCTACCTGTTCCCCAAGGAGCTGAATTGGCTCAGGAACAGACCTTGTGCTCCACTTGCAGGAGGCCCCAGTGACAATCTTGGAACACTCCACAGTTGCATTCCCAAGTCAAACGACCCTGCATGGTCAGCTGACTGTCGCCATGAGTCTGAGAGGCAGTGTTCACTACTCAACACACTGCTACTCTAACTGCTGTTCACAGATCAAAAGTACCATTTCTCAGATACCATAAAAGTAAACTCCTGGACTCACTCATCACAATCAGCTCTCAACCATTCCATACCTGCAAACCAGTACCAGTCTATAAATGAGCTTGGAGTCCAAGGACCTAGGTCTCTGGTTTCAGAAATTCAAATTCCTCATTGCTTCTTGGCCTCTTGGCCCCTTGGCTATGTTCAAGTGTGAAAATTCAAACTTCTTTTTTTTTTTTGGGGGGTCACACCCGGCAGTGCTCAGGGGTTACTCCTGGCTGTTTGCTCAGAAATAGCTCCTGGCAGGCACGGGGGACCATATGGGACACCGGGATTCGAACCAACCACCTTTGGTCCTGGATCGGCTGCTTGCAAGGCAAACACCGCTGTGCTATCTCTCCGGGCCCGAAAATTCAAACTTCTTGAAATAATTTTCTACTAAGTGGACAAACAGCTCATCTGATAGATAACATCTAATAAATAAAAGTGTGAATTTGGGGAGGTATCTGTATTGCAACTTGTCTTTTGACCATAATTCATACAATCTTCATTGTTAGAAAGTGTAACCAGGGGCCAAAGAGATGGCACAGCAAAGGGCATTTGCCTTGCATTCGGCCAACCGGTAGGGACCCAATTCGATTTCTGGCATCCCATATGATCCCCAAACCTGCCAGGGGCAATTTCTGAGTGTAGAGCCAAGAGTAATCCCTGAGTGCTGCTGGGTGTGGCCCAAAAACCAATAAATAAATAAAGTGTTTTTTTTTTGTTTTGGGTTTTTTTTTTTTTTTTTGGGGGGGGTGTCACACCCGGCGGCACTCAGGGGTTACTCCTGGCTCTACACTCAGAAATCATTCCTGGAAGGCTCAGGGGACCATGTGGGATGCTGGGATTTGAACCACCATCCTTCTGCATGCAAGGCAAATGCCTTATTTCCATGCTATCTCTCCGGCCCCAAATAAAGTCTTTTTTAAAAAAAAAAAGTATAACCAATGCCATTTTACAAATATATGGACTCAAATTAGGTAGGAAGAGAGAGAAATAGAGAGAGAGGGAGAAAATAAGGCAGAAAGAATAGACCCATCCAAACCAGATGGCAGGTTAATTATGTATTATTATGTAATTTATGATATAAGAAAGGATAGGAAATGTGAATCTTTGGCTATTGCTCTATAATGGCAAGCTCTGTCCTTCCATCATTTACAGTAACTTATTTCTAGTTTATTTCTATTTCTCTGAAGTTTGTGGCTGACTTCACCTGCTACCTGCTGTGATGGAGCTATGCCCATCTCCATGCTGGGGGATATACAGAATTGGGGATCATTCCTGGCAGAGCTCAGGGAGATCATGTGATGCCTGGAATCAACTTGAGTCTCCTGCATGCAGAGTATTTATTTAGCTTACTAAACTATCTTTCTAGTCCAAAGCTATTTCTGTTTTCATTTAGAATACATATATATCATATCCTTCTATGGTAGCATCTGTAATGCACTACATGGAAAAAAACTAAAATATGATACCAAATATAAAAAAAGACAATAAGATATTGTTGTCCAGAAGCACTTGCCATTACAATGTCAAAAAAAAAGTTAGACTTAAAAGTTGAATAGAAAACCCCTCATTATCTAATTCACAAAGGCTGTATTTCACTGGGTCGAAAACAGCTACACTGAGGGACCTATAATTTATCAGATGATGTGTCCCATAATATAATAGAGCTTAACATGAGGCAGGTTCCAGCAGGCCAAGCCTCTGGCATTTCACCCGTCTTCACAAGAGACCTCTACAGAATCCCCTCTGCTTTGTGATTCTTTTCAGTGGAGAATCCTGAGCAGAGTATGCTGGAGGAGGAGGAGGAAAGGACAAAGGTTGCTGAAATGAAGCCAGCGTCTAAGGTACCAACCTGTCGTATGCAGCCATCATGAAGTTGAGAAGGAGGCTGATGGACTGATCCACACTGATCTGATGAGTTGAAGGCAGGCGCTTGTTGAGCTGGTAATAGATGGATGAGATGACTGTTTCGAGGCGGGACACGCTGATCTCCATGGTGTGGTCCAGTGTATTAAGGCCATTGTCTCGGAAGGCTTCAATCATGTTCCAGATATCAACGAGGTGGACTAGAATACCGAGGAAACCAACCATCAGCAACTTTATTCTAGGGCACCACATCCTCCATTGGATGCTTGGGTTTATCAATGGACTGGTAAGTTTAAAAGAAAATGGCGGAGATGGACTGGAGATATAGCACAGTGGTAGGGTGTTTGCCTTGCATGGGGCTGACCTAGGAGGGACCCGGTTTGATTCCCGGCACCCATATGGTCCCCCAATCTGCCAGGGGTGATGATTTCTGAGTGCAGAGCCAGGAGTGGCCCCTGAGCACTGCTAGGTATGGCCCAAAAACCAACCAACCAATCAATCAATCAATGAATAAATAATGTTTTAAAAAGGGGGGGGCAGAGCAATAGTACAGCAGATAGGGTGCATGCCTAACATGAGGTCAACCCAGGTTCAAACCCTGGCACTCCGTATGGTCCCCAAAAGCCCCATCAGGAGTAATTCCTGAGTGCAGAGCCAGGAATAAGCCCTGAGCACAGCCAGGTGTAGTTTTTCCAGTTAGAAGTGAGAGGAGGCTAGGCAGAGCAGGCTGGGAAAGAGGTCATGAGGCAGGTCGAGACCAGAGACCTGAGGTTCGAACAGTTCTGGAAATGGTAATCAGTGCAGCCTCCTATCCAGGCAATTTCAGAGACTGAGAATGAAGAAAGAACTCCATGAGCATTCCTTCCCCCAGCACTCAGGGGGAACACTCCCAAAAGAAAAAAACAACACAACTTCTTGCCTTAATTTCTCAAGGCTGTTCAGCACTTTCCACTAGCCTAGCAACCTTAGCGATACATTATAATTCACAATTGACACTGGGGTCCTAAAAAGAGGGAAAACAATCACTTTTAGAAAAACACGGATATGCCTCAGAGACTACAAGTAAAGATAAAAATTAGTTTTCAGGGGTCGGAGAGATAGCATGAAGGTGGGACGCTTGCCTTGCATGCAGAAGGACAGTGGTTCGAATCCTGGCATCCCATAAGGTCCCTCGAGCCTACCAGGAGCAATTTCTGAGCATAGAGCCAGGAGTGACCCTTGAGCGCTGCCAGGTGTGACCCAAAAACAAAACAAAACAAAATTAGATTTCAGGGGCCAGAGCAGTGGCACAGTAGTAGGGGTTTGCCTTGCACGTGGCTGACCTATGAAGGAGCACAGTTTGATCCCCTGGCGTCCCAAGCCAGGGGCAATTTTGAAGCGCATAGCCAGGAGTAACCCGAGTATCACCTCGGTGTGATCCAAAAAAAAAAAATTAGTTTGCACTTTGCCTACTTTCTCCATTACTTAAATAATTGTTGTTAAGGGCTGGAGAGATAGTACAGGGCACTGAATGCCTTATTAGATGCCCTGAAGCTGCATATGGTCCCCAGGCACAGAATCTGGCCCCTACCCCCCAGTACCTCTGGGTATGGCCCAAAACCCAAAGGAAAATGCAGCATTATATTTTTCTTTCCAATAATAAGGGGAAGATATAGACAAAGAAGTCAAATCTATCCTCCCTTGGAAATTCCTAAAAACCCTGAATGCTTTTTTTCAGAGCCCAGCAACCTCCAGGGAAAGGAGACGATCCTGAACCAAGAGAAATGAGTCATTTCCTTAAAAGAACATCAGACGAAGTCTTGCCTTCAAGTAACAGAAGACTGAAAAATTATAATCTCCTTGTGAAAAGAAAGTAACACCCACCTAAAAATACATAGAGAAGCCTTTCAAGGAAAACAGATCAAGACACACTGTCAAAAGAACAAAATCTGAGCATATATTTCTTTTCGGGGTTTTTTTTTTTTTTTGGGTCACACCCGGTGGTGCTCAGGGGTTACTCAGGCCGCCCCTGAGCTTATATTTCTTTTTGTTTTTGGGCCACACCCGGCAGTGCTCAGGGGTTACTCCTGGTTGTCTGCTCAGAAATAGCTCCTGGCAGGCACAGGGGGACCATATGGGACACCGGGATTTGAACCAACCACCTTAGGTCCTGGATCGACTGCTTGCAAGGCAAACACCGCTGTGCTATCTCTCCGGGCCCTGAGCTTATATTTCTAAGTGGAGAGATGAATCAAAATGTTTTATAAATCTAAAGAGTAGAACAACAAAACAAGAGGGACAAATCGCACAAAGAAAGATGATACAGATCTTAATGCATGTTATTCTACCAGCTTAAACATAGTGATACACTTTTCTTTGAAAAAAGCTCAATTACATGCGATTTATGATAAATGTGTCTAAATTACAAGGCTGGAAAGAAGCAGTGGGGTAAGAGACAGATAACTTCTAACCCTAAAAAAGCTATTATATTTATAAGAGGAAAAACACAGGTTTGGGAAACCACACGAGCATCTAAGCTAAGAAAAACCATTTGGAATAGCCTAGACTTCAGATTCATGACTTACACACATACACACACACACACACACACACACACACACAAACACATACAAACACACAATTAGGAATAAACATAAGGGGCTGGAGAGATAGCATGGAGGTAAGGCATTTACCTTTCATGCAGAAGGTCATCGGTTCAAATCCCGGCATCCCATATGGTCCCCCGTGCATGCCAGGAGCAATTTCTGAGCACGGAGCCAGGAAAAACCCCTGAGCACTGCCGGGTGTGACCCAAAAACCACAAAAAAATTTCAGACATCAGGAATAAACATAATTCTTTCAACCTCATATAGGATCTCTACAAAAGATGTGCAGCTAACATCAGACTTAAATGGGAAAAAGTTCTTTTCTGATGGTCAGGAACAAAACATTCAAGGCACAAGTTTTAACAAAAGGGGGGGTCATATAAACAATTTGAAAGATCCTATTAAGAAAATTAAAAGTAGAGGCTGGAGAAATAGCACAGTGGAAGGGTGTTTGCAGCCAACCCAGAAGGGACCAGGGTTCGATCTCCGGCATTCTTTATGGTCCCCCAGCCTACCAGAGGAGATTTCTTTTTTTTTTTTTTTTTGGTTTTTGGGCCACACCCCTTTGACGCTCAGGGGTTACTCCTGGCTATGTGCTCAGAAGTCACTCCTGGCTTGGGGGAACCATATGGGACACTGGGGGATCGAACCTCGGTCCGTCCTACACTAGCGCTTGCAAGGCAGACACCTTACCTCTAGTGCCACCTTCCTGGCCCCCAGAGGAGATTTCTAAGCACAGAGCCAGGAATGACCCCCTGAGCACTGCTGGGTGTGGCCCAAAAACCAATTAATCAATAAATAAATAAAGTTTAAAAAAAAAGAAAATAAATTAAAAGTCAACCCCAAAAAATTAGGGGACTATGCACCACCCCCCACCATTTTTTTTTTATTCTTTGCATTCCACACAGACTTTTGCTTCTCAAGAATAAAAATGGGGCCGGGAAGGTGGCGCTAGAGGTAAGGTGTCTGCCTTGCAAGCACTAGCCAAGGAACCACGGTTCGATCCCCCGGCGTCCCATATGGTCCCCCCAAGCCAGGGGTGATTTCTGAGCGCATAGCCAGGAGTAACCCCTGAGCATCAAACGGGTGTGGCCCAAAAACCAAAAAAAAAGAATAAAAATGGGAAATTTTGTGAAGATGGAGATCACTCCAACAGTGATTTTCAGACTCTAAACACAACCCACAGCCATGTACATAAGACATAGCCACATGGTTCTAGATACAGAAAAACAAAAGCTTCACAAATTCTCTGCACCTTAATACAGAGCTATCTAATAATTTTCCTTTTTCCTAATTTTTTTTCTCAAATACATGTCATGATGCTGGTTACAGTCCACCAAAATGATCTCATGACTCATTCATGGATCACAACCCACAGCCTGGGCCAGAGAGATAGCATGGAGGCAAGGTGTTTGCCTTACATGCAGAAGGATGGTGGTTTAAATCCTGCATCCCATATGGTCCCCTGAGCCTGCCAGGAGTGGTTTCTGACCTAGAGCCAGGAGTAACCCCTGAGCTCAAACCCAAAAAATGAAAACAAACAAACAAACAAACAAAAAAAAAAACCACAGCTTGAAAAAAACAGGATGTAGGGACACCAGAGAAGAAACAGGATTTTAATCAATGATGGAAGGTAAATCTTTGGAGGAAAAATTCCAACTTAGAATAAGACTTAAAGTAGAAGAATTTAGATGTAAAATTAGATATCAGGGGCCAGAGATAACAAAGCAGGTAAGACATTTGCCTTGCATGCAGCTGACCTGGGGTTGATCCCCAGAATCCCAAGCACTGCCAGGAATGATTCCTGAGTACATAACCCTGAATAACTCTGGAGCATCACCAAATGTACACACCCCCAAAAAAAATTAAATGTAAATCTCTTTCCCAAGGTCATGTGTTTATAATATATGGCAAAACCATTGCTAAAACTGAAGCCTGGGCCAGGTCAAAAGTGCAATCAATACTTAGGGCACATGTCTTGTGTATACACTCACCGCAGGTTCGATCCTGGCACTACATGGTCCTAAGTATCTGCACTATTAGATATAGCCCTGGAGCCCCCAGCACTGTAAGACCCTCATATTTCCCAGTTCATGTTGTGTATTGAGACAGAGAATTGCAGAGCAGGACCCCAGGCCTCCTGAGCATTTCTTGGGATCCCTCCAAACACACACACCCCAAGGAAAAAACAATCCCCCTATTTATACTTATGCCAGTCTCAAAGTTAGTCTTACTGAGTTTGTCAATCACTGGCCACTCAGGAAAATGGCAAGTTCTCCCCATTACAAAATACGTATCCCAATAAATACTCAAGATGAAAATTACTTCATTGATGGTACATCGAGACAAAAAGAGACTAAGATCTCTATTTCTATTACTGGCACATTAGCCAATGACCAGAGAGGAGCAGGCAGACTTACGGTTGCATCGTTTCTGCACAAAGCGAAGTTTGCAAGCTGTTCTGTATGTGGATAGCCGAATGACATCAAAATTCTGAGCACCTGAAAAAAAGAGGCAAAGAAAAAGCATTTGGGCTGGCTGCCCACTCGGTTTCCACACGGCAGGCGTAGTGCCTGCTCCAATGTGATGTGTAGCACAGAGAAATGTCTTGTGGGGAGCACTTCCTTCCATGCAGAAGGATGAACACACTAAAAGGGGATAATGGAAGAGGGTGGAATGGATACCAATTGTGAGTCAGAAGCAAGTCCTGCAACAGTTTGAACACCAGCCACAGCCACAGCATTGTCCCCAGCCTCAGTGTCCCTGCCTGAAAATGAGGGAAGCATCCTGGCTCATCTCTGTAGTCACCATCTGGGTCTGCAGCAGATGTTGTGTGTCATAGCAGTGGCCAAACCAGCGTCTTCTGTGCTTCTAAAACACTGGTCTCCCCAACAAGTGCTGGTGATACAGACACTGTTGCCACCCTACAAGTCCTTGCAGGGGTCCTCAAACTTTTTAAACAGGGGACCAGTCCACTGTCCCTCAGACCATTGGAGAGTCTGACTATAGTAAAAACAAAACTTATGAACGAATTCTTATGCACACTGCATATATCTTATTTTGCAATGAAGAAACAAAACAGATACAAATACAATGTGTGGCCCGCGGGCCATAGTTTGAGGACCACTGTCCTATAGGAATGATCCCTGAGTGTAGAACCCTAAGTAAGCCATGAGTCCCCCCACGTGTGAGTCAAGCTGTGTTTCTTTTCTTTTCTTGGGGGGTGGGGGGGAATCACACCCAGCAGCGCTCAGGGGCTACTCCTGGCTCTATGCTCAAAAATTGCCCCCAGCGATTCTGCATGCAAGGCAAACACCTTATCTCCATGCTATCTCTCTGGCCCCACTGTGTTTCTTTAAAAAAAAAAAAAAGTACAGACCCAGGGCCAGAGCGGTGGTGCAGCGGTAGGGCATTTGCCTTGCACGCGGCTGATATAGGACAGACCATGGTTCAATCCCATATAATCCTCAAAGCCAAGATTGATTTCTGAGCGCACATACAGGAGTAACCCCTGAGCATCACCGGGTATGGCCCAAAAACAAACAAATGCGATCCCCTTAAAAATACCCATGACATCCTTCAAAGGAGTGGATCAAACACTTATGAAGTTCATCTGGAACAATAAACACCCTCGAATAGCTAAAGCACTCCTAGGGAAAAGAAAAATGGGAGGCATTACTTTCCCCAACTTTAAACTGTACTACAAAGCAATAGTTATCAAAATAGCATGGTATTGGAATAAAGACAGACCCTCAGATCAGAAGAATATGCTTGAGTTCTCAGACATTATCCCCCAGACATACAATTACCTAATTTTTGACAAAGGAGCAAGAAATCCTAAGTGGAACAGGGAAAACCTCTTCAACAAGTGGTGCTGGCAGAACTGGTTATCCACTTGCAAAAAAGTGAACATAGACCCCCAGTTAACATCATATACGAAGGTAAAATCCAAATGGATTAAAGATCTTGATATCAGATCTGATACCATAAGGTATACAGAACAACACGTCAGTAAAACACTCCATGACATTGAGACTAAAGGCATCTTCAAGGAGGAAACTGCACTTTCCAAACAAGTGGAAGCAGAGATCAACAGATGGGACTACATTAAACTGAGAAGCTTCTGCACCAGGATACAAGAGTCACCCACTGAGTGGGAGAAACTATTCACCCAACACCCATCAGATAAGGGGCTAATATCCAAAATATACAGGCCACTGACAGAACTTTACAAGAAAAAAAACATCTAATCCCATCAAAAAATGGGGAGAAGAAGTGAACAGACGCTTTGATAAAAAAAAAAAAGAAACACAAATGTCCAAAAGGCACATGAAAAAATGTTCCTTGTCACTAATCATCAGGGAGATGCAAATCAAAACAAAGATGAGATACCAACTCACACCACAGAGATTGGCGCACATCACAAAGAATGAGAACAATCAGTGCTGGCAGGGATGTGGAGAGAAAGGAACTCTTATCCACTGCTGGCAGAAATGCCATCTAGTCCAACCTCTATGGAAAGCGATATGGAGATTCCTCCAAAAAATGGAAATTGAGTTCCCATTCGACCCAGTTATTCCACTCCTAGGGATATATCCTAAGAACACAAGAACACAATACAAAAACCCCTTCCTCACACCTATATTTATTGCAGCACTATTCACAATAGCCAGGCTCTGGAAACAACCAAGATGCCCTTCAACAGACGAATGGCTAAAGAAACTATGGTACGGGCCGGAGAGATAGCATGGAGGTAAGGCGTTTGCCTTTCATGCAGGAGGTCATTGGTTCGAATCCCGGCACCCCATATGGTCCCCACGTGCCTGCCAGGAGCAATTTCTGAGCCTGGAGCCAGGAATAACCCCTGAGCACTGCCGGGTGTAACCCAAAAACCACAAAAAAAAAAAAAAGAAACTATGGTACATATACACAATGGAATATTATGCAGCCGTCAGGAGAGATGAAGTCATGAAATTTTCCTATACATGGATGTACATGGAATCTATCATGCTGAGTGAAATAAGTCAGAGGGACAGAAGAGATGCAGAATAGTCTCACTCATCTATGGGTTTTAAGAAAAATAAAAGTCATTTTTGCAACAACCCTCAGAGACAATGAGAGGAGGGCTGGAACTTCCAGCTCACTTCATGAAGCTCACCACAAAGAGTGGTGAGTGCAGTTATAGAAATAACTACACTGAGAACTACCATAATCATGTGAATGAATGAGGGAACTGGAAAGCCTGTCTAGAGTACAGGTAGGGGTGGGGTGGGATGGAGGGAGATTTGGGACATTAGTGGTGGGAATGTTGCACTGGTGAAGGGGGTGTTCTTTACATGACTGAAACCTAATCACAATCATATATGTAATCAAGATGTTTAAATAAAAAAAAAGTTTCAAATAAACTAAAAAAAAAGGTACAGACCCAGGGCCAGAGCAGTGGTGCAGCAGTAGGGCATTTGCCTTGCACGCGGCTGATGTAGGACAGATCATGATTCAATCCCATATGGTCCCCAAAGCCAGGATAGATTTCTGAGCACACATCCAGGAGTAACCCCTGAGCATCACTGGGTGTGGCCCAAAAACAAACAAACAAACAAAAAGTACAGTTTCATGAAAAGTCCAGGCATGAAACCAGCAACTGTGTGCAATGTCCAACGCTTTTGCGGAGTATTGAAGGGCAGGGAGAAACAACACGTCAGAGTGAAGGTACAGGAACCTGACACACATAATCTTTTCACCTGGGGTGGGGACTCCAGCACCCTTGAGCTTGAGCAGGCAAGTCAGGGGATAAGAATGAGGACTCTGCTTACAAAGGGAAAAGGCAGGCTTTGGAGTTCATGCTGTGCTGGGGAGCAGGGAGAGGTGGGGAACAAGGGAAGGGTGTGAGAAAGAAGAGTGACTGGGGCCGGGGCCGAAGAGATAGCATAGGACGTTTGCCTTGCATGTAGAAGGACAGTGGTTCGAATCCCAGCATCCCGTATAGTCCCCCAAGCCTGCCAAGAGTGATTTCTGAGTGTAGAGCCAGGAGTGACCCCTAAGTGCTGCTGGGTGTAACCCTCCCCTCCCAAAAAATAAAAATAAAAAAATAAAAATGAAGAAGAAGAAGAAAGAAGAAGAAAGAAGAAGAAGAAGAAGAAGAAGAAGAAGAAGAAGAAGAAGAAGAAGAAGAAGAAGAAGAAGAAGAAGAAGAAGAAGAAGAAGAAGAAGAAGAAGAAGAAGAAGAAGAAGAAGAAGAAGAAGAAGAAGAAGAAGAAGAAGAAGAAGAAGAAGAAGAAGAAGAAGAAGAAGAGTGTCTGGAGAGTGCAGGAGTGTGAGAGGGTCCAGGAGCAAAAACATGCTGTATGTCAGAAAGGGACCATGGGTTTGTCTCCTTCTCTCTTCCCTCCCTCTCTCTGCCTTTCCCACCTTCTTCCTCTCTCTAACACCTTCTCTCCAATCTCCTCTTTCCTCTCTCTCACCATGTCTTCCTCTCTCTTTCCCCTCTCCCTCTTTCTTCTCTCTCTCTCTAGCCCCCTCTTCTCTCTCTCCTTTCTCTCTTCCTCTAATTCTCTCAGAAAAAAAAGAAAAGGACCATGGGGGCAAATAACAAACACTGCTAATCAGACAAAATATACCATGGTTCCATGTTAAGGCTTGTGCTAAGACTGCACATAGTCCATCTTTTGTTTTTAAACATTTACTAATTTTAGATGTTGTAAATGCCAGGAGATGGTAGGTAACTATGGCAACTATGGCTAGTTGCCTTGGTAGGTAGTTAATTGGATGACTGGCTGGCTAGCTGGCTGATCAAGGTGGGTAGGTGTGGGGTTGGCGGATTGGCTGATTGTTTGGTTGGCTGTCTGGGCGGTTAGTTGGTTGAGTGGGTGATTGGCTGGCTGGTTAGCTGGCTGGCTGGGTGGTGGGTGAGTGGGTGGGTAGTTGGTTGGTTGGCTGGCTGGCTGCACAATTGGATGAGTAGGTGGTTGGCTGGTTCTTTGGTTGGCTAGCTGGGTGGGTGGTTGAGTGGGTGATTGGCTGGTTGGTTGGCTAGCTGGCTGAGTGTTTGATTGGGTGATTAGTTGGCTGTTGGGTGGCTAGGTGGTTGGTTCACAGTATTGGAGATGAAGTCAGGGGCCTCACACATGTGGGGCATGCACTCCACTGTGAGTACATCTGTTATATTCTTCCTGTGTAACCTTACCTGATGGTAAGACCTCCCCATTTCTGGGAGGGGTCTTTGGAAGGTATCAAGAGGATTACCTCAGGGGCAGGAAGAGGATTTGGAGGAACGATTGAGAGAAATTCAGAAGAGAGATGGAGGGAGAAGTAGTATCAGGGAAGACAGGCTTGATTGCAGGGCTAATAATGGAGCTGGCTTGAAAGGTTATGATAGGCCACAGATGTGGTGGCTAGGGCCTGAATAAAGCTGATATCTCCTGGTGTCTGTGGATCATTTCCATGTGGCTATCCTGAACCTTCAGACCCGCCCACTGGAAGGGGTTGGAGGAGCGTGGCCCGGGATGGCAAAGAAAGGTCCCTCCATCCATCTCACCATCATCCATCGCTATTAGGACTTTTGAATACAACAATATCTTGTCTCCTTTAATTGCCACACTGCCTATAATAAAACAAGCTTTATAGACATCTATAACCTTTTCCGTGTAATAAACTGGCACAGGGACAGTGTGGTAACTTGCCCAGAGTTACCCATACAGTGGGTAAGAGTGCCAAAATCCCAAGTCAGAGGAACAGACACTCCTTTGTGAGGCCAATCAGCTGCACAGTGGTGAGGGAATTAAAAAGAGAGCTGGAGGGAAGAGAGTCCAAGACGCTGACTGGAATGACTGGCAAGAGACCCAGAATGTTCCAATTCTTCAAGGTCACCCAGTCTGGATGCCTCCTCCAGGCCAGTACCCCTTCTCTGGCCCTCTCACCAAAGTCATCTAGGGGAGTTCCATTTCTCAATTTCTCTCCAACTACAACCTCATTCCCACCTGTTGTTCCCTATGCCCTTCATCCTACTGATTGGTCCCTCATCTTGTGCTATGCCTCCCCACTATTGGGGTAATTTCCACCTGTGGCCCTGACCTCCTTGGACTATCCTTGGAATCATGAGTGACAGATGGCCCCTTTTGAGAAATGTGGATGTAGCCTCTGCTTGTCAAAACAACACAGGCTGGAACTGAGTCAAACTCTGCTTCCAACGCCTCAGACCCTGAAGACTTAAAAGATCTTGAGAATTCAAAGGGTTTCCTGAGATTCCACCCACAGGTTTCACACTGTGAGATGAAAAATTCTAGAATTCCCGGCTTACCTCAGGGGCTAGCCTAGGCTGACTTGTCTTCCTCCTCCCTTGGTTCTACCCCAGATGTCCTAAGTGAGTGACCCTCATCTACGCAGGGTCCTGGCCAGATCTCCTAAGGGAAATCATGTGGAATGTTTACAAGATTTCATGATCACTGGCCCAGATACTCCCTCTCCATGGCAGCAAAGAATATGAGATTCAACAAGCTAAGTGCATGGGTCAAAACCCCAATGACATGGAAACCAAGATCAAAAGTGTCCTTCCAAGCCGGGTGCAGCCTCACCCCTTGATCAACTTTTTTTTTGGTTTTTGGGCCACACTTGGTGACAATCACAGGCTACTCCTGGCTATGCGCTCAGAAATTGCTCCTGGTTTGGGGGACCATATGGGATGCTGGGGGATAGAACCTCAGTCCGTCCTAGGTCCGCTACGCTCAAGGCAAACACCCTACTGCTGCGCCTCTGCTCCAACCCCTTAACTTTTCCTTGATCAACTTTTTCTCGAGTTTTCTAAGAACGTAATTATTGGGCCGGAGCAATAGCACAGCAGGCAGGGCATTTGCCTTGCATGCAGCCAATCCAGGACCAACCTATGTTCAATCACCAGCATCCCATATGGTTTCCCCAGAGCCTTCCAGGAGTGATTCCTAAGCATAGAGCCAGGAGTAACCTCTGATCACTGCCCAGTTGTGGCCCAAAAAACAAAACAAACAAACAAAAAGAACCTAATTGTTAACAGCCATTTCTACCTATAGAGTAATCCACCAGGAGCATTCTTGTTCCCCAATGTTTCCTGCACCCCAGGCACTGTCCTCCCACACTGTCCTGTAGTCTGTCTAGCAGAAGGTGATCACATGGCCTACTGTGGCCTCCATAAGCCTCAAGGACACAGGGAGTTTCATCAGGGGCCTCAAATGAAGGGACATCTAATGCTCCCAGATATTCCAGGACACATTTTCAAATATAGAACCTCACTTAGGAAAACAACTAAGAACTT
Organism: Suncus etruscus; assembly: GCF_024139225.1. Lineage (NCBI taxonomy): Eukaryota > Metazoa > Chordata > Mammalia > Eulipotyphla > Soricidae > Suncus > Suncus etruscus. Next base: position 90,393,220 of record NC_064859.1, read on the forward strand.
TCTTGGCTTTCAAAGCTTTTCTTTTTTTTTTTTTGTCTTTGTTTTTGGGCCATACCCGGCTATGCCCAGGGGTTAGTCCTGGCTGTCTGCTCAGAAATAGCTCCTGGCAGGCACGGGGGACCATATGGGACACCGGGATTCGAACCAGCCACCTTTGGTCCTGGATCGGCTGCTTGCAAGGCAAACGCCACTGTGCTATCTCTCTGAGCCCACTTTCAAAGCTTCTCAAGCTTTGGCCTGGGCTATTTCCCATCATGATACTTTAATTTCATGCTTTAGTTTCTAAAGCTTGTAACATGATATTTCTGCTTCATTAAAGTTGTTATTTAGGGCTGGAAAAATAGCATGGAGGTAGTACATTTGCCTTGCATGCAGAAGGATGGTGGTTCGAATCCCAACATCCCATATGGTTCCTTGAGCCTGCCAGGAGCAATTTCTAAATATAAAGCCAGAAGTAACCCGAGCGCCACCAGGTGTGACCCCCCCCCCAAAATCTGTTATTTAGTCAGAAAGAACTAGGCATTCCCAGATGTACGGACAAGGACACACACACCCCCAATGCACTCAAAACTCACGCATTTCTATGAACAACTGCCTCTTCTCTGCCATGGTCTTCCGCTTGTTCCCACTTTCCTCAATCATCCTAGAGACAAAGAAAGATAGAATGAACCACTCTACAATTACACAATTCAACCAAGCGTGCATGTTGCAAAGTAGGTACAGGAAACCAAGTTGTATCAGCACATGGCAGGGGTCTCAAACTCAATTTACCTGGGGGCCGCAGGAGGCAAAGTCGGGGTGATCCTTGAGTGCAAAGTCAGTAGTAAGCCTTGAACATTGGGGGGGGGGTGTGACCCAAACAACTAAAACAAAACAAAACAAAACAAAAAAAGATTCCTCTAGGGCAGGGCCACAAAATGTTGTACGGAGGGCCACAAACAGCCCTCGAGTCAGGAGTTTGAGACCCCTGTAGAGAGTATCAAAATAAATAAAGTCATAATGTGATACCCAAGTAAGCCACTGTCCTTTCATATACCTTGGTCCTTTTTATAGACCAACTAATAAAATATTCTTTAAAAATAAACTTACATGAGCCCATGAACTTGCTTCTCATAATGAAAACAGGGAACGCCTCTTATTTCTAACTCCCATTATGTCTCTGCTGAGTCGTGGGTTAGCTGAGAGCATTGCCTGCATAGCTACTGTTTTACCAAGAGAAACATGCCACTAAGTACAACTTAGAAAACCATTAAAGGGCAAGGCTGCCCTAAGAACGTAAGAACAGGGCCCGGAGAGATAGCACAGCGGTGTTTGCCTTGCAAGCAGCCGGTCCAGGACCTAAGGTGGTTGGTTCGAATCCCGGTGTCCCATATGTTCCCCCTGTGCCTGCCAGGAGCTACTTCTGAGCAGACAGCCAGGAGTGACCCCTGAGCACTGCCGGGTGTGGCCCAAAAACAAAACAAAACAAAAAGAACGTAAGAACATTTAGCTCAGGGCCAGAGAGATAGTGTGGATGTAAGGCATTTTCTGGGTGTGACCAAAAAAAGAAAAAAAAAAGAATTTTTAGCTTGTACATACAAGACATTTTTTTGGCAGTGCTCAGGCCTTACTCCTGGCTCTGTGCTCAGGGATCATTTCTGGCCATGCTCAGGGGGACTATATGGGGTGCTAAGGATGAAACACAAGTCGGCTGCATGTAAGGTGAGTGCGCTATCCACTGTACTGTCTGACCCCAAAACCTTCTACTTCTATATGAAACATACCAAAAATGGGGTGGGAGCGATAGCAGAGTGGTAAGGTGTTTTCCTTGCACATAACCAACACAAGATGAATGGTGGTTCGAATCCCATCATTCCATATGGTCCCCAAGCCTGCCAGGAGTGTCTTCTGAGCACAGAGCCAGGAGTAACTCCTGAACGCTGCTGGGTGTGACCCCCCCCCAAAAAAAAAAAACATGCCAAAAAAGCTAAACTCATCTTCAAACTCAAAGGACTCTGAAAGGTAATGTTTTTATCACATGAGAATAATTTAGATTTGCAGACTAAGTCACTTAGTTAAAGCCCTCCCCAGGCATTAATTCAATCCATTTTCCCATCAAGTTTTTATCATCATCAACATCATCATCCCCATTTTATAGATGAGGAGACAGATGATCAAGAAGGACCTGAGCTGGAGCAATCGCACAGTGGTAGGGCGTTTGCCTCGTATGTGGTCAACCCTGACAGACCTTGGTTTGATTACCGGCAATCCAGATGGTTCCCGAGCCTCTCACGAGAGATTTCTGAGTGCAGAGCCAGAAGTAACTCCTGAGCATCACTGGGTGTGCCACACCCCCAAAAAAAAGAAGAACAAGAACTTGCTCTGGATAACACAGAAACAGTTGAGTACATCTCAAATTATTCACTAAACTGGCAAGATTGTTGCTTTAATGCATATTTTAAATCTCTACCCCTCAAAATCTAGACTATATGATGGCGCAAGAGAAATCGCCCCCAGAAGACTCCTGTGCATGCAGAAGCTGCCGTGTAGTGCCTGGAGAGGCCTGAAGGTCACTGGAAAGGGATGGGGCAATGGGGAATAGGAAAATCATCCACCACTTTAGTATTTGCACCAACGTACAAAGAATTTTGACTTGAAGGGGCCGAAGAGGAGCAACCCCTGAACACTGCCGGTTGTGACCCAAAAACCAAAAAAAAAAAATTTTTGAGATGAAGATGCAGAAAAATGTTCACTTTTTTAAAATTGTTTTTCAGAACTGGGGAGATATTACAGAGGTTGAAGATACTACCCATGCACTCAGCCAAGCTGGATTCGATCTCTGTCACCACCCCAAGCTAGGCCAGGAGAGATTCCTGAGCACCAAGCCAGAAGTAAGCACAGGTTGAACCAAATCAAAAAAGGGTCTTTAAGCACAGAAACTGATAGAGAACAAGAAAAGGAGAGAGGGAGATAAAGTGACAACCCCAAATATACAAATAACTGCATAAAATCTTCAGGGTAAAAGAGCTTTTGAAAAAAATGCCAAGAACCCAGAGAGATACTACAGTGGCTGGGAGGCTTGCCTTGCATTGCGTGCAACTGACCCAGGTTTGATCCCTGGCATCCCATATGGTCCCCTGAGCCCGCCAGGAATCCTGAGTAGAGCCAAGAGTAAGCCCTAAACATACTGGGTGTGGCTCATAATCTCCCAATAAAGCTAAGAACACAAACAACCTGTTCCAGGAATCTGACATATGCAAAAGCTGCAAAAATTTCAGCTGAAGTTTGCCTTCCTCTATGAAGAAAAAAACTATTTAGCCCAAGAACTTCCCTAAGCAGACAGAACTCTGGTAACTCGTTCTTAAAATATGTTAGTATCAAAAAAAATATGTTAGTATCACACACAAAATGATGATCCGAATTATAAATCACACTTAAGTCATTGCTTGATGGACATTTACAAGTTAATCTGTCCAGGGGTTGGAGAGATAGCATGGAGGTAAGGTGTTTGCCTTTCATGCAAAAGGTCATTGGTTCGAATCCCAGCATCCCATATAGTCCCCTAAGCCTGCCAGGAGTGATTTCTGAGCGTGGAGACAGGAGTAACCCCTGATTGCTGCCGGGTGTGACCCAAAAACAAAAACAAGTTAATCTGTCCTAAAGAAAATGAGAAAAAAATATCTGTATTCCTTAACATTCTGCAATTATATTTTGCTCATTAGGACTGGCCTTTTCTAGAGCATGGAAATCTCATCAAATTCGTATTTAATGAAGGGACAAGCAACCCTTAGTGAGCTACTTTTTAATGCTATTCTTATCCTATCAAATTACCTCCATGCTTTGGGTCCTGGAAATGCTCAAAGATAAAGATGGAGAAAGATTGGTCTATTTGCTTAAGAGAGATGACTGTCAAGATACCAGGGCTTGAACTAAGATTTCTTGTAGATTAGCAACTTGGACTAGAAGAAAAGATTGGACAAGCTACCATATGAAATGGAGAAAGTTGTTTTTACACTGTTCAGCATCTTTTAAAATACTGCAACCTATTACCAAGATCAGTACAATAAATGCTGAGTTTTTACCTTCAAAAAAAAAAAAAAGGAAAGAAACCACATCGAGTAGATTAAAAATACATGATGGCCACTGACAATTTTCTCTCAGAAGGAGAGAATTTTCAACAGAAACAGAGAAGATAAAAGGAAAAGCCACCAGGAACTGCCAAAATCCAATGAAATCTAAGTCCTGAAGAAAAAACAAAACAAAACAAAACAGAAGTTGGTATCAGTAGCCTATAATTACAGCAGAAAGGAAAATATTCAAAAGCTTGCTTTCTTCTCCCCAACCTGATTTCTCAGTACATAATAAAAACTGGGGTAGGGTATTTGGGACCACACCCAGAAGTGTTGAGGGGCTACTCCGGGCTCAGTGCTTAAGAAAGCATATGGTTGGGGCCGGGCGGTGGCGCTAGAGGTAAGGTGCCTGCCTTGCCTGCGCTAGCCTAGGACGGACCGTGGTCCGATCCCCCGGCGTTCCATATGGTCCCCCAAGCCAGGAGCGACTTCTGAGCGCATAGCCAGGAGTAACCCCTGAGCGTCACCGGGTGTGGCCCAAAAACCAAAAAAAAAAAGCATATGGTGTCAGAGGTCAAACCCTGGTCTCCAGCAGCATGCCATGCATGTGTTCCAGTCCTTGAAAGCATCTCCCTGGCCTGGGGACAAATATCATAAATGCTAAACCCAGGCAGGAACAAAGACTGTCCTTTATAACTCCTGTCTCAAATCCTTCGACTTTTCACTCCACCTTCATCCTGTTTACTTTTGGTATTTCTTTACATCACTCTTTCTGAAGTGATGTAAGGTCTGAACATTCCTGGAGATTCCTAAATTCCTAAATGGAATTTTGACATGAAAGGGCCGGAGAGGAGCAACCTACTGCTGTGCTATTGCTCCAGTCCCCCGCAAGATTGTTTTTTAACCACTTCCTCAGTTTCCAGATTCTGCTTGCAAGTACATTGCATAGAAAAGATTTGACATGGTCTGCCTGGCCCTGCAGTCACGGGGCCACAGGTGTTTATGTGGCGAGAGCACCAAAAGACACCATCGCATAATACTGGGGCTCACAAAACTTTTCCCTCTACTAACCCCTGTTCACTCAAGAAAATATGGCATGGCTCTAGCAATATAAGTACATAAAACAGGTAAGCAAATAAAACATTTGCTGTAGAGGCCAGAGAAATAGCATAGCAATAGGGCGTTTGCCTTGCATGCAGCCGACACAGGATGGACCTGATTCAATTTCCAGCATCCCATATGGTCCTCTGAGCTTGCCAGGAGAGATTTCTGAGCACAGAGCCAGGAGTAATCCATGAGCAATGCCAGGTATGGCCTAAAAATAATAATAATTATAATAATTAAAAAACATTTGCTGATAATAAGTTGAGATTTAGGGATGAGGGACCGGCTCATACCAGGCTGCGTTCGGGAACTCTCTGGCAGAGCTCAGAAGACTGTATGTGATTCTGGGATTCCATCTGAGGTTGGCTGCTTGAAGGAAGGTGGCTAGTCCCTGAGCTATCATACCACCTAAGAACAATTTATGCTTTGACGAGTTTTTTTTTTTTTTTTTGCGGGGGGGGGGGGGGGTTACACCTGGCTATGCTCAGGGCTTATTCCTGGCTCTGCACTTAAGGATCACTCCTGGCATGGTGAAGAAAACTCATGTGCCTTGCATGGGTAAGGCCCTGGGTTTGAGCACCAGAGTTGGAAAAGGAGATAGAGACCAGTCTCACCTAGCTCAAATTCTTGTTTGAGGATGAAAAGCAATGATGGGGTTGGAGGTGGCTCCACGGCATAGTAGTTGCCTTAATGTATGAGGTCCTGAGCTATCTCCCTGGAACCTCCAAAAACAGGGCAGTCACTCATTTGTTTGGGGGTTTCTTTGGTTGGTTGGTTGGTGGGTGGGTTGGTTGGTTGGTTATTTTATTATTGTTTTATTTTTGGTTCTGGGTCACATCCAGCAGTGCTCAGGGGTTTCTCCTGGTTCTGCATTCAAGGAATCTCTTCCAGTCAGCTCAGGGAAACTATACAGGATGCCACAGATTAAATCCGGGTCAGCTCTGTGCAAGGCAGGTACCCTACCTACTTTACTGTAGTTCCAGCCCAATAGTAATTCATTTAGACAATGCCAGGCCTACAGTAACACAAGATTAATTAGGAGTTAGTGTTAGTAACAGTAGTTTAGTAGTAGTAATTTCTACTGCCATTACCACTATCACACAAGTAATTCCGAAATACGGTGGGAAAGAATCGACTTTTGAATTGATATTCCATAAAAGCTATCATTTAATTTGTTTTTCTTGGAGAAAATCTTTATAGGGACCAGCAAGCATGATACTTGCTTGAATGCAGCTGACTCAGGTTCAATCTCTGGCACCCCACATGTTTATCCCTGAATCCTGCTAGAGTAATCCCTGAACACAGGGTTAGGAGGAAGCTCTGAGCACCAGTGGGTGTGTCCGAAAAAAGTCTTTATGTTTTCTGTTTTAGGGTTGGTTTTTTTTTATTATTTTTTAATTGCTTTTAGGGTCATACAGGACCATGTTCAGGTGGTCATTCCTGAGTGCCTCAGATCAAACAGCAGCCACCTGCAAGCAAAGCATGCATCAGCCCTGGAAGACGTCTCCATGGCTGCCATAGTCTTCAGAAACTAAGGACACACAAAGTAGATACTTGAGATATTTAATTATCTAAATTGACAAAATGAGAGGCTGGAGATATAGCAAGGAGAGATAGTAAGGCGTTTGCCTCCCATGCAGAAGGTCAGTGGTTCGAATCCCAGCGTCCCATATGGTCGTCTGAGCCTGCCAGGAGCGATTTCTGAGCACAGAGCCAGGAGTAACCCCTGAGCACTGCCGAATGTGACCCCCCCCAAAAAAAATTAAAAAAAATTAAATAAATTGACAAAGTGAGGAGCCAGAGAAATAGCATGGAGGTAGGGCATTTGCCTTGCATGCAGAAGGACAGTGGTTCAAATCCCGGCATCCCATATGGTCCCCCAAGCTTGCCAGGAGCGATTTCTGAGCCCAGAGCCAGGAGGAACCCCTGAGCACTGCCATGGGTGACCCAAAAACAAAAACTAAAAACTAAAAAGATCCATCATAATGATTATACCATAATCAAATTGCTATAAATTACAGCAAAAGAAAAACTTTGAAAGATATCCGAATAATTCCATGAACTTGTCTGCAGGTGGACAGGAAATGAGAAACTGATGTCCCAGCTACAGAGAACAGACTAGTCAGTACCAGAGGCACTGGGGACCATGCTGAGGTGGCCCGCTAAGAGCAAGCCCTCTTTGCTAACTTCCCAGTCCTCTACTGATCTTTCCTGGGGCAACCTCCAAAATAGATCCCCGGCATCCAACCCTCTTCTGGGAGCCAGCCTCTGAGGAGAGGAAACATGGATGAAGTATTTCTTTTCAACGGGGCTCCTAATCCAGATGAGAGGACTCAGTGAAGACTCCCACAAATGACTTCCTAGATTTATGGGGGTGGGGCTCCATCCCAGAGCTGGAGATATGGGCCACACCTAGCTGCATTCAGGGATCACTCCTGTCAGGACTAGGGAACCATATAGGATCCCAGAGATTGAATCCAGTCAGCCACAAGCAAAGTCAAATCTCTTACCCACTGGACTATCACTCCACACACTGCTTTATGCTAGTTCTGTGGAGGATTTGGGGGTTCTTTTTGATTGTTTGTTTGTTTGGCTTTTGGTCACACCCGGCAGCGCTCAGGGGTTACTCCTGGCTCTATGCTCAGAAATCGCTCCTGGCAGGCTCAGGGGACCATATGGGATGCCGGGATTCGAACCACCATCCTTCAGCATGCAAGGCAAATGCACTACCTCCATGCTATCTCTCCGGCCCTCTTTTTTATTTTTTTTATAATATCTTTATTTAAGCACCATGATTACAAAAATGTTTATAGCTGGGTTTCAGTCATAAAAAGAACACCCCCTCTTCTCCACTGCAACCTTCCCACCACCAATGCCCCCATCTCCCTCCTTCCCATCCTTCTACCTGTATTCGAGACAAGCATTCTATTTCTCTCACTCACTACCACGTTATGATAGTTGTCAATATAGTTATTTCTCTAACTGCATTCACCACTTATCAGGAACTACACCTGATGGTGTTCAGGGGTTATTCCTAGCTCTGTGCTCAATGGATTCCTGCTGTTATGCGGGGACCTTGCACAGTGCCAGGGACTGACCCAGGTCTGCCGCATACAAGGCAACCCCTGTGTTCTCTCTCAGACCCTCAGTGCCAGGGTGGGTTACTAGGATCTGCATTTTTATAATTTTACTTTTAACTCTTCAACACCCGCAGAAAATCCAATCTTGCAGCCACACTTGACTCTCTATCCTGTCTTCCTGAGAGAACCCAGAAGACCTGAGTGACATGAGTGTCAGCACAGCCCCACTTCCAGCCACCAGGACCCTGGCAGTCTGCCTGTGTCAGCCTACACACACACACACACACACACACACACACACACACACACACAGACCCCAAGGCTGCCTACTCACCCCTTCCAGTCCAACCCTCATTTCAAACCCTGCTGTTTCCTTCCTTACGATGGTGCTCAGACCCACCCATTTTCCCATTCCAACTGCCAAAACCTTTGTCAGAGGGAATGCCGCTGCCCCCTTCCTGAGCTCATCCTGTGGACACGTAGAAGAGAATTGCTCTCTCAAACGCGAAGCTTTTTTGAAATGCTCGGTCTTCAGTGAATCCTAGCCATGGGATGCTTCAAGCCACACAATTAAAAAAGTAAAAACAAGGGGCCGGGCGGTGGCGCTAAAGGTAAGGTGCCTGCCTTACCTGCGCTAGCCTAGGACGGACCGCGGTTCGATCCCCCGGCATCCCATATGGTCCCCCAAGCCAGGAGCGACTTCTGAGCGCATAGCCAGGAGTAACCCCTGAGCGTCACTGGGTGTGGCCCAAAAACCAAAAAAAAAAAAAAAAAAAAGTAAAAACATGGGCCAGAGCAGTGGCACAAGTGGTAGGGCATTTGTCTTGCATGTGCTAACCTAGGACAGCCCACAGTTTGATCCCCCGGCATCCCATATGGTCCCCCAAGTCAGGAGTGATTTCTGAGCACATAGCCAGGAGTAACCCCTGAGCATCACTGAGTGTGACCCAAACCCCCCTCAAAAAAAGGCAAAAACAAAGAAAGGACACAATGTGAAACAAACCAAAGAGAAATACTTCCTGACTTCAATAATGTGAAATCTAGTAACAACATACACACACACACACACACACACACACACACTTCAACTCAGATGCAAAGTGTAGAAAAGGGTAGTTGCCACGGCCTGGAATTTGCAGAGAGGAAACTGCCAGGTATGGGCCTAAGAATCCCCAAATCCCCAGGCTCCAAGCACCAAACTATCAGGCATGCACCAGCAGATGTAGATCTTTGTTGTATATGTAAACATTTTATGGGATTATTATGTTACTGACCCTACCCTGATCGGTGATTGTGCCCTACCCTAGGGTGTGACCTGGCATTCTGCCCCCACCCTAGGTGGTACCTGATTCTGCTTCCACCATTGAGTGGTATCTGATTCTGGGGGATAAAAACAAGGGTCTGTGGAAGGCGAGAGGCTTTTTGGCTGGAACTGAGGCTGAGACTTTGGACTTCAGTCTTTTCCACCGAATAAAGCTATTATTTCCACAAGCCTGACTGTCTGCGAGCTGTTTACCCGCCGTTTCACCTCAGAACCGTGGGCTGGACGGGGTGGCAGACGCGTGCTCCGCGCTGGAGGGGAAAGACCTCATCCTCCATCCCTCCATCAGTCAACCTCTTCAGGGGCTGACTTGCAACAGATCCTAACTCCCACCAAAAAATAATGATGCTTAAATCAAAATTGAAACTGGAAGTTCCCGGAAGAAGCTGTTTGGTTTAATGTCCCGAACACAAAGCCAAACTGAAACTGAATGAATGAGTTTTTCAATGCAACGCTGAAAGCATGATCCATGAAAAAGCGATTTAAATTACATCTAATAAAAATTAAATGTTCTGCGAAAGGCACTGTTAAGAAAAGGAGAAGAAGCTCCAGCATGGATTTTTTTTTTTTTTTTTTTTTGGTTTTTGGGCCACACCTGGCAATGCTCAGGGGTTACTCCTGGCTGTCTGCTCAGAAATAGCTCCTGGCAGGCACGGGGGACCATATGGGACACCAGGATTCGAACCAACCACCTTAGATTCTGGATCGGCTGCTTGCAAGGCAAACGCCGCTGTAATATCTCTCCGGGCCCCCAGCATGGATTTTTAAAGCACACACATATCTGATGAAGCACTTGAGTCTAGACTATAAAAAAAATCTTGAATGTACCAATAATCAAGTAGCCTAATTAAAAAATAATCAGACATGGTTAGGGGGTAGGTAACGTGCTTTGTATGGGCAAGGCTCTGAATTTCATATTGGCATCAAAAAAAAAAATCTGAGTAGGGGCCAGAAAGATAGTTCAGTAGGGAAGGCACTTGCCTTGCATGCAGCTGACCCGGGTTCCATCCTCAGCATCACATATGGTGCCCCCATGATCCCTGAGTCTAAGTGTGTGGTCCAAAAACGAACCAAAAATCATAGTCTATACTTCACCAAAGAACACAGACATGGCAAGTCATTTGATGAGAAGGTGCGCCAATCATATGTCATCAGGAAATTTCAAGTGACAACTATGTCACTTGTATCGAAATGACAGTATTACCACTATCCACCGAGTAAAATGGGAAGAAAAATCAAAGAAGAAAGCCTGCTAACATTTAACCCTAATCCCTGCTCATTGTCAGTACACACAAAAGGGTCCAGGCCTCTCTCAAAGCTGATCCCCGCCACACACTGAATTGAAACCTTATGTTCACACAAAGCTCACAACCAAATATTTACACCAGCTTTATTTGCAATTTCCAAATACTGGAAGCACCCTGTTCAGCAGATGCCTGGGTAAACCAAATGCAGCCTTCTCACAGATGGGGTGCTGCTGAGCACTGAAAAATGAGCTGCTGCAGAAGGCAAGACCCAAGGGGAATGACCTACAGGCAGAGAAGGCAGCCCAGAGAGAAAGGTGAGTGGCGGTGTGGTTCCAACTTTACACTCTACTGAAAAAATAAATAATAATAACAAAACTGGAGAAATGGTAAAAAATAATTGTGGTTACCAAAGGTTTGGAAGGGAGGATAGATAATTAGGGGAAGTCCAGAAGAGATTTCAGAGTGATAAAAACTATTCCAAATGACACTGTAGCAAGAGACAAATGACTCTTTGCATTTGTCTGGACTGGTGGAGACTTAACACACAGCATGAAATCTTTTTGTTTTTGTTTTTCGGGGCACATCTGGCAGTGCTCAGGACTTACTCCTGGCTCTATCCTCAGGGATCACAGGCTTGGGGGACTATATGAGGGGCTAGGGATTGAACTCAAGTCAAATGCGTGCAGGCATATCTGCGTGATCACTCGGGACCCTCCTTTTCTCTTTCAAACTGGATTTTGGACAACTTCCAGTGGTGCCCAAGAGCAATTCTCAGCTCTGTGCCTGGAGGTCACTCCTAGAAGTCATTGCTGAACCTCGCAGTGTCGGGGATCAAACCTGAGTCTCCTGCACCCAGAGTGTGTGCTCAGGCCACTGAGCCCTCTCTCCAGTCTTTCAAGGAGTGAACCTTAATGTATGTGAATTTTTTTTTTTGCCTTGGCACCATACCCAGTGGTGCGCAGGGGCTTTTTCCTAGCTGGGCTCAGGGTACCAGAGTACATGAGGTACCAGGGATCAAAGCTAGATTAGTGGCATGCAAGGCAGTGCCTTACCTGCTGTGCTACTTCTCTCCAATTTCGTGTACAGTTTTTAACTCCTCCAGGGTATGGCAGGACGGCCCCCAGGATGAAAGCATAATGTGACCAAAGGTACTTTATAGGGAGGGGACTGGAGGCAGTACCCTGAGTCACTGGAAATTCAGGCCGGCGAGACTAACAGCAAGGCACGTAGCCCACAGATTCCAGGCAAATAATCCTGACGCTGCAAGGCCAGGACAGCAGAACCAAACGATTAAAGAGATGGCAGCTGGCAGTGGGGAGGGGGGCATCATTCGGCAAGGAGAAGCTGTGACCCACATACTAGACGAGAGGATTACAACTGGTCTCACACGCATGCGTGTGCACAGCCCTGCTCCTCCAAAGCGAGGGCTTGGAAGCAAGATCCCAAAAGCAAAGAACAGGGCCCGGAGAGATAGCACAGCGGCGTTTGCCTTGCAAGCAGCCGATCCAGGACCAAAGGTGATTGGTTCTAATCCCAGTGTCCCACATGGTCCCCCGTGCCTGCCAGGAGCTATTTCTGAGCAGACAGCCAGGAGTAACTCCTGAGCACCGCCGGGTGTGACCCAAAAACAAAACAAAACAAAACAAAAAAAAACAAAAGCAAAGAACATACTTAGTACTCACATGTGGGCTTATGAAGCCTTTCTCCAGGGTCCCTGAAGGACACGGGCGAGGTAAGAAATGCAAGCCAGGGGCCGGGAAGGTGGCGCTGGAGATAAGGTGTCTGCCTTGTAAGCGCTACCAAGGAACGGACTGCGGTTCGATCCCCCGGCGATCCCATATGGTCCCCCCAAGCCAGGGGCGATTTCTGAGCACATAGCCAGGAGTAACCCCTGAGCGTCAAACGGGTGTGGCCCAAAAACCAAAAAAAAAAAAAAAGAAAAGAAATGCAAGCCAAGCTTAGAGTAAATATCACAGAGCAAATAAGGTCTGGAAATGGGTTTTTGTTTTGTTTTAAAAAGATTCGAACTAGGACCCACTCTACCTGGCATCAGCACAAGCCCAGAGAAGGCTGGGTCCTCTCTGTAAAGAGGCTCCAGCAGGAAGAAAGGATTGTGATAAAGATATAAAGAGAACCATCAAAAGTCTCAAAATCTTCTCCAGGATAGCACAATAGCAATAGACTCTTATCCAAGTAGACCTCTCTCCCAACTGGGGGCAGCTTGGAAGAAACCTACATCACTAATTTATGAAGCAAGAAGCATCCGGAATTTTTGGGAGGGTGGCATATATGCACCTGAGATGTGTATTTTCTCTCCCCTTCTTCATAATCTCTAAATAAAAGTTGTTTTACTTCACTAAAAAAAAAAAAAAAACATGGGGGGGGGCAGAGTGATAGTATCCTACCAAGGACCAAGGGTGGTTCGAATCCCAGCATCCCAAATGGTCTGCTGTGCCTGCCAGGAGCAATTTCTGAGCACAAAGCCAGGAGTAACCCCTGAGCAACGCCAGGTGTGCTCCCAAAACCAAAAACCAACAAAACAAACAAAAAAAAAGCACATGGAGGCCAGAGAAATAGCACAGCACTGAGGTGAGACATTTGCCTTGCATGTGGCCAACCTAGAAGAAACCCAGTTCTATTCTCCACATCCCATATGGTCCCCCAGCCTTCCGAGGGCAATTTCTGAGTGCAGAGCCAGGAGTAACTCCTGAGCGCCACAGGGTGTGACCCAAAAACCAAAAAATAAATAAATAAAAATTTATAAAGCACATGGTACAGGCTTATCAGAGACAGAGAAGGAAACAGAATTCTAGCATTGGTGACCGCAACTGGAGCAATTTCAGCAACAAAATTACACGGTATTAAATATCCCTTATGCTGATACTGACATATAAGGGATGAATGAATTAACAAATGAGAAACAGGCTTGCAGAAGATTCCTGAGAAACTTACACAGAAACTCAACTGTGAAGAGCAGAAACCATCAAGATGACTTTGGAGATAATCATATTTGTAATCAAGGTGTTTAAATAAAAATATTTAAAAAAAAAAGATGACCTTGGAGGGTGGAGGGAAAATGACACTGACAAACGCGACCTCAGCCCCAAAGTCAAGTCAACATCCACAGTGACAGCATACTGGCAGTGGGTTCCTTCGCAGTGGTCGATGAAATGGCCTTTTGCCTTTGTGGTCTCCCACCAGCCGCCAACCCCATAAACCCGATGTAATCGGGAGAAACACATCTGGCAAGTTTCAGAACTGGGAGAAATCTGAAAACTCCTAACCCCACAATCTTCAAAACTGTCAGTTCATCAAAATCTTGATTGGAAACGTCTGAGAAACGATCAGATGTCGAAGGGGACGTGACAACTAGACCCAAATTGGGATACTGGATGGAATCCTGGAACAGAAACACACCTTAGGTCAATACTAAAAAACATTGCCAAGTAGGGATTTTAGATTAAAAATGATATACACAGCCATAAGATGTCAACAAGAGGAAATCAGGTATGAATACAGCTGTAAACAATTAATGTTCAAAATGTTGGGAGGTTTATCATTAATCTAAGACTGAACTTTAAAAAGGTTTAGGACAGGGGTCTCAAACTCGCAGCCCATGGGCCATTTGTGGCCCTGCCCTAGAGGAATCTTTTTTTGTTTTGTTTTGTTTTAGTTATTTGGGTCACACCCCCCAATGTTCAAGGCTTACTACTGACTTTGCACTCAAGGATCACCCCGACTTTGCCTCCTGTGGCCCCCAGGTAAATTGAGTTTGAGACCCCTGGTTTAGGAGGATTCTGAGCAGTGATGCAAAGCGGTAAGGTATTGTGCGAGCTAGCCTAGGACGGACCACGATTCGATCCCCCAGCGTCCCATATCGATTTCTGAGTGCAGAGCCGGGAGTAAACCCTGAGCATCACCAGGTGTGGCCCAAAAACCAAAAAAAAAAAGGTGAGAGATTTAGAATACAGGCGTGGGTGGGGAGGAAAATGGGGTACATTGGTAATGGGAATGTTGCACTCATGAAGGAGGGAGGGAGGGAGGTAGAAAGGAAGGAAGGGAGGGAGAAAGGAAGGAAGGGAAGAAGGAAGGGAGGAAGGGAGGGAGGGAGGGAGGGAGGGAGAGAGAGAGAGAGGAAGGAAGGAAGGAAGGAAGGAAGGAAGGAAGGAAGGAAGGAAGGAAGGAAGGAAGGAAGGAAGGAAGGAAGGAAGGAAGGAAGGAAGGAAGGAAGGAAAGAGGGAGGGAAGGAGGGAAGGAGGGAGGGACGGAGGGAGTAAGGAACGACGGACTGAAGGAAGGAAGGAAGGAAGGAAGTAAGGAAGGAAGGAAGGAAGGAAGGAAGGAAGGAAGGAAGGAAGGAAGGAAGGAAGGAAGGAAGAAGAAAGAAGGAAGAAAGAAAGAAGAAGAAAGAAAGAAAGAAAGAAAGAAAGAAAGAAAGAAAGAAAGAAAGAAAGAAAGAAAGAAAGAAAGAAAGAAAGAAAGAAAGAAAGAAAGAAAGAAAGAAAGAAAGAAAGAAAGAAAGAAAGAAAGAAGAAAGAAAGAAAGAAAAGAAAGAAAGAAAGAAAGAAAGAAAGAAAGAAAGAAAGAAAGAAAGAAAGAAAGAAAGAAAGAAAGAAAGAAAGAAAGAAAGAAAGAAAGAAAGAAAGAAAGAAAGAAAGAGGGAGGGAGTAAGGGAGAGAGAGAGAAAGAGAGGATGAGAGGGAGGGAGTAAGGAGGGAGGGAAGAAAAAAATTCCCCAAGGTGCTGTCACATACAGAATTGCCTCAAAAGCTCTATCATAAAAGTTACCTAACCTGAGTGCCTGCAGATCCACCAAGGACAAACTGATCCAACCCAAGGTGAAACAGAAAGACAGACTCCCGAAGTTAAAGACCCAGCCCCTGCTAACTGGTACAAGCAGCAATGGAGAGGGCACTGGGTACAGACCGTGATTCCACAAGCCTGCCAACCTGCATCCCAGCATAAGCCCTGAGTTCCTACCTGCACAAGCACCGAGTGCGGTCTAGTGCCCCCATTCTCAGCCTGTACTCCTAGGCTCTCCAGCTCGGCAGACTGGAGTGAGCTCTGCAGTCAAGTGTGTGAACCCCACAACCGGATATGTGAGCCCTCACGAGCATCACTAGCAGTCACAGAAGCAAAAGCAACAACAAAAGCAAGAGATGGGCATTTTTTTTCTAATCGTGTTGAATGACAGAGTTGCAAAGTTATTCATGATTGAGGTTCAGGCATGCCGTGTTCCAACACCCATCCCTTCCCCAGTAACCACGGGCCTCAAAAATGTCCCCAGCCTGCCTTTACAGCAGGCACTTTTTGCTTTTCCTTTTTCTCCTTTTGGCCACTGTGGTTTACACAGCGGTTTGCTGATAGAAATCATGCGTGCCCTTCCCTCCTTTCAGCGCCTAGTGCTTGTCCAGAGTGAGGGAAGGGATTGAAATCTTAAATGAAGAATTGTGGAAAGCCTGAACACCACCAGCAGCCAACTAGCTCTAATTGTTATTTATTAAACACTCCTCATAATAATGGCAAAGTACAAATTATTTCCAACTGCACATGAAAGATGCGTCTGCACTAAGATAGACCGTATCTTGGGCTACAAAACAAACACTGAAGTTATACAAAGTATGTCATTGACCATAATGGTTTAAACTAAAATTCTCTATCAGCAAGAGACAAATCAATAAAATCAAAAGTTGGTTCTTTTAAACGATCAATAGGAACCAGAGAACATAGGACATTTGCCTTGCAGTTGGCTGACCCAGGTTCCATCACCCAACATCCCATCAGGTCTCCCTGAGCCCCACCAGGAGTAATTCTTGAATGTAGAAACAGGAGTAAACCCTGAGTACCCCAGGTGTGTCCCCACCCAAAATGAATAAAATCATTAGCTCTTTAGCAAGATGAACAGAGAAGAATAAAAAAAGGTATAAATTACTAATATTACTAATAAAATTAGTACTAATGAATTAGTGGTAAATAGAACTCAGGAAGTAATACTGAGGCATTATCATGATCAATTAAATATATACACATATCATATAAATACATAAAGGTATAACTTAGATTAAAAAACTAATGGCTGGGGCCATAACAGTGGTGAAGGGCCCGGAGAGATAGCACAGCGGCGTTTGCCTTGCAAGCAGCCAATCCAGGACCAAAGGTAGTTGGTTCGAATCCCGGTGTCCCATATGGTCCCCCGTGCCTGCCAGGAACTATTTCTGAGCAGATAGCCAGGAGTAACCCCTGAGCACCGCCGGGTATGGCCCAAAAACCAAAAAAAAAAAAAAAAAAAAAAAAAACAGTGGTGAAAGCGGTAAGGCGTCTCTGCCTTGCCCTCGCTAGCCTAGAATGAACTGTAATTCAATCCCCCAGTGTTCCATATGGTCCCCCAAGCCAGGAGCAATTTTGAGCACCTAGCCAGGAGTAACCCCTGAGCATAACCGGGTGTGGCCCAAATACAAATACAAAAACAAAAACTGCCAAAAACTGAAAAAAATACTCAGACTAACCCTATGACTATTAGAGATTTTATTTGTTACTTAAAAACCTTTCTATGAGGGGGCTGGAGAGATAGCATGAAGGTAGAGCATTTGCCTTGCATGCAGAAGGACGGTGGTTCGAATCCCAGGATCCCATATGATCTCCTGAGCCTGCCAGGAGTGATTTCTGAGCGTAGAGCCAGGAGTAACCCTGGAGCGCTGCCGGGAGTGACCCAAAAACCAAAAAAAAACCTTTCTATGAAAGGCATCTCCAGGTCACATCATGCTGTAACATAACAAAGGTTCCCAGAACTTCTTGGGTCAACCACACACATTTCAAAAAAAAAGGGTGGTAAAAATAATCCCTGGGCAGCCTCCCTGGAAATCAACAGTTTTCAAAGCAGAATGAAATTGTACCTGAGACCTCAACAGACCTCTATAATACCGCAGGGATATTACTCTGCATCTCCCTGGAAAACACTATTTGTCCAATTTTCTCTAGAAAACAAGGACTAGGCTAGGCAAGCAATCAGATCCCAGCTCACCTAGGCATCTGTGGTACCCAAACCAACACAGGGAAGAAAACACCAAATGATGCTCATGACCTAGATGCAAAAGCAAAACAAATTTTCATCCACCCGGGGCCAGAGAGATAGCATGGAGGCAAGGCGTTTGCCTTGCATGCAGAAGAACGGTGGTTTTAATCCTGGCATGCCATATGGTCCCCCGAGTCTGCCAGGAGCTATTTCTGAGCGCTGCTGGGTGTGACCCAAAAACTATAAAAGAAAAAAAAAATATATATATAAAACACCCAAATCCCGGAAACACTACAACTCACTGTACAGCCAGATAAGAGAGTATGAGAGTGAGGCCAGAGAGAGAGAGAACCAAGGAAGCTAAAGTGCTGGCTGGACATGTGACTGATCGAGGTCCATCCCCAGCTCTCCAGAGAGACCAGAGTACCTTCAAGAGTGGTCACTGAGCACAGAGCCAGGACTAAACCCTGAGCACTACTGGGTGTTGTGTCCCATTTACTTACACACCACACACACACACCCCAAGACACACCCATACACACACACACACACACACACACACACACACACACACACACAAGATAGCATGGTATTGGCACAAGGATGGAACTAAAAACCAGTGAAACAAAATCCAAAGTCCAGAAATAATCTTCACAAATTAATTGAGTGGTTAATCTAATTTCAAGTATCAAGACAAATTTTTTTGCTTTCTGAAACACACCCACCTGCTGTCTGGGTTTACTCCTGGTCCGGCAGTCAGGAATCACTCCTGGTAGGGTTAGGGGGCACCATATGAGGTACTGAAAATCAAACTCAGATTGGTAATAGGCAAGGCAAGCAGCCTACCTCCTATCCCATCACTCTGGCCTGTATCAAGACAATCTGAGGGGAGATAGGAATATTTCAACAAATGGTGCTAGGCATAAATGAAGGAATAAGCATCAAGGAATCAAAAAATTCAGGCATTTTTTTTAAAGTAATGGTACATAACAGAACACAGATGAACCTTGAAAGCATTATGCTAAATGAAAGCAGCATGTCACACAAAGCCACAAATCATCCACTTCCATTTACACACTGTACCTGGAACAGTCAAACCCCAGGAGAGAGAAAATCAATCAGTGGTTTCCAGGGGGTGTAGTGGGGAGAATTGGAAATGTCTGTGATGGACACCAGGTTTCTTTGGGGAATGATAAAAAAATGTTCTGAAAATGTTCTGGAATGAATGGTCGTGTTGATTACACAATTCTATGAATGTATTTAAAAGCCACTGGATGTATGAATTATAGATATGTAAATGCGGGGAGAAAGGACATCTTATGCAAGCTTTTGTTCATTTTTTTTCACTAAATGTCAGGCTGCTGGTATTCACATGGGATTGTTTTTCTGTCATTCTTTTCAACTCCTGTCTAATTCCATAAATTACATTTTAATCATTTATTCTTCTCCTGATGGAAATCTGGGCCATTTCCAAATACATTTTCCCCCTCTCTTAAATGAACAGTATTGCCACAGACATTCTGGGACCCGTCTCCTGTTTATCAGGGGTGCTGGGTCATTTTGAGGGGACACCTACAAAAGGAATTGCTAACACACTCTGGAAAGTGCAAGTCTCACCACCATGTGAGATTCTCTCCCATACTTGGTCTAATCAGGTTTTTTCCAAGCTGTGCTAACTGGGGGCCAGAAAGGTAGAGCAGCGAGTAGAGTACTTACCTTGTACATAGTTGACTCAAGTCTGATTCCCCTGGCATTACACTGCATATTGTCCCCCAAGAACTGCCCTGACTGACTGATCTTTGACACAGCGCTGGGATAAGTCCTGAGCACTACAGGATATGCCTCCCCAAAATTAATTCTAATAGTGTAAGCATGCAATGTATTCACCATCACATGGTGATATCTCTTGTGTATTATATTGATCATGAATAATAATTCATCTCTTCATGTTTACTGACAATATCTGATCCCCTTTTCTGGGAAGAGCCTACTTGTAATCTGCAATATGCTTTTATTACAATAATAGCTTTCGGTATCTTTCCATCTCCATCTGGGGAGGACTATCCAAAGCAAGAAACTGAAAGCACAAGGACAAAATAGTCCTGTAGTTCCTGGATTTTTAAAATGGATTATTAGAAGACTCCTCCAGAAAAATAAAAAGTGATGTTACAGACTGAAAAAGAATCTTTGAATGACTAATGTAGAGGATGAGAAACAAGCCTAGACCCACAGATAGGAAGAAAATTGGGGGCCAGAGAGCTAGTACAGGGGCTAGAGTGCTGGCCCTGCATGCAGCTGACTGGGTTTGATCCCCGGCATCCTATATGGTCCTCCTAGCACTGCCAGGAGTAATGCCTAAGCGCAGAGCCAGGAGTAACCCTTGAGCACTGCCCAGTGGGGGTTTCACGAAGAACAAACGGGCCATCATGGACAGGAATGCATGAACAGTTTCTGGAGAATTCTGTTTTTCAACCTGCAGGTAATTATAGGGTTACCCTATAATTTTACCCTATAATTTTACGTGTAATTTACTGACATGCTTTTTTTTTTTGGTTTGTTTTTGGGCCACACCCAGCAATGCTCAGGACTTACTCCTCGATCTATGCTCTGGGGCCACTCCTGGTGGTACTCAGGGGGACCAAATAGGGTGCTGAAGATCAAACCCAGGTCAGCCAGTATAAAACAAGCAAAGCACCCTATGCACTGTACTATCTTTCCAGCCCTTAAGCTATACTTTTAAAACATATATCTTCATCTTTAATAATAATAAAAAAAAGATTTGGGGCCTGAGAGATAGCATGGAGGTAGGGCATTTGCCTTGCATGCAGAAGGATGGTGGTTCGAATCCTGGCATCCCATATAGTCCCCCGAAGCTGCCAGGAGCGATGTCAGGATCTCTGAACACTGCTGGGTGTGACCCAAAACAACAACAACAAAAAAAAAGGTTTACAAAAACACTCTTTTCTTATCTCGTTCTGATAGATTGGGTGGGCGATAATTAGGTCTATGTAAAGAAACAGGGCTAGAGAGATAGTAAAGTGGGTAGAGTGTTTGTCTTGCAGGCAGATGACCCAGGTTCAATCCCCAGCACCCCATTTGGTCCTCTGTGTCCCACCAGGAGTGATCCCTAAGTGCAGAGCCAGGAGTAACCCCTGAGCATCATTGTGTATGACCAAAAAAAAAAAAAAATCAATGTCACAAGGGTGAGGGTCATAAAGCACACACCCAAAACTATTCCACTTACTAGAAAATAAAAACTAACTAATGAAAGGCCTGCACAGCTCTATGTCAGAGCTCCTGTCCTCAGGCATAAAGACACAGTGGTCCTGCCACCACCATCTCATAGCACCAGATGTGTTCCTGATCCCGGGGTGACAGGGAGTGTGGGACTCCTGCTACATGGCCACCAAATACGCAACCCCCAATACTGCAGCGGTAGCCATGGCAACCAAAGAAAAGGGAGGACAGGCCATGAATGCAAGAACTAGCCCTGCGTCAGGGAAGAAGGGCCCTAACATACAAACACCAGACAGTATCCCAGAGCCTGTCTCCTACCCCACTTGCCTTCCTTGGCCCTGAGTGTAAACTCTAAGCTTTTGGGTGCTCGGGATTTACTCCTGGCACTGCACTCAGGACCCACTCCTGGCACAGTTTGGAAGACCACAGAGGTTGCCAAGGTTCAAACCCAGGTCAGCCACAGGCAAGGCAAGTGACTTAGCCCTCTACTATCTCTTGGGCTCTAAGCCGCTATGACTATACACATGTCCCAAAAACACAGAGCAGCTGATGGCCCAAGAGATAGTCCCAGGGATCAGGCACGTGCCACACTGTCATCTGGTTGATCCTGACTCAATCCCTGTCATTGCACTGGTGCCCCAAGCACTGTTGGGAGTGACTTCTGAGCACAGCTGGATATAGCCACTGTAGGATGGTCCAAATTCATTGCATGGTCTTTCCCTCCCACTGGGAAGAGCCTATGTGAAGTTATTCATTTGAAGACTTTTCTCTGGTAAATCTTCCCTTGGGGGCTTGGGAGGAGTCAGGTGGGCCCTAAACCCTATTCTTTTTTGGTTTTTGGGCCACACCCGGCAGTACTCAGGGGTTACTCCTGGCTGTCTGCTCAGAAATAGCCCCTGGCAGGCACGGGGGACCATATGGGACACCGGGATTCGAACCAACCACCTTTGGTCCTGGATCGGCTGCTTGCAAGGCAAACACCGCTGTGCTATCTCTCCGGGCCCAAACCCTGTTCTTTTATTCACTGGTACAAGAGCATTCACATATTCTATCCTCTGGTAGAATATCTGTTACTTTCAAACCCAGTCTTGTCCCCTAGAAATCTCCAAACAGTATCTGCTAACAAATATGCTAACACTTTAGTTCACCACCAAATTAATTATTAATTAATTATTAATGGTCATTAAAAATTAATATAGTCATTTTATTGTATTATTATTTATATTGCTATAAATAGTATACTTATATTTAATTAAATGTGGATTATTTATATGATTTATATTAGATTAAATGTAAGTATAAATAATGTAATGGTTATTAATATTGTTATAAGTATTAATTAATATTAAATGAATATTTAGATTTTTTTTTCCTGCTACCTCTGTCAAAACAGAAGAATAAGGGGCCAAAGAGATAGTTCACTGGGCAGGACACTTGCCTTACATGCAGCCAACTCAAGCTGTATCCCTGGTATCCTTTAGGGTTTCCCACACTCTTCCAGCAATGATCCCTCAGCACAGAGCCAGGGAAAAACCCTGAGTGAAAAACCTCACAGCTTGGCAAGGTCCAAAAACCTAAATAAATTAAAATGTCTCACCAAGTTAATCAAATGCTATGGTATTTATTTAGCACATGACTATAATCATTACCAAAAAGGTTCCATAAATTTGCAGTAGATAGATTGCTATGATTTTTTTGTGCAAGGATGTCGCCCAAAGATGTAACTCAGAGCCTTGAGTTCGCTCCCCAGAGCTACCAAAAATGAAAAGAGAAGAAAGGTGCCATTTAGATTCTTACTGCTGGAAACTCTGCCTGTGCCTGGCAAGTTGGCAGGCAAACAGAAGCAACGAAGCAGCCACCCTCTCCATGCTCTCCTTGTGCTATATCTATGTGCCTATACTGTCACTTTGAGCTGAATCTGAAAATTCAGTTGGCAATTTCTTCATGGGACCTTTTCAGAGTCCTTGAACTACTTAAATAGTACGGTTCATTTCACCCAAATCACCTCTAGAATCCGGAAGCCGAGGCGACGCACAGACAAGCACAGACTGGCCCCCAGAATGCTGCTTTGCACGCCACCCCTGACCAAGTAAAGCCTCACCTGTGGGTTCAACAGTCGTCAGAGTTAACTGTCCACACCCCACTCCTGCTTCCCATGCCAGGGGAGCACCAGGTATGCCTCCCACCTGAAACCAGTGCTCCTGAGAAATGGGAAAGAGAAGATGAGGTCACACTAGGCTGGAGGAACAAGGCAGGAAGGTGGATGGTAGAATTAAATTAAAAAAAAAAAAAAAGTCAGGGCCCGGAGAGATAGCACAGTGGCGTTTGCCTTGCAAGCAGCCAATCCAGGACCAATGGTGGTTGGTTCGAATCCCGGTGTCCCATAGGGTCCTCCGTTCCTGCCAGGAGCTATTTCTGAGCAAACAGCCAGGAGTAACCCTTGAGCACTGCCGGGTGTGGCCCAAAAAACAAACAAGCAAACAAAAAAAGTCCTTATTAGATCAGAGTGATAGAACAGCAGGGAGGGCATCTGCCTTGCATGCGGCTGACCCGGGTTCGATCCCCAGGTTCAATCTCCAGGTTCAATCCTCAGCATCCCATATGGTCCCCTGAGCTTGCCAGGGATAACTCCTGAGTGCCACCAGGTTTGGCTCCCCCAAAGAAAAAATTTTAAAAGTCCTCATCACAAAAATGAAAAATAAAAGACTAAATTATGTTAATGTTTACACTACAGAGTCATTAAGAAGTGCAGACCTGAAACTGTTACAGTTCAGTTCAACTTCAACAGAAACAAATACTTAGAATGGATGAGAATGGGGGAGAGAGAGGCTTGGCAGAGAGAGAGCACAGTCGGGAGGATACTTGCTTTTGCTTTGCATGAGACCAACCCAGGTTTGATTGCCAGCATTTCATATGGGTTCCCGGAGCCTGCCAGGAGTAACCCGAGTACTGCAGGGCATAGCAAAAAGGGGGAAAGGGGCTGGAGAGATAGCATGGAGGTAAGGCATTTGCCTTGCATGCAGAAGGTCAGTGGTTCGAATCCCAGCACCCCATAGAATCCCCTGAGCCTGCCAGGAGTGATTTCTGAGCATAGAGCCAGAGTAACCCGAGTGCTGCTGGGTGTGACCCAAAAACCAAAAAAAAAAAACGGGGGAGGGGGGGATTTGGAGAAGAATAAGGAGAGGCCAAAGGCATGGTTCAGGGGTACAGCATATGCCTCACATATGAGAGGCCTATATTTGATCCGCGCGCGAGAAACTTGAGAGCCCAAAGCTTAGTTAATGACCTCAGCTTTCAAGGATAATGATTTCAGAAGTTAGGCAAAAAATGACTCCAAAATTCACCTATCCTGGTGACACAGTGACCTTCAGCAAATCCGAGCACCCAGGAGTGAGGCAAGAATGGCAGTGTCAGACCACAGAGATGGCAGCCCTGCCAGTCTGCAGCATGTGCTTGCACACAGAAGTTCATCCTGAGCATCCCATGGTCCCCCAGCATTACCTGAAGCAAGTACCAAGCAAGGTGCCAAGAGTAGCCTGAGAACCTGGGCGTGACCCGTCAAATGAAAGGACACAGGCCAGACTGATAGAAAGTACAGCAGGCAGGGTGCTGACCTTGCATGTGACTGACCCAGGTTTGATCCTCAGAACCCCAATAGTCAGAGCCCCTCCAGGAGTGATGTCTGTACAAAGCCAGTAGTAAACACTGAGCACCCCCGGGCATTGCCCTCACTCTGACAAAAAAATACAACGACCTGCAGGTATCCAGAGTGACAGTTAAGGGAGTGGGGAAAATGCATCTGTGAGTCAGATAAATCTGTGAGTCAGACAAGTCGGCTGATGGAAGCCAAGTGCTCGCTGTGTGATCTCAAGGGCAGAGAAGGGGCTCTGAACCTTCCCAAAAGTTCCACTCAAACCTCCATGTTAATGAGCCTTCATGGCCCTTCATGAGTCAGCTAAGACTTTTACTCTTCCATCACTCACTTATTCGCAGCCACCATGTACCTCAACTTCTTTCATCAAAGGACCTGTCATTTTTCTCTTGATTGATTTCTTACTGCTTTATTTTCTTGCAGTGTCACAGCATGGTTCCAAGCCTCACACACCCATGACTTGGACCTGCCACTGAGCCCCAGATACACACACCCCAGTACTCCTTTAATTAGAGATGACGATGACGGGGATGTCACTGAGGCACAACTAATGACACTTCATTGAAAGAGCAGGACCTTCCTTATTTCAGGAGTGCTCAGCTGGCCTCTGTAACCCATCTTCTTTTCTCTTCTCCTTCAAGTTATAAAAGAAAAAAGAAAAAACTGCCAGTGACACAGCCATAGGGCTTTTGCCTTGCATGCAGCCAACCTAGTTTCAATTCCTGACGTCCCATATGGTCCCCTAAGCCTGCCTGGGGTGATTTCTGAGCGCAGAGCCAGAAGAAACCCCTGAGCACCACGGGGTTTACCCCCCCCCCCAAAAAAAAACAAAAACAAAATAAATAAATAAAGCCAGTGACAGTGTCTGCTTAGAAGTCCCTAAAGATTTTCTTTTTTCAAAATCTAAGAAAGTTCTCCAGTTCCAATTTATTGTCTGTTTTTGAGACACAACAGTGGTGCTCAGGGATTATTCCTGCTTTATGCCCCAAGGTCACTCCTAGCGAATTTGGGGGTGGAGGGCTTAGGTCAGGGGTCTACAAACTTTTTAAAGTGGGGGCCGAATTATGGTCCCTTAGAGAGCTGGAGGGCCGGACTATATGAGCTACTAATTCCTACTCACACTGCACATATCTTATATAAATAAAATGAAAACCATTTATAAATAAACAGATCACACACCAGTATTTCAATGGGAACTGTGGGCTTGCTTTTGGCTAAAGAGATGGTCAATGTCCGGTCCATATTTGTCACTGCCAGCTGTAACTAGTGATGCAAGTGGGCATCAGTTAATCTTGATCTGGTTGGAGATTTCAGATGTTTCATTCTTGAAAAAGTCTGTTCATAGGCATAAGTGCTACCAAAGATGGTTACCATTTTTAGTGCATGGTCCCTGATATTTGGATATACACTGAGTGTATATGCTGGCAGGTATCTTGGCAACCAAACATCGCTCACTGCTGGCAGGCCAGATCAGACTCCTCTGCGGGCCGCATGTGGCCCGCGGGCCGTAGTTTGAAGACCCCTGGCTTAGGTGATACCAAGGATCAAACCTGGGTCTGCTGCATGTAAGTACTATCACCTTAGCACTTCTAAGTTTCAATTTTTTTTAAAAATTCAAGAATGCTTCTCTGCTGCTCCCCAGAGCTCTGAAAACTCTGGGGTTAAATAAATACATTCATCGCAGGCCTGTGTTCTCTGAAATTAAGTGAAGTACTTACTCAGCACTAGACACAGCACTGGCATCATTGGTATCACTGCTTCACTAAACCCATAGATAAATTTTAAGTCCACAGCTCCATTTCTCTAAATGGACAATTTTCAGATTTAAAATTTTAAAAAGGAAGTGAGACAGAGACCTGAAAAGAATAAACACTTCCTTATCAACATCTTGAAATCTGGGTTCAGAACAGTGGTGCGAGCAGTAGGGCATTTGCCTTGCATGCACTAACCTGGATGGGCCACGGTTTGATCCCCCAGGTCCCATATGGTCCTCCAAGCCAGGGGCGATTTCTGAGTGCATAGCCAGGAGTAACCCCAGAGCCTCAATGGGTGTGGCCCAAAAATCAAAACAAAAAAAAAATTAAATCTGAAAGATAAAAGGTCTTTATCAAAGTCAAAGGAGTTGAAGAGACAGAAACATGCTGGGTCCAGAGAGTCAGAGACAGAACCTGAGACACAGCTGGAAAACCATCAAAGGAGATACAGGGGCCCAGAGTAGACTACAGGCAAAATCGCTGAGTTATTCCTAAAACCTGCCACGGCCTGCTGAGATCACAAAAGGGAAAAAACCCTTTTAATCCCAAACGAAGATACTAAATTCATGAGTGGGGGTGGCGGTTTAAGTGGTAGAACACAAACGGGGGCCTGAGTCTGACCCCCAACACCTGTCGCCCAAGCTCTGCGCAGAAGATTGGGGGACGACAAAGAGAGAGCAGCTCAATAGGATCTTTGCCTTGTGTGCAAGTGACTGGGTCTTATCTCAGACACCATATATGGTCCCCCAAGCACTGGCAGAAATGATCCCTAAACAAAGACAGGAGTAAGCCCCTAAGCAAACATCAAAAAATAAAATCAATTAAGATTGGTGGAATAGGGGCCGGTGAGGTGGCGCAGGAGTAAGGTGTCTGCCTTGCAAGCGCTAGCCAAGGAAGGACCGAGGTTAGATCCCCTGGCGTCCCATATGGTCCTCCCAAGCCAGGGGTGATTTCTGAGCACATAGTCAGGAGTAACCCCTGAGCATCAAACGGGTGTGGCCACAAAAAAAAAAAGATTGGTGGAATAAAAAGCAAGCCCAGGGGGCTGGATTGCTCTGCCTGGAAAGGTCTAGAATAGATCACAGTCCAGGAGTGGTCCCCAAACCCAGAACTAGCAGAGATGGCCTGGGGGAAAAAAAGAAAAGAAATAATAATAGGAAGTAGTAGGAAGAGTAGTAGTAATAATAACAGGGCTAAATGTGTAGGAGCAGGTGCTCTGCAAACCCAGGACTCTGGTTTAATCTCCAGCATAGCATAGCTGCCACCACCACCACCATAAACACACAAACAATTGCACAAAATGCCTGGAGGCCCCCAGAGAACCTTAAGTCACAAGGAATGAGGTACAGCCCCTGGCCCCTGCAGCATAATTCCTTGTACTGATGAACTGAACAGCCCAGCTGCCCAGATCAAGTGTTGCCAAGACTTCCACAGACCCCTGACCAATGCTTAGGGCCCCTTAAGCAATAATAATAATAAATGTTCTAACTCTACGGAAATACAAAAGCACATGAACAGGACTAGAGAGAGAAAGAGAGCAGCTGGGAGGTCTTGTTGTCTTGCACAAGCTTGGGTTCAATCCCTGGTACCTTAGATGGTCTCCCAAGAACCTCCAGGAGTGATTCCTGAGTGCAGAGCTAGAAGTAAACTGTGAGTACTGTGGGGTGTGGATCAAAGAACAAAAACAAAATGAAGGACACAAATCAAAGTCAGTAAAACAATAAAGAAAATGATACATGCTTGAACTAACCCACAAAAGTCGGCTTTTCCAAGTTATGTTTCTGAAAGGGTATTCTTGTCAGCCCTGTAATTCAGACGGTCCCTGGAGGGATTTTCTTTTAGAATGATAAGCAAGAATAACATCTTCAAATGACTTTGGAATCTATGAAAATGAGACCAATCTAATGTGGCCCGATCAAGTTATCTGTATTTCTTTCTCCTTTCTCCTTTCCTTTTTTTTTAAGCACAGAATCAGGATTAAGCCTTAATTATGTGCCTTCCCAAAATAAAAATAAATAAGAAATATTATAGTGACTAACCCAAATGTTAGTTGGATATAGCTCAGTGGCAAAAGCACCTAAGTGACTTAAGAGGGAAGTCTTAGGGCCTAGAGAGATAGCACAGCGGGCGTTTGCCTTGCAAGCAGCCGATCCAGGACCAAAGGTGGTTGGTTCGAATCCCAGTGTTCCATATGGTCCCCCGTGCCTGCCAGGAGCTATTTCTGAGCAGACAGCCAGGAGTAACCCCCGAGCATCGCCGGGTGTGGCCCAAAAACCAAAAATAAAAAATAAAAAAAAGAGGGAAGTCTTAAGTTCCAGCCTCCTCACCACCGACGTGATCCAGTGAGACCACAGCAGTTCTATTATAAAATGTGCAAGGGGCCAGAGAAATAGCACAGTGGGTAGGGCATTTGCCATGCACACGGCTGACACAGGCTCAATCCCCAGCATCCCATATGGCCTCTGTGCCAGCCATGATTAATTTCTGAGCACAGAGCCAGAAGGAGTAATCCCTGATCCAAAACAAATAAACAAAAGAAAAACATAATAAAGCGGGGGGGGGGGGGGGGAGCAATAGCACAGCAGGTACAGACAGCATTTGCCTTACACAAAGTTGACCCAGGTTCATTCCCCAGCATCCTGTATGGTCCCGAGGCTTCCAGGACTGGTTTCTGAGTGTAGAGCCAGGAGTAACCCCTGAGCACTGCCAGTATGACCCAAAAAATAAAGTGTGTAAGCCACACCAAGCATGTGTGGATTCCATAACTCAAGTGGGCAAACACCACAACCAAGTACACAACCATTTCACACTGAAACAAAAAGGCAAACATAACAATTAAAGAGCCTGAGACAGGGGCACGATCGACAGCACAGTGGTAGTGTTTGCCTTGCACACAGCCAATTGACTCCGGTTCGATTCCTAGCATCTCATACAGTCCTCCAAGACTACCAGGAGTAATCTCTGATCGAAGAGCCAGGAGTAACCCCTGAGTGCTGCCACTGGGTGTGACCCAAAAAAAAAAACAAACAAAAACAAAAGCAAAACAAATAAAAAAAAGAGCCTGAGATGCCCTCCACAAGCAACATAATCAAGTGTGTGACTTCTACAACCAAACGTATGACTTCCTATCAAGCAACAACCGTCCACCCAAAAAATGGGGAAAGAGAAAGGAATATATTTTTCAATTTTGGTTTTTGTTTTGGGGACACATCCAGCAGTGCCCAGGGATTTACTCCTAGCTCAGCAATCACATCTAGAGTTGGTTGGGAGACCTGATGGGATGCTGGGGCTCAAATTCAGGTAGGTCCTATCCATGGCAAGTGCCCTCCTCACTCTACTATGGCTCTTGACCATAAATTAGTTTTTAATTTTAATATGATCTAAGGTAATTTTAGTAAATAAAAAATATAACTTACTGAAGTATGGGGACAGAAAGATAATGCAGGGGTTAAGATGCTTGCCTACCACACAGCTGATCCCAGTTCAACCCTTGGCACTGCATATGGTCCCCCGAGCAATGCCAGGAGTGACCCCTGAGCACACATCACCCTGATGTCAGCCCTAAGTGCTGCCAAGGGTGATCTAAGCCACTCCCCCAGAAAATAATTAAGAGTAATAAAGTAAAATTTACTAGCTTAGGGGCTGGAGAATTAGCTCAAAGGGCTACAGCATATGCCTCGCATGTATGAGACCCTGAGCTCAAGCCACAGTGGAGGTGGCCCTGGTGGCTGCCAGCATTGTAGGGTCCAGGTAACCCCCACATCACTGAACCTGAGGACAGAGCATCCGGCCTGGTTGGCTGCACAGCAAAGAACAATTCCCAGGGCCCTCGAGTGGTGTCCAGGAGGCTGTGCACACACAAAACATTCTCAAATACATTGTAGTGGTTTGATGTGATGCCAGAGCAATAGCACAGCTTGTAGGGTGTTTGCTTGCATGTGGCTGACCCAGATTTAATTCCTGGCACCCCATACAGCACCCCGAGCACATCAGGAGTAATTTTTGAGTGCAGAAGTAAGTAACTCCTGAGTGCCACCAGATGTGGCACCAAAACCAAAATGCAAAAAATAATAATAAAAAAAAGCTGGTATAATGTTTGGATTCTACCCAAGTTTCTTCTCACATTATTTAAACAGGGGCAATGACTGGTCTCACCGTCTTTTGGTGAGGACTAGGAAGGTGACAGGAAATACTAGAGTCTTTGGTACATGGATCCCCATCACCTGAGAATGTCATGAAGTCAAATAAACTTACTTCAGGGGTAAGAGATTAAAATGGATGGGAGGAATTCCTGACAAATATCGTTCTCAGGACTGGAGCAATAACACAATTGGTAGGGCATTTGTCTAGCTAGCATGTGGCCGACTCAGGTTCGATCCCCACCACCCTATATGGTCCCTAGAGCCCGCCAGGAGTGACTTCTGAGCACAGAGCCAGGAATAACCTCTGAGCACCATCTGGTGTGGCCCAAAAACAAACAAAACATTGTTCTCTCAGAGATGTTTGGTGACTTGAAGCTGTGGAGATGAATTAAATTGAGTAGGGGAATAATGCAAAGGGAAGCAGTGGAATGATGGAAGGAAAATCTTTCAGGCATTACCTGAGCCCCTACTCCAGACTGAATCAATGACACTGCTGGCCTGAACAGAGTTCAGGCCTCACATGGGGGCTGAGACTCCTCCCAGCACCACAAATTCAATCCCTCCATAGCAACAGGCACGCAAGGAAAAGCTTTTAACCCTGGAAACCCTCAGGAAAACTGTGTGTTAAGTAAAGCCTACTTTCCACAATTAAAATAGAATAAAATAATCCAATCAGGTTATTAATTAAGCCTCCTACGATCTGTAGTTGTGAACCCGTTTATGCAACTGCTCTCCAAAGTTATGCAAAGTTCCTGGAATTGAAGGAAAGTCGGAGTAAACGAATTGCCAATCCACAGGAAAATAGAAAAGTCAATGGTGATCTAGTGGAACAGAATTTACTCGCTGAGAAAAAAACAAAAGTAGGGGCCGGGCGGTGGCGCTAAAGGTAAGGTGCCTGCCTTACCTGCGCTAGCCTAGGACGGACCGGGGTTCGATCCCCCGGCATCCCATATGGTCCCCCAAGCCAGGAGCGACTTCTGAGCGCATAGCCAGGAGTAACCCCTGAGCGTCACCGGGTGTGGCCCAAAAACCAAAAAAAAAAAAAAAAAAAAAAAAACAAAAGTAACAGAGTTGGTTCTAAATTCTCAGGGGTAAGTCACAACATTGAGAGGAAACCTCATCAGAAAAAAAATACAGTTAACATAAAGGTTTTTAAGATACAAAGCCATGAACATAGGGAAAACAGGGTAAGGAAATATGTACCAAGATGAAAACCACCAAATACAGGAGTGTCTCCACCAATGGGGCTAGGGCACCCACCAAGGACAAAGTTTTTCGCAGGTCCTGAATGAAAGGCCGGAGTTGACCAGTTTGACCAGTTGAACACAGCTGTCCACTAGCCTTCTTCCCTTCAATACCTCTTTGAGGACCAGGACTTCCCTTTGCATTAAAAGTAAAAATACTGGGGGCTGGAGAGATAGCACGGAGGTAGGGTATTTGCCTCTCATGCAAAAGGAAGGTGGTTCAAATCCCAGCATCCCATATGGTCCCCGAGCCTGCCAGGAGTGATTTCTGAGCATAGATCCAGGAGGAATCCCTGAGCGCTGCCGGGTGTGACCCAACCCCCCCCCCCAAAAAAAAGTTAAAATACTGGGCCGGATTCGGGGCGCACTTGGTAAGGCGCCTGCCTTGCAAGCACTAACCTAGGACAGACCACAGTTCAATTCCCAGGCGTTCATATGGTCCCCTAAGCCAGAAGTGATTTCTGAGCACATAGCCAGGAGTAACCCCTGAGTTTCACCAGGTGTGGCCCATAAAAACAAAACAAACCAAAAAAAAAAAAAGTAGAAATACTTATAACCAGTGCCGAATCAAAAGCACAGCAGGTAGGGCAAGTGTCTTGCATTCTGTCTACCTGGGTTCAATCCCCATAGTCCCTGGGGTCCCCTGAGCCAGCCAGGAGTGATCCCTGAGCTTTTGGTAAGAGGTTTGGGGCCACACCTGGTGGTGCTCAAGTCTTAGTCCTGGTTGTGTTCAGGATTGACTCATGGCAGTACTCGGGGAAACAGAAGCAATGCCAAAAAGAAAACTATGGTCAGCTGCATGCAAGGCAAGTGCCTTGACCCCTGTACTATTTCTCCAGCCCACAAAGACTTTTTGTTTTGTTTTGGGGCCACATCTGGCAGTGTTCAGGGCTTACTCCTGGTTCTTGAGCTTGTGGCTTCAATCGTGACAGTATTTAACAGACCATATGGGAAACCATATTGGATGCAACCCAAGTCAGCTGTGTAGAGGCAAATCCCTAACCACTGTATTATTACTTCAAAGACATTTTTGTTTGTTTGTTGTTTTGTTTTATTTGTATTATTTTGTTTTATTTGTATTATTACTTCAAAGACATTTTTTTTTTTTTGGTTTTTGGGCCACACCCGGTAACGCTCAGGGGTTACTCCTGGCTATGTGCTCAGAAGTTGCTCCTGGCTTGGGGGACCATATGGGATGCCGGGGGATCGAACTGTGGTCCGTCCAAGGCTAGCGCAGGCAAGGCAGGCACCTTACCTCTTGCGCCACCGCCCGGCCCCTCAAAGACATTTTTGTTTGTTGTTGTTGTTTTTTGTTTTTGGTCACACTTGGCAATGCTCGGGATTACTCCTGGCTCTGTGCTCAGAAATCGCTCCTGGGAGGCTCAGGGGAGCCTATGGAATGCCGGGATTCAAACCACCGTCCGTCCTGAATCAGCTGCTTGCAAGGTAAACGCCCTACTGCTGTGCTACCTCTCCAGCCCCTTTAAAGATTTTTTTTTTAATACTTAAGGTTTTAGGAAATAATCTTTCAAAATCATCAAGAATGCTAAATGGCACAATCACTTTCGAGACAGGAGCATTTCTTTTATTGTTTTTGAGCCACACCTGGCAGTGCTCAGGAGTTACTCCTGGCTCTGTGCTGAGAAATTACTCTCAGTAGGCTCCAGAAACCACATGGGAAGCCAAGGATCCAACTTGGATGGGCCACATACACACAAATGCTCTACCCACAAATGCTATCTTTTTAGCCCCTGCAGCAGTTTTTTGGTTTTTTGTTTTTTTTGGTTTTTGGGCCACACCCAGCGGTACTCAGGGGTTACTCCTGGCTGTCTGCTCAGAAATAGCTCCTGGCAGGCATGGGGAACCATATTGGACACCAGGAACCAACAACCTTTGGTCCTGGATCAGCTGCTTGCAAGGTAAACGCAGCTGTGCTATCTCTCCGGGCCCTGCAGCAGTTTCTTAAAAGCTAAACAGTTCTTCACATCTGGTGCCCGTGCTCCCAGGGGCTGACCCAGGAGAGAATTCCTATCCACACAAAAACCCGCATAACCCCACCAATTCCCAGAGGCCACACCCCCAAGAATAACCAGGAGCCCCCTCCACAGGTGAAAGGGAAAAGCATGGTAGACTTTCACCTGACAGAATATTATTCACTCAAAAACGTAATAGATTATCTACCCTCAAATAGCCACAGAGGACCCTAAACTGCATGACCTGGAGAGAGAGAGGCCATGCTAAAAGGCTCTGATACCCTCCCATACATTCTACAGTATTCTAGAAACTAGAATGGAAGTAGAAATACAGGAAAAGGGTCCTAATGACCAGGAGTCAACTAGATGATACAGAGGGTCTCGGGGTTACTAAGTTCCATACACATTGTGTACAACTTAGGGAACAACTGCCACTGGGGCATGTGATATTTTGCATCTTTCCAAAATGCACAGAACTGGACAACTCCAAGAAGGAAGCCTATTGTAAGCTATAAACTGCAATTTATAGTTCAAACACAATAATGCCTCGACACTGGTTATCAGCTGCAACAAAAGTAGCCTCCTACTGCAAGATATTAATAATGAGAGCTGTGGGGAAGAGGGAGCACCAGGCAGCTCGATGCAAGACACTGTTTTGGCCAAAGTTACACTGATCTATTTGTGTTTAAAAAAAATCTAAATGGATGAGGCAGGAGCGATGGTGTAGAGGTAGGCTGTTTGCCTTGCAGCGGCTGACCTAGGACAGACCATGGTTTGAATTACCAGCATCCCATATGGTTCCCCAGGCCAGGAGCGATTTCTGAGCGCAGAGCTGGGAGTAACCCCTGAGCATCACCGGGTGTGGCCCAAAAACAAAACAAACAAACAAAAAAATCTAAGTGGGGACCCAAAGTGGTGGCATAGCAGTAGAGCGTTTGCTTTGCACGCAGCTCACCGAGGATGGACCTCAGTTTAATCCCCCGGTGTCCCCCAAGGTCCCCCAAGCCAGAAGTGATTTCTGAGTGTACAGCCAGGAGTAACCCCTGAGCATCACCAGGTGTGGCCCAAAAACCTAAAACCAAAAAAAAAAAAAAAAATCTAAGTGTGGACTAGAGATAGTCTAAAGGGTAAGGAGCTTGGCTTGAAGGCAGCCAACCCGGGTTTGACCCCTGGTATCCCTTATGGTCCCCTGAGCAATGCTACGAGTAATGCCTGAGTACAGACCCAGGAATAACCCCTGAGCACCTCAAGGAAGAAAAAAAAAAAAAAAAAAAAAAAACCTCTTGACACACTCAAACATAGATGAACTGAAGACATAATGCTAAGTAAAATATGTCAGATGGGAAGGAAAAAATATCGTGTGATTTCACTGAAATGAGGTGCTGTGAGTCGTCACATTATTACAGAAGTAGGAAGAGGACGAGTGACTAAAAAGCTAATGTTCAGCAAAAAAGAGTTTCATTTTGGGAAGATGAAAAAATTCTGGAAATGATGATGGTGAAAGTTTCCCAAGATGTCGCTCTTTTTAATGCCCAGAACCATCCACGGAAAAGAAACTAGTTCAGTAAATTTTATATTTTATGTATTTTACCACCAAAAAAAAAAAACTTTTGAGAAAAGTTAGCATAAAACTGACTATCCAAAGTGGAAAAAAAATGAAAATTCTATCCCTGCATTGGCCCATAAAGAAATCCATGGTGGGGATCAGAGTGAAGGAAGGGCGTTTGCTGTGTACTTGACTAACCTAGGCCTGATCCTTGGCATCCCACATCGTGCCCCAAGAACCGAGAGGTGTGGGGGTGAAGGGGAAGGAAGAGTGAGGAGGAGGAGGAGGTGAGAAGTAGGAAGGTGAGGAAGAGGAGGAGAGTGAGGAGGAAAGGAGGAGGAGGAGGAGGAAGAGGAGGGTGAAGAGGAGGGGAGGGTGAGGAGGAGGAGGAGAAAGAAGGAAAGAAGGAGCAGAAAGTGAGGAAGAGGCTAAGGAGGAGGAGGTAGAGGTGGAGGAGGAGAAAGAGAGGGAAGAGGAGGGAAATTCTACCACAGAGGATTGGGCAGACAGAACAGTGAAGTACTTGCCTTACCAGGGGTCAACCCTGATTCAAATCCCCAGTTCCCAGAGCACTGCCAGGAATCACCCAGAAGCACAGAACAAGGAAAAGTCCTGGGTCACCACTAGGTGTGGCCCCCCAAATTGCTTATTACGTAACTAATTTTTTGGTTTTTGGGCCACACCCGGCGGTGCTCAGGGGTTACTCCTGGCTGTCTGCTCAGAAATAGCTCCTGGCAGGCACGGGGGACCATATGGGACACTGGGATTTGAACCAACCACCTTTGGCCCTGGATCGGCTGCTTGCAAGACAAACGCCACTGTGCTATCTCTCCGGGCCCCATTACTTAACTAATTTAATAACTTCTACATGGAAGGCTGGGGTCCAGGCTCTGCAGGTAGAGAACTTGGTTCCCTCCACCCAATACAGCCAGGCCACCATCGTCGGGGAAAATCAACAGAACCAAGCCAGGCACGGCCACCCCCAACATCACAGGGTTTGGCACCAAAATGAAAATGAGAGAAAGAAATTGCACATAGAAAGCAAAACTCTATTTTTAGTTTTAGATCAAAACAAATATAATTCAGACCACAGGCTAGAGAAATTTTACTCAGATAGACACATATTTTTTTTAGAGGTGAAATGCTTGATAAATATACCATAAAAATTTAATGCTGTATATAGTCAGAGACACGCAGGCAAAGGGAAAAGACAAACTTCTGTCTGGCAAACATATTTGCAAAGTGCATAGCCTGCACAGACTTATTAGTCAGGCACCGGAGTGCCCACCGGAGAGGGAAAGGTTGGAAAAACAGGGACCACGATCCACAACCGGTACCACTTTCCCAGTGAAAAATTAATGAGCCAGATCCTCAGGCCCAACAGAGCTAAATCGCCATCAATTAAAAATTCATATGGGCATCTCTCTGCCTCCGCAAGTCACTCACTCGATGCAGCAATCTCTGAATCAGCAAACAACCTAAGCAGCGTGAGTGAGTGAGGATGCAACTAGCTATTGCACAACAAGTGCTGCAGGAAGAGACGAGGCTGAGGGGCCAGAGAGAGCACAGAGGGTGGGGCACTTGCCATGCACACAGCAGACCTGGGTTCAAGCACAGGCACTACATATATTTCCCCAAGCCCCTCCAGTAGATATCCCTGAGCACAGTGTGGGGAGAGAGAGACAGAGAGAGAGAGAGACAGAGACAGAGACAGAGAGACAGAGACAGAGAGTGACAGAGAGAGACAGAGACAGAGACAGAAAGTGACAGAGAGACAGAAAGAGACAGAGAGAGACAGAGACAAAGAGTGTTTTGGTTAAGAGTAAGGCAGAAAAAAAAAGTGAGGGCCAGAGAGATAGCACAGCAGTAGGGCGTTTGCCTTGCATTCAGCCAACCCAGGACAGATGGTGGTTCGAATCCCAGCATCCCATATGGTCCCCCCCAGCTTGCCAGGAGCAATTTCTTAGCCAAGAGCCAGGAGTAACCCCTGAGTGCCCCCAGGTGTGGCCCAAATAAGAAAGTGAGAAAGTCTGAAGGGGGGGGGGGCTGGCTTTTATTCTACCTTACCTATATATTGATGAAAATATATAAAGATTTCAACAAAGCTCACTGCAACTTTGGTGGGAAGAGGTGGGGGAACAGGGTGAGGGCCTGAAGGAAGTACCCACAAACTCCATCCCCAGGGACCTGGATATGAGAGATGCTGGGCTCCCCTGTCCCCACCCTATCAGGCTGGGCAATAGAAATAAAAACCAGGGGTCCGGAGAGATAGCATGGAGGTAAGACGTTTGCCTTTCATGCAGAAGGACGGTGGTTCAAATCCTGGCAGCTACCAGGAGCGATTTCTGAGTGTAGAGCCAGGAGTAACCCCTGAGCACTGCCGGGTGTGACCCAAAAACAAAAAAAAAGAAAAACCAGGGAGAAAGAGGGGATGAACTGAAAATCAGCAGGAGAAAATGTTCCCGGGTAACTTAAGTTTCAACATCTTATCTGTATAGTGGCCAGAACTGAGAAGTATTTCTGAAAACTATTCCAGCTCAATACTGGGCATCTTGGAAGCTGGAGCAATAGCATGGTGGTAGGGCATTGCCTTGCATGCAGCCAACCGTGGTTCAATTCCGGACATCCCATATGGTCCTCCAAGCCTGCCAAGGGTAATTTCTTTTGTTTTTTGTTTTTGGGTCACACCCGGCAGTGCTCAGGGTTTACTCCTGGCTCCACACTCAGAAATAGCTCCTGGCAAGCTCGGGGGACCATATGGGACACCGGGATTCGAACCACTGACCTTCTGCATAAAAGGCAAACACGTTACCTCCATGCTATCTCTCCATCCCCGCCAGGGGTAATTTCTGAGTGCAGAGTCAGGAGTAACCCCTGTGAGCACCCTTGTGGGCCCCCCCCCAAAAAAAAATACTGGGCACCTAGGGCCAGGGAGAACACAGCAGTAGGATATTTGCCTTGCATGCAGCCGACCAGTAGGGACCTAGTTCAATTCCCAGCATCCCATCTGGTCCCCCAGTCTGCCTGCCAGGGTGATTTCTGAGTGCAAGAGGGAGGAGTGGCCCCTGAGTGCTGCTGGGTGTGGCACAAAAACCAATCAATCAATCAATAAAGTTTAATAAAAAAAAAACCACTGGGCAATATTAAGCACATATATGTAAACACACAAACACACACCCCCACATACATTGATTTGAAAGTAAGATACAATTGGAAGAACCTGGAACAAATCACCCCAAATTAGAAGAGTCCGCCTGAAGCAACAGCTGGTCCCCCACCAACATCCGAAGGGCACAGTGCCTAAATTAAGGAGAAATTCAATGATTTCTCCAGATCGACTACCAAACACAAAATCTGGGTTTGGTTTTTTTTTTACTCATTTTGGTTTCTCTGGAGAGAGCACATCCAGAGGTACGAAAGGACTACTCCCAGCTGGGTGTTCCCAAGAGTGTTGGGGGATCACAGGGAGCTGGGACTGAACTCCAGGGAGGTGGGAGCCATGAAAGCCTGTACTCCCACCCTCTGGATCTCCACAGGCTCTATTTAGTAGTCTTGAGTTTTAATTTGAGGAGGGTTTGGCTGAATAATATTTTGGGAGGGGGGATCACACCAGGTGGCGCTCAGGGGTTACTCCTGGCTCTGTGCTCAGAAGTCGCTCCTGGCAGGCTCGGGGGACTATATGGGATGCCAGGGATTGAACCAGGATGATTTGTTAAAGGCAAACTACCTACTGCTGTGGTATCTCTCAAGCCCCTGGCTGAGTTATATTACAGGCATCAAAAAGAGGCACCTGGTCTTCTGTGAGATCTTGATCCCTGTTTTCCAAACAAGTAAAAAAAAACTAAGGGCCGGAGTGATAGTCCAGTGGGTAGGTTGTTTGCCTTGCACAAAAGCAACCAGAGTTGGATCCTCAGCATCCCATATACTCCCCTGAGCCTGCAAGGAGTAATTCCTGAGCACTGCTGAGTATGACCCAAAAACAAACGAAAGTGTCTCTGGTCCATCATGGGTGCAGAGAAACCCTAGTGTCTCTCCCCCCCAGCCTAAGAACACTGCCCCCTTCGAAGGGAATGCCACTGACAGATGCCAAAGATCCTAAGAGAACTCATAAAAGGTCAAGTTTTAATTTGTCAAACAACATAGCCCAAGAGACACAGCGGGCTGGAAACCGAGGCGGCAGCAGCAGCAGGTCCAGAACCCAAACACAGCCCCTGGGGAGAGCAGGGATGCAGACCCTAGCCAAAAAGGCCAACACACAGGTTTTCTACATCAAAAGAGCCTCCTTCTTCCCCGACTAGAGGGCTAGTTATGGGGTGCGAGGTGCAACCTGAGAGTCAAAGCCAGGGAGAGGTGAAGGTGGCAGAGAGGAAACAGAAGTGCCAAGGGGCGGTCACTGTCCAGGCCCCAGGCTCTGGCACCCTAGAACCTATCTAGGGTTCTGGGGTACACTAGAGGCGCAGGACAAGCCCTGGGCCATGCCTAACGGGAGCAGCTGTCTAGAACAAGACTCTCCTGGCTTCTTCCCTCCTCCATTCATTCATTCCGCAGAAAAGCCCCAGGCTGCCCAGACACCCAGGCCTCCAAACTCCAGTGGGCAGTTGGGGGGCCCCCCACCCCAGTTCTCCTGCAAATTTCTGCCTGCTTTCCCCCATGTAAAAATAATAAAAAGCCATGTAAAATAATAATAATAATAATAATAATAATAATAATAATAATAATAAAGCCTCATAAGCTCCCGAGTTTCCCCAATTTTGCTCCCCCAGCTCCAAACCAAAATACCCAGAAATTGAGGCAGGCCACCCTGGACAAGGTCCCCCCCAGCACCTAGGAAAGACACGACCTCGAGTGGGTTCGAGGCCTGATCCCAGCCCGCTCCGAGCTGCCACGCACTCACTACCTGGGGCCTGGCAAGGTTGGGGGTTCTGCATAATTGGGGGGGGCACCCACATTGGTAGGATCCGCTTTCAGGGCACCCCTTGGCCTGGCCATTCTGGGAATGTCCCCGCATCCTCCCCCGCAGCAGGGAGGGTTCGAGACCAGAGGCAGGTTCCAAATGGGGCGCCCCTGGAAATGGGGTGCAGGGTAGAGGGTGGGGGGGCACTCTTTTCCCTCTGCCGGGGCCTGCATACGGTACTCACCTGCCCGCTGCCAGGACCTGCCTCCTCGTCCACCCCCTTGGCAGCCTCCAGCCCCGGGAGGAGCCCGGCTGGGGCTGGAGGCATTGCACCCCAAAACCCTGCCAAGCCGGGTCTCCCCAGTGCATCCCCACCGCCGGGCCTTGCACCCCCAGAAGGCTCCCAGGTAGCCTTCCCGTAGCTGCCAGCGATCGCATGCCCCCAGCACCCCGACCAAGCCCCCACTTACTTCCCGGCCCGGGGCCCGAAGCCTCCGCCGCCGCCGCCGCCTCCCAGGGCCCGGCCCGCCCGCCCGCTCAGGCCCGGCGCGCGCCGCCGAGTCCGTCCCGGTGCGCGGGCGCGCGCGTCTCCAGCACGCGCTCTCTCGGGGGCGTGGCTTACGGGGCTTAGGGCGTGGCTTATGGTGATTCTCGGATAGCCACGCCCCTCGCTCTCTCGCACACGCGCACTTTCCTCCCCTTCCGGCCCGCGGGGAGCGGGGGCGTGGTTTCCGCTGGTTGGGGGCGTGGCATCAGGTGGGATCCTCTGGTGACCACGCCCCACGCGCCTGGGAGGGCCACGCCCCCTGCTCGCGCGCGCGCGCGCGCGCGCGCGCTTTCTCCATAGGCCTTCCCCTGCCAGATTGGCCCGCCCGCAGGTAAAAAGAATGCCAAGGGTGGGGGGGCCCGGAGAGAGCATGGAGGTAAGGTGTTGGTTGGCCTTGTATGCAGAAGGTCGGTGGTTCGAATCCCGGCATCCCGTGATTTTCTGAATGCAAACCCCCTGAGCACTGCTGGGTGTGACCCCCAAAACAAAAAAGTACAATATAGTTATATGTAAATAATATGATCATATATCTATGTTATATATAGATATGTAATTTAATTACCTCTATAATTCTATGTACTTATATCATAAAAATGGGGGTAGGGGCAATAGCAAAGCATGTGTTGGGACACTTGTCCTGCATGTGGCTGACCCAGATTCAATCCCCAACACCCTCTATGGTCCCCCAAGCACCACCAGAAGCTGGAGTGATAGCACAGTGGTAAGGCATTTGCCTTGCACGCAGCCAATTTGGGTCAGACTTGGGTTCGGTTCCCGGCATCCCATATGGTCCCCCAAGCCTGCCAGGAGTGATTTCTGAGCGTGGAGCCGGGTGTGCCCCCCACCAAAAAAAAAAAAAAAGAAGAATGCAAAAAAGCCATTCCACCCCTACGTGAATCATTTATCCACAAAGCATGCATGCAAAAGGGAATTTTTGCAAACGAAATTGCTTCTCTGCAAGCGCTTGGCACCGGGTGCCCGGGTAGGTAGGTTAGGTCCATGGTCACGGTCCCTGAGCTCAAGGAGCGCATGGTTTAAAGAGAAAGCCACCGAGGAAATAAATGAGCCTGCTGAGCTGTGCCAAGTCCAGCCACCACACACAGGGTCAGGCATCTGTTTGGACCCGGTGGAGGGGTTCCTGGAAGAGGTGGCATCTGGGTTCTGCCAGGGAAAGAAAAAGAAAGTTCTAGGAGGAAATCCAAGGAGAGCCTCTGAGGTTAGGTAAACAGTAGAGTCAAAGAGAACAGAAGTGGCCTGGAAATCCCAGCTCAGCTTTAGCTATTTTGTTTTTAATAGTTTCCCTTTTTTGTTGTTGTTGTTTTGTTTTTGGCTCACACCCGACTGTGCTCAGGAGTTACTCCTGGCTCTGCACTCAGAAATCGCTCCTGGCAGGCTCTCGGGGACCATATGGGATGCCGGATTTTGAAACACCGTCCTTCGCATGCAAGGCAAATGCCTTACCTCCATGCTATTTCTCTGACCCCAGTAGTTTCCATTTTTTGATGCCACCTTGCCAAACAAGGGCAAATGAGAAGATGATGCCCGATTAGGAAATGCTGAGCATTTCTGAATGGCTCCAAAGGCCCTTTTCCTCAACACTATTTAAGACTCTGAAACAGCAGTAAGTGAAGGATTTTCAGTTCCTACTCGAGGAGCCAGCCCCAAGCCAAGATGCTGTGTCTGTCTGGTTTTCTCTGCTTTTTGGCACCTTGTGGGAGAGGCAGATCGTGCCTCCTGCTGTTTGCCCGCCTGCCTTCAGAACATCCTCCTCCTCCTCCTCTCACATCCTATATTTAACCCGTGGTGAAGGAAACGTCACTCGCCAACTCTGTCAAAGTGAGCTTAAACAGGTTCCCCAAAAGGAATCTCACCTTTCACTCATGGGTTTTGCATCCTCAAGAAACACTTTTCCTGCTAGGTAGGGTCTTGTGTGTGCTGAGTGCGTTTTGTTACTCAGAATGCAGCCAACAGACATCTCCTTCGTGGGGCCGGAGCAGTGGTGCAAGTGGTAGGGCATCTGCCTTGCATGTACTAACTAACCTAGGATGAACCTTGGTCCCATATGGTCCCCCAAACCAGGAGTGATTTCTGAATGCATAGCCAGGAGTAACCCCTGAGCATCACCGGGTGTGCCCCCCCTAAATAAAAGACATCTCCTTCATGCCATTCTGGTCCCCCTGAGGACCAGCTGCGGAGGCGCTAAAAGGGCTCAGCACTGATTGTGTCCTTTGAAGAAAAGTCGTGTAAGGGATGTGTCATGAATATGCAAATATTGAAGATGAGTAAAGGATGTATAATAAATATGCAGAGATTGCTTGAGACATTTGCCCTATTGATGGAACCAGGGAAACAACAATATGTAGGCAGGACTATTAGAAACTATTCTGGGAAGAAACTACCTTATTTTTATAAGCTTTTGTTGTGAGGGTTGGATTTCACACAGTGCTTAGAAGAACCAGAGCCTCTTCCTGTGAGTTTCAGCAGTTCTGTGAAAGGGCCTTAGGGCTAAACCTTCATTTTCAGGGCTAAACCTTGAAATGCTTGAGGGATAGCATGGTGCCAGGAAATAAACAGGTTGCCAGCATGCAAGCTGCACCTTGACCCTTCTACTGTCTCTGGCCCCAGATTAAGTACCTGTATTCATGTTTCTCTATCTCTGTTCTTTTGTTTTGTTTTGTTGTGTTGTGTTTTCTTGTTTTTGTTTTTGGGTCACACCTGGCGGCACTCAGGGGTGACTCCTGGCTCTGTTCTCAGAAATTGTTCCTGGCAGGCACAGGGGACCATATGGGATGCCGGGATTTAAACCACCATTCATCCTGGATAGACTGCATGCAAGGCAAATACCCTACCACTGTGCTATCTCTTCAGCCCCCTCTTCATCTCTGTTCTTGTATTTCTGTACCCCCTTCCACATCCTCTGAAAACCTCTTTTAAACGTACCACAGTTCTTCTTTGGGAGGTGGAGGTAGGTATCACCACGCAGGTACTATGAGATTCTAAGAGTCATATCTGGAACTCTGTGGGGCTGGATAGAATAGCAGGTAGGCACTTGCCTTGCATGCAGCCAACCTGGTTTGATCCCTAGCACCCCATATTGTTCCTCTTGAATTGCCAGGAATGATTTCTGAGTGCAGAGCCAAGAATAACCCCTGCGCATCACAGGATGTGGCCCCAAAACAAAACAAAACAAAACCACTATGCTCATGAGCCCAGGAGCTATCTTAAAGGGCTGAATACCTGCTCTGCATGCAAAGACCCAAGTTCAAATCCCCAACATTGTATGGTCTCTTTAGTACCATAGGAGATGCCCTGAGCACTAAGCCAGGAATAGATCCCAAGTACTACCCAAGGTATGACCCCAAAAACAAGAAAAAGAAAAAGAAGCCCATGTCTCATTCCAGATTCTGCTCTAGTCAATGCTCTTTTTCTGAATATTCCTTCATAAACATCAAGAAAACTGAACTTTGGGACCGGCAAGGTGGTGCTAGAGGTAAGGTGTGTCTGCCTTGTAAGCACTAGCCAAGGAAAGGACCACGGTTCGATCCCCCGGCGTCCCATATGGTCCCCCCCAAGCCAGGAGCAATTTCTGAGCATGTAGCCAGGAGTAACCCCTGAGCATCAAACGGGTGTGGCCCGAAAAAACAAAAACAAAACAAAAACAAAAAACAAAAAACAAAAAACAAAACTGAACCACCTCTGCCT
Organism: Suncus etruscus; assembly: GCF_024139225.1. NCBI lineage: Eukaryota > Metazoa > Chordata > Mammalia > Eulipotyphla > Soricidae > Suncus > Suncus etruscus. Next base: position 90,437,724 of record NC_064859.1, read on the forward strand.
CCTCATTGGCTTCTCACTCAGTAGGCCATGGCTCCATAGCTTCTGTACCTCAAGCCCCTGAATATGAGTTGCGTGTTTAAGCACACCCACCACAGGCTACCATCCAGGGCTCATGATGCTCAAAAGGCACAGTACATTTCCCCACAGAGCTCTGTCCCCTGCTCCAAATTCCCTGGATCTTCATATGACTCATCTCCTAAACCCACTGAGTCTGGAGATGCCCCAGTCTCCTGGTTCCTGTGCTTAGCTTTTATTCACTTCCACATTCTCTTCAAACTGCTTCATCCACCCCCATCTTCACTTGCCACCTCGACTGCAACTCCCAATTGCATATTCTACCCACTGTGCTAAGACACAGAACAGCCAACCAGGACTCTCCAGCTGGTTGTTCCACCATCACCTCCAGCTCTCTGATCCAAAACTGCAGAGCAGTATTTTCCACTTCAGAAACCTGGAGCTGGAGCTGGAGTGATAATACAGCTGGGAGGGCATTTGCCTTGCACAAGGCCAGCCCAGCATCTCATCCGGTCACCTACTCGAAGTGATTGGAGGACAGGCCAGAATAGTCTTGAATTTGACACACATCCTAGTTTCCCTTCAGACCATTACACTGATTCTGAACAGGATTCCCCTTCAGAAGCCAAGAGGAGAAACTCCCAAATCTGCACAGAAGCTGCAGAGACAACAGCAGGATAGAAACTAGTATGGTTTCTGGAAAGGTGGTATAGGAGGCAAAATAGAAATAAATATTTCTGACAAGTGTATGGGAGAAGGAACTATGTTCAGAATAAATACACAATACAACAACTACAAATAGCGTAACTGAAAAATAGAAAATGAATATGAGCAGGTATTTCTTTTAAAAAGATATGGGCTGGAGAGATAGCACAGTGGTAGGGTGTTTACCTTGTATGTGGCCAACCTAGGAGAACCCCAGTTTGATTCCTGGCATACTATATGACACCCCAGCCTGCCAGGGGCGATTTCTGAGTGCAGAGCCAGGAGTAACCCCTGAGCACCGTAGGGTGTGGCCCTGAAACCAATAAATAAATAAATATAAAATTAAAAAAGATATGGGGATCAGAGAGATAGTACAATGGGTAGGGCACTTGTCAGTACACAGCCAAACCTGATTCCATCCTCAGTACCCCATATGGTTCACTGAACACTGCCAGGAGTGATTCCTAAATGCAGAGCCAGGAACAATCCCTGAACATTGTTGGGTGTGGTCCAAAAGGCAATAAATAAATAAATAAATAAATTAATTAATTAATTAAACATATCCAACATGACCAGCTCTCAGAGGTTTAGAAGTGAAAACCACACTGAGATACCCTTCACCCTTGCCAGTATGACAAGAATTGAGATCAGAGTCAAAAACAAGTGTGGGTGAGATTATGGGGAATGTGGAACCTTCAGGCATTGCAAAGAGAAATGTGAAATATGTCCAAAAATGAAATATGGTGCAGAAGTACTTGGAAACAGTTTGGCAGTTTCTCAACATGTCATCCTATGGCCCAGCAATTCTAGGTGTAGATCCTAGAAACTTGAAAAGAATACATTGCCACCAAAACCTATAGACCAGGGGTGGCGGTCAAGTTCAACACAAAAGAGCCAAAAATTTAAACTGTGAGAGTCAGAGAGCCACACCACGCAGTGACCTGCCAAAACAGACAAGCAGTCAAACAAAAGCATCTAATTTTAACAATAATATATTAAACACATATTGCATTCTGCCATTTTGAATAAGGGTAAAAATCCTGCTCGCCACCCCTGATATAGACAAACAACTCAGATTCTTTTTTTTTTTTTTTTTTTTTTTTTTTTTTTGGTTTTTTTTTTTTTTTGGGTCTCACCCGGCAGTGCTCAGGGGTTACTCCTGGCTCCATGCTCAGAAGTCGCTCCTGGCAAGCACGGGGGACCATATGGGACGCCGGGATTCGAACCGATGACTTTCTGCATGAGAGGCAAACGCCTTACCTCCATGCTATCTCTCCGGCCCCACAACTCAGATTCTTATAATAATTTATAGCTCTATCATCTGATAAATGAATGTACTAACGTGGCTAATTGACCTATGCAATGGAATATTATTTAGTCATAATGAGCAGAGTACATTCCTGCTCACAGGTGAAGCCAGATAGCAATCTGGGAGACCACATCTGCAGCTCTCTTCAATGTCCAGGATTAGTGCATTTCTATAAAGAGTAGATTAAGGGGTGCAAGGGGCTTGGAGGGCAGAGGGGCTAGAGTAGGGCTGCCTGTGAGCATGAGAGATGTTGAGGTTATGAAAATTCTCTAGAAAGTTCATTGTAATTGTGGTTACACAACTCTCTGTACACACACACACACAAACAAACAAACTAAAAACACCACTGAATGGTCATCTTTTTTTCTTTTTTTTTTTTTTTTTGGGGGGGGGCCACATCCGGCAGTGCTCATGGGTTACTCCTGGCTGTCTGCTCAGAAATAGCTCCTGGCAGGCACCGGGGACCATATGGGACACTGGGATTCGAACCAACCACCTTTGGTCCTGGATCGGCTGCTTGCAAGGCAAACGCCGCTGTGCTATCTCTCTAGGCCCTGAATAGTCATCTTAAAGTTAATTAATTGCAAGTTGTGCAATGGTTGACTCAGAAAATCAGACTCTAGAAATTACAATTCTGTAGTTCTTCGAAGATACAAAGATACACCTGAACAAGACTTTGTTGGTGTTAGTTAAAAAAAAAACTTAACTTCAGGGGCCAAAGAGATAGCATTGAGGTAGGGCGTTTGCCTTGCATGCAGAAGGACAGTGGTTCAGATCCTGGCATCCCATATGGTCCCCCGAGCCTGCCAGGAGCAATTTCTGAGCACAGAGTCAGGAGTAACCCCTGAATGCTGTCGGGTGTGGCCCCAAAACAAAATGAAAATCTCAGCTTTATTAAGATAGTACTTATGTTTATAAATTTCATAGAGTTCAAAAACTCATATAAAGTTTTCTTTTACTGTATCTAGTATTAATACCAAAGGTCATATGGAAAATAAACACTTAAGAACAGTGAGTGAAATACTGAAGAGGAAGAAAACAGTGCCAGCAAACATTAAAACATTCTGGAGTGGGCCGGGTAGGTGGCGCTGGAGATAAGGTGTCTGCCTTGCAAGCGCTAGCCAAGGAAGGACCGCGGTTCGATCCCCCGGCGTCCCATATGGTCCCCCCAAGCCAGGGGCGATTTCTGAGCACATAGCCAGGAGTAACCCCTGAGCGTCAAACGGGTGTGGCCCAAAAACAAAACAAACAAAAAAAAAACAAAACAAAAAAACATTCTGGAGTCTGGAATGAAAACAGGGAGATCCTGGCATATTGATGGGCAGACTGAAAGGGGTAGAGACTAATCCAGCTGCTTGAGAAAATCCTGAACATGGTAAGCAGGAAGAGCAGAGAAAAGGACAGAATTTGTGTCCAGTGTTGGGGTATATGTTGGACAGCCACATACAGTATTACTTTGTGACTTGTGGGCAAGGTTTTGGAGAGACAAGGATTTGGGGACCCAATTATTGGGTAAGATGTTTGTGTTGCATGGAACTGGCCCTCATTTCATCCTTGGCATTATTTGGTTCTGCAGATCACTGGCAGCAGCCCCTAAGCACAGAGCAAGGAGAAGCCCCTAACCACTGCTGGGTATGGTCCATTGTGACCATACACCAGTAATGACTCCTAGTAACATAAAACTGAAATAAATTATGCAAGATAAATAACCCAATAGAAAAAGGAGCATAAATATAAATGGACATCTATAGAAGAGAAAAGGCATATAATAAACATAATGAAAAGATCCTCAACTTTATTAGCAGCCAAGAAATGCACATGAACACAATGTGATACTCATATTAGCAAGACAAACATTTTGGAATCTGACAATTCCAAATGGTGAACAGACGGTTGATCAGTGGGAACTCTGATGCCATGGAGTATACTGGGCACAACCATTTGCCAATGTCTCAGAAAATTGCCATTGTCTGTACTTGAGATTCAGTGATTTGTTTGGGGGCCACATCTGGCAATGTTCAGGCCTTGTTCTTGGCTCTGTGCTCCAGAATCACTCCTGGCAAACTTGGAGACCATCTGGGGTTCTGGGGATTGAACCCAGGTTGGTAGATTGCAATGCAATTGCCTTCCCCACTGTGTTATTGCTCCAATCCTGAGATCAATGGTTTCACCCCAAAACACTCAATATCTACATATAGAGGCAGGCACAATTTTTTGGATATTGGCCAAGTGCAAAGAGCAAATGTGCCACAGAAGAGAGAGAATCGACCTGCCCAGTGTGTCTACACACTGAAAACATTCAACAGTGAGGGGAGAGGGGCACAGCAGGGAGAAAGCAAAACAACATCTTTTTGAATGAAAACAAGCAAGAAATGGCTGCTTATACATAGTACATTAACAATTATATACAACTTAAAGCTCAAACAAATTTTTGCAGAGTTTCAACACAGTTTACATCTAAAAGATAGCATTAGGAGTAATTGTCTTTGTATTTGTTTACATCTTCAAAATATCTTTGAATGCCACTTTGGAAGCAGAGGAGGGAAAAACTAGGGGGGGGGCAGTTGGAGCCACACAGGGCTGTGCTTGGGGCTTGGCTTACTCCTGGTTCTGAGCTCTAGTGATTTTGAGGGGATCACATACAGTGCTGGGAATTTGAACCCAGATAGGCCACATGCAAGGCAAGCCCCTTATGTCCTGTGCTCTCTCTTCAACCCCCAGGAAAAAATAGTTTAACCTCTGCTAGAACATGTTCCATTTTTTTCTCATTTCTTGTCTGAACATCCACAATTTCTGTGGCCAGACATCAGGTGGGCAAATGGAATCAGAAGGTTGCTGACAGCAGGCTTGGTGGGTTGTATGCTGACATAAAGGATCAGAGCACAGAACAGACACTAAAACCAATGGGGGTCACTGTAGCAACTTGGAAACCATCACATCTCAGAACAAGCAATGGGATCAACCTTCTCATGGCTCCTTAAACTTGAATTCACTGATCCATCTACTCATTATTACCTCTTAAACTATACACCTTCCCTCAAGAAAGCCAATAACACAGACAAAAAGCCTAGAAATTAAATAGCACACACCCAATTCCTTATTTTAGGTCACAGCTGGCTGTGCTCAAGGATCACTGCTATGTGGTGCTCTTGGAACCATACACAGTGCTGGGTGGGTAGCATGCAAGGCAAGTGCCTTTACCCCACTAGTATTCTCCAGCTCCCTACAAGTATAGTAATTTCACTCTGTCATGTAGGGACATGCTCTCAACCACTAAGCATCTCATAACTAGAAAGTGTCCCTGGAAGGAAGTAAAAATGACAAGCAACGCCTTCCTGCAATGGGGAGCAAACATCAGCCTACCCTCAGGGGAAGACAGAGAAATCTAAGAGGTCACCTGCCAGAGTGGTGCATTGTGGGAGCCCAGATGCAGTTACCAGCTTTTTAGGGTTGGCCCTAGTGGGAAGATCTGAGAGAAGTAAATGGGTATTGCTTTTGGGTGTGGGGTTCACAGTGTAGAAACCCTTTCCCGCTACAAGCTGAGTCATTGCAGTTCAGTCTTGTTCGAGCGTGCAATGAAGATGGCACAGAAATCAAACTGGGAGGCCCCGGATGGGGATGAGGTGCCAGGAAGAGAGGCAGGGCTGTTCCTTTCTTTTTATATTTTATTCTTGGGCCACACCCAACAGTGCTCAGGGGTTACTCTTGGCTCAGAGGACCATATAGGATGCTGGGGATCAAATCCCCAGTTGACCACAGGTCTTACTCCCTGTGCTCTAGCTATGCCCTGGCAGTGCTATTCTGACTCCCCCCCACCTGATGTCTTGTGATTCAGAGAATCTGTGGCATGAAAATTGTGTGCAAACCCTTTAAGAAGACACCATTCTGGGGCCTGGAGAGATAGCACAGCGGCGTTTGCCTTGCAAGCAGCCGATCCAGGACCAAAGGTGGTTGGTTCGAATCCCGGTGTCCCATATGGTCCCCTGTGCCTGCCAGGAGCTATTTATGAGCAGACAGCCAGGAGTAACCCCTGAGCACTGCCGGGTATGACCCAAAAACCAAAAACCAAAAACCAAAACAAAACAAAACAAAAAAACAAAAAACAAAGAATACACCATTCTGAGACTGATATCCTGGACTACAGAGATGTCCTTTCAGGAAACTGATGTCATGTCAGGGATTTTATCAAACTGGCCAGACAGACATCTACACTGACATAAATTGATGATTCTGGAGTATAGAGACTGGAACACTGATGGTTGTGGAGTATATACAGTATATACACAGATAGATCACTCATGCCCTTATATGGGCATGTCAGGTGATGTCAACTGTCCTTATGTAAATAAAGTTTGGAGGACAACCAATCAGATCACACATACCTTTATGTAGGCATGTAGGTGCTATCACCTGTCTTTATGAAAAGTTGGAGAACAACCAATTGAATCACATATGTAAATTTGGGCATAAACTATAATCACTTGGGCCACATCCAGTGACCTCAGGAGTTACTCCTGGCCAGGGGCCGGCAACCTTTAAGACTTAAAAAGCCACTTGGAAAAAAAACTAAACCTGGGAGCCACAAAACCATCATGACATTCAGGGGCCGGAGTGGTGGCGCAAGTGGTAAGGCATCTGCCTTGCCCAAGCTAGCCTAGGATGGGCCGTGCGTGGTTCAATCCCCTGGTGTTCCATGTGGTCCCCCATGCCAGGAGCAATTTCTGAGTGCAGAGCCAGGAGTAACCCCTGAGCGTCACTGGGTGTGGCCCCAAAACACACACACACACACTCCAAAAAAATCCATCGAGACATTTAAAACAAATATAGCACTGCATACATTGTTTCTTATCTTAATGCTATATACAGGATCTGTGCAGTTAGCTGTCGATCTGAAGAAAAAAGAACTCTTTCTTTTCTTTTCCATTTATTTATTTATTTATTTATTTATTTATTTATTTATTTATTTATTTATGTTTTTGGGTCACACCTGGCAGCGCTCAGGCGTTACTCCTGGCTCTATGCTCAGAAATTGCCCTTGGCAGGCATGGAGGACCATATGGGATACCGGGATTCAAACCACCATCCTTCTGTATGCAAGGCAAATGCCTTACCTCCATGCTCTCTCTCCGGCCCCCTTTTATTTTTTATTTTTTTATTTTTTTGGTTTTTGGGTCACACCTGGCAGCGCTCGGGGCCATTCCTGACCTATGCTCAGAAATCACTCCTGGCAGGCTCGGGGGACCATATGGGATGCCGAGATTCGAACTACTGTCCTTCTGTATGCAAGGCAAAGGCCTTACCTCCATGCTATCTCCCCGTCCCCCCATAAAGAACTGTTTCACTTAACAATATAAAACATATATTTGTGCAAATTAATAGCCAATTAAAGTATTTAAGTGATACCACTCCCCAGCCCCCTGCTATCATCAAAGATTCTAAAGAGCCATATTCTGTCTGGAGCTGAAGTTGCCGACCCCTGCTCCTAGCTATGTGCTCAGAAATCGCTCTTGGTTTGAGGGACCATATGGGACGTGGGAGCTGCATGCAAGGCAAACCCCTACTGCTGCACCACCACTCTGGCCTCATGGCCCCTTCTTTCTTTCTCTTTTTAGACCCTTCCTGCTCACTTATAACGCCTGGATCTAAAGACTAGAACATTGATACTCTCTATGGGTGTTCTATTTATTTATTTATTTATTTATTTATTTATTTATTTATTTATTTATTTATTTATTTATTTATTTATTGGTTTTTGGGTCACACCCGGCAGTGCTCAGGGGTTCCTCCTGGCTGTCTGCTCAGAAATAGCTCCTGGCAGGCACGGGGGACCATATGGGATACCAGGATTCAAACCAACCACCTTTGGTCCTGGATCGGCTGCTTGCAAGGCAAACACGCTGTGCTATCTCTCCAGGCCCTTATTTATTTATTTATTTATTTATTTATTTATTTATTTATTTATTTATTTATTTATTTTTGGTTTTTGGATCACACCTGGCAGAGCTCAGGCATTACCCCTGGCTCTACGCTCAGAAATCACTTCTGGCAGGCACGGGGGACCATATGAAATGCCAGGGTTTGAACCACCGTCCTTCTGCATGCAAGCAAACGCCTTACTTCCATGCTATCTCTCTGGCCACTCTCTATGGTGTTTTAGATTGGAACACTGCCATAGACAGTTCATAGTTCATAGAAAGTCCATGCAGAGGTAGACTGAAATACTGATGAAGCCAGGATGTGAAAGACTAAAACACTGGAGGCCAGAGAGATAGCACCTCGGTAGGGCATTTGCCTTGCACAACGCCGACCCAGGATAAATATGGATTCAATTCCCAGCATCTATTATGGTTCCTGCCAGGAAATGCCAAGCTGTGACTCAAAAAAAAAAAAAAGATGATAACACTGATGGTTAGGAAATAGACACTTGGAACACTGATGGTCCCAGGTATAGAAACTGGAGCACTGGGCCGGATGGTGGCATAAGCAGTAGGGCATTTGCCTTGCACGCACTGACCTGGTTTAATCCCCCAGCATTCCATATGGTCCCCCCAAGCCAGGAGCTATTTTTGAGTGCATAGCCAGGAGTAACCCCTGAGCATCGCTGGGTGAGGCCCAAAACCGAAAAAACAAACAAACACTGGAGCACTGATGTCACCTACTGAATTATCCCTCACGGTTCATGATCTTACACATTTCCATTCTACATTGACTTTGACTTGGCTACAGGGCTTGCTTTGGCTATGGAACAGCAGACATGGCATATTACATATGACATGGCAAAAAAACATGATAAATGTCTGGACACATTAGCTCTTGCTCTCTTAGACTTGGGACTGATATGTAGGAAAGTTTCTGTGCTGCTTTATGGAAGAAGGGAAGATTTTTATTGTTGTTGGTATTTTTGTTTTGGGGCCACACCTGTCAGTGCTCAGGGTTACTCCTGGCTCTTTACTCAGAAATCGCCCTGGCAGGCTCGGGGGACCATATGGGATACTGGGGATCAAACCCGGGTCAGTCCCACATTGGCCATTTGCAAGGCAAACATCCTACCACTGTGCTATCACTCCAGTCCCAGAAAGATAGGGCAGTTTTATAGAGAGAAACTGAGGCCCCACTATGGACATCAATCACCTTCTCATAGAAGCCACCAGAGACATTCCTATATCATGACCTAGACCAGTGGTCGGCAACCTGCGGCTCGAGAGCCACATGTGGCTCTTTACACTTTTAATTTGGCTCTTCTCTGTGCCGGGCGGCCGCTCCAGGAGTCAGGACTTTGCTCCTCGCCTCTGTCAGTGCACGCCCTGTGTGGCTCTCAAAATAAATTTCAATTGTGGTTTTGGCGACATTTAGCTCAGTTGAAAAAAAAGGTTGCCGACCACTGACCTAGACTAAGGACAGAGATATGCTGGATTCTGCCAACAGAGGAGCCTCCCCACTGAACCAAGATTGAGAGAAAAAACAAATTAATATTGTTTTAATATGCACAGTTTGGGAGCTGGAGGGATAATACAGCAGGTCTGGTACTTGTCATGCACACAGCAGACCTGAGTTCAATTCCCAGCACGACATATGGTCCCCAGAACCTACCAGAAATGATCCCTGAGCCAGAAGTAAGCCCTGAGCACCACAAGGTGTGGCCCAGAAAACAAAAATTAATAAACAAAAAAGTAAGATTCACAGACTTGAGGTGTCTTTTTAATCAACAATAAAGATAATACAGAAATTGGGGCTGAGCAATACGGTAGGGTGTTTGCCTTGCACATGGCCAACCGGGTTTGCTCTCTGCATGGCAAATGGTCCCCTAAGTCTGCCAGGAGTAATTCCTGAGTGCTGCCAGGTGTGGCCCAAAACACCGCCCTACCAAAAAAAAAGTAAAGATTATACAGAAATCGGTACTGGGAAGAAGGTAGCGCCTTAACACAAGTATAAACATGTAGCATTGGTTTTGCAAAGCAAAGGGATGGTGGAAGGCTGGCAGGTACAGAAACTTCTGAGGTGGAAAGAGCCGTGTGTGACTGGGGAGATGGTCAAAGATCTGGGGCACAAGTTTGGCCTATGGCAGCCCCCAGCACAGCCCAAACCTCCAGACAGCATTGGGAGTGACCCCTGAATGCCACGACATGCTGCTGCCAGGTTTGACCCAAACACAAACAAAAGCACCTCCTGTGTCTTGCTGAGACAAGGCAAAGAGGAAGCACTTGGTGTTATGAGATGAAGTGCAGGCTTGCTCCAGCATTAGCTGGGGAAACAGCAAACATACCAAAGGAAATTGTCAAAATGCCTCTAAAAATTTCAGGGCAGCATGGGAAACATGTAAACTGACATCTTTTTAACAGCTTTAACCAGAAGGGAAGGGAAAGAAGAACCGTTTGGCTTATACGTCAAACGTTGAAGAAACATGGAAGGTTCAGAATGTACAGAGTTTCCCCCCCAAAAAAGATTATAGTTTCAATCTCTAACCCACAGAAGAGCCTCAAAGGAAGACCACAAGACTTTGAGGCTGAGATCAAATTCCAGGTGGTGCTATCTCTTATGATCTGAGAGACAAAGGGTGTTGCTTCATAGACATACTTGAAAAAGGGGGTTCCTGGGCCAGAGTGATAGTACAGTGGAGAGGAAACTTGCCTTGCACATAGATGACCTGGGTTTGACCCCATATTATTCTCCAAGCACTGCCCAGAGTAGTTCCTGCTTGCAGAGCCAGGAGTAACCCCAGATCATTGCCAGATGTGATCCTAAACCACCCCAAAAAGATGGGGACTTCTAAGAACCTACTGGCAGTTACATCAGCATTGCCAAGATAGACAGAGGACCATTTCTAAATGATTGTGGATATGGCTTTTGGCTATTATCCAATCAACAGTTGGATAATCTTTGTAGATGAATCTCTTACATTAAAAAAAAGTCTATTATTAAAATAAAGTCTATTATAGGGGCCAGAGAGATAGCATGGAGGTAAGGCAAATTTACCTTGCATGCAGAGGGATGGTGGTTCGAATCTCGGCATCCCATATGGTCCCCCAAGCCTGCCAGGAGCGATTTCTGAGCATAGTGCTGCTGGGTGTGACCCAAAAACAAAACAAAATGAACAAGTCTATTATAAGAAACTCTGGGAAGAGGCAGAGTAATAGCACAGCAGGTAGGAATTTGCCTTGCAGGAAGTCAACCTGAGTTCCATCTTCAGCATCCCATATGTTCTCCCTAGCCTGTCAGGAGCGATTTCTGAGCACAGAGCCAGAAGTAACCCCTGAGTGCCACTGGGTGTGGCCCAAAAACCAAAAGGGGAAAAAAATAACTCTGGGGACAGAAAGCGACATCTGGGTTCCAGGCTTTCTTTTAATTCTTTTTTGGTGGGGGTGGGGATGGTTGGTTTTTGAACCACACCCAGCAGTACTCAGGGTGCACTGATGCTGCACTGCACTAAGGATCACTTCTAGTGGAACTCTGGGTTTCAGACTTTTTTTTTGGGGGGTCACACCCGGCAGCACTCAAGGGGTTACTCCTGGCTTTATGCTCAGAAATCACTCCTGCTCCTGGCAGGCTCAGGGGCCCATATGGGATGCCGGATTCGAACCACAATCCTTTTGCATGCAAGGCAAATTCCTTACCTCCATGCTATCTCTCTAGCCCCAAGGTTTCAGACATTCTTTGTTTTTTTTTGTTTTTTGTTTTTTTTTGGGGGGGGGACCACACCCAGCGATGCTCAGGGGTTACTCCTGGCTGTCTGCTCAGAAATAGCTCCTGGCAGGCACGGGGGACCATATGGGACACCGGGATTCAAACCAACCACCTTAGATCCTGGATCGGCTGCTTGCAAGGCAAACACCGCTGTGCTATCTCTCTGGGCCCAGGTTTCAGACTTTCTAAGAGCAGAGAAGATGTTTGAGAAGGCAGGTCAGCCCCATGCACAGACCAATGTTTCTGAGGAAATGAACCTCAGAAAATAGAGCCAACGGTCCAAAGAACAAAGCTAAGAACCAAAAAGAAGGAGAGACTGAGAAATGACTATAACTAGTGAACTCACCCTAGTAGATGAATTTTCTTTCCCATCAAAGCAGAGGGTCTTGACCCAAGTCCTGTAGAAACACAGAGCCACTGGGCCTTTTCCACCACCACCCACTTTCCTTGAAGCACTTCTTAGGCTGACCTCTTTTACTGTTGTGTTGAGTACATGGAATGTGTCCATTTCCCAGTCCCTGGGCTCAGAGGAAAAATCTAGGAATTGGACCTGACTCAGATGGAGACTCTGGTAAGAGAGAGAGAGGAAGAAGGGGAGAGAGAGAGAGAGAGAGAGAGAGGAGAGGAGAGGAGAGGAGAGGAGAGGAGAGGAGAGGAGAGGAGAGGAGAGGAGAGGAGAGGAGAGGAGAGGAGAGGAGAGGAGAGGAGAGGAGAGGAGAGGAGAGGAGAGGAGAGGAGAGGAGAGGAGAGGAGAGGAGAGGAGAGGAGAGGAGAGGAGAGGAGAGGAGAGGAGAGGAGAGGAGAGGAGAGGAGAGGAGAGGAGAGGAGAGGAGAGGAGAGGAGAGGAGAGGAGAGGAGAGGAGAGGAGAGAATACATGAGTCCAACTCTTCTTGGCTTGCATTTAACAACTTGAGCTCTATTCCTAGCACCACACACAGTCCCCAGTCCCCCACACCCAACGGGGAATTATCCTTGAGCACAAAGTCATAGTAAGCCTAAGAGCATCACTGTGTGGTCCTAAAGCCAAAACAGATGGAGAGTTTGTCCCTGGAACCTGGGGCCTTGAGGAGTGTGGTCCTGGGAGGATGGGATTGTGCATGTTGAAGTCATGGGAACCCTCTATGGCAGGAAACCAACAGCCCTGTCAGCCCAGATCGACTTAGACAGAAGGAATGTTTTCAGGCCAAACCAGTAGAGGACCACTTAGCCAAGTCCAGAATCCTGGGTAACCATTACTCATAGATGAGGTGAAAAGTTCTAGGTAGGTTATATAATGTTGCATGGCGAAATGCTCCATTCTAGAAGTTGAAGAGCTTAATATTCCATATCAATAAAAGAAATAAAAGTAATATGATTATATCAGTAGAGAAAATATTTTAAAGATTTAGCATCTTGGGCTGGAGCGGTGGCACAGCGGTAGAGCATTTGCCTTGCACACAGTTGACCTAGGATGGACTGTAGTTCGATTCCCCATGCGTCCCATATGGTCCCCAAAACCAGGAGCGATTTCTGAGCGCAGAGCCAGGAGTAACCCGTGAGTGTCAATGGTGTGGCCCCAAAACCAAAACAAACAAAAAAGATTTATCATCTGTTCGTAATAAAAACTTTCAACAAAAGGGATCGAACCTGAGTCCATCTCAGGTCGGCCTTGTGCAAGTCAAATGCCCTGCCACTGTGTTATTGCTCTGGCCCCTATCACCAACTTTTTAACACTGTTTCACAGTGATTCGATTAAAACAAAACAAAACAAAACTGAGGGGCCAGAGAGATAGCATGGAGTTAGTGCGTTTGCCTTGCATGCAGAAGGATAGTGGTTTGAATCCCAGCAAACCATATATATGGTCCCCCAAGCCTGCCAGGAGCAATTTCTGAGTGTAGAGCCAGGGGTAACCCCTGAGTGCTGCCGAGTGTGACCCAAAAACCAAACCAAAACAAACCTGAGATAAAGACCTCTCGAATGAAACTTACTGGGTTCAATCCTTCACATCCCATAGGGTCACCCAAGCACCACCAGGAGTGATTAATGAGCGCAAATCTAGAAGTAACCCCTGAGCATAGTGGGTGTGACCCAAACAATAAGCTAACAAAGACATCTTCATGAAGGGAGCTGGAGAGATGGCCCAGGGGCCAAACCCTACTATGTAGCTAGCACTGGTTCTATGCCTGGTGCTGATGATTCCCAGGCAACAAGGGATCCCGTCCCCTCCTCCAAGCAACCCCACAGTAAATAAATTCAAATACAATGAAAACTCAGAATCAACCTAGATGGGGCCAGCGAGGTGGCACAGTGGTAGGGCATCTGCCTTGCACACGCTGATGTAGGACGAACCGCGTTTCTATCCCCCGGCCTCTCATATGGTCCCCTAAGCCAGGAGCAATTTCTGAACACATAGCCAGGAGTAACCTCTGAGTGTCACCGGGGGTGGTCCAAAAAACCAAAACAAAACAAACAAGAAAAGAATCAACCTAGACGTCTAGTAAAGGGGGTAAATAAATCATTGCCTGGTCACCTTGCAACCATCACAGGATTAGGGCGAAACTGCAGAATCACTGCCAAGTGTTCCTGGTTGTGTGGCGCAGTGGGAGGCGACTCCTCAGCCACTGCCAGAACAGAGCATGCACGTGGACACACTAGATAGGCAAAGCTGTGAACGGTTGCACCCAAGAGCTGGGATGGTATCAAGATTTCTCCTGCTTGGAGCCGGTGTGGTGGCGCAAGGCGTAAGGCATCTGCCTTGCAAGTGCTAGCCTAGGTAGGACCGTGGTTCAATGTTCCCCCAAGCCAGAACTAATTTTCTTTTCTTTTCTTTTTTTTGGTTTTGGGTCACACCGGCAGCACTCAGGGGTTACTCCTGAATCTACGCTCAGAAATCACTCCTGACAGGCTCAGGGGACCATATGGGATGCCGGGATTTGAACCACCGTCCTTCTGCATGCAAGGCAAACACCTTAGCCTTACCTCCATGTTATCTCTCCGCCCCCAATTTCTGAACTCATAGCCAGGAGTAACTAACTGAGCGTCAATCACCGCGTGTGGCCCAAAAACCAAAATAAAAAAAATTTTTTTTCTCCTGCTTCATATGTGTTATTCTTGCTGCAAAACGAAAAAGGGAAAGCTCAAAGCTGTCTGCTTTTCACTCTGGCTCTGATTAGGTGTTCTTGGGGGTGCAGATCAGGATAGTCCCCACCCAACCACACACACGGAATCTAGGGTGAGGGTTCTAGAACCTGCCAGTCTCAGCAAACCAGGAGCCCCACTAGCCCCACCGTAGCGTGGGAGACGAGGAATCCCCAGGAATCTCCAACAGGAGCAATATAGGACAGGGATTAAGGCTCCTGCCGTGCACATGGCCAGCCCCAGTTTAATCCCAACGCTGCAAATGGTCTCTTGAGCTCAGAGCCAGGAGCAAGTCCTGAGCATCGCTGGGTATGGGGGATGGCCCAAAAACCAAAAGAGAGAAAAATGCTAGTTTCTCGTCCTCCTCCTGACATTGGCAGGAAAAAGGTTACTACTCCCTTTTCCCTCAGATCTGTCTCCCCAGAGGAATAACTGGCAGAGCAGATATCTCGCTTCTGGGCTCAAATCCTCACTTTAATGATCCAATAGGCAAACCTAACAGAGACCGTTCTTTCCACGATCAAATCCTTTTTCGATTCTACACAGATTGATTGGCATTTATTCGAGTGATTATTTGTATTAGGGTCCAAACAGATAACCTCTCAGCTGGCGCTAAGAGTCAAAGACCACCTCTGATAATGTAAAATGCAAAAGGGAGTTTATTCAGCTATAGCTGGGCCCTCTTTCATGGAAGACAAAGGCCCTGATTGAAGCTAACAGGTGTTAGCAGGTGAAGTATTTTACTGATTACAGTTTAGCTTCCACAGTATACCTAATTGGTTCAATTTTCTTTTAATTTTTGTTGTTTTTAGGTCAAACCTGGCGATGCTCAGGGGTTACTCCTGGCTCTGCGCTCAGATATCAATCCTGACAGGCTCAGGGGACCATATGGGATCCTGGGATTTAAACCACCATCGGTCCTGGGTTGGCCGCTTGCAAGGCAAACGCCCTACTGTTGTGTTATCTCTCCAACCCCATGATTGATTCAATTTTCTTTTTTTATTCCCTGCATCCTTCCCTTACACAGGTGTCTCCATCTCACAGATGACCTAACTCCTCCCTCTCCCCCTTTATCTGGTATGATACCATTTGGGCTGAAAAACAGAAAGGCCTTCATAACAAGGAGGCCTTGGCTACTAAGGTACAAGCTGACATCTCATTTTCCTGGAATTTGGCCTGGGAATGCGAGGGGAGCAGTATCTAAGAAGGGGGGGAAGGGGTGAATAAACTTTCAAGCTGCTACAGGCTCATTATAGCTTCAAGGTCTGGGGAAACTTGCAAGCAACTTCAGGATTGTTGTTCATTAAAGTGAGCTAGAGCTTCAGGGTCTGGGTCTTCAGCATCTGGGGTCAAACATTTGTTTCACCAATGACAATGAAAAGCCCTTAAAGGCCAAAACTATGGCCATAGATTTAGCATCACCATCATGCTTTTAGTATTGTACAAAAAATATGATGGAATAAAAGTAGCAAGCAATTAAAGTATGTTGGGCTCGGGATATAGCTTAGTTGTTAAACACTCATCTGGCCAATGTGAAAGCCTGGGTTTGATCCCTGGTGCCTCACATACACTAAAATGTCAATTAAAAGGACTGTCTTGCATTTGGCTGACCTGGGTTTGATCCCTGGCACCTTGTGTGGTTCCCTGTGTGGATTGGAGTAATTTCTGTGCTCAGAACCAGTAGTAAGCTCTGAGCACTGCCAGGTGTGGCAAATAAAATTAAAAGTTTTGAAAATGTTTTTTAAGTTATCATTGATTTAAAATGTTATGGAATTTGGGGGGGGGTGTTCTGGCCCCACCCTGCAGCACTGAGGAGTTAGTTACTCCTGGCAGGCTTGGGAGACCTTATGAGATGCCAGGGATCAAGCCTGGGTCAGCCATGCAAGACAAATACCCTCCCTGTTGTGCTATCACTCCGATCCCATCTCAATGGAATTTCAAGAGTTTAGCTTTATTCATTCATATGTGTGTATCACTACTTCCACAATAAAATTTTTTTTTGGTATTTGGGCTACACCCAGTGACGTTCAGGGGTTACGCCTGGCTATGCGTTCAGAAACCGCTCCTGGATCGGGGGACCATATGGGATAGCAGGGATCAAGCCCAGGTCCATCCTGGGTCAGCCGTGTGCAAGACAAATGCCCTACCGCTGCGCTATCACTCTGGCCCCACAATAATTTTTTAAAAATCTCTCAAGGGCTGGAGCAATAATAGTACAGTTGGTAAGAAATTTGCCCTACATGTGGCCAACCCAGTTTTGATCCCTGGCACCTCATATAGTCCCCAGGAATAATTCCTGAGTGCAGAATTGGGAGTAATTGAGCATCGCTGGGTGTGTCCCCAAAACAAAAACAGCAAAATATCTTTCATATGTAGGATACAAAAAGCCACTGTGCAGGAACGACAAATGACCAAAGTTATTAGCTCTGGTAACTTTGTCTACAGAAATGAACTTACATGGAGGAAGGGGGGCGTTGAGAGCTACCCTTGGGACACTGGTGCAGGGAAATGGGCTCTTGGTGACCAGTGTGACGTTGGAATGACGTATGCAAAAATTATAATTAACAATATCATAAATCCCAGTACTTGAATAAAAACGGTAAAAAATTTTTTTAAATAAAATGCCAAACCAACCAAAAATGTGTTTCAGGTTTTAGAGCTGCCTTCCTGCCATCTTTCTCTGACATTTGAGAGATAATAAGCACAGCAGGACTGAGATCTCCCACCCCAGTCCCTTACACAGCTGCTGAGTGACTCTAACCTTGCAAAGGTCACAGGCACCCCAGAAGTTGCCACTAAAGGGCAGCTGGCAGCCTTCCCCTTGCCTGCTCTCAGCACCAAGCCTGGCTACCTAGTTAGCAGTTCTGATTTGTAGCCTGAAGCCAGCTCAGGCTGTGCTAACAGCCCTTGCACAGCTGCTGGAACAGCGTCTGGGAGATGCTCTTGAGTGACAGTAATGAGGTACTTAAGTGGGCTAAGGGACCCATGAGCTTAAAGGCAGGGTGTTCTTGTGGGAACTTGTGATATTTTTCAAGGCCCTCCTCACCCCCACCGCGACCCCCATTGCTCACTCTCCAGAGATTAGCCCTGTGAAGGGGAGGTGTCAGCTGTAAAGTGCCAACTTCCTTTCCCAGCCTGGAGGTGAGGGGAGCTGAAATAACAGCCTAGAAATAGGCGAGTGGAAGTGCCAGGGGCTGGGGCGAGGAGTGGGCTGGTGAGTGCAGGTCAACACCTAATCCCTGATTATCTCCCCAGTGATTCAGTAAGAATCATCAGAATCATGCTGGCACAGCCTTTCCTCAAGGCACATTCCTCAGTGCTTTGGGGATCCCTGTAGAAAAGGTGCTCAAGGAAGGCCCGAAGTGCTGACATTTCAGGGGATGATGAGCGGGGGCTACTCCCTAGTTCAATGCTCTCTCAACTGGGACCCAAAAGAGAGGGGTTGACTCAGAGCACACATGGGATCCCTGGTCTTGATCCCGATAACTCCATGGCTGCATGAGCATTGCCCAGAGTCTCCCAAACCAAAATAACATGGGTTTGGTATGGAAAAATGATAATAGGTGGCAGAGGACAGAGAGATAATAAACAGGAGGGGAGGGGGTGGCATTTGCTGTGCATCCTGTGACCCTGGTTCAAATCCTCAGCATCCATGGTAGGGGGTAATTTAGGTCACACATGCACTCTGGGAGACCAGATCCAAGCCTCTCCCTAAAGTAATGGCTCCTGGACCTGAGACATAGCATAGATGTGACTCAAATTCTAAAAGAA
This sequence comes from Suncus etruscus, assembly GCF_024139225.1. NCBI lineage: Eukaryota > Metazoa > Chordata > Mammalia > Eulipotyphla > Soricidae > Suncus > Suncus etruscus. The sequence continues at coordinate 90,456,324 of NC_064859.1, forward strand.
AAAAAAGAAAAAAAGAAAAACAACAACAACAACAAAAAAAACACGAACAGGGCCGAGTGACAGAATGATAGCAAAGTGGGTAGGGCTCTTGCCTAGCATGCGGACGATCAGGTTTGATCCCCAGCATCTCATATGGTTCTCCAAGCACCTCTAGGAGCAATTCATCCTGAGTGCAGAGTCGGGAGTAACTCCTGAGCACCACCAGGTAAGACCCATAAACCAAATATAAAGTAAAAAGAAAAATAAAGTTCCCAAGCAGGGGCAATTTTGCCTAAGGACATGAAGGGGTTGAGGAGGCCTCTCTCATCATTGCCCATAAATGGGAATCATGGCATCTGAGAGAACTGGGGGACAGGACCCCCATCCAGACTAGGCTCTGTATGCCAAGACTGGTTATGAGAGACTGAGAGCCCTGCCTGGTGCCCACCCAGCTGCACCACTTGAAAGAAGCGCAAGCGCATCAGTCTCAGCCACCCCCAGTTCTGGATACTTGCCCTCTTAGAGTGAACCGTGCTTCCAGTCCTCCATCTGGACATGTACCTGAGGCCAAAGAGACAGTAAAGGGGTTGGGCCTTGCTAACGCCCATTTGAATTCTGGCACCAAATATGGTCTCCCAAGCGATGTCAGGAGTAACCCCTGAGCACAGAGCTAGACTGCTCCCCCCCAAATAAACTAAAGCAGAAACACACCTCTGTGCTGAACAGTTACCGTAACTGCCTCAGCTTAAGTGTTTGGTCTCGAAGTTTCCCCCAAGAAAGTGCCTAGAAAAGGCCTGTCTTTTCTTCCCTTTGAAGCCCTCCCAAGATTCACAAATCAGCCAAATTATCTCATGGTCACTGAAACCAAGTTTTCAGTTCACTTGGCCTCTTGGCATCTGAAAATGTTTGGAAAGCTTGAGGGGCCTAATGAACCCAAATTGAGGGTAGTCGATTTCCAGAGGATCTGGCTCTGAGCCCACCTGCGGGTCTAGCTTGTGTCCAGAAAGCAGAGAGCTGTGGAACCAACAGCGTTAAGTGTTATGTGTATGTGAAAGGGTAGGGAGAAGGATGTTTTTGTTTGCTTTTGGCTCAGATCACTTCCTGTGGTGCTCAGGGGTCACTCCTGGTGGCACTTCGTGTTTGAGCCAGGGACTGAACCTGGGGTGGCCATGTGTGAGGCAAGCACTTTGACTCCTTATTTGTTTGGGCCACCTGTGGGTATTGTACATCTTCTTGGCTTCAAGACCTGGGTGCTCTGCCTCCACTTACCTCTTGACCTTCTTGCCTGCTGTTCTGAAGCACTGTGTTTTTCTGAGGAAAGCTTGGATGCCCACATGCTCCTTCGGGCAGCCTTTGGTGTTGTTGAAGCTTAGTCCTGCCGATTGTCACCAGACACAAGATGTATGAATTTGGGCTCCACTCACTGGATGGAGGAGAGAATTTCAACCATGCCATGTGCCCTCTGAGCTTTGGACTTTGTCCCATTGGCTAAACAAGTTTAGCTTAGAAACAAGAAGCTGCTTTTATGTAGACGGCTTGTCTGTGTGGGTACCAATGTGATACCAGGGATCAAACCTGGGTTGACTGCTTGCAAGGCAAATACCCTACCTACTTGTATTATCTTTCAATTTCAGACACTTGGCTGTGCTGTTGTGCTCCAGGAGATGCTAGGTCAGATCCCACCTTCAGGTATTAGAACACTGTCAAGTTACCCAGTAAAACAATTACCAGAATCATTTGGAATTCCTGTGATTAGCGTATTTTTAACTTTATTAAGCAGCATATTTTCATTTAAAAACCATTACAGGCCACAGCTTTTCTTTGATGTAAATACCTTAAATTTGCTTGATATAATGGCCTTAGATAACAAAACTGTTTTTTGGTTTGAGCACATAATGGTGCCCGAGTTGCTTTTGGCTGTGATCAGGGGGATCATATCTGGCTAGAATTCAGGCCTCTCTCATGCAACGCAATTAGCCCTTTGTGCTTCTCTATCCTGAAAGAGTGTGTGTGTGTGTGTGTGTGTGTGTGTGTGTATGTGTGTGTGTTTATACCTGGCTTCAGGCCTCTCTCATGCAACACATTTAGCCCTTTGTGCATCTCTATTCTGAAAGGTTTGTGTGTGTGTAGTCATACCTGGCATTGCTTAGGTGTTATTCCTGTCTCTGCATTAAGGAATTCCCAAGTGAGAGCCAAGAGTAAATCCTGAGCATCACCAGGTATGTTACAAACAGCAAAACAAAAAGTTGAAATTTCATTACATAAAATACACTTATGGCTGGTGAAAATGAATATACTGGCTGGCAAATTCAACAATCTGGGTTAAATAAATGTGGTTAAGAAAGGCATTCACTTCTAAACTTAAAAAAAATGCAATGCCCTTTTCAAAACTTTATTTCAGAAAGTTTCAAAAGTAAAATGATAGTTTTAGAGCTAGAGTCTACTAGGTATCATTTTGTTCCCTCAAACAGACCCTAAACCCAAGTTTTAACACCACACACATTTTCTCTGGGATTCCAGATCTCTTGAGGTAGCCAACTCGGCTTCTCACACAGGGCTCTGAAGATATCACTCGCCAGGCAGAAATCCAAGTTCTTCCAGACTCTCCAGATCAGACAGGAAAGCTGGGGGACCTATCCCCCAGGGAACTAGGAGACAGATTTTCTTTCTTTTTTTTTTAAAAGGCAGACTGCCACGTGCAGCTCCTCATTTGGATGGTTCTGGAGTCTTGGAAGTTTGACTACCCTACGTTCTCCTATAAATGGACCTTAAGAGCTTGTTTGAAGGTTCTAGCAAGGGAGCACAGTTACTCATATACCCTCGACCAAAGAACAGTCCATCTCTATTTGGGGAGGCTGTCCTCTTCGACCGAGTGTGCAGCTTTGGGAGGGAAGCACTTGGAGCAATGAGGGAGGAAGGGGACACCCAGCCAGCCAGATCAACCCTGGGGTGACAGATGTCGCAGCCAGATCGCCTTCACATCCAGAACATTCTATCATTTTCAGATCATTTCTGCATACTCACAACGACCTGGAGGGGTAGCAATGTCTGTCTGGCAACACACAAGGATCCGTTGGGGAGCCCGTTTCTTCCCTCCACCCCCAGACACTATCTCACCAACCTTTGTTTCAGAAGCAAACAATGGGGTGCAGCACTTTGGCCTTCTAGGAATGGGTTACAGTTCTTAGGTGTAAAGATGCGTCAGAAGAACCGTGTATTTTCTCTGGGGTTCTGAGAGAAAACCCTGATTTCCACTTCTCCCTCTATTTCTGCCAGGATAAGAAACCGACTAGAGCCCCTCCTCCCCCATCTCACAGTTCTGCCAGGGCTCAGGAGTCACCAAAAACAGCAAGGTTTTTACTTCCACTTTAATTCTCTTTCACTTAATAATAAAATGAAAAACAAGAATATATGAATACATACAATCTATATACATATATTTATTGCAAATACTTAAAATTCTTATGTAAAATGATTTCTCTATATCTGTGAAAAAATAGGACTTTTTTTTTAAATGGTGTTAACACCAACTTCTCTGTACATACCCTCAAATTCCAATGTTAACAATTTCTTTCAAAAGGCAAAAGACACAAAATTTTAGCATTACCAAACCAGTCTGTACAAACCTTGTAGCCAGAAGGGAAAAAATAGCCTGTGGTAAATAAGTCAACTTTCTTCTACAATGAAAAATAAAACTCCCAAACTATCCCCCTTATTGCATTTATCTGAAAGAATTGGAGCATCTTTAGAGTAGCTTCCTCTAGAATTATCCGTGCCCGAACAGCGAGGCCCTACATCAAACATACCCATACCACAGGAGGAATCCAGTCTTCCACTGTCGCTTTTATTTTTACATAGATATTAAAATATATATTACTTAAAATATATTACTGGAAAGCTATTTTTAAAATTGTTTTTTTAATAGTTGTATCAAATGTAAAGCATTAAAAAAAAATAAAGTAACCAATAATCTATGAAGCTTGTATTTCAACTTTAGGAAACATTTTCCCTACCGTTTTTCTCAGTAGGCATGTAGGTACTGAAACGTGGTACAACAAATCCCTGCCTGGCGTCATGTTTCTCAAAGTCTCTTTGGACTAGCGGATGAGCTGAGCTGTGACTGCCCTTGGCCGAGTGCTGGGAGTTCTGGGAATAAATGGCGGCTCCACAACCAGGGAAGACCCCGCACTCTGACAAACATTTTCACCAAAGAGTGCTTTAAGGATAAGGTGGAGAAAGGCAATCAGAAGCAATAAGGAACTGTCAAGTCATGAATATGTATGAATTACACCTTCACCAGGAAGGCAGTGAGGTCATCCTTTGGCTAGTTAATAAATGAGATAATCCCTAAAACACCTAGACACGCCCGCCTGTTCTGGGGACAGTATGCTTCCTGACTGTGAGAAACAGCACCCCTTTCTAGGCTAGCCCTTCTTCAATGCTACCTGGGAGACCCCAGCTAGCCAAGCATGGGGGGGTTCTGAAATGGAGATAGGGCAAGTGCTCCCCTTCCATCCAGCTTATTTGGCTTTATTTTAACAGAATTAAAATTTTTATTCAAGGAAAGATTCTTTTATGATCTGGGGGGACTTCTCTGCTAGATGAGCCTGGGAGGGCTACTCTGAATGTAGATTCCAAGGCGTAGCTGAAACCTCTCTGAAGGCTGCCTTGGAGTCCAAGTTTAAGAACTAAGGCCTGAGGAGCTATTGGAAATAGTGCAATTAAAAAAAAAAAAAAAAAAAAGAGTGAAGAACATCCTAGACACTTCAAATTGAACTGAAAGGCAAAGGAACCCCCGAAATGTAGGAAAATTAAAATGTTTTCAAGATACTGGAATACTATGTGCTAATAAAATAAAGGTTTTCTGGTTCTTACTGCTTCATTAAAAAAAAGGAAAAAGAGAGAAAAAAAAAGAAAAAAAAATCTCACATTTTAACTAAGTTAAAATAGCCCTCCCCCCAATACAAGATGAATAACTTTCTGCTTAAAGTCGCACTGTTTTGAAACAGTAATGCGGATGGTAATCAAATTACTACCAAGCTCAGAGAATCTAACACTTGTCTCACTTTGGCCAAAACCAAGACTGCAGACCTAAATGACAATTTTGTCAACTGGGTATCACATATTAAGAAAATTGGGTGGAAAGAATCCTCAGGACCTTTCTGCAAAAGCCTAGGTCAAGATGAAGAGGCACACTATGGTTCGCTTTCTAAATGGGCCTGAAAATCCCTGATGCTTCCCCTCGGCCCAGGCTAGCCTGTGCATCCTCAGACTCTCTGGAGCCGGGAGGAGAAACTTATTTTGAAAGCAAAGGTAAAAAGAAAAATCACCTTGATCAATCGACACCGGACACCAGAAAGCACAGTTGCGCATGGGATCAGTAGTTCCAAAGTGTTCAAGTCACGCAGACCAGCCCTCAGTTGGCATTGAGATGGGTGTGAGAAGTTTCCCTTGTAATTGGTCTTTGTAAACCTCCTTGTGACACAGGGCACTAGAATCTGGGAACTAGAACCATGGTTTCTGATTCCTACTTTATTCCTAGAGCGATAATTACCTATCCTTGTGTATCTCTTAACTAAGTGGGTAAAAGGAAATTAAATTGCCTTGGCTGAGAACACAAATATTAATCCTATATTCACCTTGGGTTAAAAAAACACCTAGAAACAAGGTCTTGGGGTTTGAATTAAATGGGTTTGAGGTTGGGATGAGGAGAGGGACGGGACACAGAAAGAGACAGAGCAAAGATTACTTTTTTCTAAATCTGGAACGTGACTCCAATAACAAGTTTAGACTATCTGTTTTGAAAAATCACATTCTTAATACCAAGCACAAGCCTAGCTGCTCTAGGCTGTGCCAACATTTTCACTTTCACTTTTAAAAGATAAGGAGACTTAAAACTAATATGCAAATGAGAACCATTAGCAAACCCTGCCCTTCTATTTTCTGGACCACATTCGGCAGTGCTCAGGACTGCACTGAGTCTCTGCACTGAGGGAATCACTCCTCGTGGGTTTGGGGAACTTTTATTTTTAAATAACAAATTCAGGTAAAACTGTTTGAGGGGGGAATGTCAACTACGACTTACATATAGGCAATCAAAATTTCTCTAGACACTAAAGAATTTAAAGAAGGGGTAAGCAAAAAATACTAACTCTTTGCAGCCCATTTATTTCTCTTTCTTTCTAGATATTCTTTGAGGCATCTAATTCAGCACCTTCATTAGAAGTTCCTAATGCTTAGATCCAATACAGAAATCCTATTTCCTATAACTGGAAAAGTGATTTTTTTTCCTGTGTGATTAAGTGTGAGCACACAAGAATGTTCCAAGACACGAGGAGGATTATGCCATACTCTTCAGATGCCTGGCAGTCAGAGTTAAAAGAATGGGCAAATGCAGCTGCAATGAGCTATGTAGCCACACAGGCTCTCAAACATTCGATCCAAGGTGCAGAGAAAAGGAGAAAAGGAGAGGCTACCTTTCGCTAGTGTTAAAAGTGGTTTTCCAAAGTTGTCTGCATTTCGTCAGCTGTGGACACCCTTCCTCCCTTTGCACACTAATGTGGAGCTGAAACTACTCAGCATGAACACCTTCTATGTCATTCTGGTTGCTGTTCTTCAAGCCTGCTTGGAACAGGAACAACTCTATGCTTGGAAAGGATTGCTGGAGTCACTGCCCTGCAGAGGAATGAGGGTTCTGGGCATACTTCCTTCCCCTACTCTTCCCAGACCTCATTCTAGGGCCTGTCACGGGCCAGATCCTGGCCCTAGGGAACAGCAGAGATCCTCACATCGCAAGCAGACTGCTGGCACCTCTGAGCTACTGTGACAGGACACCTTACCAGATGGCCAGTACAGTCTGCCTAAAGGAAGGAGGCGAGTCCTGCCTGCCTCCCAGCCCTGCTAAGGTTTGAGCCTTCCTAGGAAGGGCAGAAAGGAGACAGGCAGTTTCCGTTCGCTCACCACGCACAAGGCTTTCCGTTCCACTTCTCTCAAGAGTTGCATGAAGGGGAACACAAATTTGAATTCAAAGTAGCACATTATTACCTAAACACTTGGAGAAAGGAGGTTAGAACAAGATGTGACATATTTACATGATTTTTTAAGTGCAAACTTGTCACAAATTTACCAAGTCTCACCTGACTCAGACTTACTATACAAGGTGCTCTTCCTCTATCGCGTGAGATCTGACACCGGCTCCTGATTAAGTAGCATCTGACTCTTTTTTTTTTTTTTTTTTGTGGTTTTTTTTTGGGTCACACCCGGCAGTGCTCAGGGTTACTCCTGGCTCCATGCTCAGAAATTGCTCCTGGCAGGCACGGGGGACCATATGGGACGCTGGGATTCGAACCGATGACCTCTTGCATGAAAGGCAAACGCCTTACCTCCATGCTATCTCTCCAGCCCCAGCATCTGACTCTTAAGAACAACAGAAATCTCCTCTATTTCTGTGATTCTAACCCCGCCTCCTCCCCTCTGCCCGGGCATGTTACCGGACCACGAGGCAGGAGACGCAGAGTTTGGAGGGCCCGATGCAATCATCATGGCAGAAGGCACCGCAGCCCTTGCACATGATCATGGCTTTCAAGCGGCAGTAACACTTGGCGGGGGGATCCTCGAGGCTGTTCTCCTCTGTGAAGGCCTGCACGGGGAGGTTCTGGCCGTGGCTGCTAGGGTTTAGGGCCTGACCAGCTGGGATTGTGGTGACAGTCACCGAGAAGGACATGACGTCACCCACATTGCTGGGCACCTGGGTAGTGTCAGGCAGCCCTGCTGCAATTGAGCTCTGGTCCAGGTCGGATGAAGACATGTTGATCAGGCCCCGGTAGCCTGAACCGAGCTGGGGGGTTCGGAGGGGCGGAAGGAGGAGCGGCTGGTGGCCAGGGCTGTCTGCAGGGCGTGGCAGGGTGGTACTGAAGAGCTCGGGGCTGCCCTGGCCCGACTTACCCCGCACTGCCTGGGCAATCTGCTTCTGGGCAGCCTGGATAAAATCTCGGGCCAGTGCCTGCCCATCCATGGCTGGGCCTCTGGTGAACAAGTAAGTCCCCTTGCTTAAAGGAGGCTGCTCAGACCCTGGGGTCTCTGCCTTCACAGTCTTCTGAACTAAGCCATCCTGGGTGGCAAGGAGTGCTCTGCTGGGGGGTCCTGAGCTGGCCTCGCCTCCTTCCGTGCCCATATTGGAGTCCAGCTCCTCCCCGGCACTGTCGTTATCACTGTCATCGTCAGTGTCCTCGTCTCGGTGGCTGCCACTGTCTCCTGCTATGGGCTCACAGTCTGATGAGCCCCGTTTCAGAGGTTCGCTGGGGCTGCCACCACAGAAGCGGTCATCTACACCAATGGGCTGGGTCCTCCGGAAGGTGGAGATGTTCAGTAAGTAGTGACCTGACATGGCAGGCCTGGAGGTCCTTCTGCCTGCGAAGCCCAGCATGAACCTCTGGCTGGTGGAGATGTCTTCGGGCTGGAAACCTGAGTGGGGGAAGCTGAACTGGGATGGCTGGACCAGCGGAAGAACATTCTGCCTCCGAACCCTCTGGATGAGGGTCTGAAGCATCTGGTCGTGGGTGGTTTTGTTTAGTCCTTCTTGGTACTGGGGCAATTCAATGCCAGGGTCCCTCAGGTCCTTACCTGAGAAGACCTGCAGAGGTCTGGCCATCTGGGGGAGCTGCTTACTCGGCAAGGCTGGGCCAGGTTGTGGGCCTGCTGGCTGGGGTGGCACTTCCTGACCCTCATCTCCGGCACTGCTCTCCATGCCGGTGGGTCCCTCAGGCGTCCCTAGTGCCTGGTCCTCTTTTGGGGTCAGTGGAACAGTTTTCATTTCAACTTTGGTGAGCGGTTTGGGCAGAATTTGCTCCAGGGGAACGTCTTTGCCCTGGAGCAGCTGCGTGACCAAAGGATTGTTAGCGGGGATACTAGAGCTGGGCCTGGACATAGGCCCGTTCATGTGAGAGGTGGCTCCCGGAGTTTTAAGGCTGGACACTGCTGGCAAGGTGCTGGAGGCCGGAGCATGTGCAGGAGGTGCTGGTGTGGCACTGACCTGCTGCCCAGGAAGCTTTTCTAAAGTGGCTATGGTCAGAGGAGGTGTCTTGAGTAAGGGGGATGGAGCCACTGAAGCACTGGCACTTGTGTCTGTGGAGGCCACAGGGTTTGGGGTGTTCTTTCCTGAACCTGCTTGGGGCTCTGATGGGTTCTCAGCGGCATCCTGACCAAGGGGAGGCCCTGGGTGGAGAGCAGGAGCAGTGGGGGGTAAAGGTGCTTTCTCCTGCCTGCAGCTCCCGGGGGCTGCTGCCCGGGTGGGATTAAGTCTTTCATTCTTCATGTGCCCTAATGTTGGGGATGGGGTGCTCATGTGGGCTGAAAAGGGGAGGCAGGTACCTCTGCTGGCAGGGGTGGGAGGCACTGAGGGGGTTTGCTGTAGTTGTGCTCCAAGGCCACGAGGAGGCTGTGACTCTGGGCCACAGGGTAGAAGGTCTCTCGTACCTCCCCGGCTTCCAGTGTCTGCCAGTCCCAAGGTGGCGCCCTTTCCAGCAGCTCCGGCTCCGGCTGTGGCCAGGCTCCCTCCTTCGGTGGCCGGTCTCTCCCCAGGGCCTTGTCCGCCCCCGGGGCCAGGTCCAGGGATGGTCCCTCCAACAGAGGCAGCGGCGGCGGCAGCCGCCGCAGCCGCCGCCGCTGCCCTCTGAGCTTTGACCAGCTGGGCTTTTGCTTTGATGTCAGCCAGGGTTCTGGCTCCGGTTCTGTTAGGACTAGTGATGGCGATTGGAAAACGAGCCCTGGGAGAGACCTGCGATGTAGGAAATGACAGCGGGGAGATCCTGGAGACCGGGATCTGAAAGAAGCAGGTGGAAACCAGAGTTCAGTTTTCACTATTAATGACAAATCTGCACTGACAGTGGCATTCCACAACACCCCTTGTGACAATGGGATGCAGGTGCAGCTATGAGTCTCAGCCCAATTCAAGGAGTGACAAGCTTGTTTCTGGGGAGCTCCCAGATCCTCTACCACTGCTAGAGATGCCCGTCTTTCTGAAGTATCACTGCTATTCCTGACTCACTGCTTTAGACACATCTTGAGAGAGAGGGGGAGGGAGGAGGGAGGGAGGGAAGAGGGAGAGAGAGAACGAGAGTGCGCACAGCAGAGGGAGGAGGGAGGGAGGGAAGAGGGAGAGAGAGAACGAGAGTGCCCACAGCAGAGAGAGAGCAAGCGCAGTGGGTAGGGCTCTTGCCTTGCATGCAGCTGAGCTGGCTTTGATCCCAGGTACCCTGAGGTGTGGCCAGAAGAAAAATACCCAAACCCCAAAACAAAAAATGAGAGTGGTTTTAGAGCTTACTCGAGTTGGTTAAAAAACATTAGGATCCAAATCTTTCTAGTGGCTGGTGGAGCTTAAACGAGGAAATAACTGTTCCAGATGATCTACAGTCCTGATGGCGAACCTATGGCACATGTGCCAGCAGTGGCACGCGAAGGAAGGCCTTGCAGCTGGCATGCAGGAAGGTCCGCAATTAAGAAATGCGGCGCATGCTACATAGTTTTTAAATACTAAAAATCTTGTTATTAAGGTTTAATTGACGTGCTGGCACTTTTGAGAAAATTCTTTGGTTTTGTGAGGCAGTTTGGGCACTCAAGCTCAAAAGGGTTAGCTATCACTGACTAGGGTAACTTAATTGTGTGTGTATGGGGGAGGAGTGGGAGAATTAGATCACTGAGTTTTTAAAAAAAAAAACAAAAACATGTTCCTTATCTAGAACTCCCTAAAATTAAATACAGTAGCACCATATGACCTTTCGTTGTAATAATATTTTGTTTTTTTTTTTTTGGTTTTTGGGCCACACCCGTTTGACGCTCAGGGGTTACTCCTGGCTATGAGCTCAGAAATCGCCCCTGGCTTGGGGAGACCATATGGGACGCCGGGGGATCAAACCGCGGTAATAATATTTTGATTTAAAAAAGGGCAGGCCTGGAGCAATACCACAGTGGCAGCCAACTCGGGATGGACCTGGGTTTGGTTCCTGGCATCTTATATGGTCCCCCAGCCTGCCAGGGGTGATTTCTGAGCACAGAGCCAGGAGTAACCCCTGAGCGCTGCTGGCTGTGGCTCCCAAAAAACAAAATTACATTACTGCAAGAAAGGAGGATAAAATGAGAATATCACAAGCAGTTGCAGGGACAGTGTTTGTTGGCTTGTTGACTGAAGAGGGAGGAAAGACAGACAGGAGGGAGGGGGGCCCAGTTGTCTATAGGGATGATAGAGAGGGGCATGTTGTGTAGGAATCACACTGGGTGGTTGCATGCAAGGCAAAAAGTACTTAGGAAATCTCCCTCTAGCCCTGGGTTTCTTTGGGGGGGGTAGTTGGGGCCACACTCAATGGTGCTCTGGGATTACTCCTGCCTCTGTGCTCAGGAACCACTCCTGGGGGACACAGAGGACCATATGGGATGCCGGGAATCGAACTTGGGTTGATCATATGCAAGGCTGTGCTATCGCTCCAGGTTCCCTGTTCCCATTTCTTTTTCTTGTGTTTTGAGTCATGCGTGTAAGGGAAGCACCTTAGGCCTTAAGCCTGCCACTTTCTCCCTGAGCATCATCTCAGAGTAACAACGGATGTGGCATAGAAATTGATGTCTAGTGGAATGGCTGAAAGTCTGTACTAACACGTTACAAGTAATGATAATCCTTTAAAAAGGACATTCAACTTGAAAGTAATGCTTTATATAGTTAAGTAAATTGCCTTATTTTCCATCCATATGGAATAAATGCAATGTCATCTTTTTTTTTTAAGTGCAAACCTATTAAAGGCTGTCTCGGCAGCAATGACTTGGAATCAGTTTTTTATGTTAAATGTACAGAATGTAAAACATCACTCAAACTTGAGTTTTCTTTTTTACTTGAGGGAGAGGGATGTTGGGCTATGCGCTCAGGCGTTACTCCTGGTTCTGCACTCAGAAAACACTCTTGGCAGGCTTGGGGAACCATATGGGATGCTGGGGATCGAATCTGGTCTGTCCCAGGTTGTTTGCATGCAAGGAAGGCAAAAGCCCTATGGCTGTACTATCACTCTGGCACAATGCTTGAGTTTTCTGTACTTGTCTTCCTTTCTATATAGACACACATTATATTATAGCAGGGGTGTCGAACACGCAGCTCCCGAGCCACATGCGGCTCCCAGCCAAAATGAACGTGGCTCTTTGCCAAGTTTGGATTTTGTTCTGCTGCTTGTAAGGAGGGACCTCTGAGGAGAGATCTCCAAGCGCGGAGTCCCGCCCCCAGGCTGTGTCATCCCGTCTCCCATCCCTCAGAAATAACTGCACGGGCCGTTGAGCGGAGGACCCGTGTGTCACATGTTGGGTCACATCTTGCCGTTAGTTCTTAGTGTGGAGGATGCAGCACACCCTCACCATCACTGCAGGACTTTTACCCTCACTCAAAATGCAATATGTATTTAATATATTGTTGTTAAAATTATATGCTTTTGTGTGAATGTTTGTCTGTTTTAGCAGGTCACTGCGTGGTGTGGCTCTCTGACTCTCACAGTTTAAAATTTTGGCTCTTTGTGTCAAACTTGTTTGCCATCCTGTATTATAGTTATGTACATAATCATCATCACCATATATGTGCATATTTTATATGCCTATTTGTATCACACATACAAAATGCCACATATTATTTTCCCGTGTAGACTTTAAAAAGCTTTGTATCACTGTAAATAACCTTTAACCTTTGTGTAACACTGTGGGACTTGAAATTGGGTCTAGAGTAAGAGAATGTTAAAGTAGCTTGTAGTAGAAAGTCTGTGTTTTAAGAGGGTTGATGGGAAAGAAGGAAAATATTTTCTTGGTTTTTGAGTCACACCCGGCAGCGCTCAGGGGTCACTCCTGGCTCTATGCTCAGAAATCGCACCTGGCAGGCTCAGGGGACCATATGGGATGCCGGGATTTGAACCATTGTCCTTATACATACAAGGCAAACACCTTACCTCCATGCTATCTCTCCAGCCCCATATTGAAAGTTTTCTAATGCTTTTAGAGAAGAGGGCTAATGTAATACAGTCAGACTCTGGCAAAGCCTACGTTAATGATAGAAAAGCTTTAAAAAAAATTTTTTTTTTAATTTTTGGTTTTTGGGTCACACCCAGCAGTACTCAGGGTTTACTCCTAGCTCCACACTCAGAAATCACTCCTGGCAGGCATGGGGGACCATAGGGATGCCGGGATTTGAACCAATGACCTTCTACATGAAAGGAAAACGCCTTCCCTCCATGTTCTCTCTCCTGGTCCCAAAATTTTAATTATTATTATTATTATTGTTGTTGTTGTTGTTATTTGGTTTTTTGGCAACACCCGATGACGCTCAGAAGTTATTCCTGGCTATGTGCTCAGAAATTGCTCCTGGCTTAAGGGACCATATGGGACGTGGGGGGATTGAACCGTGGTCCATCCTAGGCTACTCGCGGAAGGCAGGTGGCCATACCATTTATGCAGCTGATCTGGCCTCAGAAAAGCATTTTGTTTTGTTTTGTTTTGGGGTCACACCCGACTGCACTCAGGGTTTATTCCTGGCTCTCTGCTCAGAAATCTCCCCTGGCAGGCTCACTGGACCATATGGGATGCTGGAATTAGAACCGCCGTTCATCCTGTGTTGGTTGCGTGCAAGGCAAATGCCTTACTGCTGTGCTATTGCTCCGGTCTCCATAAAAGCATTTTTAAAACAAAGGGAGAGGCCGAAGTGATAGCAGAGTGGAGAGGATTAGCCTTGCACACAGCCGACCTGGGACGAACCCAGGTTCAATCACCGGCATCCCATATAGTCCCTGAGCCTGCCAGGAGTGATTTCTAAGCTCAGAGACAGGAGTAAGCCCTGCACAGCCAGGTATAACCCCAAACCCTCCCCAAAATAAAATAAAATAAACGGGGAGAAAGATGGGGTGATTCCTTCCTTCTAAAACCATAAATCTCAGCATAAACGGGAAGAGCCAGGGAGGTGGCTTGAAGTACTGAAGTACAAGCTTTGCACACATAAGTCCTGCGTTCAATCCCAGGGCCTGCACGGTTCTCAAAGTACATCTGGGAGCGATTCTGAGCACCTGTTAAGGAGCAGCACCCAAACACCTGAGTGTGGCCCCAAAAATTGGAAAGGGGAAAAAAAAAGACAGAATATTTAGTAATGAACAAAATTAGAGCAGTCACACAGTGCTTGATTAAATACTCCTGACTAAGGTCCAAGATAGAACAATATCTCTCTCTGTCTTACATGTAGCCCATCAGGTTCAATCCTTGACATACCCCACAGTTCCAAGTTCCACTAAGAGTGATCCCTTAGCACAGACATGCATGACCACACACACCCCCAACAAGCCAAAAAATAAAAAGGGGGAAGTTCCCTAAAGTACTTTTTTTTTTTGTTTTGTTTTGTTTTGTTTTTTGGGTCACACCCAGCAGCGCTCATGGGTTACTCCTGGCTCTGCGCTCAGAAATCGCTCTTGGCAGGCTCAGGGGACCATATGGGATGCCGGGACTCGAACCACCATCCTCCTGCATGCAATGCAAACACCCTACCTTCATGCTATCTCTCCAGTCCCCCTAAAGTATTCTTGACTAAATATTTCCAAGGCATAGACCTTGGTAGAACTATAGTTCATTAAATAAACCAAAAAAAAAGAGGAGAAAATACATTCCTAATATGAACAAGCAGATTCTGTACTCACTTGGAAAAAACAAACACAATATGTTTAATACTATCAAAAGATTCGCTTTGGGAGAAGGTAGAGTTTAGGCCACAGTGATGGATCACTTCTCCCATCCTAGTGATGCTCAGGGATCACTCCTGGTGGAGCTCGGGCAACAACTGGGGTACTGGGGATCAACCTAGGTTTGCTGTAAGCACGGCAGGTACTCTACTTGCTATATAATCTCTCCATCCCCTATTAATAAAATAGTTCCGGGGCTGAAGAGATAGCATGGAGATAAGGCGTTTGCCTTTCATGCAGAAGGACGTGGTTCGAATCCCAGCATCTGATATGGTTCCTAGTGCTTGCCAGGGGCGATTTCTGAGCATAGAACCAGGAGTGTTGGCGGGTGTGACCCAAAAACCAAAAATAAATAAAATAGTTCCAACAAATAAAATGCATAAATAAATAAATAAAAATAGCAGCAACAACAAAAATTGAATGTTATTAAGTGTTAGCCCAAATAGTAAAAATGTGTTTGGCATTTTTTTAGAGTTCAGTTCTGCCAAAATATATTCTTTTGAAACTAGGACAGAGACCATGCTCTAAGAATCTGAAAGATTATATGTAACGGTGTCAGGCTAAAATGGAGTTAATGACATTGAACCAGCAGAGCTTAATCATCTTAATAATGCCCCCCAGTAAAAGTGTGGCACGATGGAAGAGTAACCTAGCAATAATGGCTGCAAGAAAAAGACCTGAGGCATCCACATCACATGCTATGTTTTGAGAGTCTGGGTCATACCCATGACCACCTTGTGTTTCTGCTGAGACTTATTTTATGATTTTCAGCAGGGGGTTGGGGGGCATGAGGTTTCATTAGGTATTTGGGTACCATATTTATTCAAATGCCCACAAATACCTACAGGGTGCAACTGTAAAGGCTAGTCATTAGTGGCTTTATCCAAGACCACCGTTCTAAGCATCCCAAACAGAGAAAGCTGCTTCTGCACTAAAGGATCACACGTGCCTGGAAATTTGGTGGGCTCAACTCAAAAGCCTTTTTCACAGCTCTTTCATTTCTTCCCACTCGCTTACCTTGAGAGGTGGGACTCTGCGCACCTGGACTTTGTCCATTCGAGGGAGAAAGGGCTGCGATGAGATGGGAAATGGCTGTGGCTGCTGGCGATTGTCAGTGACAGGATTCTCGGTGACCCGCGGTCTCTTCTCCCAGCCTGCAGGAACCTCTTCCTGTGTGAGCGAGGATTTACGCTTAAGGCCTTCGAGGTTGTGTTCAGTGGGACCTGACGCAGGCTCTTTTGTGGAGGTTTCCTGTGGAACTGTCTCTTCACTGGCCTTGACGGCGGGTGTCTCTGTCGCAGGACTCTTGGGTTCTTGTGGTGTCACCACAACTTCTTGGCTTTCGTTTTTGTCACAACTCGATGTGCTAGTGAGATGATTCTCTTTTTCAGACTCTTGTTCCACAGAGACAACTGGCTTCTGTTCCAGGGGTGGCTCTTCCTTTGGGCACTTCGAAGGAAGACCGCTGAGCTCCTTGGGACTGCTAACAGGGAGGGAAAGAGGCTCTGGGCATGGGGAGTTGCTTGGCTGCCCCTTCACTGGGCTTTCAGGCGCTTCTTTTTTGACTGGTGATGGCATCTGCACAATTTCTTCCTTGGTGGGCTCGAACTGCGAAACGACTGGGGCTATACTGACAGGGGGTGCCTCTAGAGACGATAATGCTTTGGGTTGTTCATCTGGGGTTTTCTTTACTTTGGGATCGCTGGGAAAAGCTGTCAATTTCCTTGAATCCTCTAGGCTCAGGCCCGAACTAAAAAGTGGAAAAAAGATAGGGAGTTTAGCAACTGCCCCAGTCCATGATATCACTCTGAGGTACTTGGGCAGTGCAATCCAGGAGAAAGAACCCTTTTAAGTGAGGCCTTTGCTCCTTTCTTATTTATGCTCTTGTTCCTGATGAATGTTCTGGAAGGGGAGAGCCTGAATTCAAACCCTACCTCGGGTACTGACATGAAGATAAGTTTTGAGTTCTAGCTGGCATTAGGGATGCAGAGGCAGGAATGCAGACAAACAAGTTAGCACACAGGGGTCTGCCTCAAACATAACTGCAATGTTTAATAGCTCCAAAGACTTTACTATTTTTATTTAGGGCTTGGATGTTGGATTTTGGTGGAGGAGCTGGTTATGGGTATGGGTCCATGATACAGATCTAGAAATCTTGGCTGAATGTGGTTAAGGCAGTGGTTCTCAAATAGTGGGGCGCAAGGCTCCATAAGGGGAGGGCATGTCTGACCTCGGCAAACACTGTCATAACAAGCTTAGAACCGTGTTTATGTCTCTGTATGTCTCTGGAGCTGAGTTGCTGTGTTCTGTTTCAAACCCCGCTTTGAAAAGCTAGGCATTGCAAAATGTGCTCATTGGAGCCATTAATCCAGACATCACCTCTGATTAAAAAATCAGCTTAAATTATTTGATATATTTTTGTTTTGCAGGTTAAAGTTTTTTTTTTAAATAAAGATACAATTTACAGTTGCGCGGGGGCGCGAAAAATGTTTTTTTCTTCCTAGGAGGGCATGACAGAAAATAATTGAGAAGCACTGGGTTAAGGTATCTGTTGGAGTTAATAAAGTGCTATTAAAAATGTGCAGGACTCGGGGCTAGAGAGATAGCATGGAGGTAAGGCATTTGCCTTTCATGCAGGAAGTCATCGGTTCGAATCCCGGCGTTCCATATGGTCCCCCGTGCCTGCCAGGAGCAATTTCTGAGCCTGGAGCCAGGAATAAATAACCCCTGAGCACTGCCGGGTATGACCCAAAAACCACACACACACACACACACACACACAAAATGTGCAGGATTCAAATTACTAAATGAACAGCCAATCTTTTCCCCAAAAGGGACTCTAATTGGAGATTTTCTTTTTTGTTGTTGTTGGTTTTTGGGTCACACCCAGCAGCCTCAGGAGCTAATCCTGGCTCTACGCTCAGAAATTGCTCCTGGCAGGCTCGAGGGACCATATGGAACGCCAGGATTCGGACCACCGACCTTCTGCATGTAAGGGAAACGCCTTTACCTCCAATGCTATCTCTCCGGCCCCTAATTGGAGATTTTTTTAATAACCTGAGGGGTGAACTGAACAAGTCTTTGGTAGTGGTGCAGCACAGGAACTTTGACAATGAAGCAGAACCCCAAACTTCGACATTTTTGAAAGAAACCACTTTGTCCACAATGGCAACTCAATAACTGAAATAACAATCATCCAATTATATATACCTTAGTTGTTTTTTGTGGGGGGAAGGATAGGGATGGGAGATGAGGCTCCCAAGTACTGTCCAGTGGGTCTAGTGACCCTTCTTTGCTGAGCTGTCAGCAGTTCAATGCAAGGGCCTATTGATGCAGTGCTGGGAATTACCCAGGCAACCTCGCAGGGATCAAGGTACCATTTGATGCTTGGGACTCAACTAGGATTGGTGGCATAGCAGGTATGAACTTTAAGCCCCACACTATCTTACCAGCCCCCTAACATTATTTTATTTTTGTTCTGATGAAGAACCAGTGAAAATATAGAGGGAACAGAGGGCTACATTTTTCTGGCAGAGCAATGAGATAAGCCATCACTTGACACTGATTCCAAGATTTAACATTTGCTTTATAGAAACTATCTTGGTATTACCTCTGGCCATAGTAGCTTTCAAAGAACTGTTCTTTCCACGGCTCCACTCTTTTTTCCTTCTCAATCTCTTGTCGAATTCTCACCTGCATCTCAGGTGTAAACTCACCTGCAATGTACACCCCCCAAAAAAGACATTCAATAGGAAAATGTTCGCAACTTCTCTTTCAGGTTTTGTTTCTGTGCTCTGGCCTTGAGGATCAGCCCTGCCAGCACAGATACTCCTTGCTTAACGACCAAGTTCCGTTTGGTCATTAAACGAATTAGTCGTTAAGTGAGGAACTGCATGTACTATATACAGTAGTACAGTATATGCATAGTACTTGATAATACAGTATTCTGAATAGAATAACGAGAAAGATCAAACTGAAAACTTCCACTAGTTTTAATTTGCATAGGTTGTGAAATTTACACATAGTACTGCTCTGTATTACAGAGCATAAAGTTAGTAAAGTAGGTACATTAAAGCACCAAAAACCATAGTATGGCACTGTAGAGTGTACAAGACAGAAAAAGGATATTTAAAATAAAATAATGTAACGGTGAAGAGATGGTCATTAAGTGCGAAGGGTCGCTAAACAGGTAGGTCATTAAGCGAGGAGTATTTGTTCTTTGGGGGGACCCAAATACAATGTTGGGGGTCAAAACAGGTTCAGCTATGTCCAAGGCCTACTTGCTGTACTATCTCTCCAGTTCCTGCTTGTAACTTCTAACTATTTGCAAGTCATGATTCATATAGGACTGAGAAAATTAACAGAAACTCCTCAGACAACCCGAGGGAGTACCAAGAGGTGCTCGCACACCACCCTAGGGAGTCTTCAGCATTCTCAGTCAACCACACTGGCCAACCTTCTGGGCACAGCACAGTTCCCGTCCTTGACAGAATTCTCCCAGCACATCAGGCTTTTACCACCGAACTGGAAACTCTCATGTCTTTCCCACCAGAAATCAATTCTGTGCTTTTGGGTACTAACAATGTTGGGCAATTTTGTTTTGAAAGTTGTTTCTATAGGGCAAACTGTGTTTTGAGTCTTTTTTTTCCCTAACAAAATTGAGTCCCCATGGAAAGGGATTTGTGATTTGGTGTTGCCTGTTTCCTACTTGTTCTGGAAGTATCAACCCAGTGCCCTAATAACAAGACACAACATACCAATGATGGCTGTGTCCAACAATTTCTTGATGTGCACATACATCTTAACCCCCTGCTAGGTATATCTGCTGGGGATCTGGGAATGCTATTATGACCCACTTATACAGTAAAAACATAAGCATTCCGAGAACCCCAAACAAGATGTGCAGAGTGAGAAGGAAAAATTGGGAATGTGGCACAAGTCTGATAAGTGTGAGATCCTAAGTTTGATTTCCGGCATCACATAGGAAGAAAAAGAAAAAGAAAAATGGAAATGGCACATCAAGTGGATGATTATTTTAGCACCAGGGTATTCCTAGTACTGCTTAGGGGAACCTGTAGTGCCGAGCACTGAATTGGAGCTCATACATGCAATGCACATTCTCCAGTTCTTTGCTCTTCTGGACCCTGCTAGAGATTTAATCATTTCTGGGTCAAGAAGGAAAGAAGAATGTGGAAACCACAGACCTGGCACAGGGAGAGGAATGTGGCTGTCAGACTCCAACCTAGGACTTCTACTTTGTAGTGTTCTCCTTTATTTGGGGGCCACACTAAGTAGGGCTCTTGGGATTACTCTTGGCTTTCAATCAGACACTCTGCACCATATGGGATGCTGGGGATTGAATCCAGGATAACTGTGTGCAAGGCAAACACCCTACCCTTTGTATTACTGCTCTGGCCCAATCCCAGAAAATTAATAAATTAAAAAAAATAATAAGGGCAGTGAGCATTTTGAAATACACCAATAATATAAACACACCCATGAGATTCTAGCTCTGAGTCAGCACCTGTCTCACAGAGAACCCTCAACCTCTGCCTTCCAAAACTGACCCAATGCTCATGAAGACCCAAAGTTGCCAAGATGTTCTTCTGGTACTCAGAGCATCCCAGCGCTGGGTAAAACACAGAAGGACACTTACCTTCTGAGAGTCTTTCTTTCCAGCCCTGGGCTGCAGAGGTGAAAAACTCATTGTTGAGGGCAGAACCATTTAACTTCATCAGGCCATCTGGGCCAACCTAGAATAAAGAATAAACCAAAAAAAGATTTGGCCAGAATGACAGTACAGAGGGTGGGGTGTTTGCCTTACACATGACTAACCTGGGTTTGATCACTGGCATTATATGTGGTTCTCCCAAACACTGCAAGGAGGGATCCCTGAGTGTGAAACCAAAAATAAGCCTGAGCACTACTGGGTGTGGCCTCCCCCCCCCAAAAAAAAAAAAAAAACTGCACATAAAAGGATAAATGTATCATGTAGAAGCAGACTTCATTTTCCTTAATTTTTCATTTATATTGTGGAGGGCATTTAAGCTAAACCCAGTATCACCCAAGAAAAACCTAAGGCACTAGAGAATGAATCAGGGCAGCCACATGCAAGTATTATCCCTCTGGCTCTCCCTTTTAGACAAGAATGGGCATACACTTGGCATTCTCCCTAGCTTGGGGGGTGCTGGGAGGCTTGGCAGGCCTCCAGCCATTCCCCTATATCCCCCTGGACTCTAGGCCTGGCTGGAGTGCTACCTCGAGTGGCCTGCTGTGGGTTCCAGATGGACTCTATTAGGAGTCCCCAGGCTTCCCCCCATTTCCTACTCTAGGGGGGAGGAGCAGAGGGAGGGGCCGGGCAGATAGCTGGCTTCCAGTGCCTTGATCCTGGAGGCTAGCTCTTCCCAGGTATGGGGTTAGGGGCTTTCTGCATTGCCCTTTAATTCTGAGTTGAAATTAGACGCCGCTCTGCACCATCCTGACTTCAATGTAGGATATACAGATTCCAGGATCTTCAATACAGAAACATGATACCAACAACAGAGACTGTGAAAAATATAACTGTATGGGCACTACAGACAATGATCTGGAATGGACAAACTAGTTTGCCTGGAGCCTAGAAATGGTGTTATGTCAGGAAACTTCAGGGGTTGGGTCTCCTTGTACTTAGGCCAAAGTTTTTCCTTTCCATGACCCCCATACTTTGGTGGGCTCATGCAAACGATAATTGCCACTCTAACATTGCTTTTACAGTGCGCATTTGATTCTAAACCTTTAAGAAACCACTAGTAGGGCCCAGAGAGATAGCACAGTGGTGCTTGCCTTGCAAGCAGCCGATCCAGAACCTAAGGTGGTTGGTTCGAATCCCGGTGTCCCATATGGTCCCCTGTGCCTGCCAGGAGCTATTTCTGAGCAGACAGCCAGGAGTAACCCCCGGTTTACATTAGTGTTAACATATATGCTTTTAGTTACACTAGCATTCTGGGGATAAAGGAGGAGATAAGGGATATATGCTTGGGAACAGGGATGAAGGGAGGACAACACTGGTGGTGGAAAGGCCCTCATTTATTGTCACTGTGTACCTTAACTATCACTGTGTAAGATGTGTAATTCACTTTGGTCACAATAAAAAAAAAAAAAAAAAAGAATGGGCATACACTTAATATTATGGAAACGTGACTATCATCCATGATGCCTCTATTTTATAACAAAGCCCTTTTCTACAAAAATCTGTTTACTTCTCTACCACTCATCTTCCTTCTGATAAAAAATTTCCCCACAGATTTAAAATCTATCTGCAAAATGATAAGTGCATATGTAAAAGGTGTTTCCTGAAAAGTTTATTATTTATTTTAAGGAATAGTGACTGGAGAGACAGTCCGGGGGATAAAGCACTTGCATGCGGTGACAGGAGCCACCACCTAGGTTCAAATCCCAGTGTCACAAAGGATCCTCTGAGGGATTGGTGCGCAAGCATGTGCCTTGCACATGCTAACCTAGGATTGACTGTGATTTGTTCCCCTGGATCCCATATGGTCCTCCAAGCCAGGAGCAATTTCTGAGTCACCTGGTGGGGCCCAAAAAGCCAAAAAGCCAAAAAAAAAAAAAAAAAAAAAAAAAAGAGAGAGAGATCCTCTGAGCACCTCTGGGTGTGACCTAAAATACCTGCCCAATCCCTCCCCCTCCAATCAACCCAAACCCCAAAATCAAACCCCCCCCCAACAAACCATTAATGACAAGGGGCCAAGGATATAGTGCAAATGAATATCTTCAATCCACGTGGAAGGCCCAGGTTCACTCCATGGTACCACAGGGAACAACCTGAACATCAAGCTGGGAGTAGCTTCTGAGCACCACTGGATGTGGCCCACAAACCCAAAGCAAACCAAAGTCCCTGTTCTCCTGACTGCTAGGCTTATAAATCTTTTTTGTTTATTGAATATTTACATTTGCTATCTTGTGAAATGTCCATTTCTATCATTTTCTCATTTTTCCATGAAGCACCAATTGTTATGATTAGGTGGAAATACTCTGTGTATTAGTCAGAGTGAAGATGTTACATGTTAAAGGGGTCTATGTTCAGGGGTTACTCCTGGCAGTGCTCAGGGGAACCATATGTAGCTCCAGAGATCAAATCAGAGTAGGTCACATTCAAGACAAGTGCCTTAACTCATAAACAAAGATCTGAAGAATACTGGATGAAAGGGTGAGAGAAATAGTACAGTGGGTAAAAAGCTTGCCTTGCATGAGGCCGACCTGGGTTCAATTCCTTGCAACCCATGGGTTTGGGGTGTACTTCATTACTCCTTCAAACCCACCAAGACTGATCCCTGAGCACAGACAGAATAAGTGAGCTCTTGAATATCACTGGGTGTGTCTCCTTACAAAAAAGGTAGGTAAAAAAAAAACAAAAACAAAAAAAGAAACTAATAACTTAAACCCCCCCCCCAAAGTTAAGATCTACCCTCCTATTGGAATACCTGTGCACATTTTCCTATGAAAATTAACCTTAAAATTTATATGAAAAAAAAAAAACTAAAAGGTGGGAGGGATCTGCCTCTGCAAAGTCACTGCAATCAGAATCTAGGATCTCTCTGCCAGTCTGGGCCTCCCTTGCCTATCTCTTTAGTTTCTTTGTTCCTCTCCGATAAGTCTGTTCTCTATCGGACACGTACCATTCTCTTCCCTCACACATCTTTTTAAACAAACTTCAAGGAAAACAATCTTGGGGCCGGAGCAACAGTACAACAGGTAGGGTGTTTGCCTTCCATGCTGTGAGTGCATGCTTCTTGAAACCATTGATATTCTGAACTTTGCTTCTCTTTTTGTTTTTGGGTCATACCCAGCGATGCTCAGGAGTTTCTCCTGGCAGGCTTAGGGGACCATATAGGATGGCAGGATTCGAATCGGGGTCCGTTCTGTGTTGGCCACATGCAAGGCAAACGCTTTACCACTATGCTATCGCTCTGGCCCCACCACTATTTATTTTAGAACTGTAACTTGAGGCCAGAGAGAAAATTCACTGGGCTGGAACACAATGTTTTGCATGGAAGTGGCCTAGATACAACCTCAGGTATTATAAGAGCACAGTTCGGAGTAAGCTCCTAAGCATTAAAGCTGGTAGTAGCTTTGGAGCACCCACCAGTGTGGCCCAAGCCTCCAAATAAAAAAATCAAAGTATTTTAAACATGTGATTCATATTGTGTTACAAGTCTCCCAAGGCCAAGCCATTAAGAACATTTACACTATAAATTCATTTTTTTTCATTCATTACTGGTTTCGGGACACACCTGGCAGTGCATCCCCCACTTGCAAGAGAAGCACCTTAACATCTGCAAAGACTATCTCTCGGGCCCACACAATATAGTTTAAGCTCCTAGACCACCTAAGAAGGTGCAGTTCCCCACCCCCCTTCTTCTGCAAGCTTTAGGCACTACAAGTAGGAAAAGGAAGCTGGGTGGGCTGCTACACTCACCTGCCGGTCCACCTCAGGCAGGAGCAACAGCAGACGTTGCTGACAGTCTCCGGGCAGGCCCGAGAAAGTGTGTTTGTTGATCAGCGCCCGCAGGTTCGTGTTAACCAAAATGGAGTCAGGTGTCTCCACGTCAATGTCCGCACACTTCGTCCTCTTCATCTGCCCTACAAAAGACGAGGGGGGAGAAATAGCCCAGCGGTAGGTGTCTGCCTTGCAAATGCTAGCCAAGGAAGGACCACGGTTCGATCCCCCGGCCCCCGGTGTCCCATATGGTCCCCCCAAGCCAGGGGCAATTTCTGAGTGATTAGCTAGGAGTAACCCCTGAGCATCAAAAGGGTGTGGCCTGAAAAAAAAGTCAAAACACTTTTTGTTTTGCTTTACCTCAAAATGTCCTGATTAACAGTTTAAGAAATCTATTTACGATGAGATGATTACAAGGACGGAGGATTGTGGCTCAGACAGAGCAAAATATCTCGCTTGTGTGAGGCTTCAGGTATGATCCCCAGCATGGCCAGAGTAAAGAATGGGGCTGAGGGATAGTATAGGGGTAAGGCATCTGGTTTAAGCAGATGACCCTGATTTGAATCCCAGCACTGTACACATAGTCCTGAAGATGGAGGCAAGTCAGGCCTGGGCACTGCCATGTATGACACAACTACCCCCGACCAAGATGAAGACAACAACAACAACAAGAAAAATACAATGGAAAAGAAAAAGCATAACCAGAAGGTCATGCTCTTCTGACTTGCATATAAAGGTTTAAAATGCAAATGACAAAAACTTAGACATTAAAGACAAAGCTATAAAAATTTATTTTCAACCTACAGAAAAACTGTAATGTCATATAAACAGAAATATTTGCACAAAACCACACAAAACCTGCACTGTGGTTATCTCCCCACTCCTGATCAATTCACAAAAGTAACTTCTTTTAAGGGGAAAAGATTTCCCCAAGTTAGACTCACGGAATTTCTGAATTCTAGTCCAGTACTACATCCAACATTACCCTGACAAAACAGAAGATAGAACTTTGATAGCAGAAACTAATAACTAGGATATGACCTCTCATGCAGTCCACCAATTTCACTCCTATCTCTCATATGCCCCATATAAAGAAACATAGCAGGTAAACAATGGAGGACCATGAGAACTTGTCTTCAGTCTAAAACATCACAGTAGGGAGTCAGTGCTGAAATGGGTAAAATTATATGCATGAAACTATCAATATCAGTACCGTAAGCCACAGTACATAAGAAAAAAAAACCCCACAATTTCAGGTATACAGGCAGGATGGAGGTTAGGAGGGGAAACTGGGGATGCTGGTGGAGAAAAGTGGGAAATGAGACAGGTTTTGGAACACTATATACCTGAAACTCAATCACAAATAAATGTAAATAGATTAAAAATTAAATGAATTTTTAAAAATTTAATATTTTAGACAGAGATGGGTTAATCCTAGAATACAGGAAGGATAATATATTTTACTTTCTAGGTGGCTGGAGAGATAACAAAGCAGATAGGGCACTTTTCTTGCACACAGCCGACCTGGGATCTGACTTGGCATTCCGGGTGACTTCCCATGCATCACCAGAAGTATTCCTGAGTGTAAAGCCAGGGGTAACCACTGAGCACTGCTACGTTGGTTAACCCCACCTCCCAGAATTTTGCATTTATTCAAAAACATAAATAATGAGAGAGATATACGCTTACGGGCCCGGAGAGATAGCTCAGCGGCGTTTGCCTTGCAAGCAGCCGATCCAGGACCAAAGGTGGTTGGTTCGAATCCCGGTGTCCCATATGGTCCCCCGTGCCTGCCAGGAGCTATTTCTGAGCAGACAGCCAGGAGTAACCCCTGAGCACCGCCGGGTGTGACCCAAAACCCCAAACCCCCCCCCAAAAAAAAAAGATATACGCTTAATTGGAAACCCAAAAGGAGAAAGTTGAGGTGGGGTGAATTGGAGTGAAGGTACAGGAACTTTAAAGAAATGAAGTAACATTGACTAGCATGGATGAAAAATCACAACCTTAGAGATCGTGAAGTGTCACTTGCTCCTAGCAGAATAAAAGGAATCAACCCCTGCTGAGCTCAATTTAGTAAAACTACTCATAATTGAGAAAGAGTGTAGAAAGAGCATAAACAAGAGTTTGGGAATAGCCATGCTGAAGAGGTTTACTTCACAGAAAAACCAGTAAGAGAACCTTCTTACAGCAAAGGAGTCAGGACAGAGTGATGCTAACAGGAAATGTGGAGAGACAGTCTACCAGACTCTTTCTGGGAATAATCACAAACAGCACATACTGGGGAAATGATTATAGACCGTTACCATCTGACACCAACTCTTAATCAAACACCTTTGCTGTTTTTGCTTTCTTCGAGGGCTGTGCCCAATGGTGCTCAGGGCTTACTCTTGGTTTATAATCATCCTAAATGAGGTACCATGAAGTTGACTGAAAACTGGGTTCATGGGTTGGTGTTAAAATTGGTGAAATAGGGGCCCGGAGAGATAGCACAGCGGCGTTCGCATTGCAAGCAGCCGATCCAGGACCAAAGGTGGTTGGTTTGAATCCCGGTGTCCCATATGGTCCCCCGTGCCTGCCAGGAGCTATTTCTGAGCAGACAGCCAGGAACAACCCCTAGCACAGCCGGGTGTGGCCCAAAAACAAAACAAACAAACAAAAAAAAATTGGTGAAATAGGCCCCAGCTGCAGTGGGCGTCGTGGTTGTGCCATGGGAGCCTGGAGGGCGCTGGCGTGCTCTGGGAAAAAAAATTGGTGAAATAGGACAGAGAGATGAGAAAACATGCTGCAGGATTAGCACACAAGCTTGCTTAAGGGAGGCCCAAGTTTGATTCCCTGAACAGCCAGGAGCAACTCCCTGGTCAGACCAGAGAAATGAAGCAACAAGGGTAAAGATGCACCTAATGACCACGCAAGAGGATTCCTGATTCCGGCGCAGAGCAATCTTCCCTCAGCTGTTCGAGACTTGTTAATCAGAGGTCTTTGTCTTTACTCCCAAATAAGCCTTCTGACTCCTGGTAGAATGAGGTATCTCCACTATCTAATCTGTGGTGCCTCTGAGTCTTGGGCCTTCCTGACATCATAATAGAGCAAGAAAAGAGGCTCAGTTTGCACTGTGTAACAACAAGCTCCCCCACCCCACTTCTCTATGAGCATTATGAGAAATGAAAGGTAAATGATGCTGGCCTGAGGAACCTATGGAACAAACCTTAAAATGGCTCATAATAGTTCTATCTTACCCTGAAACACACTGGAATGGGCTGAACTGGAAAAAGTAATATGAAGAAAGGGCCAGAGAGATAGTAGAGAGTAAGGTGCTTGCCTTACATACTGCTGACCATGATACCCAGGATCTCATAGGGTCCCCCAAACACCACCAAGAGTAATTCTTGAGCATGGAGTAACCACTCATCAGGTGTGATCATCTCACCCCAAAAAGAAATAATATGAAGATAGATAAAAGCTGGTAAGTGTGGGCCAGAGCAATGGTGCAAGCGGTAAGGTGTCTGCCTTGTGTGAGCTAGCGTAGGACCGACCGAAGTTAGATTCCCCAGCGTCCCATATGGTCCCCCAAGCCAGGAGCGATTTCTGAGCGCATAGTCAGGAGTAACCCCTTAGCGTCACGGAGTGTGGCCAAAAAACAACAACAACAACAAAAAGAAGCTGATAAGTGAATGTGGGGTAGTAAACAAAGTTCTATCCATGTTTTATTTCTTACAAGTAAGTCATCATATATAACCCACCCTAGCTAAAACAATCCACCATTCCCACCTCTTTGCTAACTGATCATGCCCTAAACTCAGCCAAATAGCTGATGAGTTTCAATTACTTTACAAGTGTTTTAAATACCTTAACTGACAAACTGAGGTAAAAGTGGAACTTACTTGTATGAAGTCTGTCAGATCTCTGAAATGACTTCTTTCCCAAGCCTAGTAAAGGGCTTTCCACTTTGACTGAAGAAAAGCTCGAGTTTGCGTTCTGAGGGCTGCTGGCCTGTCCATCACACTGCTTTCCTTCCCAAAGGGCTAGGGGGGGGGAAGAGAGAGACTGGTGACATTGAAGTTAGACAGAAATCAATGAGTCAAACAATTACATCATTCAACACAAATTAAAAGGAGTGCTGTAAAGAGGCAATGTGATCTGGAAGTGTGTTCTAGGAATTAAAAGTCAAAAAGTACAATACATTATTTACTCTTGGTGATAAATTTCCTAACCAAAACACTAAGTTGCAAAAAAGGCAAAATACAGGGGGCCTGGGATGGCTCAGTGGCAAAGTGGCTGCTTCCCAGGTGTCAGGCCAAGAGTCAGAGCTCTGGAGCAACCCACGGGTACAGAGCTCAGGTGGGACAGCTTTGCTGTTTGGACTCTGGCACAACGCAGCCAGTTGTGTGACCTCAAGCAAGCAGAAAGTGATTCCAGTTACTACAATAGCAGCACAACAACAAAAGAAAGGCAAGGGATAAACAGCAAAAATCTGGTGGGTCTATATAATCAGGTACCATCAAGTTCCAAATCAACACCAGTTAATTTAATTACTATGGTTTTGTGGGAGGCTATACCTGGCTATGCTATGGGCTTACTGTTAGCTCTGCACTTAGGAATCACTCCTGGAGGTCTCAGGAGACGATGAGATACCAGACATAAAACTCAGGTTGGCGGAGTACAAGGCAAGCGCCTTATCCACTATACGATTCTGACCCCTCTAGACTAGTTTAGATTTAAAAACAATAGTAGGAGGATGGAGAGATAGTGCATTTACCTTGCACCCCAAAGACCTGGATTCAATCCCTAGCAACCACTAGAGTCCCCCGCAAAGAACCTCAGGAGTTCTGAGTTCTGCCCTTTGAGGGCATTTACCTTGTACCCCAAAGACACCCCTCTAGACTAGTTTAGATTTAAAAACAATAGTAGGAGGATGGAGAGATAGTGCATTTACCTTGCACCCCAAAGACCTGGATTCAATCCCTAGCAACCCCTAGAGTCCCCCACAAAGAACCTTAGGAGTTCTGAGTTCTGCCCTTTGAGGGCAGAAGCCAGGAGTAAGTCCTGAACACTACTGTGACCCGCCCCCCCCCCCAAATCAAAATTAACAAAAAAGCCAAACTAGCTACCAACTAGCTTCCCAACTAGGGCACGAGTTGGGAAGAGGTCAAGGAACGGGGACACAGTGACACAAGGACGGTGGAGGAGCGTCTGAGAACTTAGGCGGTGACAATGGTGCAGTACCCTTGAACACGAGGAGCAGAAACATCAACACTACTGTAATCATATTAATGCAACTACAATGAAATGAAACCACAAGGGAAACGCAAATAACAACAAAAATTCAAAAGTCGGTAGAAATGATGAGTGGGAAAGGTAGAACGGATTTTTAAGAAAAACCTATTTTCAAAATGGAAGGCTAGTCCATTTTGAACTTCTCAGAACCTTTTTTGTAAGGTCATTGATGATTTGGCCAGAGAAACGTTTTTAATCAGTTTATTTATTGATCGGGCCAAATAAGCAGTGCTCATCTGTTTAGAGATAAAGTGGGCTCATGTGTGCAAAGCCTATGCTCAGTTTACTGGATGATCTCCGCAGTCTACCCTAGTGTTTTTGTTTTCTTTTTGAGCAACACCCAGCTGCACTCTGGCTTATGCATAGCTCTGGGATCACTACTTTCATTACTTGAGAGACCTTATACGGTGCCAGCGATCAAAACCAGGTTGGCTGTGTGCAAGGTAAGCCCCCCTGCTACCACTGTGCTCTCTCCAGCCCTCATGGAGCATTTCCAAAAATTTGTATCATTTATCCCATTTATTCTAGAAGGATTTACATCAGTCTGTTACATATGCAAAAATGCATTCTATCAGTATTTACATGGTCCTGTACTGAAGTAAAGACATTAGCACAAGGATCGGACAATATAAAAATAAATACGAAAGCATGCAAATTTAAAAAGCCACAAGAAAATAATCCGAGGTGGGGATCTATTGCACATCAAGCAGCCCCCAATCTGCTCACCAGGTTTGGTTGCTCCAGCATCACTAGCTGCTCTGACAGGTTTGAGGGACAGATGCTGGCTGGAGGAGAGGGACATGCTCGGCCTGCATTGCTGCTGCTGCTGCTTCTTCTGCTGTTGCTGTTTTAAAGCCTAGAAAAGAAAACAGACTATAAGAAACAAAACAAATCAACACTCAGCAAGAAAAAAAGTAAAAGTTCTCTTTCAGTAGTTTATAAAAACAGAAACAAAATATTATCATCCAGTATTTATCAAAGTAAAAAATCTTAACCAATTAAAATATAAATAATCCTAAAGAGTTTGGATGTTTTTCTTTTAGAAAAAAAGATTTATTTTTTTTTTCCATTTTATTTTTGATTTACAGCCAGTGAAACTCAGGGCTTACTCCTGGCTCTGCAAACAAGGGATCAAACTGGGTGCCAGGCTGGGTGGGCTGCATATAAATTAAGTACTCTACCCTCTGAACTATCTCTCTGGCTCTGGAATTTTTTCTGTTCTTTTCTTTTTGGGGGGCCAGCTTTAGTTTTCACATAAATGCTGATGTGAAAAAGCCATTAGCTTCTTTTAGAATTAAAAATAAAAAAAAAAATCACAAAAGGATGAACTTTGCGTTTTTGTAGTAGTAAAAATATCTGTCTTACCATTTCTGGGAACAGAATTCTACATCCTGCCCCAACAAGAGTATCTCTGCATAAACTCTAGTAACAAAGGTAAATGCTATGTTTATGTAAGTTTAGAAATAACTGAGTTTGTTTTTGTATAAAAAGAGTCAGTCCAATGACTGAATCTCAGTAACATAGTAATAAAGAGAACAGAAATCCTCTAAGTTCTAAGAATTATATACATTTCATCTGACTCTTTCAGAATTTATTTCTATAATGATCTAGTTTGCAGAGTAGAAAACCCAATACTAAAGCAAACAGTAGTAAAACACTAATAATTTAAATGGTATTCTAGGCAATTTTTAACTTAAGATCAAGCAACATCAAAAAAAATTTTTTTAAGTAAAGCTATACTTCAGGGAAATGTTAAGTGTGTGTATGGCCTTGCTAAGCTGCTAGTTTCATGCAGAAAATTGTGAAATATCTTATTTCCTACCAGTTCTTCACAAAGTAGTTTTCTTCTGAACATTCGTGTATATTGGCTTTGCTTAATAGACAACAATGCTTTTTAGATCAATCACCTAAATGCAGCTCCCTGATCCAAGCTGTCAATGGAAAAAGCAACTCACAGATGCAGAGGCCTGATTTTCTTTCACTACCTTTTCTCCTTTTCTGCTTATGTTTTTAGACCACAAATGGTGGTGCTCAGGGCTTATTCCTGGCTATATTCAAGACATATGCAGTGCCAGACATCACCCTGCGGTTGGCCATGAGGAAGTTGAGTGCCCTAATCCTGTACTAAACAAGGACCTGACCATTAATCCCAACTCAGCTTGATTCGGCAGCATACAAACGGAAATGATTAGTCACTGTTTGCAGTTAATCTTGAAAATGTTCACAGGTGGCAGCTTATAGTATCCATTCATTACTCATCACTACCAGTTTAAGAAAAACATTTTTTTGTTTTGTTTTGTTTTTGGGTCACACCCGGCAGCGCTCAGGGGCTACTCCTGTTTCTATGCTCAGAAATCACCTCTGGCAGGCACAGGGGACCATATGGGATGCCGGGATTCGAACCACCCTTCTTCGGCATGAAAGGCAAATGCCTTTTACCTCCATGCTATCTCTCCGGCCCCCAGTTTAAGAAAAACATAATGAACCTATTTAACCCCATCTACTTATGCTGTAGGACCATATAGATTCATATATTCTATAAACCAAATACTATACTGTTTCTATTCAAGATATGATTTTTCCCTTCCTCAGTTAACAAAACTTTATTCCTAATACTGTTTTAAAATTCAAAGAACAGTAAAAAAACTTTCACTTGTTAAAAAAACATACTAACATTGACATAATTTTCCATACAGGTATGCTTGAAGAAAATAAAATACACTCAAGTCCCAGAAATACGAGTATAAGCTAAAATAGAATATATATATATAGTATGTATCATGTAAATTAGCTAAAAAAGTTTACAAAAATAGTTGCCTTTTTCCTGTAGGAAAAACTATTGAGGGGGGAGGAGTGAGAGCGCTCAATGGGCTGGAGAGCAAATTTTGCATTTAGCAGGCCCCAAATGATCCCCAGCATTGCACAGACCCCCTCTAAAGGAGCTATAATAACCCTGGAGCATTGGAAAATACAATTGACTATATAATCCCTAGACAGGTAGTAATTCATTGTATGAAATTTCTAAATATCCTTTAAGTGAAATCATATTTAATTTAAACACTTCTAAGACATGTTTATTTACATTTATATGCAGGCATGTATGTATAATTTTTTCGGGGGTGGGGGGAGCCACACACAGCTGGGCTCAGGCCTCACTCCTGGAAGGGACTGGGAAACCATACATATGGGATGTTGACACCTGAGCTCTGGTCGGCCTCATGCAAGGCAAGGACCCTACATGCTGTACTATCTCTTCAGCCCCCAAACCTAAATTTTTCAAAGCATTTAAAAATGTACAGGTAGGGGCCGGCGAGGTGGTGCTAGAGGTAAGGTGTGTCTGCCTTGCAAGTGCTAGCCATGGAAGGACCACAGTTCAATCCCCCGGTGTCCCATATGGTCCCCCCAAGCCAGGGGCAATTTCTGAGCACTTAGCCAGGAGTAACCCCTGAGCATCAAACAGATGTGGCCTGAAAAACCAAAAAAAAAAAAAAAAAAAAAAGTACAGGTAACATATGAATATACTTTCAACATTAATTAAAATAATTAAGTTATGGGCCCGGAGAGATAGCACAGCGGCGTTTGCCTTGCAAGCAGCCGATCCAGGACCAAAGGTGGTTGGTTCGAATCCCGGTGTCCCATATGGTCCCCCATGCCTGCCAGGAGCTATTTCTGAGCAGACAGCCAGGAGTAACCCCTGAGCACTGCCGGGTGTGGCCCAAAAACCAAAAAAAAAAAAAAAAAAATTAAGTTATATTTCCTTATGACTACCACTCAGTTGGATTCCTAATTCAAAGGTAACCACAGCCATTGATTGATTTTACCTTACTGAGGTTCGTTTTCCCACTTGCATAATAAGGGCATTTGTGTGTATCTTCATGCTTGTATTAAAAATAAGTCTTATGGCTACGTGCATGTTTTTATAAATTGAAGCGTGGGGCCCGGAGAGACAGCACAGCGGTTTTTGCCTTGCAAGCAACCGATCCAGGACCAAAGGTGGTTGGTTTGAATCCCGGTGTCCCATATGGTCCCCCGTGCCTGCCAGGAGCTATTTCTGAGCAGACAGCTAGGAGTAACCCCTGAGTACCACCGGTGTGGCCCAAAAAACCAAAAAACAAGCAAACAAACAAACAAAAATAAATAAATTGAAGCGTGCCATATACATTGTAGAAAACATTCATTGCTTCTTGTTGTTATTATTACTTCTTGGCTTTCAAGGGAGCTGCTCCTGGCTTGGTGCTAAAGGCACCATCCAGTGCCGGGACCAAATCTGAACTCCTGTATGCAATACCCTTCCCGTGAGCAATCGGAGCGGTCTCCCCAATCCAAACCCACTCTGTCTTTAGATTAGTCTGTCAGTGTTCAGGGCTCCCTCCTGGTAGTGATGGACCCCTCCCTGCAAAGCATGTGCTCTAGACCTCTCCAGCCCCAAAGTCACTCTGATCAATCCTGCCCAGCCCCACACTCACTCTGCTGCAGCACTTACATCTGGAACAAGCTTACTAAGCACAAGTTTTTATTTCTTTTGGGATGGTAGAGCCCACACCCAGCAGTGCTCAGGGGATACTCCTGGCTCTGTGCTCAGAATTTGCTACCAGGCTCGGGGGACCATATGGGATGCCCGGATCAAACCCGGGTCCATCCCAGTCAGCCCAATGCAAGGCAAATGTCCTACCACTGTGCTATTGCTCCAGCCCATAAAAACAAGCTTTAAAGTTTTGTCTAATATATGATTACATCATCATGTATACTCAGATTTTTTACATTTTACAATTTCTCTTCCAAATTTATAAAATATACAAAACCCAGTAATTTATTAGTAATTTATATTCTGCCAACAAGTTGCAAGTAGTCAAATTTCCATCTGCTTGTCAATGTTTTATATTATAATCTCTTTATACCATCTGAGGTTCAACTCAGTGTGTTATTGTAATGATAATCTAGTTATTAGTTCATTTTTTGTTGTTTGGTGTTGGGGCTGCAACCAACACAGAGCTTACAAGATCCTGGTTCTGCACTAAAGGATAACTCCTGGTAGGGCTTAGGGGACAATATGGTAGGTCCCTGGGATCAAACCCAGGTTGGCTGCATGTAAGGCAAGTGTACAACCTGCTATACACTTTCTTAAACGCACTAGTGTGTTTATGTTTATTGATCACTTCAAAAATATCCACTGCCAACTTTTGGGAATGTTCAATAAAGATAACTGGGAGAGCAGGGAGATGGCTCAAAGGCTGGGGACAATGCTTTGCACTGTATAGTCCCAGAACACTGAGGCTGGAACTCTCCTCCCAAGATAGATCAATGTGAAGGGAAGACAGTGGAGAGAATTTTTCTTCAGTATTCCAGAGAATAAAAGATATATTATAAATGAACATTGAAAAACAAAATAGGTGCAAGCAGACAATCCAGGACCTAAGGTGGTTGGTTCAAATCCCGGTGTCCCATATGGTCCCCCGTGCCCGCCAGGAGCTATTTCTGAGCAGACAGCCAGGAGTAACCCCTGAGCATCACCGGGTGTGGCCCAAAAACCAAAAAAAAAAAAAAAAAAAAAAAAAAAAAAGAAAAAGAAAAACAAAATAGGGGGCCCGGAGAGATAGCACAGCGGTGTTTGCCTTGCAAGCAGCCGATCTAGAACCAAAGGTGGTTGGTTCGAATCCCGGTGTCCCACATGGTCCCCCGTGCCTGCCAGGAGCTATTTCTGAGCAGATAGCCAGGAGAAACCCCTGAGCACTGCTGTGGCCCAAAAACCAAAAAAAAGAAAAAAAAAAGAAAAACAAAATAGGGCCTGGAGAGATAGCACAGCAGCATTTGCCTTGCAAGCAGCCACTCCAGGACCAAAGGTGGTTGGTTCGAATCCCGGTGTCCCATATGGTCCCCCATGCCTGCCAGGAGCTATTTCTGAGCAGACAGCCAGGAGTAACCCCTGAGCACTTCCGGGTGTGGCCCAAAAACAAAACAAACAAACAAAAAACATCTGTACACACATTCTCTCTCTCATATACGGTGGGGGGAGTGTTTTGAGATGAAATGGACTATTTTTGAAGAAAATTAAACTTCTAAAATTAATTCCAAAAATCTCTCCTGGCTTGGGTGACCATATGGGACGCAGGGGGATTAAACTGCGGTCTGTCCTAGGCTAGCGGCGGCAAGGCAGATGCCTTTCCGCTTGCGCCACCACTCTACCCCTAGAAAAACAATTTTAAAGGCTGAAATTGGGGCCTGAGAGCTCTCAATGGGATGAAGTACATACAGGCTTTGCATGCAGACACACATGAGCCTTACGTCTGATCTCCAGCATCAAGCAAGCCAGGAACAACTCTGAGAACTGAGCTGGTACAGCCCTGGAGCACCACTGAGTATGGCTCAAAGACCAAGAAACTACCACCACAAAAAGAGCAAAACTGACAACTTTCAAGACTTCTCAGTTCTAAAACTTGAAAATCCTCTCCCAAATCTGGGAGAAAAACAAACAAACAAACAAACAAACAAACAAAACCAGCAAAGAACTACAGGCTTATTTAATGTTTCAAGACAACCCTAATACAAAATTGTATATGGACAGTAAAGAAAAACTGGGATAATATGTTAGAAAAGTCAGTAACATGTTTTTTTTTTTTTTTTTAATGGGGTCAAAGTGACAGAACAGTGTGAAGAGCTTACATGCATGCAGCAGACCTGGGTTTGTTCCCCAGCATCCAGGTATCAGCAGGAATGACCCCTGAATGCAGTACCAGGAGTATCCCCTGAAACTACCGGGTGTGGCCCCTCAAAAAACCAAAAAGTAAGAAGCATGCAGACTTCAAAAAATGAGTAGCCTGAAAGAGCAAAACCACTTAACCCAGGGGCTGGAGAGATAGTATGGAGGTAAGGTGTTTGCCTTACATGCAGGTCAGTGGTTCAAATCCCAGCATCCCATATGGTCCCCTGAGCTTGCCAGGAGCAATTTCTGAGCATAGAGCCAGAGTAATCCTTGAGCGCTGCCGGGTGTGACTCAAAAACCAAAACCAAATCAAACCAAAACAAAACAAAAAAAACTCAAAACCACTTAACCCGCCCAAACTGTGCTGAAGAAAACTTCAACAGCTACCCATGAAGAACAAATTGAAGAGTCTTGAAATTTCTCCTTCAAGGGCCAAAACAAGGTTCTTTCAAGAAATAAAAAAATAAAAAAATAAATAATAAATAAATAAACAAATAAAGCTGATTGTGGCTTTCCTGTAAGAGATCAGACTTCAGGTAGACAGACTAAGCAATTACCTGCTTTAGTGCCTTCTTGCTGTGCTTCTGTGATGGAGAAATGACTTTACCTGCTGGGATGGTGGGTGATGGGCAGCCTGACTGAGGAGAGGATGGCTGGGACAGTCGAGACGATACTATGGGAAATGACAATAAAGAATTTTGTTATCAGAGTTGACTGCGAGCACCATTCCTTCCCCACTCAGAGGCTGCTACCTGTAGTAAGAATGTGACCAAACACTTTTGGGAAGGATCTTCTTTTTGGAGCTCTACTGCAAACAGCCTCCCTTTTCAGTTTATTTCCTCAGAAAGTTCTAGTGAAGGATGATAGGACGGGGAAGGGACCGGTGTTAGTATTCATGACGTTTCATTCTCAAAGCATTCAACAGAAGTGATTGAAGAAGGAAGCGGGAGATACTGCATGAGTCATCAAATAAGCTAAAATTCAGAAAAGACTCTAGAGGTACCGGAGCAACAGGGCATTGGGAAGGGCATTTATTTGTCTTCCACACAGCAGACCTGTTGCCATCCTCGGCACTCCATAGTGTCCCCCACAGGATAGTATGCATGTATTTTTTTTTTTTTTTTAAGAAAATCTAAAGATAACTAAGGTCAAGTAGAAAAGCCCTGGAGTGCAAGAATGGGTCCCAATTCATGTCATCTTAAAAATCAAGACAAAGCTACAGAGACCAAGTACAGATTTGGATAACACTGCAGACACTGTCAGGAGCAATCCCCAGAGCAGGATACCAGGAGCAGCTTCTGAGCCACATAGAGAATGTTCCCCAAAGCCAAAAAAAATTTTTTTTAAATGACAGCAATAAGGTCATTCTACCTCAAAGACTACCCTAAGGGCAGTACAGTGGGTAGGGTGCTTGACTTGCATGTGGCCAACCCAGGTTTGAGCTGTGGGGCCTAGTCCCACTTAGCTTCTGTCTCCCCAGCAGTAGTTTGGACCTCTCATTGTAAAGGGGTACTTTGGGATTTCGGTTTGTACAGGATACAGCCAAGTTCTTGTTATCCAGCTGACTGACCTAAGCTAACCTCTGTCTTCAGGGAATGAGGGTTTTCCTTATCGGAGCTTATACTATGACATTTGTAATTAATAGGATCTTTGTGTTTGCCAGAGCTCATCAGTGTGCTAGTAATGAGATGACAGAAACTGCTGCCTCGGATTTTGTAATAGTAGAAGAAAATAAAACCCCTCCAACCATGGCCAATGTAACAAGTGCATGCTTACCAGTGTTCTCCTTACAAACTGGAAAGTCCCCAAAGCACAATGGCATCACCTATGGCCAGGCTGAACAAGTTTATGACACCAAAGTACTATGTTGCTAGGTAGCTCTGAGACAAAAAAAATGAGGTTCCAATATCCCTGTCAACAACCTCTCTTGCCTGGTCTGTATGTGTTTTTCTTAAATCTGACCAATGTTTTTAAAGAGGCACAGTCAGGCTGGGCCAAGAGCTCAGTGAGACTAATGGCTTACCATGTATGAGGCACTGGAGTTTGACACCCAGCCAACAAACAAACAAACAAAAATATTTAATTATGTTTCTCTTCAATGTTTTGCGAAAGCTGAGAATATACTTATCCTCACCTAACCCAAACAATGGCTGGTAATCAGAAAACATCTAGGGCTGTAGAGATAGTGCAAGAAGGCGTTTGTCTTGCACATGGTTGACCCGGGTTCGATCCCTGGCATCCCGTATGATTCCCTGAGCACAGCTAGTAGTAATTCCTGAGCACAGAGCCAGGCATAAGTCCTGAGGATCACCAAGTGTGCCACCTCCAATAAAGGGAAAACAAACCAACTAAAGTAACCCCATTAGAGAATATATGAATTATACTTTGAAGGCTGGAAAAGGCAGTAATGCTTAGGTAATTATCAGAGCAAACATCTGGAATGTTTCTCCTTGAGCAAAATTCGTCCAGCAGTGAGAAATCATCTATCACCAGAATGAATTTTCACTTGTGCACCGGTCTTAAAAAGTCTGAAAATTTTCAACTTTTTCTAACTTTTAAGTAACAGAGCTACCAAAGTATAAATAGAAATAGAAGTTAAACACAGAGGTGATAGCTCTTATTGGCTAGGCTGTTTTTGGAAAAGACAGTTTTGTCTTTATTGAAGGAAGAAAGGATTAAGTTCCCTTCTCTCTACAGAATACTATGCCTGAGGTATTTGAACAGATCACTAAACATTCAACCTACCCCTTAAGTAAGGGTCTGCTTTAAACGTGTCCTACCTATTCTCTACCCATTAGCCAGAGTTTATTTGCTTTTTTTGCTTTTTGGGTCACACCCTGTGACACTCAGAGGTTACTCCTGGCTATGCACTCAGAAATTGCTCCTCACTTGGAGGACCATATGGGATGCTGGGGGATCAAATCAAGGTCTGTCCTAAATCAGCCACATGCAAAGCAAACTCCCTACCGCTGTGCCACCACTCCGGCCCCCAGCCAGAGAATTTTATGTAACTGGGTATGTACAGAAATTAGGTATACAAATTCAACATTTACTCCTTCAATATTTATAAATTAAAGGCTTACTGATATAAACCCTGAGACTTATTTTAAAATATTTTTGACTTTGTTTTTGGACAACAAGTAGTCCTCAGAGGCTCTATACAGGGATTCCTAGGATTACTTAGGGCAACATATGTGGGTGGATATCAAACCCAGGCATGCCACAGGCAAAGTATGCAATCAGCCCATTGAGTTCTCTCTTTAGCCCTAAAACTAGTTTTTTTTAAGAGGTAAGAAAATTTGGGCTGATTCCAAAGTACACAAGGCTTACCCCTTGCTCTATGCTCAGGCATCACTCACTCTTAGCAGTGCCAGGACTGAACCAAAAGTCAGTCACATGCAAGACATAGCTGCCATATTGTTTCTCTCTGGAACTTATTTCTGAAACAGTATGCAACCCTGGAGCCCCAGATTATGCTCCAGTGGGTGGACACATGCAGCAGAACCAGGTTCAATTTCCAGTACCACGTGGTCCCAAGAGCATAACCAAAAACCAAACAGAATGACCCTGAAGCACCAAAAATCAAAATCGTGGGAAAGGAAACACATTTTGACGAACACCCCATCCAGTTTTAAAATCCTATTTAGGGACTGGAAAGATAGTACAGCAGATACTGTCATGCACGTAGCCAACCTGCATTTGATCCCAGGTACTGCATATGGTCTCAAGCCCTACCAGGAGAACCCTAAGCACAAACCCCAAAATAAACCAACCCTAAACCTTGTTGGCTGTGCCTCCCACCCCAAGAAAAGGCTAAACTCTAAGGTAGCCACACTTTTCTTCCTGCCCAAACCCACATCACTTCATGTTTATCCTCTGAAACAACTAACTGAGTGATAGCATCCTATTGACATGGTTGCATGCAACTGAAAATCTAAAAAAAAATTTTAAGGACCTGTACTCATAAAGGTTGTGATACCATCTAAACTTTACATTCAAGAATATTCAGTTTACAAAAGGAGTAACAGTAATGAGCACAGCCCAAATTTGAACTTGGTATATTTGTGCTGTACTGGGCTGAATGGTGGCAACAGAAAGTGATGCCCGTGGCCTAATTCCCAGAAACTGTAAGTGTCCCATTGGCTGGGAAGAGGACATTGGCATATGTGCAAATGGATGGAGTTGGAGCAGATAGTACAATGGGCAAGGGGCTTGCGATCCTTAATCCCCAAATAGTTGCCCAAACCAGCAGGAGTAATCCCTGAACTCAGAACCAGAAATAAGCCCAGAAAGCTGGTAGCATGGTCCTAAAACAAATCGAAATATGGTTAAGGAACTTAGCATGGGATGGACAGGACTGCCCCATAGGTTTTGAAACCAGGTAGGATCCAACATTTCTTTCTTTTTTTGGTTTTTGGGTCACACCCAGCAATGCTCAGGGTTACTCCTGATCTACACTCAGAAACCACTCCTGGCAGGCTCAGGGGACCATATGGGATGGGATGCCGGGATTTGAACCACCATCCGTCAGCATGTAAGGCAAATCCCTTACCTCCATGCTATCTCTCCGGCCCCCAGGATCCAACATTTCTATGTTATCATGCATTGCTAACTCAAGAAAGTATTTTAAATCTGCTTCAACCCCTGCAATTTGCTGCTATTTGGTTATACCTGGAAAATTTCATGTTGAGTGAAGTAAGTCAGAAGACAAACAAGGGATGATCTTACTAATCTATGGTATATAAGGAAATGCAATATAGTAAAGGGGGAATGCCTAGATCACCCTTGACTCCAGAGGCAAGGGAGAAGGGCAGAGAAAAAATAAATAAAATCAAGGCTAAAAGGATGAAGTTGAAACAGGGAAGCAATGGGGCACAGGAGTCTGGGCTTCAGTGAGGCTTGGAATGAGGATGATTGGTACAGCTATATACAACAAAGCACAGACTCAATACTGAAAGCATGAGATCTAAGCTTACAACTATCAAACTTCCATGTGCCTGTCAAAAAAGCAGGCAGGGGTAGGGGGGTATTGTGGGGGAGGATTTTGGTCTTTTAATTAAAAAAAAATTAAAAGAAAAAAGGAGTGATCCATGAGCAGAGTCAAGAACAATCCCAAAGTACTCCCAGTTACAGCCTCAAACCCCCTGCAGTAAAAAAGAAAAAGAAAAAGAAAAAAAAAAGTAAAAAGAAATGTTACCCCCCCCAAAACCTGCAGATCTTGCTTTATTTGAAAAAGCCATAAAAATGCTAGTTATAAATGGAGAGCATCCAAGATACAGACATGTATATAGATAGATCACTATTCTTGTTTGTATCATAAAGAATGTACTGGGCTCTTATATTATACCATGATATTTGGGGGAAAAGGCATAACATAAAACAAATGTTGGTGTTCACACTACTTTCTGTGCTGTGAGTAATAAGGGTTGGGGCTCACTGGGCTGTGCTCAGGGAATCCTGTGCAGTGCCAGAATTCAAACCATTGTTACAGCTTCATGTGGGACGAAAGCCTTAACCTCTGTACTACTTCTTTAGATCAACAAAGTTATTTTACTTATTTTGAATTTTTTATCTTTATTGAGTCACTATACAACAGTACCATGGGTAGGGTGTTTGGCCTTGCATGCAACTGTTCCGGGTTCAATCCCCAGCATCCGTATGGTCCCCTGAGCAATAGTACCCAGCAAGGTGTGGCTCAACACCCTCCAAATGTTTCTCCCCCCCCCCCCCTAGAAATGGAGACAAGGATGAAGGGGGAAGAAGAGGAACAGAAGATCAAGAAACACAGACTGACATTTCCAACATTTTAAACAGCTGGCAAATCTGAACCACGTTGTTATTATTCTACTGTAGTGCAAAAACTGGTCCACAGTAAGGTAGTACAAGAGTAGGAGAAAATAGTTGGGTATTTTCATATAAACTTGACACAGGTCATTTTTATTGTATTTTTACATTGAGTGTTGGTGCACAATGGAACTGGGAAGGAATGATTAACAGTTTCCGAACAAGCAGCTGGGGAGGGCATCGAGGATGGGTGGGGAAGGCATGGAATAGTGCCACAGTTGAAAAATAAGGAGCCAAGAATTCCTAGGGCTGCATCTTTTAAAAGTTAAAATTAGAAACAAGACTAAGAGTGAATGATAGGGCCCGGAGAGATAGCACAGTGGCGTTTGCCTTGCAAGCAGCCAATCCAGGACCAAAGGTGGTTGGTTCGAATCCCGGTGTCCCATATGGTCCCCCGTGCCTGCCAGGAGCTATTTCTGAGCAGACAGCCAGGAGTAACCCCTGAGCACTGCCGGGTGTGACCCAAAAACCAAAAACCAAAAAAAAAAAAAAAAAAAAAAAAAAAAAAAGAGTGAATGATAAGGCTTCATTTTAACTACATCAATCCCGTTTATAATCTTTCCTTACAAAGGGCACTTAGAAATAATCCTTCCCATTGCTCTAATAGCAGTTTTACTTTTAACTTAAATGAAACTAATATCACAAATGAATGTCATACCAAGGAAATACTCTGCACTCAATAAACGAACTTCAACAACAGAATAGAAAGGAATTCTTGTGGCTGATAGTGATTATCATAGTGATAATGAACTGAACAGGAAAAGAAATAAGCTGGTCCACTAATTCCAGTACTAAATGGACAGATGAAACAAACTAACAGAAAAGGGTCCATCCCGTCACAAAGCCTGATTTCTGCTGGCATGTGGCTACGAAAACTTGTTCCATATCACACACTCGAGTTTCCCAAGAAAGTTCTTAATGGGATCAGACCAACAGGACAGTGCGCGGAGGGGCTATTGCCTTGCAAGTGGCTGATCTGAGTTCAGCACACCACATGATCCCTAAGCACTACCCATCCCACTCCCCAAAACACCCAAACAAACATGAATTACTTTATGACTATTAATAACCAATAGAGGCCTAGCAGTAAAAAGAAAAGGCCAGTTCCAAGATTCTTCTCACAAATGCCCACTCCCAGCCAAACTTACCTAAGGCTTCCTAAAATCACTGTGCATCCCACCTTATGGCCATTCTGTTTTCTTTTCATGCTGCCCCGTCTTTCCTAGAGATCATACTCTAGAGGAAAGAAATTTCTATCGGAATTTTCTAGGGCCAGAGCTGTGACTCAAATAGTTAAAGCAAACTTACATGTATGAGCCCCTGAACTTAATCCCAGTACTGTGAGCCTCACACCCCCAGCATGCCTGGGTGTGGCACCTGTGACCAATGAGCAGCCTGAACATCATGAAGGGAGGAGGACCTGCACACCACTAGGTGTGGCCCCCACTACAATCACAATAACTTTCTATACCACATATAAATATGTTACTTATAAAGACATTTATGAATTACCTGCTTGTTTTCTATACCTTTAATATGCTTAAGAACTCTTATGGGTGGGACCCATAATGTTATTTGGATTCATTTCCCAAATACCTTGTAAACAGTAAGCACTGGAAAAAGAATTGAATGTACCAGGTAATTTTTGGGGGTTGTGCAAGGCAACTAAAGGCCTACGCAATCCTCCACTGAACCGCTGAACAGATTAAAGGCACTTCTATTTAACAGTTTATATTGTACCTGTTTAGAAACAAAATGCTTGCTTTTCTATAAACATAAATTTAACAAAAGATTACTAAATTCTGATGAAAAGATCAGCAGTTACTCAGCATTTGAGTTATAAAACAAAATAAAACACTATATACAAAGATAAGGAGACAGCTCCAAAGGCTGGTGGGTGTCTGTCTTTTTTTTTTTTTTTTTTTTTTTTTGGTTTTTGGGTCACGTCCGGCGGTGCTCAGGGGTTACTCCTGGCTGTCTGCTCAGAAATAGCTCCTGGCAGGCACGGGGGACCATATGGGACACCGGGATTTGAACCAACCACCTTTGGTCCTGGATCGGCTGCTTGCAAGGCAAACGCTGCTGTGCTATCTCTCTGGGCCCGTGGGTCTCAGGTACTACATGGGCCCCAGCAGTGCCAGGTGTGACCCTTATGGCCCCCAGCACTGTTGGAGTCAGGCACTGAACT
Source organism: Suncus etruscus (assembly GCF_024139225.1). Lineage (NCBI taxonomy): Eukaryota > Metazoa > Chordata > Mammalia > Eulipotyphla > Soricidae > Suncus > Suncus etruscus. The sequence continues at coordinate 90,500,540 of NC_064859.1, forward strand.
ATTCAACCTTATAGGCCACATATTAATGGGAGAGACCTTGGGTCCCTAGCACTGCTTGAATAATGCAGCAGCAGCAACAGTAGTAATTTTAGAATACATAAAAAGGGGCCCGGAGAGATAGCACAGTGGTGTTTGCCTTGCAAGCAGCCAATCCAGGACCAAAGGTGGTTGGTTTGAATCCTGTGTCCCATATGGTCCCCTGTGCCTGCCAGGAGCTATTTCTGAGCAGACAGACAGCCAGGAGTAACCCCTGAGCACCGCCGGGTGTGGCCCAAAAACCAAAAAAAAAAAAAACAAAAAAACAAAAAAACAAAAAAAAACCAAACAAACAAACAAACAAAAAAAGTCAAATATAAAAGAGCCCGGTGAAGTGGCGCTAGAGGTAAGGTGACTGCCTTGCAAGTGCTAGCCAAGGAAGGACAGCGGTTCAATACCCCGGCATCCCACATGGTCCCCCCAAGACACGGCGATTTCTGAGCGCTTAGCCAGGAGTAACCCCTGAGCATCAAATGGGTGTGGCCCAAAAAAACCAAAACCAAAACCAAAAAAAAAACAGTCAAATATAAAAGAGCAGCCTAGCAGAGAGGATTTTGAGCTTAAAATGAAATGTTTTCAGAACATGTTTAAAAACAACTCCAGAACCTGAGGCTCATTAAATCCAGTTTTACGAGTTTATTAAAGTTGTCTCTACTTTAATAAAGCAACCAACACACATACGTGTGTATGTTGCCACTCAGAAAAAATTCAGAAGATACTGTTTTTAGATAAATATTCCATTGAGACTATTCCAATTAGCAGATTACCATTGGAGAGTTTAATATCAACTCTGTGTATTGGGTACATTAGACTTTAAAAAAATTTTTGTTTGGGCCGGAGAGATAGCACAGTAGTGGGGCGTTTGCCTTGCACCAAGCAGATCCAGGACAGATGGTGGTTTGAATCCCGGCATCCCATATAGTTCCCCATGCCTGCCAGGAGTGATTTCTGTGTACAGAGCAATGAGTAGCCCCTGAGTGCCGCTGGGTATGACCCAAAAACTAAAAAATAAAAAAATTGTTTTTGGTTTTTGGGCCACACCCAGTGACGCTCAGGGGTTACTCCTGGCTATGTGCTCAGAAATCGCTCCTTGCTCCGGGGATCATATGGGACGACAGAGGATCAAACTGGGGTCCATGTCAGCCGCATGCAAAGCAAATGCCCTACTTAGGCGCCCGCTCCAGCCAGACTTTAAAATTTTTTAATACAAAAAATAATTTTTAATACAAAATAAGTGATTTACTATTTTATTTTTTTCTTCTGGGCCCCTATGAAATATTAAAAATATTAATGAGAGGGACTGAAGCGGTGGTGCAGGCCGTAAGGCGTCTGCCTTGCACACTAGCCTAGAACGGACCACGGGTTCGATCCCCTGGTATCCCATATGATCCCCCAGCAAGGAGCAATTTCTGAACACATAGCCAGGAGTAACCCCTGAGCATCACCAGGTGTGGCCCAAAAACCAAAAAAAGGGGGAGAAAAAATATTAATGAGAATAGCAATTAAAAATAAAATCCAGCTTCATCTAGTAGAAATATTGACAAGTGGAAGAACTAATAATAATGAAGTTTCCAAACTTATAATTTTCAAAACTATAATACATATTTATTCTCCCATAATCCAGAATTTCACTTTATAATTTATAATACATATTTATTCTCCCATAATCCAGAATTTCACTTCTAAAAATGACAGACCCTTTTCAGCTCTAAAGTCCCTTCTTCCTCAGCAAGAACTTTTCACTCCAGGCCGAGCAAGTGTTAGCTACTGATGCCAGCCGGATTGTCCTATACCTAAGAGGGACAAGGTCACACCTGAATACCTTCCTTTGCTTCAATAAACCTCCAGGACCCAAGTCCTAAGCATATAACCATCTCTAACATGCGACAGAGCTAAAAGAGGAGAAAGCCTCTCTCTTCTAATAAGGTTAGTTGGTCTGAAGGAGATTTTCTCTTCCAGGACACTTCTTAAAGGATACACGTCTACACATCATCATGGCCATTCAGCAGTGTAACTCTCAGATAACATTCAAGGGCAGACAGGAAAGGAACTCCAAACACAGTACCAAATTCCCAATTTAAGAAAGGTTCTGGATAAGCAGTAAAATTCACATTAGCTCATGCTTCTAGAAATAATCATTCTGGTCCTCAGTGCTGAAAAAGTATATAGCTCACAATTATTTTCTTAACATTTAAAAGCAGACACAATCTAACAAAACTACTCAATTAGAAAATTTTAAGAAGAGCACTTCTACAATTGCTTCATGCACTAATATTTCTATTCTCTTATTAGAAAAAGACAGCGACTCCATTTAACTCTGATCATACCAAAAGGGGGGAAAAAAAAAAAAAGAAAGAGCACACAATAGAAGAGTTTATTTAAGATCATTATTCTGGAGTTATTCTACCTTACCTTGGCTTGGAATTCCATAAAGCTCTTCTCTGAACATTGTTTCCTGTCTAAAAATTAGGAAGCCAAAACGCTACAAACCAAAGTTCTGCTTTTCACTGAAACCACTAAATTAGTTCTTGTGTGGAACTGAATTTTATAATTCTGGTCTATAATTCCGATCTATGTTCTCTCTCCATTAAGGGAGTGTCTATCAATTTTCAACTAGAAGTATCAGTTTGGCTGTCAGCGCTCTTTATTTTTGTACATAAAAGGAAGTGGGTTTTGATACTATCTCAATGTGCTTCCTGTCTTACAATGCACTTGAAATAAAGTGATGTCAGATTGAGAATAAGAGTCCTAAGAAAGAAATAGTTACACTGCTTTACCTTTATTAATAACCATAAATGATTAAGAATAGCTTTGCTGTGGCCTACAACTATCACCATCTGTATGGGCTACACTGCAAGTTTTCCGACCTTAATTTGTAATGAAACACAAAAACGTTCATACTTTCATATCTAAAAATTAATGAAAGCCATGCCGTATACCATTTGTATAACCCATAAATGAGACGGGCTTATTCTCAGAGACCAGGTCATCTGCATTCTTCAAGAGTATCAGGGCTACTAGAATAAAGGTGAATTTCATATAATATCATGTAGGTACATCTAAATCTTTCTACACAGACTAAACTATATTCTATTTTCCACTTAATAAACTACTTAAAATCCACAAATAATTTCACAGAAAACATCTCAAACAATTTGGGGGGGGGTGGAGAGAAGATACATGGTGCTCAGGGTTTATTCTGCTCTACATAAAGAATCACTTCTAGCAGTGCTAGAGGAAGCTTAAGAGGTGCCAAGGGTCAAACCTGGGTCAGCTGAATGCAAGGCAAGCAACTTCCCTACCATCTCTCGGGCTCCAGAACACTCATCTTTATGTAACTGATAAGCATTCAATGCCTCAATGATTTCTAGAAGAATTACAAATCAGAGGTAGCTTAAAAAGCACTTTAAGCTGAGAAGAACCAGAGTAGAAACAGAGCTCTTAACACTTTTGACTAATACATTTCCAAATATAGACAGATTTTTCAGTAAAATTCCAACTTCAAGATTCTGACGATTCTCTTTTTTCACTAATAAACACACAACACACACAAACAAGAACACTAGAACAGAGGTCAGTTCTGTCTTACCTTATTCCATTTGTTCCTAACATGTGGACTAGGGATGGGCTTCAAGTTGGTCATGCTCTTAAGGCTAAAATCCTCTGGCTACAAGCTTGCCTGAGTAATAGTCACAGCTATACCAGAAAGGACAGACAAAGCTACCAATGACCTCAATTCTGCTCAGGACTTGCACATCTATGAACACACAGATAGTGATGACTAAGACTAGGTTCTAACATATTTCTAGATCAACAATCCTGAAAGTACTTTAGTACTTCAAGTCATCCGAACAGACTGCTTGCCCACAACAACTCAGAAATAAACAAGCTTACCTATAACCTCAGAGGATGATAAGCTAAGGAAAAACTCTTAGATATCTGTATGGCTCTAGAATATCACTGTATTGGTACAGAAAAAGGAATCACTATGAGCTGCTGAAAATCTGCCATTACATATAGCTGCAATTATAAATGTGGAAGGACTTTTCTAGATGGATAAGGAAGCTACTAAAATCAGCAGGAATAGGTAGTAAATTGTATCACAGGTGGGAAAAAAAATCCAGAGGAGGGAAAGAACAACAAAACAAACATTACTTCTTACAGTTTTGGGATGAGCTATAAAATAGCCACCAAGCCGATGACGAGAGCCCAACCCAGCAGATCAGATTTCCTTTGTCTTTGCTAGCCTGAGTGAAAAGCATTTGGCTTCCTAGTAAGAAGAGGCTTATAAACATATTAAAATTTGAGAAAATAAGAATAGAAAGATGAATAAGTGGATTCTAAAATTGGGACTCGATAGCTAAGAGTAAAAACTAATCCCCAAGCTAGAGTTGTCTTGTCCAATGTGGCAGCTACTAAGCCACAAGTGACTATTTAGCCTTAAAACTATGAGTTCCTTGGTTAGTTCAGGTCATCAACAGACACAAGGGCTGGTGGCTACTGTGTTTGGCTTGGACAGCACCAATAAAGAACACTCACATCCCTGCCAGAAAATTTACTGAGTACTGATTCAAAGAGTCAGGGAAAAGGCGGGATTCATGTGTGGCCCAGAGCAAAAGACAGGCTGAGGAGGAAAGCCACCCTCCAGCATTCAGGATTCACCTTTCCTCTTCCACCGGCTCTTTTTGCTCTCCTTGTTGCTGCCGCCATCACTGCTGCTGCTGCTGTTCTCTGAGCTCTGGGAATCAGACTGACCATCACTGCTTTCTTCTGAGCCTTCGGAGAGCTCTTTCACCCCGTCCGGCACGTCCTTCTGCAAGGCAGGCAGGCAGCCCATTAGGATTCCTTATTACCCAGGTACACAAGAGATGAAATGTTTCACTGGCCCTGCTGCAACCGAGGGACACGAGTCATTTCTCAAAGTCAGTTGCAGGACCAGCTGATTCTGTTTCCTGAATTCCATCCATTACTCATTGTTCCATCAACTAGAAGTGCTATTGAGTAAGTCCAAGTATGGACCCCAAACAAATAAGCAAAAATGAATGTTCAATATAAATAAGCAAATAATTTTCATCTAATAATCTGTATGATGTCTATGTGTGTGTATATATATCACCTGTTTAAGAAGATAGATATGTTGTGAGTTCTGTGAAGGCCAAAGCGGTGAGAGTGCCTATTGAGAGTGCTTTATTTGTATCATCTCTCTCTCTCTCTCTCTCTCTCTCTCTCTCTCTCTCTCTCTCTCTCTCTCTCTCTCCCCCCCCTCTTTCTCTCCTCCCCCACACCTGCCACACCTGCTGACACTTGGGGGTTACTCCTGGCTATGCGCTCAAAAATCACTCCTGGCTTGGGGGGACCATATGAGGTGTCAGGGGATTGAACCATGGTACATCCTAGGCTAGCGCAGGCAAGGCAGGTGCCTTACCCCTTGCGCCACGCTCTGACCCCATTTTCTTTCTTTTTTAATCATGTGAACTTCTTTGATTTCTGCACTGAAGAGTAAGAGGGCTAATCAGAAATGACACCTCCATCCATATATAGCATAAGACACCTGACAGGGAGATGCAAAACTGATAGGACTCTGAACTGGGCTTCTGGCCTCCTCTTCTGAACTGTGCAGAACCAGCCACCCAAATCTTAACATCCAAGCCCTCAGCTTCCTGTCTCTGAAGTATGGATAACAATTCCTACCTTAAAAGCTCGTTCCCAAAATAAAAGAGTTAACAAATGCACAATGCTGAGAACAGTGGCATCTGATGAGATGCTCAGTATTAGCTACTACACAGCTTTATGTAGAGGGATATATACTAGATCTGAGTCAGTTTACCTAATACACCGTCTTTCAATACAAATCCTAGAACACCACTGGGGTGGCCTGGGTGATCCCAGCACCACAGAGTTCAAGTGGCACCACATCTTTGGACCCCTGCATTGAATTGCCAGCCCTGAACTGGCCTACTTAAGCATCTTAGAGAGGTACATACAAACAAACAAACAAACTCCTGGACACCTTTTAAAGGATTAGTTGTCAGCCAGACCTCTGGAAGTGCAGCTTTAACAAAAATTGCTTAAATATAAAAACATACACTTTTCTTTTTGGTCACACCCAGCGATGCTCAGGGGTTACTTCTAACTCTGCACTCAGTTATTACTCCTGGCAGCTCTTGGGAACCATATGGGATATGGAGGATCAAACCCGGATCAAGAGTGTGTAAAGTGGGCCTGAAGAGATAGCACAACGGCGTTTGCCTTGCAAGCAGCCGATCCAGGACCAAAGGTGGTTGGTTCGAATCCTGGTGTCCCATATGGTCCCCCCGTGCCTGCCAGGAGCTATTTCTGAGCAGACAGCCAGGAGTAACCCCTGAGCACCGCCGGGTGTGGCCCAAAAACAAAAAACAAAAAACAAAAAAAAGTGTGCAAAGAAAGCGACATCATAGCTGTGCTAGACTTCAGCCCCTAACTACCTTTTTACATCTATAATCTCTCTCCAGGATCAACTGCTTATTCTGCAAATCTTTTCAAGCTTTCCTTTCGCTATTCCTAACAATATGTGTTTTACTTGTCCAGTACTTATTGACGCATCTTGTATCACTGTCCCTTACATCGGGCCCTGATTTCCTTTTCAATGGAGCAAATTCATAATTCTGACAATTTTGCTTATTTTATCCTTGAAATCTACTTTTTTTTGTTTTGTTTTGTTTTTGGGTCACACCCGGCGGTGCTCAGGGGTTACTCCTGGCTGTCTGCTCAGAAATAGCTCCTGGCAGGCACGGGGGACCATATGGGACACCGGGATTCGAACCAACCACCTTTGGTCCTGGATCGGCTGCTTGCAAGGCAAACGCCGCTGTGCTATCTCTTCGGGCCCGAAATCTACTTTTAAGCTGGGTCTTTCACTCATTATACAAAAGGCTTTGTTCAAATCATAAGAATTACAACACAAAAACTTTCTAGATTCCTTATTCAAAATTTATCTTTGCTTCTCAATACTAGTCCAGTACTTGCTATCACAGCCTACTATGTCAGACTGAAATCATTTCAATACTGTGTGTTCCAAAAGATCGGGGCCATGATTTGTCCTCCTCTATAATCTTCACATTCTCTGGCACTGAGTGAAATTAAAATTACAATTGACATTTGAAAGGTCTACAACAGCTATAACCTTATTTTAAAAAAATACAATCAGAAAGCTCTTAGAAGCAATGTTAGTCCCAGGGAATTCAACAAATGCATAAAGAAATAGTAGTCAGAGATTTTTTTCTTTTTTCTTTTTTTGGTTTTTGGGCCACACCCGGCGGTGCTCAGGGGTTACTCCTGGCTGTCTGCTCAGAAATAGCTCCTGGCAGGCACGGGGGACTATATGGGACACTGGGATTCGAACCAACCACCTTTGGTCCTGGATCGGCTGCTTGCAAGGCAAACGCCGCTGTGCTGTCTCTCCGGCCCCAGAGATTTGTTTCTTTGGGACCATTTCCAAGAATGCTAAGGGGTTATTACTCCTGGCTCTGTGCTTAGGAATCACTTATTTTTGTTTTGTTTTGGGCCACACCCGGTGATGCTCAGGGGTTACTTCTGGCTATGCGCTTAGCCATCGCTCCTGGCCCAGGGAACCATAGAGGATGCTAGGGAATCAAACCCAGGTCCATCCTGAGTCAACCATGTGCAAGGCAAATGCCCTACCACTGTGCTATCTCTCTGGCCCCAGAATTACCGTTGGCAAGCTCAGAGAACCATAATGCTGGAACTCAAACCCGAGTCAGCTGTGTGCAAAGCAAAAGACTTATTCACTGTACTATAACTCTCTGGCCACTTATGCCAAAGATCTTTAAATATCTGTGGATTGTGCACACCCACTGAGCATAGGGGTCAAACTAAAAACTAAGAAAAGACAAAGTCTATACATATACATATAGCCTTAGTCCTTGCTGGCTAAGAATCACGAGTTTTCTGTTAATAAATTCCTCTGGGAACAATTTTTCTCCTTCGTTTACCTGCTTAATCTCTCAAAGGATGATGGTGATGAGAGACTAGAGTGATGGTGCAGCAAGTAGGGTGCTTACCTTACATGGGAATTCAATCCCCAAGAACCCTATAAGTCTCCGAGTCCACCAGTATTGATTCCTGTGGGCAGAGCCAAGATTAAGTCTTGAACACATCCAGGTGTGGCCCAAACTCTGCCCATGCTAAAAATGGATGATCATAAACTTAAGAGCAGCCAGTCACAGAACCTGACCCAGACAGCAATAGTCAGATAATGGAGAGGCACATAGCAGGTTATACCGAAACAAATCGAAATGGGATTAAACGAAGGTCTGACTCGGGGTTTCCTCTCCAGATGCAGCCATGTGCAGAGTCGAGGTGGGCAAGACTTCGTGCTGAGGTGAATCTACCTGAAAATGAGGCAAACAGGCAGAGCCCGCTTGGACCCCCATGATAGCATTTGTATACCCGGACTTTTCAGTTAGGTGAAGTAATATATTTTTAATTTGATTCAAGTTCATTAAAGTTGTTTTCTATTTCTAAATGAAAAGACATAAAAAAGTTAAAGCTTTTTCTCAGCGAAGAAATTAATAAGTATTAGCTTTCTAGGGCCAGCAGTGGTGGGGAGCGGTAAGGCTTTCCTGTGCTAGCCTAAGACGGAGCACAGTTCGATTCCCCGGTATCCCATATGGCCCCCCAAGCGGAGCCATTTCTGAGTGCTTAGCCAGGAGTAAGTAACCCCTGAGCATCACCAAGCGTACCCGCCCCCCTCCCCCCCAAGTATTAGCTTTCTGAAAGTTAAAGGAAAACAGGCTAAGGAATTCAACAGATCTGGTTTCAAAATTCTGGCTTCAATCTCCTTTCCACCACCAAGGTAAAAAAAAAAATCCAGTATTATGAACCTTAGCTTTCTCCATTTATGAAAAATAATAAACCAGAACTCTGAATTGTAATGGAGAAAAAAAGCCACATGACAGACTGCTACAGTAACCCATGGTGATCATTTAATTATTAGAACAATTGGAAGGACACTAAAGTCATTTTCAGCCTTTCAAGATGACATTATCCTAAAGAATTAAAAAAATAATAATGTACCATGCAATAGTAAGTACAGTGGGTAAGGTGCTTGCTTTGCATGTGGTAGACCTGGGTTCAATCCCCAACGTCCCATATGGTCCCTTGTGCATCACGAGGAATGATACTTAAGAGGAAAGCAAGGAGTAAGCTCTGAACACTGCAAGGTATGCCTGTCTCCACACACACACACACACACACCCCAAAAAAAGAACTAAAAAAAAGTTATTTCTCTAATCTATCAATAGTTACAGATTTTTGGTTTGTTTGCCCTTGGCCATGTATAGTGGAATTCAGGTCTCATTTCTGGTTCGGCTCAGGGATCACTATTTTGAGATTATGTAAGAAGCCACATACTGAACCAGGGTCAGATGCATTTTTACCTCTGCTCTGCTTATTTTTTTTTTTTTTTTTTTGGTTTTTGGGCCACACCCTGTGACGCTCAGGGGTTACTCCTGGCTATGCGCTCAGAAGTTGCTCCTGGCTTCTTGGGGGACCATATGGGATGCCGGGGGATTGAACTGTGGTCCATCCTAGGCTAGCGCAGGCAAGGCAGGCACCTTACCTCCAGCGCCACCGCCCGGCCCCTGCTCTGCTTATTTTTAAAGAATATCAATACACAAAGCACTCACTATCCTTTCTTTTTTTTTTTTTTTTTTTATAAAATAAGACCCTCCCCATCCCAAATTCTATTGCAAAAACTATCTCTACTGTTTTCACTCTTTGAAAAACATTTACCTTCAGAGTATACACTCCCATTCGACCAGGCACCTTGTAGAAGATGCCTTCTTCACCACGAGAATTTGTGTGCAGCATCGCATTCAGGCATGCAAGAGGGGAAGTCCCACTGGAAAACAAAGACGACAGGGATTATTTCTAACTCTCATTCCTCTGGGTCATTCTGATTTTAGATACAGATATAAAAATCATTCCCATGTATAATTATAGCAAAAATAATCCTTTCATGTCCTCATTAATAAGCATCTCACATTTTTTAAATCATTTCTCACAAAACTATCATAAACAATTGTGTACTTTATCACTTTTGGTTCTGTCAATTCAGCTCAATGAAGCTGAAAAAATTCTAAAGCCTCTTTTCTTGAGCATTCATTTGCATGTCCTGAAAGGAAACAGAAGAGAAGGCACACAAAGGCTTAAATAAACTGCCAGGAATTGAACCAGGTCCATCTTGAGTCGGCTACGTGCAAGGCAAATGCCCTACTGCTGTGTCCCCAGTTTTACTTATTGAAATAAACTTACATATAAGGTTAGTTTTAGAAGTACAACTATTTGATATATGAATCTATTAACATGATCTCTTTTGACCTATCATATCACTCTTCAAATTGTGCAGTTTCCTTGTACAAGGACAACCCCAGTTTGATCCCTGGCATCATATAAAGTACTCCTGCACCCTATAAAGAAGTGTTTCCTGGGGCCGGGCGGTGGCGCTAAAGGTAAGGTGTCTGCCTTGCCAGCACTAGCCTAGGACGGACCGTGGTTCGATCCCCCGGTGTCCCATATGGTCCCCCAAGCCAGGAGCAACTTCTGAGCGCATAGCCAGGAGTAACCCCTGAGCGTCAAATGGGTGTGGCCCAAAAACCAAAAAAAAAAAAAAGAAGTGTTTCCTGAACAGAGAGCCAGGAGAAAGTCCTGAGCCTCACTGGATGAGGCCACCAATCCAAAAAGAAAGGGGAACAAAAAGGAAAAAAGTATCAAGGAACCTGGCTGGGGCTGAGTAACTAAACATTTCTCTCTTAAGTGTAAAGGTCCTGGGTTTGATGACCTGGAGAGACAGACAGACACACTCCCCTCATTTCTCTTTTAAGTGTGAGGGTCCTGGGTTTGATTCCCCGGCACCACACCCCCCCCAAACACAATTCCCTCATCACGCCACACACCCATCTACCCAACCCACAATCCCCTCATCGCACCCCCCCAGACACACACCATAATCCCCTCATCTTGCCTCCCCCCTCTTCTCCCCCCCCCCCCCCCCCCCCCCCCCCGTCTCTCTCTCACACGAACACTACAATCCCTTCATGGCAAAGATTTCTTATTTGTGTGTTTCAGACTCTTTTCCCTCTCAGGTTTTCTGTCATAAATAGCTCAAATCAGGCTCTTAGAAGAGACTGCTGGGTATCCTGAAGTAAATGGTTGTGAGAAAGTACATGGCAAAGGGTTCCAAGTCTTTTGGTATCATATAAGTGATTGATACTGTCGAGGATTGAAAATCTTAAGACTGAGGACTGCCAAGAAAGTAGAGGCCAGAGCAATAGCACAGTTGGGTATGGCATTTGCTTTGCATGTGGCCCACCTGAGTTTGATCCATATGGCACCCGAGTACTGCCAAGAGTAACTCCTGAGTGAAGAGTTTGGAGTAACCCCAGAACACAGCAGAGTGTAGTCAAAAACCAAAATGCAAAACAAACACAAACAAAAAAATCTTTCTCTCAAGAAGTGCTAAGACAGCTAAGAGGCCTAGAGCACAGACTGTGCACGCAGGAACCCCAAATTTAATCCCTGGAAGTATACGGTGCCCTGAACACTGCCAGGTATGTGTTACCCCTAAAAAGAATAAATAAAAAAACATAAAAAATATGCTGAGGGTCTCCAAATTAATTTTCCTTTATGTTGGCCAAATTTGAATACTTCTACTTGATCTATATCCATACACTATACAAATACTGTAAATGCCAATTCTATTTTATAAACCACATATCAAATTTAATTTGAATGTCAAATTTACCTCAAATCAAGATACAAAACTTGTCAAGAAAGATCTGAGAGGAACAAGTTACCATATGTACTGAACCACTAGAGCACAACTAAGACAAATTTCCTGACTTTGACACTGTGCCACAATTTTTTCATTTTGTTTTTAATTTTGAGGGCTTGGGGCCACACCCGGAAATGCTCGAGGGTTACGCATGGCTTTGTACTCAGAAATCATTCCTAGTGGTTCTGGAGGGGACCATAAAGAATGATGGGGATCGGACCTGGGTTGGCACTGTGCAAGACAAGTACCCTACCCACTTTATAGTGCCCCCCAGCCCCTGTACCATAGTTGCATATGAACTGGGTGGTCTATATAGGAATTACTTTTAGAATTTCCTGTGATCTTAAAATTACTTTAATACAAAATTTATCCCACACACAAATTAAAAAAAAAACAAACCTAAACTGATAAAAATCCATGCACTGCTGGATCATGAGCAAATGAGCATTTTTGCTTTATTTTTTACTGTTGTAACAGCCAGGAGGGTGCACATTAATGAATGGGGAAGGGTGACAACAGGAAGGATGAGACAATCATGTGGCCACTACTCCCTTGGTGGCTTCATTGGTTATGGAGTCAAGGATCAAAGTCAGGGCTTTGAAAATGAAAAGCTCATGTTCTATCTTTAAGAGTCACATTTGGGGGAGGGGGGTTGAGCCACACCCAGCGGCGCTCAGGGGTTACTTCTGGCTCCTCACTCAGAAATCCTGGCAAGTTTGGGGGACCCTCTAGGATGTCAGGAATTGAACGCAAGTCTGTCCCAAGTCAGCTTCGTGCAAGGCAATTGCCCTAGCACTGTGCAATCGTTCTGACCCCTGGAGTCAGTTCTTTTTTTTTTGTTTGTTTGTTTGTTTGTTTTTTTGGGCCACACCCGGTAACGCTCAGGGGTTACTCCTGGCTATGCGCTCAGAAGTTGCTCCTGGCTTGGGGGACCATATGGGACGCCGGGGGATCGAACCGCGGTCCGTCCAAGGATAGCGCAGGCAAGGCAGGCACCTTACCTGTAGCGCCACCGCCCGGCCCTGGAGTCAGTTCTTAAGCCCCAAATGAACTCTGTCTAATTTCATTGGTAGGACCAAAAGCTGCAGGAAGGAAGGAAGGGAGGGAGGGAGGGAGGGAGGGAGGGAGGGAGGGAGGGAGGGAGGGAGGGAGGGAGGGAGGGAGGGAGGGAGGGAGGTAGAGGGACGGACAGAAGGAAGAAAAGAGGGAGAGAGAGGGAGAGAGAGGGAGAGACAGACAGACAGACAGAGAGACTGACTGACTAAGGGCCTACTTCCATTCACTTCAGTCTATCCTACAAAAATAAAATCTTAGGGACATGGGCATAATGCAAGTTCTAACTTCAACATCTGAAGATGTGCCAAAGCACTAAAAATGACCTCAAAGCCCATTAATGAGGGAAGAATGGCACATTATTTTAGTAATCAACAGGATATGAATCAATAAGTTATATTAACAGTTAGCAGAGTGCTAAATTCCAGGAAACATCCTGTTTTTATCTTCCATAACAATCCTTTGAGGCAAGGCAAGATTGTTCCCTGATTTTTATTTTTATTTTATTTTTATTTTTTGGTTTTTCGGGCCACACCCGTTTGATGCTCAGGGGTTACTCCTGGCTAAGCGCTCAGAAATTGCCCCTGGCTTGGGGGGACCATTTGGGACACCGGGGATCGAACTGCGGTCCTGATCCTTGGCTAGCGCTTGCAAGGCAGACACCTTACCTCTAGCGCCACCCTCCGGCCCCTATTCCCCGATTTTTAGAAATAAACAGTAATGAAGAGAGGGGATAAGGAAGTTCTTCAACATCATAAAGTTAGTAAATGATGAAGCCATAATCATAAGAAGAAAGAAAACAGAAGAAAAAGCACAGGAGAGCTTATAAAAGAACATATGCCCAAATAAAAAGAACCTGTAGAGGCATGAAGCATGCAGGACTCCATTTATTTGGAAAGCACGCACCAGACGTGGCTTTGGCTTTCTTGGTGCAGTGCCTAATTTTCCTCCCAAGAAATATCTGCCAGAAGGCCTGTTGGAGAAGTCAATCATTTACCCTTGCATGGATCACTGGCAATATTTCTGTCATACTTCTTACATGGTAGTGACTTAACATTTTCCCTTTAGTTTCTGCTATACTACAGAAATTCGGCCTTAGTTATCCTGCAGTCATAAAGAAATTTCAGTACCAAAGAAAACTGCTAGAAGTTCCCCTTTATATACTCCCTTGCCTGAAGATTAAATTTGTCACACTCCTGCCAGAAATGTGTTGACCCCATACATACTGTGTGTGGTATCATTATTTCATATTCGTCAGCTTTGTGTACCCGCTCTCTTCCAGTTAGGATTTTCTGATCCCACTAAGGTTTTGCTTAGGGACGCAACACGTCTGCAGCAAGAACCCATTCTTATCTGAGCTCAGGAACATACCTGGTAAAAATGTGTCCCAATTACTAGTTTATTGCACTAAAAGTATCCAATTCTGTTTAGGCCAATAAAGTGGGGCCTTTGGATCCAAAGTGGAAAAACGCAGTCTACTAAAAAAGACACAGTGAACATGCAGCCACAGTGCCAATGAAGGCCATCAACACAGACAGAGATCAGCAATGCCTGAGCAAAAAACAGTTCAGGTCAAATGTTTCAGAAAAGAGAGGCTTTGGGGGGCAGGGGGGGGTGGTGGGGAGAACAATACAGGAGGTAGGGTGCTTGTGTGGCTGGCCAGGTTCAATCCCCAGCATCCTATATACATCCACAAGCACTGTCAAGGGTAAGTGGAGAGCTCAGAGGTAGGAATAACCCCCAAGCATCACTGGGTGTGGCCCCCAAAACAAACAACCCAAATAATAAAAACAACAATCAAATAATAACCTGAAGAATCTTCCTTTTGGGAATAGGACACATGCAGACAGTCTTATGGGAAAGTCTGCTTGCCTTGCACGAGGCCAACCCAGGTTCAATCCCAGGTATCCATACGGTTCCCCAAGCCTACCTACCAGTAGTTATCCCTGAGCACAGAGCCAGAAGTGAGCCCTGAACTCTACTGGGTGGGTGCCCTCCTCCCCCAAAGTAAACAGCACACCAACTGATTAATGATTTGTGATTCTAGAATCAGGGAAGAGATCACAGAGAGTTGAAGCAATGCTGCTTTGTGTCAGGCTCAAGAGACAAAGCATGAAGGGATGAGGTTCTTCTATGTAGGGAAGGGACAAGTGCAAAGCAAGCACGATCTGCCGAGCACCTTGTGAAAGGGAACACATCACGGCGATTTATACACGAGGCATAAGGCACAAGGACAGAAGCAACTGTGCGCAGACTGCCCATGGCCTTATTTAGTTCTCTGTAGTCAATGTGTTTTTCCTTAGCAGAAGCAAATAAGGGCCTGAAAGGGCGGTGTGACTGCACTCTCAAATGAAGCAACTACAGTAACTGAAGAAAGAAATAAGATGTGGAGCAAAGAACCAGATCTATATGTTTATTTAGCATTTATATTTTTATTCCCATTTGAATACAGAGTCAAGTGCAGGATCATTTAAAACAAGCCACTCCTGAGTCAATTTTTCAGAAAACAGCCCAGCATCCTCAGTGGGCTGACCATGCCATCCTCCCAACTCCCTGCTCCCGTCTAGATTTCTTTCCACTTGTAACTTGCAATTCTTCTCAACTTCTCAGGGCTTTGTATTTGCTAATGTTATTGATAATGATAATTTTCAACCCCTTTTGCTCTGAGCAAGATCTTATTCACTCTTCAGATTTCAGTCTTCAATCTCTTTTTCCTTTATGTCTCTTGTTTAAGAAAAACACACCAGTGTCAGTGAGAAACCAATACTTCTAAATACACAGCATCTTGTTTTTCTCTTTTAGCACAACTTGGGAGGAGGAACCTGGGTGAACACGTGGAAGGAACACGACTTACCTGCAGCACTGAGTCTCTGATCTCTAGCATTTCATTTTCTATTTTAAAAAGCCCTTTGCTTGCACTTCTCACTGTGGACCAGCCTGACTTAAGGGAGTTTGCTTTTATTTAAGCTCCCTGGGAAGATGATTCTACTCTTCTGTAGTTGAAGCTAACAGCATAGAGACTTCAGACACTACAAGTAAGGTTCTGCAGTTACAATGGGGAGAGATAGGTACAAACCCAAAACAAATACAAGAGGCAAAGCTGAGAACCGGGAGTACTTAGACCGAGTCTTGCCTGTTCCCCTCTTTTTTTTTTTTTTTTGGGGGGGGGTCACACCCAGCAGCGCTCAGGGTCTACTCCTGGCTCTATGCTCAGAAATTGCCCCTGGAGGCTCCAAAGGCCTTACCTCCATGCTATCTCTCCGGCCCCAACCTGTTCCCCTCTTGAATTACATGATTACATCACTTTAACATTTAAACCAAATTATAGTGACTACAGTTATTTGTATCTGAGAAAAACCAGCATGTCATGTATCATGTATCTGGAAAAAACTGACAAGAAAGGCACAGAAGGAACAGAAAAACAATGTGGCATGACAATGGCCTTCTAGTACTGATGTTAATTTATGAAGCAATAGCAAATTCAAGAATAGATATTCAGACACACTTCTCATGATTCTTTCCTAAAGCTTGGCACTTCTAGAATGAAGACCAGAGTCGACACGCCCAGAAAGGGAGGAGCCACTGAACTTCGCTGGATCTCAGATGCCAGCACCCTTCTGCCTCTCTACTCTGCTGTCCTGCATTTTCGGCCTGATTTCACCCTTGGTGCGGCTCATCAGCCAGCCTGCCTTCCTGTGAACTTTCCAGGGAGTCTGCCTTCCCGTGAGCCTTCCGTGGAGGTGAGCCGACACGCCCAGAAAGGGAGGAGCCACTGAACTTCGCTGGATCTCAGATGCCAGCACCCTTCTGCCTCTCTACTCTGCTGTCCTGCATTTTCGGCCTGATTTCACCCTTGGTGCGGCTCATCAGCCAGCCTGCCTTCCTGTGAACTTTCCGGGGAGTCTGCCTTCCCGTGAGCCTTCCGTGGAGGTGAGTCGACATGCCCAGAAAGGGAGGAGCCACTGAACTTCGCTGGATCTCAGATGCCAGCACCCTTCTGCCTCTCTACTCTGCTGTCCTGCATTTTTGGCCTGATTTCATCCTGGGTGCGGCCCATCTGCCAGCCTGCCTTCCTGTGAGCCTTCCGTGGAGGTGAGTCGACACGCCCAGAAAGGGAGAAGCCAGAGGAGCACGGTTGCTCCGCTCCCCTTCGCGACGGTGCACAGCATTTAGCCAATGAATACAATCACAACACGTAGAAAAACACGCAGTACTAGTGTGACAATGGGGAAACAACATGGGCCAGTGCCAGACATAGAGAATGAAGATGGCAACTCTGATGACTTGAACATGATCAACCACCTAGTCAGTCTCTCAGATAAGGAGTTTAGAGTTGCAATATGGAACATGTTCAAAGAACTCAAACAAAGTATAGAAGAGAAAACTAAAAAGAATCAGGAGAATATGAAGATAGAAATGAGAAAACTCCAAACGGAAATTTCAGATCAAATAACAGGTCTGAGAAACTCAGTAGATGAATTGAAGAAAAACATGTTTGAGATTTCCCACAGGTTAACAGCAGCTGAGGATAAAATCAGTATACTGGAAGATGAGATACATAACAATTACATACAGCAGAAGAAATTGGAAAAAAGCCTCAAAGCAAATGATCAAACAATGGAAAAATTACTCAAAGAATGGGAACAGATGAAAATAGAAGTCTATGATAAGCTCAACAGAAACAACTTAAGAATCATTGGAGTCCCAGAGACTCAGGAAGAAAATCTCCGGGAAGAATCAACAGTCAAGAACATCATTAAAGAGAAACTACCAGAGATAATGAATACATGTGATCAAATCCTGCATGCCCGAAGAGTGCCAACTAAAAGAGACCCCAGAAAAAACACCCCAAGACACATCCTAGTCACAATGACGAATCCCATAGAGACAGAATTCTGAAAGCAGCAAGATCGAAAAGAGAAATTACATTTAAGGGAACATCCTTGAGATTTACTGCAGACCTGTCACCAGAAACACTCAAGGCCAGAAGGCAGTGGTGGGACATAGTGACAAAACTCAATGAAATAAATGCTTCGCCTAGAATACTGCACCCAGCAAAACTCACTTTCAGGTTTGAAGGAACAATACATAGTTTCACAGACAAACAACAGCTCAAAAACTTCACAGACTCAAAACCATTCTTAAAAGAAAAACTGAATGGCATACTTTAAGACAAGGCTTACCAACAGACACACCAAACTTTAATATAAAGATGGCACTAACTCCCAGGACAATTCTTTCTCTCAATGTCAATGGACTAAATGCACCAGTTAAGAGACACAGAGTGGCTAAATGGATCAAAAAACTCAATCCAACCTTCTGCTGCCTACAAGAAACGCACCTGAATAGTCAGAACAAACATAGACTCAAAATAAAAGGCTGGAGGAAAATCATCCAAGCAAACAACACCCAAAAAAAAGCAGGAGTGGCCATATTAATATCAGATGATGCAAACTTTATACTTAGGAAAGTTGTAAGGGACAAAGATGGACATTTTGTATTAATCAAGGGATATGTACAGCAGGAAGAAATCACCCTCCTAAACATATATGCACCGAATGAGGGGCCAGCAAAATATTTAATACAACTGTTGACAAATCTGAAAAATAATATCAATAACAACACAATAATTGTGGGAGACCTCAACACGGCATTGTCAACACTAGACAGGTCAACCAGACTGAAACCCAACAAGAATATACTAGACCTGAGGAGAGAAATGGAAGTAAGAGGCCTAGTAGATATATACAGGACACTCCACCCGCAGAAGCCTGGATACACATTTTTCTCTAATGTACATGGGACATTCTCTAGGATAGACTACATGTTAGCACACAAAACATATCTCCATAATATCAAGAGGATAGAAATTTTGCAGGCTGCCTTTGCTGACCACAAAGCCCTGAAATTATATATAAACTACAAAGGGACACAGAAGAAAAATTATAACACCTGGAAGTTAAATAGCCTCATACTGAATAATCAGTGGGTCCGAGATGAAATCAAAGAGGAAATCAAAACCTTCCTGAAAACAAATGACAATGGAGACACAATTTATCAGAACCTATGGGACACAGCAAAAGCAGTACTGAGAGGAAAATTTATAGCTTTGCAAGCACACATCAGGAAAGAAGAAGGGGCATACCTGAATAGCTTAATGACGCAGCTCATAGAATTAGAAAGTGCTCAACAAAAGGATCCAAAAATAGGGAGGCAGAGGAAATAACAAAGCTGAGAGCAGAAATCAATGAAGTGGAAACCAGAAAAACCATCCAAAAGATCAACGAAAGCAGAAGTTGGTTCTTTGAAAAAATAAACAAGATTGATAGACCACTGGCAAAACTAACAAAGAAAGAAAGAGAGAGAAACTTGATAACTCGTATTAGGAATGAAAAAGGAGAGATCACTACTGATATGGTAGAGATTCAAAGGGTAATCAGAAACTACTTTGAGAAACTCTATGCCACTAAAAATGAAAACCTGGAAGAAATGGATAAATTTTTGGAATCTTATAATCTTCCACGATTGAATGAAGAGGATGTAGCATATCTAAACAAACCCATTACTATTGAGGAAATTAAGAAAGTAATCAAATGTCTGCCCAAAAACAAAAGCCCAGGCCCAGATGGATTTACTAATGAATTCTTTCAAACCTTTCAAGAGGAACTACTACCAATCCTGGCAAGACTCTTTCATGAAATTGAAAAAACAGGAAAACTTCCAAATAGCTTTTATGAAGCCAACATTACCTTGATACCTAAACCAGACAGAGATGCTACGAAAAAAGAAAATTACAGACCAATATCGCTGATGAATGCAGATGCAAAGATCTTCAACAAAATCCTGGCAAATAGGATTCAATGCCTCATTAAGAAGATCATCCACTACGATCAAGTAGGTTTCATTCCAGGAATGCAAGGCTGGTTTAACATCCGTAAATCTATTAACATAATACACAACATCAACAGCAAGAAAAATAAAAATCACATGATCATATCAATCGACGCAGAGAAAGCATTTGACAAGGTCCAACACCCATTCTTGATCAAAACTCTCAGCAAGATGGGAATGGAGGGAACCTTTCTCAATATAGTTAAGGCCATCTACCACAAGCCAGAGGCAAATATTGTCCTCAATGGAGAAAAACTGAAAGCCTTTCCTCTAAATTCTGGCACAAGACAAGGCTGTCCTCTCTCACCACTCCTATTCAACATAGCACTGGAAGTACTCACTATAGTGATTAGGCAAGAAAAGGATATCAAGGGAATCCAGATAGGAAAGGAAGAAGTCAAGCTCTCACTGTTTGCAGATGACATGATACTCTACTTAGAAAACCCCAAAGACTCTATCAAAAAGCTTCTAGAAACAATAGACTCATATAGCAAGGTGGCAGGCTACAAAATTAACACACAAAAATCAATGGCCTTCCTATACACCAATACTAATAAGGAAGAAATGGACATTAAGAAAACAACTCCATTCACTATAGTGTCACACAAACTCAAATATCTTGGAATCAACTTGACTAAAAATGTGAAGGACCTATACAAGGAAAACTATAAAACTCTGCTCCAAGAAATAAGAGAGGAAACGCGGAAATGGAAGCATATACCCTGCTCATGGATTGGCAGGATTAACATCATTAAAATGGCAATACTCCCCAAAGCACTGTACAGATTTAATGCGATCCCCCTAAAGATACCCATGACATTCTTCAAAGAAGTGGACCAGGCACTTTTGAAATTTATTTGGAACAATAAACACCCTCGAATAGCTAAAGCAATCATTGGGAAAAAGAATATGGGAGGAATTACTTTCCCCAACTTTAAACTTTACTACAAAGCAATAGTTATCAAAACAGCATGGTATTGGAATAAAGACAGGCCCTCAGATCAGTGGAATAAGCTTGAATACTCAGAGAATGTTCCCCAGACATACAATCATCTAATTTTTGATAAAGGAGCAAAAAATCCTAAATGGAACAAAGAAAGCCTCTTCAACAAGTGGTGTTGGCAAAACTGGGTAGCCACTTGCAAAAAATTGAACTTAGACCCCCAGCTAACATCATGTACGAAGGTAAAATCCAAATGGATTAAAGACCTCGATATCAGCCCCAAAACCATAAGATATATAGAACAATACGTAGGTAAAACACTCCAGGATATTGAGGCTAAAGGCATCTTCTTTTTTTTTTTTTTTTTTTTTTTTTTGGTTTTTGGGCCACACCCGGTAACGCTCAGGGGTTACTCCTGGCTATGCGCTCAGAAGTCGCTCCTGGCTTGGGGGACCATATGGGACACCGGGGGATCGAACTGCGGTCCGTCCAAGGCTAGCGCAGGCAAGGCAGGCACCTTACCTCTTGCGCCACCGCCCGGCCCCTAAAGGCATCTTCAAGGAAGAAACTGCACTCTCCAAGCAAGTGAAAGCAGAAATTAACAGATGGGAATATATTAAGCTGAGAAGCTTCTGCACCTCAAAGGAAATAGTGCCCAAGATACAAGAGCCACCCACTGAGTGGGAGAAACTATTCACCCAATACCCATCAGATAAGGGGCTAATCTCCAAAATATACAAGGCACTGACAGAACTTTACAAGAAAAAAACATCTAATCCCATCAAAAAATGGGGAGAAGAAATGAACAGACACTTTGACAAAGAAGAAATACAGATGGCCAAAAGACACATGAAAAAGTGCTCCACATCACTAATCATCAGGGAGATGCAAATCAAAACAACGATGAGATACCACCTCACACCACAGAGAATGGCACACATCACAAAGAATGAGAATAAACAGTGTTGGCGGGGATGTGGGGAGAAAGGAACTCTTATCCACTGCTGGTGGGAATGCCGTCTAGTTCAACCTTTATGGAAAGCGATATGGAGATTCCTCCAAAAACTGGAAATCGAGCTCCCATACGATCCAGCTATACCACTCCTAGGAATATACCCTAGGAACACAAAAATACAATACAAAAACCCCTTCCTTACACCTATATTCATTGCAGCACTATTTACCATAGCAAGACTCTGGAAACAACCAAGATGCCCTTCAACAGACGAATGGCTAAAGAAACTGTGGTACATATACACAATGGAATATTATGCAGCTGTCAGGAGAGATGAAGTCATGAAATTTTCCTATACATGGATATACACGAAATCTATTATGCTGAGTGAAATAAGTCAGAGAGAGAGAGAAAAACGCAGAATGGTCTCACACATTTATGGGTTTTAAGAAAAATGAAAGACATTCTTGCAATAATAACTTTCAGACACAAAAGAGAAAAGAGCTGGAAGTTCCAGCTCACCTCAGGAAGCTCATCACAAAGAGTGATGAGTTTAGTTGGATAAATAACTACATTTTGAATTGTCCTAATAATGAGAATGTATGAGGGAAATTGAGAACCTGTTTAGAGTACAGGCGGGGGTCGGGTGGGGAGGAGGGAGACTTGGGACATTGGTGATGGGAATGTTGCACTGGTGATGGGTGGTGTTAAAAAAAAAAAAAAGAAAAACTATAAAAGATGCACTACAATTTAGGATTAACTGGTCTGTGTGCTGCTAACTACATTAAAAAAAATAAAATAAAGTTAATGCAGCAATAATGTAGGCATGTGAGTATCTCTGAATTCTGTTGCTGCAAATACATTTTCACTAATACACTTGAAACCATACATTTTGCATGTAAATCAGAGGATATCCTTATGCTTGCCTCCTCCACATGAAGCTGCTATGTAAAAAAAAAAAAAAAAAAAATAGAATGAAGACCACCCAATCAAGGCTAGGCATGAAAAGCCAAAGATCCAAGTCCCTCAACCAAGTAACTATACACGACAGGAGAGTTGGATACCCTTTTCCAGTGATGCCAGTTTTGACCGCTGCACTTAAGTTGGCCACAGAAATGATAATAGATGTGACAGTTTTCAGGAATGGGGGAAGTTCTTAGGCCATACCTGGCAGTGCTCCTGACTCTGCCCAGGGATCACTTCTTGTGGGATACTCAGGGGACTGTATATAGTGTCTGGAATCAAACCCAGGTTGGCCACATGCAACGCAAGTACCTTACTGTGCACTGTACTATTTTTTCAGGCCATGGTATACATTCTTATGTAGATTTGGGTTACTTCTGAAATTGCCACTGACTGATTCCAAGGACCTATGGTCTAAATTATTTTTAGATTTAAATGTGGCTCAGGGATAAAGTGCATACCACAAGCTAGAGTGATAAAAGAGGGGGTAAGGTACTTGCCTTGTATGTGGCCAAGTTCAATCCCCAGAATCCCACATGGTCCCCCAAGAACCACCAAGAATAATTCCTGAGCACAGAACCAGTAAACTCTGAGCGTCACTGAGTATTGCCCAATACTCATGATTGTTCTTTTCCCTCAGCTTCAAAATCCTATAGGAATACCTTAAATGAGATCTAGTCATCTAACCAGTGAGAAAATGAAAAAGCAACTTTCTTGAAATAATGTATGCATGAACTATCATAATGGTATCATAAATGATAATGCCTCAATAAAAAATAGGAAGGGGTAGAGTGACTTCTGAGTTACTTCAATTAATTGGTTTTAATTAACAATAGTTTTTCACTTAGTGATAAATTTGAGGCCATTTTTTCCAATATCCATTAAAAATTATTCTTTTATTTATTTTGGGTTTGTGGCCATACCCAACCAGTGCCCAGGAAACCATATGGGATGAACCAGATTGGCTGCGTGCAAGGCATAACACCCTACCTGCTGCTATACTATCTCTTGGCCCTAAAAATTTTTTGTTCACATTTTTGTTCTTTATATTCATTTTTATGATATTATTTTCATTTTTATTTCTAAAAAATCAAGGTGAGGGCCCGGAGAGATAGCACAGCGGCGTTTGCCTTGCAAGCAGCCAATCCAGGACCAAAGGTGGTTGGTTCGAATCCCGGTGTCCCATATGGTCCCCCCTGCCTGCCAGGAGCTATTTCTGAGCAGACAGCCAGGAGTAACCCCTGAGCACCGCCAGGTGTGGCCAAAAAAAAAAAAAAAAAAAAAAAAAAAGAATGATCCCTGAGCAGAGTAAATCCTGAGCATCATCGGGCATGAACCCCAAAACATTAGTAAAGAAATTTCTCATTTCAAACCTGCAATAAGAGCTTTAAGGGACTTGTGGATCTAATTCCCTTCATCCTAGAGACAGACATTCCACCTTGCAGCAATAGCCTTTCCTAATCTCTCCTTGAATCCTGGTATCTTTTTCCATTTTCCTGTATTCCCTCCCACAAGACAGCCTGTCAAAACTAGGCCTTATTCAGCCTGCCTAGTCCTGAATGAACTATTATACACTATATTTACCCATCAAAGTTCAATTACTTGAATTAAATAACAGCCTCAGATGTGCAAGGTTAAAAGCACTGTGGAATCATCTAGTACTAATCCCTGCCCCA
Organism: Suncus etruscus; assembly: GCF_024139225.1. Classification (NCBI taxonomy): domain Eukaryota; kingdom Metazoa; phylum Chordata; class Mammalia; order Eulipotyphla; family Soricidae; genus Suncus; species Suncus etruscus. Next base: position 90,524,890 of record NC_064859.1, read on the forward strand.
GATGCTATAACACCTTGTTTCAGGTTACCTTTAAATGCAGAAAACTTAGAAAGTCGTAACTTTTCACTCACTTGATATAATAATACTCTTTCTTAATTATTCATGGACAATTCTCAAAATTTAGCACCAAATAATATTAAAACATCTAAGAATATTAGAGCTTTCTTGCCTGACTTTTGAAAAGTATACTAGAGGGGCTGAAGCACTAGTACAAAGGGTAGGCCCATATGGCCCCCAAGCACCACCAGGAGGAATTCCTAAGCGCTGAGTAAGGAGTAGCAACCCCTGAGCACTGCTAGGTATGCCCTCCACCCAAAAAAGTACAGAGTCAAATCCAACAGCACCTTATGCTGTAAAATCCTGACTTTAGAGATCACTAAATGAAGTCTTGTTTATCCCTCCTGCCCCGTCTGGTGTCCTGGAGGTCTAGGGTCCCACCTGTGATTCTTAGCAAGGTTTGGGGGGGAGAAATCTGGAGGGGGCAGTGACTCAGTGCAAGGGCCCGATGGTGTGGCACAACCAGATCACTCAGATGGTGATAGGGCAGGTGGGTAAGGGAGACGGTGATGGGGTAACAATGCCATGTGTTGATACCAGAAACTAAACCTGGGGATGGGCATAAACTAGGTAAATGCTCTGACCATTATGCCAGCTCCCAGCTCCTACTTACTGAAGTAAAATAATGTCAAAGAAATTTAGTTAAATAATGTCAAAGAAATTTAGTTAGTAGAGAAATGTGAAAGAGAAAGAGAGACACACATGCACACAAGTATTTATGAGACAGCATGGGCTTCTCCAGAAGGGAAATAGCATATATTATCTTTTAAAAAAAAAAGTATTTTATGGTATTCAAAATTGAGCCCAATGCCTCACACAAGATAAGTGCTCTATGACTGAGATATATAAAAAGTTCTTTCTTTCTTTATTTATTTATTTATTTATTTTTGGTTTTTGGGCCACACCCGGCGCTGCCCAGGGGTTACTCCTGGCTGTCTGCTCAGAAATAGCTCCTGGCAGGCACGGGGGACCATATGGGACACGGGGATTCGAACCAACCACCTTTGGTCCTGGATCGGCTGCTTGCAAGGCAAATGCCGCTGTGCTATCTCTCCGGGCCCTATAAAAGTTCTTTTAAAAGTAAGTTTCAACAACTCTAGAAAATTCTATATTTTAATTTTTTTTTTTTTTTTTTTGGTTTTTGGGCCACACCCTGTGACGCTCAGGGGTTACTCCTGGCTATGCGCTCAGAAGTTGCTCCTGGCTTCTTGGGGGACCATATGGGATGCCGGGGGATCGAACCGCGGTCCATCCTAGGCTAGCGCAGGCAAGGCAGGCACCTTACCTCCAGCGCCACCGCCCGGCCCCCTATATTTTAATTTAAAAAAAAAATTCTATGTTCTTATAAACTCTTTCCATTATGACATTTACTTTTCTATCCTCAAGTCACATTTCCAACCAAAAATTCATTGGATTAATGTATTTTTGTGGGGTTTTATTTTTTTAATTATAGTTTTTTTTGGGTCACACAGGGCAGCGCACAGGGGTTACTCCCGGCTCTACACTCAGAAATCGCTCCTGGCAGGCTCGGGGGACCAGATGGGATGCCGGGATTTGAATTACCGTCCTTCTGCATGCAAGGCAAACTCCCTACACCTCCATGCTACCTCTCCAGTCCCAAAATTATAGTTTTTAAAATGAAAAAGTAGTATCTGAAAAATACCTTAATGTCACTCTTTACTCACTCATTTATTGAATACATTTAGTGAACTGTTTCTTCTTCCTGTTTGGGAGGGCTTTTTAGGAGGGGACACATTCAGCAAAGCTCAGGGGTTACTCCTGGCTTTGCACTCGGAATCACTCCTGGTAGGGCTCAGGGGACCTAAATTAATATTCAATTAATATGGGAACTGGGGATTGAACCCAGGTAGGCTGAGTACAAAGTAAACACCCTCCCCACTGTACTATCTGCTCTGGCCTGAACTAGTTTGTTTTCCTCCTAAAGTGAAAGATGGAACACAGGGAAATCGGTGAAGAAAGGACATATTTTTTATAAACAAGCATTTCTGGAGAGGCTGGTCCCATTGGAAACGCAAAATAAAAAGTTATGGACCAACAAAGTAGCAAAGAGCTCAGAACAATTAAAAGTAATCTAAGGATGGGCCAGAGCAATAGCGCAGCACTAGGGCATTTGCCTTGCACTTGACTAACCCAGGACAGACCTGGGTTCTAACTCTGGCGTCCCATATGGTCCCCTAAGCCAGGAGTGATTTTTTTTTCTTTGTTTTTGGGCCACACCTGGTGACACTCAGAGGTTATTTACTCCTGGCTATGCACTCAGAAATCGCTCCTGGCTCAGGGGACCATATGGGACACAAGGTCCGTCATGGGTCAGCCTCGTGCAAGGCAAACGCTCTACTGCTGCGCTATCGCTTTGCCCCCGCCCCCAGGAGCAATCTCTAAGTGCATAGCCAGGAGTAACCCTTGAGCATCACCGGGTATGATCCAAAAACCAAAAAAAAAAAAGTAATCTAGGGATAGCCTAGAGTCCTACAACAAAATTTCTTTAGAAAGCTTACTTGATTCATCTATCCACTGAATATATCACTACAAATATATACTCTATCTTCCCAATATTGTCTTTTCCCCCACCACTGCTTTTGAAAAACAATTTTTTTACAGAAACCAGTAAGATACAACAAAAACAGTTCCAAAGGGAAATATAACAGTGATTTGGTTTTATTTGAATCCAGCTAAGTGAAACAACAATATTAGATTTTACTTCACTTAATCACTGTAGTTATTACAGAAAGATGCACTCCTTCAGAATATAGTCGCTCTTTCATCTTAAGAAATACAAACAGGGGCCCGGAGAGATAGCACAGCGGCGTTTGCCTTGCAAGCTGATCCAGGACCAAAGGTGGTTGGTTCAAATCCCGGTGTCCCATATGGTTCCCCGTGCCTGCCAGGAGCTATTTCTGAGCAGACAGCCAGGAGTAACTCCTGAGCATCGCCGGGTGTGGCCCAAAAACCAAAAACCAAAACAAAACAAAAAAAAAGAAATACAAACAGTTCATTACGACCTGGCACTAACTCCTGAAACTAATTCAAGTATAAGGATGAGAAGTAACATTACCTCCAATAAAAATAAAGGAGAGAGGGCTGGAGTGATAGCACAGTGGTAAGGCATTTGCTGTGCACGCGGCCAACACAGTAAGAACAGTGGTTCGATTCCCGGCATCCCCTATAGTCCCCTGAGCCTGCCAGGTGCGGCTTCTGAGCGCAAAGCCAGGAGTAACCCAAGCACCACCAGGTGTGACCCAAAAACAAAAAACAAAAAAGGGGGGGGATGGGGTACAAGGGGTGGAAGGGAAAACAAGAATGAAGATGCATCTCAAATGGCATAGTACATGCCCCCGGTAACATGCATGATACCATACAGTCTCCTGAGCAACAGAAAAAACTATTAAAAAAAAAGTCTGGGGACATAGGGATGGCTCAGTGAGGGGGCTGAGGGAAACCACAGAGTTCTCACTCAAAGGTGCATTACAGCCAGGTGTGTGTGAGCAGCACTGCTCAAGTTGGCCCAGTGGAACCCACTCTGTGATCCTTTATTTAGCTGAGAAGGAAACATTTCTGACCTAACTGAGCCAACTTCTAATATAGCAGTTGTCTTTGAATCAAAGAGGTAGAAAGGATTGCTTATGTGGATACAGCAACAGGATGGAAAAAAGAAATTAAAAAGGAAATACATGTAAATATAAGATACAGACACCGAAATGAGCTGGAATAAAATTTAATAGTTAATATTACAGTATATAACAAAATATATGGTTGTTCTATATCTTAGTCCTATTTTTCATTCATGTAGCAAAATAATATGCACATCAAAGAGTCAAACCTGGGGGCCAGAGCAATAGTTAGTGATAGCTAGCAACAGATAGTTAGCAATAGAAATGATTCTAGGGACTAGGGACCATATGGGATGCCTGGGATTGAACTCAGGTCAAACAAAAGCAAGGAAAATGCTCTACCCACCCACTGTGCTGTTGCTCAGGGCCCAAGGTGGATGTTTTCCTATCTGATTTTGCTTTCTATTCAGTTTGGTTTGGGGGGCACACCCAGAGGTGCTCCAAGATCTTTCCTAGTGATACTTGGGGAATTAGGCAGTGCCAAGGATGAAACCAGATCTCTCTCATGCAAAGCAAGTATTCCAGACCCTTCAGTTAAGTCCCTAGCTCTGTTTTTGACTTGTTAAATGCTAGAGGACTAGATGCAGGACTGAGCCATATTCCAGACCCCTGGACTCTGGTTTTTTGTACTGAACAAGATAACGAACAACTGCTGTTTCTGTTTATGTTCTTCAATCTTCTACAAAGAATACATCATTCTGCTCTGGGATCCAGGCCTACAATGCTGGAGAGTTCTGGAAAGACAGTCCACCAAGATGGCTTTCCCATCTACAGGTATCACCCATCAACCCACTCAGTTTCACTGTGCCAGCCAGTAACTCTCTTCCTTGAAATTTTCCTTTGGCTGAGTAGGCACAGAAGGTTTCAGCCCAGCCAGGTGGCATAATGACCACATCGTTAATTAAGCCAGGTACCTGATCGCAGAAGCTGCCATAGCTCTCTTCATAGTATTTATTTGGAGGAAAGGGGAAAGGGGCACACCCAGTGATGTTCAGCATTCAGGGATCATTCATGGCAGTGTTCAGGGAACCATGTGGGATGCTAGGGATCAAATCCAGGTTGGCCCTGTACAAAGCAAGTGCACCAGCCCCAGTTCTCTTCATTTTGAAATCTATATTTGCCCTGAGTCTAGACTATCTTCACATTCTTCAAATAAACCCCATCTTGGTTGTTATTCACATCTGATTCCTATCATTTATGTCTGAAAAGCCTATTAAATAAAAGCCCTATCAGAACACAAAATGTCTTACCTAGTGAAAAATTAAATTAAAATTTTAACTGCTTATGGGCCCGGAGAGATAGCACAGCGGTGTTTGCCTTGCAAGCAGCCGATCCAGGACCAAAGGTGGTTGGTTCGAATCCCGGTGTCCCTTGCCTGCCAGGAGTTATTTCTGAGCAGACAGCCAGGAGTAACCCCTGAGCAACGCCGGGTGTAGCCCAAAAACAAAAACAAAACAAAACAAAAAATTTTAACTGCTTACAATACCTAAATTTACTAATTTAATTCTTGCTGCTCAAAAAATGAAGAGAGAGAAATGAAAAATGAGTACTCTCTTCAGAAAGAGTAGAGTTAAGGCACTTCCTCTGATTACAATCTGTCCTGGTTCTCTGCCAAGTAATGAATGGTCCCCAAAGCTGTCAGGAGTCAGCTTTGAGAAAGCCCTGAGCACCACCAATTATAGTCCAACCCCACCCCCATAATCACCCCCAAATGATTAGATTCTTGTCAATAAACAAATGCAAATTTAATTGGGGTTTTAAAAAATTAAGCTCTGCCTAGAAGTGAAGTGGGCCACGATTGAGGTATAAAAATACATGGTGGCTGGTCTCTACTCTGGACATGGGCAACATCTCAACCTGAGATGTACTCTCACCTTCATTACCCTGCAGAAGCCCATACTCTCTCTTTAAAAAGAGGCTCTCACCTGCTCTCTCGGGTGCGTTCTCTTTCCCCCACCCCCCACACACACCTCTAGTAAATTTATTTAAGTAAGATTTTACTTCACCTTAAAAAATTAATTAAAAACGTTTGGATATGGGTCCTGCTCACAAATCTCATAGGCAAGCCTATATAAAATGATCCCCCGAAAAATAAAGCCTAGTCTAAGAAAAATAGCTAAAACTCTACATCAAAACAGACAGAAAAGCATTAGTTTCCATCCAGACTAAATTTTAATCTGGTTTTATAAACTTCCATTCTTGTCAATGAACCAATATTCTCAGTAAAATATATCAGTTAAGAGCATAACATATTTTCAATCTTATAGCATAAAGCAAGCATTAGATTCCATATTCCAATCTTTAATAGTTTCATTCTTAATCTGCATAAGGCAGAATCCAATGCTACTAAGGCAAACAATTGATTTTAATAAAAGCTAAATGTTGGTTTCAAAAACTATAGCCAAACATTATTACAAAATGCAAAACAGAAAATGCATATATTTATGTAGTACTATCACTAAGTTTCTAGACTAAGGTACTTAGTTTTATAAAGTAAAAAATTATGCATCCAAAGGTAAGTTCAAATAAATTTGTAAAAGTATGCTTATTAATGAATATCTTTAAAAATAAAGTAATACTTCTTACCTTCTGGAGTTGGAATGCACCCCAAGAAAATGAAAGGAGGGAAAAAAAAGAGCTTTTAATTTTTCTTTACAAAGCAACAATGAAGCCAAAAATTAAACTCTCCCTTACCCTCCCAGCAATACCTACAATTCCTCAAGAGTAACCAGCGTTGCTACATTTAAACATTCTTCTTACTTACAAGTTTACCTAAAATATCAGTGTCTATAGATGCAAAATTAAATTCACTTCAATAGTCAAAACCATTACAGATAACAGTTTCAGTACCCAAATTAGATGGCAGAAGTAACTCACAGCAAACAGTTAAACATGGGCGCAAAACTTCCCCATTCGTCCCATGCATTTCAATTCAAGGAGCCATCAAAAAGCCATCAGCTATGGGCCCTAAGCTCTACTGGTTTCTCTTTGATCCATAAAGAAATTCATTGTGAATCTGAGTAACAATGAGTAAGAGTAGACTTTTCAGCTAATATCCAAACATTTTGCCTTTTTTTTTTTTTACCTTTAATCCTTCTTGACATTCCTACCAGATTTGGGCTTGAAGGCCAACTATAACTAGCAGATAAAGGAAAATGGAGGCCAAATTGAAAGGTTGCCCAGCCTTAGATAAATAAGTTTTCTATCAATGTGTGTGTTCACTGTTAAACTTGGGATCACCCCAAAGCAATTCAAATGATGACTGAAAAGCAGTAAAGTATGCTGCCTGCATTTTCTTTGCTATCTACTTTCACATAGAAAAAAAACAAGGCTGGGATTAGGCTGTGGTTTTAGCTTTTAAGCTAGTATTTACTTATATATCATGAGTGTACCTAAGTAAATGAGTACTACTAGTTAAATGCTGCTGAGAGGTAAAAATTCAATATGGCAAATGTTTATTGAGCATTTTGATCTTCAATAGTTTCCCAGTGTTTTTTGCAATTCCAACTTGAAAGGATACATTACTGAAACGTAAGAAAGCAAGAAAAATTCCTTGCTATATAACAGCTCTGAGCTCTGCAAAACAAAAATATAAAGACCTAGTTAAATGATTTAAGATATTCGCTTATGGGCCCGGAGAGATAGCACAGCGGCGTTTGCCTTGCAAGCAGCCGATCCAAGGGACCAAGGTGGTTGGTTTCGAATCCCGTGTCCCATATGGTCCCCCGTGCCTGCCAGGAGGAGCAAACAGCCAGGAGTAACCCCTGAGCACCGCTGAGTGTGACCCAAAAACAAACAAACAAAAAAAAGATATTTCCTTACAGAAAGAATGGACCCTTTCAGAAGCAAAGTTATCAGAAGGGACTAAGGGTTTGTTAAAATTTCTAGAAAGCAAACTACGGGTAAAGAGTATCTAATTTAATGCTACTATATGACAGCAAAGCATGTAAAACAATTTGGAAAAATAATAGGGCAAATGCTATATTATGTATAGAAACAGTTCTCAGAAGGAAAAGGAAACTGAACTACAGTCCACACCCCAATCAAGATTCAAAACTCCTGTTGGAGAGATAGCCTGGAGATAGGGCGTTTGCCTTGCATTCAGAAGGACAGTGGTTCGAATCCCAGCATCCCATATCCCCAGCCTGCCAGGTGTGACCCTAAAACAAAACAAAACAAAACAAAAGATTCAAAACTCCACAGATCTTCATTAAAATAAACGAGTTAAAAAAAAAAACAAAAACAAGAGGGGGCCAGAGAGATAGCATGGAGGTAGGGTGTTTGCCTTTCATGCAGAAGGATGATGGTTCAAATCCTGGCATCCCATATGGTCCTCTGAGCCTGCCAGGAATGATTTCTGAGGGTAGAGCCAGGAGTAACCCAAAAACCAAAACAAACCAAAACAAACAAACAAGAGGTAACTGTACTATCCTAATTTCCTTTTTCAGCTGTACCACTCAAAGACAGAAATTGTCTGAAAGTGAGAGTTGCCACTCATCAGATATTAATCAGAACTAGATAAACTTCCAGTGCATGAGATCTACCTCAAATCTACCAATCACAAAACTAACACTTGTCTTCCTTTCAAAATCTTTTTCCATAAAGAACTAAAATCTTGAGCAAGGGAATTGGCTCTGCAGAAGAGCCTTAGCTTTATATGTGTGATGCCCAGGATTCGACTTCCTACACTCCCAAGTACTACCAGAAATCACCCCAACATCCAAGTGGGGAGGAGGGTTGCCTCCCTCACCTCCAACATAGCCAAGTATATCTGGGCCTGCACCAGCCAAAAGAAAAATAAAATCAATACACACAGATACAAACAATACCTTTCAATGTTTCTTCAATTTCAAAAGTGGCAAAAATGACCAATCTAACTGATGAGGATGGCAACTGGTTACATTTATAGCTATAAAATTTATTCACTCGCATCAACCTATGGTATAAAATATTCCAATGAATGCACCAAGATTCTTTTATATCATGAACTTCTGGAACCACTTAGGGAGATCTAATTCAGGAGAGAAAAAAACTCAAATTCTGAATGATAAATTCACAAGTGCTAAGAATCCTGATTTTTCCATTCTCTTCTCTCATCACTTCACTCATCAATAACAGGTGAGAAAGAGGAAGAATAATATGGTCTTAGAAAATACTTCATGGGCCAGAGAGAATAGCATGGAGATAAGATAAGGCGTTTTTGCCTTGCATGTAGAAGGACGGTGTTTTGAATCCCAGCATCCGATAAGGTCCCCTGAGCCTGCCTGGGGCGATTTCTGAGCATAGAGCCAGGAGTAGCCCCTGAGCGCGGCCAGATGTGACCCAAAAACCAAAAACAACAAAACAACAAAAACGAAAATACTTCACAAGTATCTGCTTTCCTATATATCTTCTTCCTGATTCCCTATTAGCTGTCAGAAGTGGCTTACAGGATGAAGAAAAACCAGGTAGGGAGGGTAGGGAGAAAGTAAATCCTAAAGGTAATGGTTGGCACTTTAAAAGAGATTTGAAATCTTCTATCTTAAAGGCCTGGTGAACAGGAATCCCCAGGCCCAAGCAGCAGGCTGAGTATGGTCAAGAAAGGCCTCCAGGGTGCCCCAAGCAATGCTTGAGAGACTTCCATGGAAAAACAAACATAACAAAAAGCACAAATGCCTAGGGCGACCATTCCTAATGGAGGGAAAAACCAAGAAGGGCAACAGTGGGGACTGCAGTGACAGGTGTGCAGCAAAGTGCTCAAAGTGCACAGAAACACTGGACTTTCATACTCTTCCTGTGTGTCTGTCCTATTAGTACGCATGTGCTTATTGTGTCTTTTGTGGGGTTGGAGAGGATTTGGGCCAGACTAACTGTGCTCAGAAGTCACTCCTGACAGGGGACAGGGGATTATCCACAGTGTCAGGGATTGAACTTGGGTCAGGCATGTTCAAAGATAGCCAGCATCCTACCAATAATCTCTCAGCCCCAACTGCTCCATTTTTCATAATTTAGAATTTCCAAATTGCATACAATGTCTTCTAAATGTCATCGGTTAAGACACAAATTCAAAATAAAAATATTGAGGAGCTGAAATAACTTGAGATTTATTATTAAACTCTGAGGGGTAAAAGGATTTATCTTTGCAATTTTGGTTTACTTTCCAAAAGTAAATATTTTGTTTGTTTTGGGACACACCCAAAGATGCTCAGGGGTTACTCCTGGCTTTGTGCTTAGAAAACACCTCTGGCAGACTCAGGGAACCATATGGGATGCTGGGAATTGAACCCAGGTGGGCTGCGTGCAAGGCAAATATCCTACTGCTGTGCTATCACTCCAGCCCCAAGATTTGTATTTTTTGTTAGTTTGTTTTTGGGTCACACCCGGCAGTACTCAGGGGTTACTTCTGAGCTCTATGCTCAGAAATCGCTCCTGGCAGGTTCAGGGAACCATATGGGATGCTGGGATTTGAACCACTGACCTGCATGAAAGCAAACGCCTTACCTCCACGCTATCTCTCCGGCCCTCAAGATTTGTATTTTTTTTTTTTTTTGGTTTTTGGGCCACACCCAGTAACGCTCAGGGGTTACTCCTGGCTATGTGCTCAGAAGTTGCTCCTGGCTTGGGGGACCATATGGGACACCGGGGGATCGAACCGCGGTCCGTCCAAGGTTAGCGCAGGCAAGGCAGGCACCTTACCTTTAGCGCCACCGCCCGGCCCCAAGATTTGTATTTTTAAAAGAATCTTTAGTATCAAACCCCTAAGTTTCAGTAAGGTATGTAAAAGGTATGTAAAGGTCTTCACAAAAGAAGATTATGTATTTTTGAGCCTGTATCAGAAACTATTAACTTATCAATGTCCACTCCTTAGATAGTAATCTGATTTAATTAACACCGAAACCATAGTTCCACTTCATTACTACCTTTTTGATCACTCAAGCATCCATGCTTAAAACAAAACCCCCTCTCAGGCTTAAACACTACTTCCTCATCCCACATAAGGCTCAAAAGTGACTCCCCATGAGGGCAAGTAGGGGAAGCACACCTGGAGGTGCTCAGGGAGCCATGCTGAACTGGGGCTGGATTCGGGTTACACACACACAAAATACAGGACACACTCGCACCCAGCACTTGCTCTTTCCTTAGCACTTTCTGAAGGCTGGAGAGAAGCATTTTTTTTGAGGATGGGGATGGGGTGCTTACCTCACATGTGGCCCAATCTCCCTGCCACCCTCCCAACCCCAACCTCAACCCCACCACCCAGGAGTCATCTCTGAGCAGTCAGGAATTACCCTAAAAACAAAGAATTTTCTTGAAGCTGAAATCCAGGCCAGTGGATTTTCTCCCAACATGCCCCACCCTTTCGGGCCTTCCTGCCTGATCCGGGTCTTCTGTGTCATCAGCAGAGGGTCAAGATCTCTCTAGATTTCCCCTCCTCTGACATTCATAGGTCAGTCCATCCATTTGCTCGGAGACAAACATCTCAAATGTGCCTGTTCTTCCAACTCTGCTATGTGGGGCCCAGTCCACACCACAGCCGCAACTTGCCTGACCAGCCTGAGAGCCTTTCAGTCTTTAACAGCATCAAGTTCTGAAGACTGCAGTCTATTCTCTGGACATCATGTTGTCTAAAATAGAAACCAGGAGGTGAGGGATATGGCCCCAGGGGCTGGAACACACACTTTTCATGTGGAAGTCCAGGTCTGACCCCCAGCACTGCACAGCTGCCCAACACCTCGTTGTTCTCAAAACACTATGGGCAATGACACTGAGTACTACACCAGGTGTGAACCCCCACAAACATGTCAAAATAAAATATGCATCAGGCAGCATTTCATCTTGTAATTACCAGATGAAATGTTCCAAGGTCTATTATGTCTCCTTAAGAACTGAACTACAAATTTGAACAGAACAATACTTAAAACATTTAAGCTACACTAATAGATTCACAGTGGTTTGTTGTGTTCTATTCTCAGCCACCAACTATTTGGTCAAAAAAATCAAGCTCCAGATATAGAAATATAACCACCACAAAGACTCCCAACACCTACTCATTAAAACACCTGTGCTAAATGGCCTATCCAGAGGATAACCACCTTCCAGAAATGTAAAAATGAGTAGAAATTAGAGGCTATTCAGAGATCAAGAATTCTATGTCCAAAAAAAGACAATTATTCTGGGGCTAGAGTGATAAATATAATATGAAAGGTGTTTGCCTTGCACAAGGCTGATCCAGGTTCATCCCTAGCTTCCCATATGGTCCCCAAGTGATTTCTGAGTGCAGAGCCAGGATTAAGCCTCGAGCATCTAAGATCACACACACACACACACACACACACACACACACACACACACACACACAATCTAGAATGAATCATAAAAAGTACTAATGTTTGCATGCAGGAGGCCCTGGTTTGATTCCCAGCACATATTGTGGGTGTCCTGAGTGAATCCTAAGCAGAGTTGGGCATTAGCCCTGAATCTCTGCATTTGATGGGACAGCCTCCAACAAATAGGAACAAGAAAAATGGCAGGAGTGTCCAAAGCAGTTCCAGGATGGCGCCTCTTACTCTGGTTAGTCAGACACAAGACAGAGTGATAGTACAGTGTGGACATGACCAACTCAGGTTTACTCCCTAGCACCTCAAATGGTCCCCCAGCTGTAGGATCAATGATCCCCGAGCACAAGCCAGATGTTTGCCTACCCCCAAAAAATAAGCACTGTGGAAACAAGTGAAAACAGCACCAATGGGCAGAAGAGATGGTATAAGGGCTCAGGTGCTTTGACACTCAGCCAACCTGGTTCCATCCCAGCACAGTATATGGATCCCAACTACCCCCCAAACACTGTCAGGGGTGAGCCCTGAGCACAGAGCCAGGAATAAGCCATGAGCACAGCCAAATATGGCCCAAATGTCCCCTACCCCCTCAATAAGCAACCTCCCGAAATAGAAACTTACACATGAATTGTATTTATTACTCATTAGGGTCAAAAAGTCTGAACAACCCAAACTCCACCAATGGTTGAAGAAACAAAAAATATGTAGCATATGCATCCAAATGAAACAGTATACAGCAAGAAAAGAATGACTTTTTTTTCTGAGTGAGAGCAGTGCTCAGAGGTTACTCCGGGCTCTCCACTCAGAACTATTCCTGGCCAGCTCAGGGAAACATATGGGATGCCAGGGATCAAACCTGCATCAGTCATGTCAAGGCAAGCACCCTATTCGCTGTGCTATAGCTCTGGCCCCAAGAATGACTGGGGGGGGTGGGGTTAGCCACACCCGGTGACGCTCAGGGATTACTCCTGGTCATGCACTCAGAAATAGTTCCTGGCGTGGGGGACCATATGGGACACCAGGGGATCAAACCGTGGTTCATCCTAGATTAGTGTGTGCAAGGCAAACGCTCTACCACCTGCGCCACTGCTCCAGCCCCAAGACTGACTTTTTGATAAATGCTACATTATTATTAATTTCCAAATCATTAGACTAAATGAAAAAAGCCATCACAAAAGCCAGGATATGACATGATCCCACTAAAACTGGCAAATCCTAGGAGACAAAGTTCTTTAAGAGCTGCCTAGGGCTGCAGGAGAGAACTCAAAGAAAGAGAGTGAAAGCATGAATTCAGGGTTTCTTTGGGGAACGATAATGTTTTCGGTGAATATATTAAAGTAAAATCATTAAGATAAACATTTTTAAATAGTGAGTTTCGTGTTATGTAAATCATATCCCCTTTAAAAAGAAACACCAAACACCAAGGGATATACCCTAGGAAGACAAAAATACAAAACTTCCTTCTTCACACCTACATTCATTGCAGTGCTATTTACAATAGCCAGACTCTAGAAACAACCAAGACACTCTTCAACAGATGAATGGCTAAAGAAACTGTGGAACATTTACACAATGGAATATTATGCAGCCGTCAGGAGATAAAGTAATGAAATTTTCCTACACATGGATGTACATGGAATCTATTATGCTGAGTGAAATAAGTCAGAGGAAGAAAGATAGAGAACAATTTCACTCATCTATGGGTTTTAAGAAAAATTAAGAACATTGTTGTAATGTTCTTTTTTTTTTTTTTTTTTTTTTTTTTGGTTTTTGGGTCACACCTGGCGGTGCTCAGGGGTTATTCCTAGCTCCAGGCTCAAAAATTGCTCCTGGCAGGCACGGGGGACCATATGGGACACCGGGATTCGAACCAACCACCTTTGGTGCTGGATTGGCTGCTTGCAAGGCAAACGCCACTGTGCTATCTCTTCGGGCCCTGTTGTAATGTTCTTAATGCCCAGAGACAATAGAGATGAGGTCCAGAAGGACCGGCTCACAAATAAAGCTTACCACAAAGAATGGTCAATGTCGTTAGGGAAATAACTACACTAACAACCATCATGACAATCTTGATGAGTATGAGTAGAATGCCTGTCTCAAATACAGGAAGAGGTTGGGAAGGAGGGAAAGTTGGTGGTGGGAATGTTGCACTGGTGAAGAGGGGATTCTGTTTATGATTGAAACCCAACTACAATCATGCTTGTAATCATAGTGCTTAAGTAAAGATTTGATTTAAAAATAAAGGTGCTCGCTTCGGCAGCACATATACTAAAATTGGAACGATACAGAGAAATTAGCATGGCCCCTGTGCAAGGATAACACGCAAATTTGTGAAGCATTCCATATTTTTTAGAAGAAAAAGAAAAAAAAAGAAAAGAAACACCTAAAACACTCAAAATGAAGGTAGTGGTACACTTAAAATTCTGGATTTTTTTTTTTTTTTGGCTCTTATTCCTGGCTCTGTGCTCAGAAATCACTCTTGGAGGCTCAGAGGATCAAATGTGGTGCCAAAGATTGACACTGGGTTGACTATAATAAGGCCTTAGCACCAATATTATCGCTCTGGTACCCTTTTTTTTTTTCTTTCCTTTATTTTTGAAATTCGGGTTTCTATGTGGGTATACAATGAAAGAATAATTTGATCTTTGGGCCAGGGTTGTGGTCAGCACAAGGTGCCTTGCATGTGTGTTTCTCCACCTTTAGCCAACCAACCAATAACACTTTGTACTTAGAGGGGAGGCTCTGAGCCAATAATTGACAGTGTAGTCGTAGTAATGATTTAATAAGTGAGAGAGAGTGAGACAGAAACAAGACACAGAGAGAAAATTACCTAAACTCTCATGAGCTTTTTGTCAACATTCTATTTTGTGGATACCATCACACGCTAAGCTGACAATAAACCCTGTCCTCAACTCACAGGGGAGAAGGTGGCTGAAAGCTCTGAAACTTCTACCTGGATTCTTTGCCTCTTCCATTGGTTTCATCTTAACCTTTCTCATTTCTTTATATACTTCCTATAAAACCAGAAGTGTAGCTGTCTGGAAGGAGTTACACAAGTACTTCCAAAAATGTTCAAGCCATGAGAATTAAGATGGAGTACCTGGAAATAATGCAGTTGAAAACATAAATTAAGAGGCCTGGGTAAATTAGATGCCCCTCAATAGATGAATGTCTAAAGAAACTATGGTACATATATACAATGGAATATTATGCAGCTGTCAGAAGAAATGAAGTCATGAAATTTTCCTATACATGGATGTATATGGACTCTATTATGCAGGGTGAAATAAGTCAGAGGGAGATAGATAAACACAGAATGGTCTCCCTCATCTATGGGTTTTGAGAAAAATGAAAAATATTTGTGTAATGATTCTCAGAGACAAAATAGAGGAGGACTGGAGGGTCCAGCTCCCGACATAGAGCTCACCACAGGGATTGTTTGGTGCAGTCACAGAAATAATTACACTGAGAACTATCATAACAAAATGTGACTGAGGGCCCGGAGAAATAGCACAGCGGCGAGATAGCACAGCGGCGTTTGCCTTGCAAGCAGCCGATCCAGGACCAAAGGTGGGTGGTTCGAATCCCAGTGTCCCATATGGTCCCCCGTGCCTGCCAGGAGCTATTTCTGAGCAGACAGCCAGGAGTAACCCCTGAGCATCGCCGGGTGTGGCCCAAACACCAAAAAAAAGAAAAAGAAAAAATGTGACTGAATGAGGGAAGTAGAAAGCCTGTCTAGAGTACAGGCTGGTGTGGGGTGGGAAGGAAGGACATTTGGGATATTATTGGTCATGGGAATGTTGCACTGGTGAAGGTATATATATATATATATAATCCAAAATAAAAGGAAAAAATAAGGCCTCCCAATGCTTACCACAGGCTGTGCTCTTTACACTGACTGTATAGAAAGAGGTGGTACAGTAAATGCACCCCATATACACCTCAACCCAGGCCCTTTGCCTGGTCTGTATTGTGAATGGGGGGACGAGAAGAGGGGGGGGGGGGGGGGGGGGGGGGGGGGGGGGGGGGGGGGAGGGGAGGGGGGGGGGGGGGAGGGGGGAGGGGGGGGGGGGGGGGGGGGGGGGAGGGGGGGAGGGAGGGGGGGGGAGAGGGGGGGGGGGGGGGGGGGGGGGGGGGGGGGAGAGGAGGGGATAGGGGGAGAGGAGGGGGAGAGGGAGGGAGAGGGAGAGGGGAGAGGAGG
This sequence comes from Suncus etruscus, assembly GCF_024139225.1. Lineage (NCBI taxonomy): Eukaryota > Metazoa > Chordata > Mammalia > Eulipotyphla > Soricidae > Suncus > Suncus etruscus. The sequence goes on from NC_064859.1 coordinate 90,541,095, forward strand.
AGAGGGAGGGGAGGGAGAGAGAGAGGGGGAGGGGAGAGAGGGGGGGAGGGGAGAGAGAGGGGGGAGGGGGGAGAGAGAGGGGGGAGGGGGAGAGTGGAGAGAGAGGGGGGGGGAGGGGGGAGAGAGGGGGAGGGGGAGAGAGAGAGGGGGAGGGGAGAGAGGGGAAGGGGAGAGGGGAGAGGGGAGGAGAGAGGAGAGAGGGAGAGAGGGAGAGAGAGGAGAGAGGGAGAGAGGGAGAGAGGGAGAGAGGGAGAGAGAGAGAGAGAGGGAGAGAGAGAGAGAGAGAGAGAGAGAGAGAGAAAGGTGGCGGGCAAGTGCACTGATAAAGGATAAACAAACAAACAACAAATAAAAATAAATAGAACAATGGCAGAGTGTTTGCTTTGCACGCCAGGAGCAATTTCTGAGCTTAGAACCAGGAGTAACCCCTGAGCGCCACTGGAGTGACCTAAACCCCCCCCCCCCAAAAAAGATGGTCAGAAAAGGAACCTTCTCATCCCAGGCATGTGTGTACACATGGGACACTCCCAACCAGAAGTGTCAGATTAGACACAGGCATAAAACAGACTCAACACACCAGAACAGAGGGTTTGAAAAGGAAAACAGTGACTGAAATAGCAACTATGAAAGATAAGAAAGAACATGTACTCCAAGAACAGCTGGGTGTCTGCTTATTTTTAAAAATAGAAATTAAATTATCATTCTCTGGAGTAGAATGGGAAATGCTGAGCCATCTAAGGTCCGTGAAATCCCAAGGTCTGGTCCTGGTCCATAATGGGACAGACACGATGTTCTCATCAGCCTCCCACAGCCCCTCTGCCTGGGCTGTATGGACACAAATGATCTTAAAATTATCCAAATGGGGGCCAGAGAGACAGCATGGAGGTAGGATGTTTGCTTTGCATGCAGAGGACGGTGGTTGGAATCCCGGCATCCCATATGGTCCCCCAAGGCTGCCAGGAGTGATTTCTGAGCATAGAGCCAGGAGTAACCCCTAAGCGCTGCCAGGTATGACCCAAAAGCAAAACAAAACAAAGAAATCCAAATGGGCCCTCGCAGAACCAAAATTCCCCCAAACCTGCTTCAGAGATGAGCAAAACAAAACAAAAAGAGCTTGTTTTCACCGAAGAAAGCCTGAAGTTGCTTTCTGATGACACTGTAATCTTGCTGCCCATCTTAAGTGCTTCTATTTTAATAGTTTTGTGAAGCAAAAAACTTTTAATCAAAAGGGAGGGAGATGCAGGCAGAGTGAGTAAGCACTTGCTTACAAGCAACAACTCGAGTTGGATCCCTAACACTCCATAAGGCCCCCAATGCTCCTCAGGAGTAATCCCTGATAAACTGTAAACTCCATTGGGTATAGCCCGACCCCCAACCAAACACCCAAAATACCATCTTTTTATCCTTTTCTCTAGCAACTTTTGTATATGAATTGATCTATATTTTGAGTGGGTGCTGTACTTTTGATTTTAATCTGATAACCTAATTCAACTAATTTATTGTTATCACTTTAAAATAATTTATAAAAATGTTTGAAGACTAATGCTGTATATATCTGTAATGTATAATAGAACATACCATTTAAATTTATTTTATTTGGGGGGAGGTTGGGCCACACCCGATGACGCTCAGGGGTTGCTTCTGGCTACACGCTCAGAAACTGCTCCTGGCTTGGGGGACCATATGGGATGTCAGGGATTGAACTGAGGTCTGTCCTAGGCTAGCACGTGCAAGGCAAATGCCCTAAAACTTGCACCACCACAAGCCCCAGCATTTAAATTTATAAGTGTTCATACAATTTTTCTGCATAATTATATATAAAATGAGATATAGAAATTTCTACTTCATTGCTTCATAATATATTATTTATTTCAAGTATACTGACATTTGGCCACCTATCAAAACTAAAAAGCTTTTTTTTGTTTGTTTTTTGTTTTTGGGCCACACACAGTCACGCTCAGGGGTCATGCCTGGCTATGTACTCAGAAATCACTCCTAGCTTGGGGGACCATATGGGAAACTGGGGATCAACCTGCGGTCCATCCTAGGTTAGCACATGCAAGGCAAATGCCCTACCACCTGCGCCACCGCTGCAGCCCCAAAACTAAAAAGCTTTTTAACAGTAAAAAGGACCAATTAGGGTGGAAAAAAAAAAAAACAAACTCAAATTGAATTTCATGTTAACAAAAATTAGAATTAAGATCTCTGACTTGGGATCATGATTTATTCAAGATTCCAACCTGATTCAGGCTAATGACATGTGAGCAAAGACTGGCACAGCGCAAGCCCATCTCTCACCCTGATGAACCGCCCATCAGATAGGGCTGTGCTCCCTCTTCCACCACTGTGACTTCCCCAATTCCCTGCCCTCAGTGTGACTGAAGGGGACACTCCCTAACTGCGAGTTATCAGCAGTGTTCTAGCACTGCCATCTGAATGAAAATGTAGATACCTCAATTTCTACTTACGCTTAAGGCAACTTGCCCATCCTTATTATAACAGGCTGTGACTGTTACATGCACTGGGGGATAGTGAGGCTCTTAAAAAGCAAGTGCTGTCAGATCTGAACATAGCCAAACTCTTCACTGGAAACTATACTGCTTTAGCTTTAGATGTTTTTCCATTTTACTCTTTTCAGCCAAGGTTATTTCATACACTAAATTAAAGGTGTTTTGGTTTTGTTTTTCTTTTTCTTTAGTGACCAAGCTCAATCAAAAAAAAAAAAAAAAAAAGCCTGCATTGATAGATGAAGGCTTGAAGATGGCTCCAGGCCTTCCTAAGAATTAAAGTGCATGGGTCTGAAGAACCACTATATTTTTGTTAAGAATTTTAAATCTTCTTTCAATGTTTGTAACTAAGCCATGACTAAAAACTCCAAAAAGCTAACAATTAATTGAATAAACCATAAGTTAACAAATAATTTACTACAAATAATCTTTAGGACTTTTTATACCACACTACAACAAAATAACTTGATCAAGAATTACAATTACTACTAATAATATGATAATAACTCACCTGATTTCTTTTAGTCCTTCTCTCTGGATAACTTGAAGAATTTCTTTATGGCTCATGGGTGTATTGGGGTATTTTTCTAAGACCTGAGAAACAAGTATATAATAATATATTACTTTTTCTTACTTTAGGTTCTCCACATAACTTGTTCTTATTATACCTGTATCTAAATAATTTCATCTGGCATGTGTACATTCGGACACTTTTCTTCCCTTCTGCTATAACAAAAATGCAAAATTAATGGACTCTAAAGTAGGGCCCTCTCCTCGCAAAAGTCAAATCCTGAAGCAGAAAGGGATCAAACACGTAAAGTGAAAAAGAGCTCAATGTTCGTTACTAAGGTGCACTACGCAAGTACATTTTCTTTATGCCCTCACCCCCACCACAAAAGTCTCCCAAACATCAGCACCTTCAGAACTGACCACCTCTACACATCCAGCAAAGCCGAGTATAACATAGGCGCTCACTACATATTTGACTGACCAAGACAAATGAACACTAAGGCCATAATAAAATCAAGATGTCAACTGTGTTCTGGATCAGGCAAAGACAGAGGAAACATAAATCATCTTGTCTCTTCCACTACAGGAAGAATTAAAACCTGTGCAAAGTTCCTAGAGCAGCTAGTGCAGGGCTTCCCAATGGGAGAAGGTGGCTTGGGCAGAAAGCCAGCATGAGGTAGCAGCGGGCAGCCATGAGCTCTCGGCCCAGCCTGGACTCAGTGATGAAACCCTCAACTGTACAAGCAAAAACAGCTCCTTCTTTGGTCTGAGAAACAATAAATGGTGGAGTGGAGGGAGGGGGAGAGAATCTGGGCCTCCCCCTCTTTCTACTGGCCCCCACCCAATGAAGTTGTGAGACCTTCAGTGGTTAACATCAACCTGAAATTCCAAGAAGAAACTTCTGGCCCCTGAATTCACCCCAACAAACTTATATTCTTTCTCTACCACACCTTGATGTTTAGTACCAACGTGAAAGCAAGTTGTAGAAATGTGCAGCCAAGGAGAGAAACAAAAAGCACAGGTTATAGCCAGAATGATGGAGGGTAGAGTGCCTGCCTTGCATGCACACAGCTGATCCAGGTTCGATCCACCAGCACCACCAGCAGTGATTCCTGAGTGTCAAGTTGTAAAAAAAAAAAAAAAATGATAGCACAGGTTATCCTGCTAGAGAATGATCAAAACAAATTTCCCTTTCAAAGGAGGGTCTCAGAGGGCCAGAAGTGTCAGGAACTTGCAAAGCAAACAAAACAAGAAAATGATGGCCTGGAGTTCTACAGATAATCCTGAGGCACCCAGTTTTTTAAATATATCACACTCCCAAAAAATAACCACTAGGTGGAGTACTGCAGAACAGCTCCTAAAGGTCTGCATTCCAGGACTCTGGGATGTAGTGTACAGAAGGGGGGTTAATTTAAGCAGGTGCCCTGAAATGAATGATATCAAAACGCACTCAAGTCACTGAGCCAGACCCAGTCCCCAGTCTTTGCTTTTCCTTTCCACCAAGTATCCCTTGAGTATTCTCCAAGTCATACTTGAGAAATGAAAGTAGTGGGACATCCTCTGTATAATTGCATAGTAAACATCAGTCTTTGATGTTCCATAAGATGTTCCATAAGCAGTTCAAGCTATAGATCTCTAAAATGTAACTTATTAATCCCTCTATTCAAACTAAGCTCCATTTCATTACCAAGAAGTGGGGGGAAGGAAGAAGATGCTGAGAAGTAACATAAGGACAGTGGTGGGGGGGGGGGGGTCTTTGGTGCTCTGGTGGTGGTGAATGGACAGTAAATACATCTAAACCACAAATGTTATTGCTACTGAAATGCTACGTAAGCTACAATAATACCTGCTTGATTTTTAAAAATGAAAACCGAGACTCGTGCAGAAAAGTGAGTTTGCTGGGCCAGGGAAACAGCTCAGAGGGCTCAGTTCTGCATTTGGGCCCCTGGATTTCATCTCATCCCTACCACTGTGTGGTTATAAAGCCCCACCCCCCACCTCCCGAGTAGCCCCGGCTCTATAAGCACCACTAGTGCAAACGCAAAAAGAAAGCTGATGTGGGGGGCCGGCGCGGTGGCGCTAGAGGTAAGCCTTGCCAGGGCTAGCCTAGGACGGACCGTGGTTTGATCCCCCGGAGTCCCATATGGTCCCCCAAGCCAGGAGCGACTTCAGAGCGCATAGCTAGGAGTAACCCCTGAACGTTACCGGGTGTGGCCCAGAAACCAAAAAAAAAAAAAAAAAGAGAGAGAGAGAGAGAGAGAGAGAGAGAGAAAGCTGATGTTTTATTTATGGCCTAAGTCCTTTTCAACCCTTCCCACTGGCTGACTTGCAGCAGTCTGCAGACAAGCGGCTAAAGCCACTGGTCTACAAGGGTAAACAAGAGCAAACTCGGGTAAAAACAACATGCCACGACAGGGACAGTCCAGTATCACGTCTCCCTCTAGAGTCTACCTCAGATATTCAATAGAAACGAATGATCCCAGACTGACTTGGTGGCAAAATGATGATAGTCCGTTCCTATTTGTTCATGAATAGGTGGTTAACCAATGTTCACATAAGAAAAAGGGAATAAGAGCTGGACTGTCAGTTTATCAATTCAAAAAAATTTAGACTGCTTTATCTAAATTTTCTAAAAGTTCAGTTTTACATTTATCTCAGGCATCATTAAAATAATTTAGAATAGGAGCCGGAGAGATAGTACAGCAGTGGGGTTTGCCTTGCATGTGGCCAGTGTGGGAGGGACCCGGTTCAATTCCCAGCATCCCATATGGTCCCCCAGCCTGGCAGGGGCAATTTCTGAGTGCAGAGCCAGGCGAAACCCCTGAGCACTGCTGGGTGTGGCCCCCCCCCCAAAAAGAACAACAATCAATCAAGTTAAAATAAAAATATTTAGGGGCCGGGCGGTGGCGCTGGAGGTAAGGTGCCTGCCTTGCCTGCGCTAGCCTAGGACAGACCTCGGTTCGATCCCCCGGCGTCCCATATGGTCCCCCAAGAAGCCAGGAGCAACTTCTGAGCGCATAGCCAGGAGTAACCCCTGAGCGTCACAGGGTGTGGCCCAAAAACAAAAAAAAAAGAAAAAAAAAGAAAAATATTTAGAATAACTAATATGGATTTTAAGTTATTTATGTGGCTTAAGTACTATTTTCCTCACATCACAACTGTATACTATATGTACACTGACAGAATAAAACCTGGGGCCAGAAAGGTGGTGCAGAGCAGTAAGGTATCTGCCTTGCTGGTGCTAGCCTAAGACGGACCACGGTTCGATCCCCTGGAGTCCCACATGGTCCCCCAAGCCAGGAGCAATTTCAGAGCGCATAGCCAGTAGTGACCCTAGTGTTACCAGGTGTGGCCCTCCTAAAAAACAAACAAACAAAAAAATCAAACCCACTGCCGCACACATGAAAAGTAAGTGCTCGGGGCTGGAGAGATAGCATGGAGGTAAAGCGTTTGCCTTTCATGCAAGAGGTCATCGGTTCGAATCCCAGCATCCCATATGGTCCCCTGTGCCTGCCAGGAGCAATTTCTGAGCATGGAGCCAGGAGTAACCCCTGAGCACTGCCGGGTGTGACCCAAAAACCACAAAAAAAAAAAAAAAAAAAAAAAAAAAAGAAAAGTAAGTGCTCAACTACTCGGTCATGCCCCTGTCCCAGTTATTTGGTTTTTTTTTGGGGGGAGGGGGTCACAGGGCTTATCTCTGGTGTGCTCAGGGATCACTCCTGGTGCTGGGTGCTCAAGGGCTGTATGTATACGGGGTGCTGGGGATAGAACCTGGTTCAGCCACATGCAAGGCAAGTGCCCAGCCCACTATACTATCTAATCCCCCTATCTTTTATATTAAATTAAATTTTCCACTGTCACTGGAATCACAGTAGAGTAGGGTGCTGGCCCTACACATAGCCAACCAAGAAGTCCTAAACCCTAGACACTGTTGGTTGGGTCTGGCCCCAAACAAGCAAAAACCCTCCACCTGTGGCTGATTACAAATATATTTTGAAATATATATTTTTTTATGTTCTCATTGCTCTTGTTCTTCAAGGAGGTTTTCCTCAGTCTCATGTATCACAACTACTAACTAGTCTTTTCTTTTATCAAGTCACATTTAAAGTTAATGTCTCTTCCCATCAACCACTCATTTTCACTTGGGGGGGGGGGTTGGGCCACACCTGGTAGCACTCAGGGGTTACTACTGGCTCTGCACTCAAAAATTGCCCCTGGCAAACTCGGGGATCATATGGGATGCCAGAAATCGAACCCCAGTCCATCACAGGTTGTCCGCATGCAAGGCACAAACGCCCTACCACTGTGCTATCCCTCTGGCCCCTCATTTTCACATCTTTTTAAAAACTGCATTCAGCTTTTTTGATTCATTTATTTTTTTTTATTAAGTAATTTAAAAAGTATGAAAAATATTCAAAAACACCAGGGAAAAGTAAAATAGCCTATGGCTGAACCACTGTGAAACACACCCAATCACATCTGATCTCAGAAGTTAAGCAGGGCCAGGTCTGGTACTCGGAGGGGAGAAAACCCTAAAATGGGAGTGGCAAGAATAGCAAAATAGCCACATGTGTTTCCAAGCAAAAACTCCATTAGATCATTATTATTATTGATTACTTTAACATCATTACACTGTTTCACTGTTTCACCACAGGTTCTCAATATTTAATTATTATTACATATTACCATAAATGTAAGGGAAGTGGAAAACCTGGGCTCTTTTACAAACCAGTTAGCTTACCAGAAGAGGGCAGTGTTTAACAAACTAAATATTCCGTTGACATTGTTCACAGAACCAAGAAAAAACTATTTTCTGACCCTTTAAATAAAAACTAAGAAATAAATCAGCACCATAAAAAACTGAAGTACAATAAATAACTCTCTAAATAAATAAACAGTACTGATATATTTTACTTATAGGTTCTAATAAAAATGTAAATTTGGGACCAGAGCAATGGCACAAGCGGTAGGGCAGCTCTCTGCCTTGTGCCCGCTAGCCTAGATCACAGTTTGATCCCCCGGCATCCCACATGGTCCCCCAAGCCAGGAGTGATTTCTGAACACATAGCCAGGAGTAACCCCTGAGTGTCAATTGGGTGTAGCCCAAACACCAAAAAAAAAAAAAATTCAAATTTGCCTTATTGAGTACTCAAGAATTTAAAAAGATTCAAGTTTGACTCCAACCTAAGTATCAGGAGTGTTTCCATTTTTGAACTCAAGTCCATTCCACATATGCATAGATCGTATCTGATCTTTATGTAATCTAGACTTTATTTTACATAGAAAATATACAAATCACAAGACCAGATAGTACAGCTGGTAGGATACTTGTACATGGCCAACCTAGTTTCAATCCCCAATACTCCATAAGGTCCCCTGAGCCAGAGCCAGGAGTGAACGCTGAATAACGCTTGAGTGTGGCCCAAAAACGATCAGAAAAGGGCATTGGTTAAGCAACAAAGAGCTTGAGAACTGGTTATAAAGTTCAGAGGAGGGCCCGGGAGAGATAGCACAGCGGCGTTTCGCCTTGCAAGCAGCCAATCCAGGACAAAGGTGGTTGGTTCGAATCCTGTGTTCCATAATGGTCCCCCGTGCCTGCCAGAAGCTATTTCTGAGCAGAAAGCCAGGAGTAACCCCTGAGCACTGCCGGGTGTGGCCCAAAAACCAAAAAAAATAAATAAATAAAAATAAAGTTCAGAGGAAAAAAACCCAAATGACTCCCACTGTGACGACAAATGGAGCTGCAGGAGCCCAAACACCTTCACACCTGCTCCCTCTGCTGTGTACCACAGGAGACACAGAACCACCCGCCAGCCCCAAGCACAGACCACAAGGATCAGGAGCTGGGCAGATGACAGGAATGCACAGCTCCCCCTCTCCCTCTGGGTCACTCTGGGTCACTACCTCTGGCCTGAGATTCGCTTCTTTATTCAGCTTCTGTGCTCCCCACCGGCCCCTGCTTTCTCTACCTGCCACCAGCAACTTGGCACCCTGCATAATCTGGTTATAGCAATCTTCCTTAGAATCCTTGCTGGGTCTCAAATGGTATTCTTTGGGTATACACTCATGGTTTTAAAAACCAGCAACCTATAGGGTGATTATCAAATTTATTGTAATTGTATTTTTATCGTCTGTCTTGCCCATCTTGTCTGGGCCCAGCTGTCTGCTTTGTTAAGTGCCTGTCTTACCATACTTATGTCTACCCTGTGTGATAGTTCACAAATGCAGTTCTGACTCACTTTAAACAACAATAAGAAAGCCTTTAAAATAAAAGACCTGAGGGGCCGAAGTGGTGGCACAAGCAGTAAGGCGTCCACATGCTAACCTAGGACAGAACCCATGGCTTGATCTCTTGGTGTCCCATATGGTCCCCTATTCAGGAGCAACCCCTGAGCATCACTGGGGTGGTTGAAAAGAAGAGGGAGGGAGGACGGAAAGAAAAGGAAGGAAGGAAGGAAGGAAGGAAGGAAGGAAGGAAGGAAGGAAGGAAGGAAGGAAGGAAGGAAGGAAGGAAGGAAGGAAGGAAGGAAGGAAGGAAGGAAGGAAGGGGGGGGGGGGGTGGGGGGGTGGGTGGAAGGAAGGAAGGAAGGAAGGAAGGAAGGAAGGAAGGAAGGAAGGAAGGAAGGAAGGAAGGAAGGAAGGAAGGAAGGAAGGAAGGAAGGAAGGAAGGAAAAGAAAGACCTGAGAGGCTGGAGACAGCACAGTAGTAGGGCATTTGCTTTGCACACAGCAGGCCCGGGATGGACCCGGGTTCGATTGCCGGCATCCAATATGGTCCCCCGAGCCTGCCAGGAGTAACCCCTGAGCGCCAATGGGTATGGTCCAAAAAAAAAAAAAAAAAAGCTTGAGCCACAGGATAGATTGTACAATAGTACAAAGGATAAGGTGCTTCCTTTACATCAGGGGTCTCAAACTCGCGGCCCTCCGTACAACATTTTGTGGCCCGTAGCCGGCCTTCAAATATCGCAGTATTCGCTTACTGAATAATCGCAATAAAAATCGCATTAGTAAGAAAAAATCACATTAAACATTCACATACCCCGAGCAGTTCCGTTCAGGGTATGCAAATGTTTAACGCGATTTTTCGCGATTTTTTTTCTTACTAATGCGATTTTTTTATTGTGAATATTCGGTAAGCAAAATCCCTTATGCAGCCCTGCCTCACCCCGACTTTGCCTCCTGCGGCCCCCAGGTAAATTGAGTTTGAGACTCCTGCTTTACATACAGGGAGACCCAGGTTTCATCCCTGGCACCACCAGGAGTGATCCTTGAGATGAAGCCAGGAGTAAGTCCTGACCACCCATATTATAGAAGTGGTCATATCCACTACAGGACTAACACAAAAAAAAAAAGGCCAGAGTTTCAGTGGGCTTGAACTTTATACTTTGCATGCTGAAAACCCAGGTTCAATCCCCAACATTACATGTTCCCCTGTGCACTGAGTCAGGAATAGATTCTGACAGCATTAAATTAAATTAAATTAAAATGAAAGATGAAGAAAAAAAAAGAAGAAAAAAATGAAAGATGAGTGGAAAGTGTAAATACAAATAAGTTTGTAAGTTCTGCGTCCAAAATGAGTATAAGACTTCACTGAGACATATAAATATAAACCTAGAGAGACACAATGGCTGGGGATGGAGCATGTCACTTGCATGTGTGAGACCATGGGGGTGATACTCCAGGCATAACATGCTGCCCTGAGCACCACTGGAAGCAACCCCTGAGCAGAGCAGCCAGATGTGTCCCCTACACCCAAGAAAAATAATCTCTGTAAAGAGAAGCCAGCTGAGAATCTGGCACAACAGCCAAGGCTGGCTTCAGACACTCAGTTGACCGAATGGCCCTTCATTCTGATTAGTGCTACCAAGTCGTTCTAATCCAGACCATTCCTTATTTAGATTCTTCTCATCTGATTAACCAGAATGCTGAGATGCTTCTGCACACCCCGTATTTCAAGCAATAAAATAGTTCTAAACGCCTAAGCCTTCACCCAAAATCTGGTAATAGTCACACTACTCTGCTATTTTGGTGGCAGATTTACTATTTTGCTGTGCTAAGATTTTCCATCCATCCGCTCATTTAGTCTCTAAAATAAATCTAGAGCAGGTTTACCTGTTTCCTATGATGCAAAAAAGTGGGGTACAGAGACATGAAGAATCATCTCCCTCACTTCAACTACTCAATGCTGGAGGATGGGAGCACTTGCTCTTAAGCATTATGCCCTGCAACCTCTGCACATCCACACCTTCAGTAAACCCACACTTTCATATAAACTGAAACCATCACAGATCTACCAGTGCTGTCTTACTCCTTTGCCTGTTACTAGGAGTCATCCAGAATGGCATAGGTGACCAGACGATGTAGAGTTCAGGCTTGGAGGCCACTAAGGCCACATCAGTGGTACTGGAATATAGGAGAACCAAATGAGAGAGAGAGAGGAGAGAGGAGACAGACAGACACCACCTTTCTTCCACTGTCTCTCAGCTCAGCAGTGCTACTTAAATCCCAAATGCTGCTAAAAAACAAGCTCACTGGGCAGAGAATAAATACTAAATAGAGGAACAGAAACAAAGATAAAGTATATGGCTTTTGGGGGGGGGGGATTTTGGGCCACACCCAGTGACGTTCAGGGGTTACTCCTGGCTATGCACTCAGAAATCGCTCCTGGCTTGGGGGACCATATGGGATGCCAGGGATAGAACCGAGGTCCATCCTGGGTCAGCCATTTGCTAAGCAAATGCCATACCTGCACTAATGCTCCAGTCCCAGTACATGGCATTTTTCTGTATTTTCAAATACAGAAAAAACTACAAAATGACAACACTTATGTATTGACAAATTTTATCAACTGCAATGGGAAATGAAGGAACTTGGGAAAAGACAAAAGTGGTCTACACCTTGCATTTTATTTGGCTTTGTTTTGATTTTGGTTTAGTTTTTCTGCAGAGCACAGAATCAAGTCCAGGGCCACTTAAATGCAAGGCACGCACTGTAGCCCTGAGCCACATCCCAGGCCTAAACCTTGACCAGGATATAGGTGGCACCGATCCAGACATTCGTCAAAACAAACCCAACTATACGCTTAATAAAATCAGCATGCCCTCAATAAGTGATAAGTGAATCAAAGCAAAGTGAAAGTACAGAAAAGTTTAACACACATTCTAAATTTCAATATACAAGTCTCAAAAAGAAAATGGAAAATGAGTCAGGATGAAAGTCACACTTTATACTGTCTGACTATTCAACTTTTACATGACTATTCAGGGTGAGTGTCCCCAAGGAAAGCTCAGAGGATCATGCCTGGTAATCCTCAGTTCTGAGCTGCCTGAGTCCAGCCATGCTGAAAGGCCAAGGCTTACCATCCCAGTGAAGCTTGTAGGATACAGGATCAAGCTGGGGACCTCCTTCTATCCTCTACACTATCTTCCGGTCCTAGAATCAGACAGTTCTGGTACATGAAAATTCTATCTTAAACTATGGGGAAAGAGGGGCCGGGTAGGTGGCGCTGGAGGTAAGGTGTCTGCCTTGCAAGCGCTAGCCTAAGGACAGGACCGCGGTTCGATCCCCCGGCGGTCCCATATGGTCCCCCCAAGCCAGGGGCGATTTCTGAGCACATAGCAGGAGTAACCCCTGAGCATCAAAGCGTGTGTGGCCCAAAAAACCAAAAAAAAAAAAAAAAAAAACTATGGGGAAAAAGGAAAGGGTCATAGGAAGAACTCCTGCATGGGAGAAAAAAAACCTACAGAAAAAGAACCTGCAGGAACCAGCGCTCGGAGAGCTCAAAGGACCGGAACCAACACAGGCTCTGCAAGGAGGAAACCTGGTACTATCCTGACAACCCCCTGGTCTCCTAGCATCACGCCGAATCCCCCAAGCCAACACTGGCAATGAGGCCCCACGAATGAAGCCGTGAGTGTAACTACAAGCCTCTGTCTGGAGACACTGGCTGACAAGGGTAGCCGTTATGGGTTCTGCTGGCCGAGTAAGAAACTAAGCAAAAGGATTTTTCACTATCTACCATACATGCTGCAGGGCCCCCCACTAACTTGCTTGATAGAAGATTCTCAGTAGCTCAGAGATTTCCTGCCCCACTCCTGCCTAAAACCAGAAGGTAATTCCCATCTAACAGAGAACTATTCACACTCAATCCTTGACTGAATGGCCTGAAGGTCACCAAAACATTCATGGTCTATGAATGGATCTGGACCATCCAACTTCCAAACACTTACAGCTTCCTACCCAGGAACTTGTCCTCAAGCAACCAAGAGAGGCAACCACCAGCCATACAGGGATCTTAGCCAAGAGGCTCCCAATGCATTATTACTAGTAATAACCTAAATAGCTGCAGAGGTAGTTCACAAAAGCTCATATCCTGCGTGTGTGAGGCCCCTACTTTGACCCCCAGAGCCTCATGGCCCACCACTGTTAGATTACAGATTGTTTTACCCAAAACAAAGATCATCCCTGATTTCTTTGTATTTGTTCTTTTACAACTTGGTTTCACCCAAAACAAAGATCATACCTGGTTCCTTTCTATCTCTTTGTTTACAACCAGGATTTTTTGAGTTGATTTTTTTTTTTGGTCACACCCAGCAGCACTCAGAGATTACTCCTGGCTCTACACTCAGAAATTGCTCCTGGTGGGCACAGGGGACCATATGGAATGCCGGGATTCGAACCACCGTCCTTCTGCATGCAAGGCAAACATCCAACCTCCATGTTATGGTCTCCAGCCCCTACAACCAGGTTTTACCCAAAAAACAGATAGTCTTACATGTAAACCTAGGTGGGACTGACTCAGGATAGCCTGGGCTATCTGTCCTTACTCCCCCACCCAGGAGGTAGTCTTTGTACTCAATAAAAACTGCAGCCTGGCAGAGAAGTGCTCTCTCTCTCTCTTTCTCTGCTTGTTGAGACAGATTGCTACCTGGCCACAGATATTTCAGTCTCAGTTTTGTTTGGATTATTTCCTATAGTGATCCTTGCTCCAGACATGTTTTTTCCCATGGGGCCATTATACACTACCACTACCTGATATAGCCCTGGTAGTCCCACACACCGTCGGAGTGGGCCTTGAGCACAACTAGGCCCAAGCACTGAAACCTTCCAGATGGTTGTAGAGTACAGCCAGGAATGGCCCCAGGCCTTCTGAAATGTCTGATCATGGAGTAAATGATCTCATCACTGGAAGAGAATGTTAAATAGCAAAGCAGAGGGACGGGAGGTAGCTCAGCAGTGGGGTCCTTGGCTTATGTGTGTGAGATATGGGTTAGATCCTTGGCACCATAAAAATGATTTGTTTTTAAATGCAGAGACCAGAGGCCAGGAAGATGATTCACAGATGAGGCACCTGCCATGCACATGACTGACACTGACCCAGACTGGGTCCCCAGAGGACCACCAGGAGTGATTCCTGAGAGAAGACCAAGGAGTAAGCTATGAGCAGTGTGAAGGGAAAAAAAGGAGTTGGGGAGAAGGGAGCAAAGAGCAAATGCACAGAACCCAAAATAACAAAATCCAAATATAAAAATGGATATGGTCATTACCTAAGCTTACTTACAGTCTTGGGATTTCAGGAGCCCCTTGAGAGTTAACAGCAGTGTGAAGTACTTTTACCCAAGACTACCACAGATTTCAAAACAGAAGCTTCAGTCCAAAGTGACTAAGCATATTACTACTTTGTGCTAGAATAATTTTTCTTGCGTTTCTTGGACATTTTAAACTTTTACAATGCATTTTATTTATTAGACAAACAAAAATGAAGGGACAGGAGAGGAGAGAATTCATTTAAGTTGTTCACAGTTCAAGGCGAGATGACTCAATACATCGCTTTGTGTTTAGGAGGCCTGGATTTGAACCCCAATACCACACAGTTGCCCAAGCCCCACTAGGATCAACTCACAGCAAAAAGCAAGGGGGTAACACTAAAGCTCTGTCAGGTGTGGCCCTAACAACAAAAACAAAATGCTCATAGCTGCCAAAAATAAATGGTTTGTCCTTACCAAAATAATAAAATCTAGTGAGTCACAAACAACATTACAAAAATGGGATCGAAGCGGTAGCACACGGGTAGGGCGTTTGCCTTAGAGGCAGCCAATCTAAGTCCTATCACCAGCATTCCATACCCTGAGCCGGCCAGGAGTAATTTCTAAGCACAGAGCCAGAAGTAAAAGCTGAGCGCTGCCGAGGTTATAAAACGAAAAGAAAAGGAAAAGGGGATCTACAGCAACCCAAAAGCTAAGTGAGGGGGAATCACAGATCCTAATCTAGGATAGGGTGTATCTTCCATCCCAAACTTCTGTTACAGTTCTCATTTATAATCAAAAAAATGATAGGGCCAGAGTGATGGTACAGGTAGGGCATTTGCCTTGAATGCAGCCAATCTAGTTTCAATCTCCAGCATCTCATATAGTTTCCTGAGCACAGAACCAAGCGAGGCCCAAAAACAAATACAAACAATAAAAGGTATGCACATGGGTTCGAAGAGATACCACAGACTGGTCATATGCTTTGCATACAGAAGACCAGATTCAATCCCCCAAGCAGAGTGTGGATAACATCCTCTGCTCTGCCTCCAGCACTACCAGGTATGGACCAAAATCCAAATAACAAAGACAAAAATTAGTCTTTGAAAACAGTAAGACTGACTTCAAAATTATAGTATCAACCTTTGTACTCTCAAAAAAATTTTTTTCCTCACAATTATTAATGATATAATTAGAAAAACTGATTCTATTAGGAGGCCTCAATAATTATAAAAACCATAACATGTCAATTCTATGTCCCAATGCAATAAAATCATCAATTACAAAAACTAAGATCCTTCCAAACTACTAAACCCAGTTGAAGTCAGGCCTTGAAGCAACTGTTTCAGGATGTGGCTTCCGAGATATGAAACCAAGTTCACCCCACTCCCTGCCAGCTCCAAAAGACACAGCCAGGTAAGAACAAGTTCCTGAACCCAGTTTTTGGTTGGGGGGGGGTTGAAGCCCCATGCCCCCTGAACCCTACTTTCATCCTCAACTGGATCTTTAAAATAGATGAGAGAGGGGCCGGAGAGATAGCATGGAGGTAGGGTGTTTGCCTTGCATGCAGGAGGT
This sequence comes from Suncus etruscus, assembly GCF_024139225.1. Taxonomy (NCBI): domain Eukaryota; kingdom Metazoa; phylum Chordata; class Mammalia; order Eulipotyphla; family Soricidae; genus Suncus; species Suncus etruscus. Next base: position 90,557,212 of record NC_064859.1, read on the forward strand.
CAGTGATTCGAGTCCCAGCACCCCATATGATCTTCCCAGGCTGCCAGGAGCGATTTCTGAGCACAGAGCCAGGAGTAACCCGTGAGCACTGCCTGGTGTGACCCAAAAAAATAAAATAAAATAAAATAAATTAAAATGAGGGGGAGAGGGGAGGGGAGAGGGGAGGGGAGAGGGGGGAGAGGGGGGAGAGGGGGGAGGGGAGAGGGGGGAGAGGGGGGAGAGGGGGGAGGGGAGAGAGAGAGAGAGGAGGAGAGAGAGAGAGAGAGGAGAGAGAGAGAGAGAGAGAGGAGAGAGAGAGAGAGAGAGAGAGAGAGAGAGAGAGAGAGAGAGAGAGAGAGAAGGTGTACTCTGGCTGAAAACCCGGTGCTGCACCTAGTCATCAGTGGCACCAGGAATGATCCCTGAGCAGAGCCAGGGGCACTACTGGGTGACATCAAAACCAAAATAAGGGCCCGGAGAGATAGCACAGCGGTGTTTGCCTTGCAAGCAGCCGATCCAGGACCAAAGGTGTTTGGTTCGAATCCCGGTGTCCCATATGGTCCCCCGTGCCTGCCAGGAGCTATTTCTGAGCAGACAGCCAGGAGTAACCCCTGAGCACTGCCGGGTGTGACCCAAAAACCAAAAAAAAAAAAAAAAAGAGAGAGAGGTAGGGAACCATTTTATCAGTGAACTAGATTTTCCTCCCTCATTTATAGCTAGGTCTCCACGGTGAAATATGCACTTCTTTGGTGAGACAAAATAAACAAGGCTTTTGTCCAGAAGGAAATTGTCCAAAGCAGAAGACAAAACAGAGCAATGCCAACTTAGAACTCTTGAATTGCACCTTTTAGGAGGAAAACCCAGCGTTTTTCTCACTGTGATTAATAGCACCATCACCCATAATAGTCCCCCCAGAAGTACAATGGTTTCTATTTAAAACTCCAGCTGGAAGGTAGATTAAAAATGCATTTTCGTTGCTGCCCCTGCTAAGATGGGGGTGGCTGGGTAGGGGGAGGGTGATGCTGCAGGCAGTGTCAAAAGACACCTTCACTAGGAGATGGAGAGTTGCTTTTCCAGGATTAATACTGCCTGCGAGCCTCTGCCTTTCCTAACTGCTTTCTAGCAGGCCTCCTGAGGGAACAGCACTGGTGTGTTCACACCCAAAGTAAAAGACATTCCCTCCCCCATGCCCTGTCCATAGTGTTTGCTCCTCAAGGTCAGCAACATCCCCACGATCAGATCCTCTAGTCCTAAACCAAAAGAGACAAGAGGGGAGCACAATGGAACAGGCTGGCTAAAGCTCCAAAGGCAGCTAACTACCAATGGTGTTTCTTTATACTCTCCCAGTACTTCCTATCATGTACAAGCATTTGTTTGTTGGACCCAGAAAAAAATTTCATTTCTATGCACTCAAATCTTGTCCTTTGTGGATTCTGCTTTAGTTAAGTAAGTTTTCCAAAGGCCAGAGCAACAGTACAGCAGGCAGGAAGCTTGCCTTGCACAGTCAACCAAGGTTTGATCTCCCAAACTCTGCCAAGAGTGATCCCTTAGCACAAAGCCAGAAATAAGTCCTGAGAACTGCTGAGTGTGGACAAATACTGTATTTTCCGGCGTATAAGACGACTTTTGAAACAAAAAAGTCAACCAAAAATCGGGGGGGGTCATCTTATACGACGAGTATATCCCAAAAAATGTTTCAATATGCCGCTAAACGAAAACTGTCTGAATATTGCCACAAAACGAACTTTCCAACTCGATCCTGCACCAATCGCTGCAAGGCTGCTCAGACCGCCTCTCTAACTCAGCCAATCCAAGCAGGCTTTTGATGCATGCAAATTAGACAGTGTTCTGGGCCCGAATCTACAGTCAAAAGCCTGCTCAGATTGGCCAGAGTCAGAGAGGAAGTCTATGACAGTATAACCTTTGAACCTTTGCTTGTTTTGATTGGCTGACTGTGGTACATACAGTTGCAGCACAGGAGCGTTCTGTCTGATACAGCGAATATAGGCCTAAACCTATGTTTTAACTGCAAAATTAGGGGGTCATCTTATACACCGGCAAATACGGTAAATTAAAAAAGAAACAAAAAAGACAAGCTTCACTTTTTTTGGTTTGGGGGCCACACCCAATAACTCAGGGGTTCCTCCTGGCTCTACGCTCAGAAATCACTCCTGGCAGGCTGGGGGGGGACCATATGGGATGCCAGGATTGGAACCACTGTCCTTCTGCATGCAAGGCAAATGCCCTACCTCCATGCTATCTCTCCGGCCCCTAGGTCCACTTTTCAAAGAAAAACTTGAAACAAAAATCTCTATAGAGCAAGAGTGATAGTAAAGAGGATTCAACCTCCCACATCCCACACTGCCCGAGTCCCCATCCCAAGAGTGATCACGAAGTCAGAAGTTAGTCCTGAGGGGCAAGAACAATAGATAGCACAGCAGCTAGGGCATTTGCCTTGCATGTGGCCAACCAGCATCCTATATGGTTCCAAGCCTGCTAGGAGCTATTTCTGAGCACAGAGCCAGAAGTAACCCCTGAGCACCACCAGATTATCCCCCCAAAAAAGTCCTGAACACCACTAGATGTGGTCCAAAAACATTATAAATTAAATTTTAGTGTAAGAAACAAAAATATTTGGGGCTGGAGAGATAATACAACAGCGGTTCATTTGCATTGCACGTGGCCAACCCAATACAGAGAGTGGTTCGATTCCTAGCATCCCATATGGTCTCTGAAGCCTGCCAGGGGTGATCTCTTGAGCGCAAAGCCAGGAGTAACTCAAGCGCCGGTGGGTGTGACCCCCCCCCCAAAAAAAAAGAAAGCAGAAATAAAAATATTTGAAATTACCCACACACAGAAAAAATTATGCTTTAACTCGGGCTGAGGAGATGGTCTGTACATGCAAGAGCTGTGTTCCATCCCTGACACAGCATGTTCCACACCCAGCAGCGAGGAGAGGTTCTGGGGACCCCAAGCACTGAGCCATTAACAGCATCATGGGTCAAGTATTACTGGGAGAAAAAAAAAAGTACTACTGGGAAATCCCTGCAAACTGGTGGGAGTGGACCCAATAATAAAAACTAAAATAAGGGTCTGGGTTTGATACCCCACACCATACAGTTTCCTAAATACTTCTAGTAGAGTAGTAACTGATGGTAACATGTAGGAAGAACCCCAGAGCTACAATTGGCCCTAACCTAGCTGATTTAAGGCCATTGGAGGGGGAGTATTGGGGGTTCGTCGCCAGCATCACATGAGAGCAAGCCCTGAGTACTGCCTCAGGAGTAGCCTGAGCACTACCTGCTGTGGTCCTAAGTGTCAAAATGAGAGCAATAAAAACTTCTGTCTGACCAACTCTATAACCCAAGTTAACTTGCAGCTCCAGAGAAACTTTCTAGCTTTGTCTTTCACTTCACAGCCCTCCAAGGCAAGTCAGCCATGTGTCAAACTGACCCTGCATTCTCTGCCTGGAATGCCATCGGCTACGTGCACAGGGAAATGTTATATTTTGTTGTTGGGTTGGTTGGCTTTTCTCAGGTTGAAGATCAAATTCAAGGTCTCCCATGTACAAGGCATCTGCTCCCCCACTGAGCCACATTCCCATCTATTCCCATTCTCTGGACTGAAAGCAAAATGTTACCAGGGACTGGCTGTTTCTCTGTTATTTGTAAAAACCCAGGTCAAACCTTGTGCAGAGCTTTAATTTCCCATTAGTGGGCCGGAGAGATAACATAGCAGGTAGGGTGCTTGCCATGCACACAGCTGACTGGGTTCGATCTCAGGCACCCCACACAGTTCCCTGAGCCTGCCAAGAAACAGAACTAATCCCTGAGTTTTGCATGTAGCTGACATGGTTTAATTCCCCACCATCCCACATGGTCCCCCAAGCGCTAGCAGGAGTAATTCCACACGCAGAGTCAAGAGTAGCCCCTGAGCCCCCCAGGTGTAGCCCTGCGCAAAATAAGAAAAACCAACTATATTAAATATGGTATATGCATGTTTCAGGGCCATGCACATGTATGTTGCCCACATGCTTGTGTTGCCCACATCTCCCCTCTTGTGATGGGGACTTCCTTACTTTACTACTTTCACCTATGTATGGGAGCTCTCTCACCTTTGGGGAAGCTGGGTTTCTCTTTCTCTCTCTCTCTTCCTTCCTTCCTTCCTTTCTCTCTATCCCTCCCTCTTTCCTTCCTTTTCTCTCTTCTTTCTTTCTCTCCCCCTTCTCTGTTTCTATGTCTGTCTCTCCTCTCTGTCTCTCCCCTCCCTCTGTCTCCCCACCCCCCGAATTCAATAAAGTAAATAAAGCTGGAGAAAGGAGGAAGGTTAGATTGGGTAAATTCCTACTGTTTCAAACTGTGATCCTTGTCAAAAATACAGAATCTGGCAACACTGCAAACCTAGTTAATAAAAATCGGTATTATCACAGGGTTGCCCAAATAACTGACATATAATCATGTCTGGGACCCAAGCACTACCGGTGTGGCCTTTTATAAAATGTTACCAGGGAGGCTGGAGAGATAGCATGGAGGTAAGGCATTTGCCTTGCATGCAGAAAGACGGTGGTTCAAATCCCGGCATCCTATATGGTGGCCCGAGCCTGCCAGGAGCAATTTCTGAGCGCAGAGCCAGGAGGATCCCCTGAGCACTGCCAGGTGTGACCCAAAAACAAAACAAAACAAAACAAAAAAGTTAAAAAATAAATAAAATGTTACCAGAAGTCAGAGTAATAATGCAGCTGTAGAGCATTTGCCTTGCACGCGGCTGACTCGGGACAGACCATGGTTTAATCCCTCAGCGTCCCATATGGTCCCCCAACCCAGGAGCAATTTCTCAGCACATAGCCAAGAGTAATCCGAGTGTCACTGGATGTGGCCCAAAAAAATAAATAAATAAATAAATAAATAAATAAATAAATAAATAAAAGTTATATCATGGGCACAAAAAATAAGTATGCTACCAAACTATGTGTCAGTAGCTTGTGCAAACTATATTTCAATAACCTGTCCAGGGGTGAGAGAGAAAGCATAGACTCCATAGAGGGTAAGACAATATGCCTTGCTAGTAAACAATGGGATTTGATCCCCATATAGTCCCCCACACTCCACCAGGAGTATCCCTGAGAACAGAATCAGGAATAAGTCCTGTCCACTGCCAGCTGTGGGTTCCTCCCCATCAAAAACCAACTTGTGGGTGCTGGACCAAGCCAGATTAAAGCAAAATTGCTTTTGAAAACCCAGACAGCTGCCTCTCCCTGGTTCACTGCCCAGCATGCACATATGGAGAGCCAGGAGTGAGCCCTCCACACATCCAGGTATGTCACAAAACCAAAATAATAATAGTCTTCAGCACTGCATACTACCCTCCAAGAAGTATCAAGGGTCACTTCTAAGCAGAGCCTGAAACAGACCTTAAAATAGGGGTTTCAAACTCAATTTACCTGGGGGCTGCAGGAGGCAAAGTCGGGGTGATCCTTGAGTGCAAAGTCAGTAGTAAGCCTTGAACATTGGGGGGTGTGACCCAAACAACTAAAACAAAACAAGATTCCTCTAGGGCAGGGCCACAAAATGTTGTATGGAGGCCCGCAGACCCCCGAGTTTGAGACCCCTGCCTTCAACATTACCAGGTGTGATAGTACAAGAAACGAAACGAAACTGGTCTTATTTGCCCCATTATATATTATATATCGAAATTATATTCCCAGAGGTAGCAATATGCCTGAAACACTATTAAGAGTATTTTTAAAAACAGTTTAACAGTAAGGCAGTACCTCGTTTTACTTTAGTTTTTGGAGCATGCCTGTAGATATTCAGGAGTTACTGCTCCTGGCTCTGTACTCCAGGAATTACTTCTGGTAGTGCTCAGGGGACAGACTCAGGCAAAAAGATAAGGATCAAACTCGGTCAGCCCCAAGCAGGACAAAGGCCCTACCCCCTTGCACTATCTTATCGCTCTGCCCTAGTCTTTTAATGCTTCTAAGATCTTTATCTGATAATCTATGACTTTTAACATCCTCGAACACACTGACCATATACAAGGTTATGTGTATGTCAAGGATAAAAAAAACCTTTATTGTCACTTAAGAGTCCCACTTATTTAAAGTTATAAAACCTGCTACCTGTTATAAAAAGTTATAAAAACTGCTTCAAGTCATATAGGAAACATGGGGGGGGGGGGAATCCAGAAGACTAAACAGCAAAAATTGAGACTTTGTTATCACCTAAAAATATATATATCACTCACCCTTAAACACCTCACTTGCATCAATAACCCTTTAGAGAAATTAATTTACATAACTAAGCCCTTAGAGCATTTCATTTGAAGCTAAGTATCGCTGAACAAGGCCCTGAATAATTCAGAGATAGTAGTTTAAAGATTCAAAATGATTTGGAGCAACCCAAGCTATTTAGTCCTAAGAAAGGTAATGACTGATAAATACCAGTAAACAAAGAATTTTCACATAAAGCCTTTCATAACATAATGCTCAACAAAAGATGAATCTAGTTACAGAGGACAACTAAGTTACAAAGTTTACTTGTCCCTGAAGCTCTGGGCTGAGTACAGGTATATTTACTAGTTCAATTTGAGCTTTACAAACATTTCCCAATTTTTTCAACATTAACTAAACACCAACCAACCAACCAAAAATAAATAAATAATAGTTCTGGAGAGACCCCAGAGGTAGGTAGGTGGTAAACTGCCTGGCAGTTGGGGCAGTTTTCCTGAGGCTGAATGATTGAGTTTAGGGGGTTGGAGCCATCGAACAGCGGGGAGGGCTTTTGCCTTGTGCACAGTCAACCCAGGTTCCATCCCCAGCATCCCAAAGGGTTCTCTGGAGCAGTGCTGGAAGTGACTCCAGAGCACAGAGCCAGAAGTCACTGTTGGGTCCAGAGCACAGAGCCAGAAGTCACTGTTGGGTGCGGCCCAAAAAACAAAGCAGAAAAAAATAAAAGATAATGTTTGATCCTCAGCAATATACCTACTGCCAGAGTGAGAGACCTGTTCTGCAGTATAGATGCCCCCAGTGCCACCACAAAGGGTGACCTGTAAGACCAAAGAGATAGTACAGGAATTCCAGTCTTGTATGCAGCCAACTCCAATTTGTGTGCACCAACCGCCAAAGCAGTCCGAGAACCAACGTACAGCCCAACCCCGCCCCTCCAAAAGGTGACTCAAGAACACAACAAACAAGTGTGCCAGTCACGGCAAGAGTGTGGCAGCCAAACTGTGCCAGCATGATTCATGTGTGACCCCAGGAGAGCAACAAGGATGCTGCTCCTCCCTGCCATCTGCAAACACCACACAAAGGGAAGCGGAAACGCTCTGAATTGTAAAGGGCCTTTAGAGGCCTTTCCAGAGTCTTCAAATAATTTTCTCTAAAAGCAAGGAGTACTGTGTAGCATATGAAAAAGTTTCCATAAGATGATTCTTGGAATTGTATATAAAAGTGTTTCCTTAGGATTGTTCTGTGACTTTTGCCCCACCTAACCCTTCCAGGTGGGGCGCTGTGGAGTTGGCAATAAATAGCTTGAGGGACAGGAGTGAGGGGTCCTTCTGTGAAAAGCTGCTGGCTGCAGGAGGATTCTCTGGCTCTCCTTGCCCGATCTTTTAAACCCTATCGTTCTTGTCTGTGTGGATTATTACTTGCTGCGGATAAATATTACCAAGGTCTTCCCCCGAAAGGGGACAAGGGGATGGGAAGTAATTTCTCATTCTGGGGACTGTTCTTGGATTCACAAATACCCAGCCAAGATAACGGCGAAGATATCTTGCAGTACTGGATCAATTTTCCTAGCAAGCAATAGTTAATCTAGTTAACTTGATTTTGAATTGTACTCTCAAAAGTGAGATGACATCTACCTGTAATTTTTTTTTTTTTGGTGGTTTTTTTGGGTCACACCCGGCAGTGCTCAGGGATTATTCCTGGCTCCAGGCTCAGAAATTGTTCCTGGCAGGCACGGGGGACCATATGGGACGCCGGGATTCAAACCGATGACCTCCTGCATGAAAGGCAAACGCCTTACCTCCATGCTATCTCTCCGGCCCCCTACCTGTAATTTTTAATCTTACATAACAGGGCTGGGCACAAGGGTAAAAGGATGGGAACACAAGCTTTATAAAGTGGGAAATTTGGGCTCCAGCCCCAACACTTAAAGCCCTCCTCCAGGCATTACAGGGAACAGCCCCCAAGCACTGCTAGCATAAAACCAACAGGTAAAGGGTCTGCCCAACACATTGCCTAAGGGTTAGTTTTTGAAATTCTGCACTACAAAAAAAGGTGGAGAAGACTTCCACCAGCATTCATGGGCAGAAGGTTAAAAAGTAAAACACATCTATCTGCCTTCAAAGAGCACAGTAATACTGATAAACTATTCCCTTTGGCCACAATAAAATATATACTTTATTTAGGGAAGATAATGCCTTTCAGGGTCAAAATATTTACTTCGGGGGCACATCCAATGATGCTTATCCAATCAGTGCTGGTGCCTAATAAATTGTTTTTAACAAATTTAACAATGGTAAGGAAAAGATAACGCTTAAAGAGTTGAGTAACCGCTTCCCATCCTTCCCATCGAAGGTCTGGATTCAAACCCTGGCACACATGTCCCCTGTGTAACACAGAGGGAAAACCAAGAACCAGGCTGGGAGAAGCTGCCAATGTTCATACAAATGCACACATATGTATGTGCACATAAACAATGCATTCGCTGTTATGCCCAGAGACAAACACTGGAGAATGTGTTAGAAGAGAAAAAAACCGGGGCCGGGCGGTGGCGCTAGAGGTAAGGTGCCTGCCTTGCCTGCGCTAGCCTTGGACGGACCGAGGTTCGATCCCCCGGCATCCCATATGGTCCCCCAAGCCAGGAGTGACTTCTGAGCTCATAGCCAGGAGTAACCCCTGAGCGTCACCGGGTGTGGCCCAAAAACCAAAAAAAAAAAAAAAAAAAGAAGAGAAAAAACCTGGGTTCAAAGAAAGTACAGCAGGTAAGACATTGCCTTGCATGCTGTGAGAACCCTGGTTGGATTCACACCCAGCATCACATATGGTTCCCCTGAGCCCTACGAGGAGTAATCCCTGAGCACAAAGCCAAGAGTAAACAAACCCTGAGCATTAACAGGTATAGGTCAAAAACAAAAAAAAGAAAAGGATTTTTAGGGGGACTACACCCAGTGGTGCTGAAGAACTGCTTCCAACTCAGTGATCTGGCACTGAACAGAGGCCTTGCACCTAGCCCATTTAGCTATCTCCCAGATCCTCCAGGAGGGATTTGAGGGAAGGAGGTTGTTAGGGAGTGTTCTGGGACACACACATCAGTCCTCTGGCCCAGTGATCAGGAGGCACTCCCAGGAGCGTGCAGGGAACCTGATACCAGGAAACTGAACTAGGATCAGCTACATTCAAGGCAAGCATATTATCCCTACAGATGTTCTACCTTTATGGATATTATAGACAGATAGGATAGATAGATTAGACAGACAGACAGATAGACACACACTACCTCTCCAACCCCAGACCTAACTTTAAAATGATTGTACATCCTAAAGAGATGGTTTTCTAAGAAAAACATTAAAAAAGATAAAGAGGCAGGGCTGGAACTTTTTTTTTTGGTTTTTGGGTCACACCCGGCAGTGCTCAGGGGACCATATGGGATACCAGGATTCGAACCACCAACTTTCTGTATGCAAGGCAAATGCCTTACCTCCATGCTATCTCTCTGGCCCAGGGCTAGAGCTTTTTTTTTTGGTTTTTGGGTCACACCCTGTGACGCTCAGGGGTTACTCCTGGCTATGCGCTCAGAAGTTGCTCCTGGCTTCTTGAGGGACCATATGAGACGCCGGGGGATCGAACCGCGGTCCGTCCTAGGCTAGCGCAGGCAAGGCAGGCACCTTACCTCCAGCGCCACCGCCCGGCCCCTGGGCTAGAGCTTTTATTAAAGCTCTTGCCTTCCATACAGCAGCCTCAGTTCAATCCCTGGTTATGGCCCTCAAAATATGGCCAGGAATAACCCCCTGAGCACAGTTAAGAGTCAAGAGTAAGCTTGAGGGCCCGGAGAGATAGCACAGTGGCATTTGCCTTGCAAGCAACCAATCCAGGACCAAAGGTGGTTTGTTCAAATCCCGGTGTCCCATATGGTCCCCTGTGCCTGCCAGGAACTATTTCTGAGCAGACAGCCAGGAGTAACCCCTGAGCATTGCCAGGTGTGGCCCAAAAACCAAAAAAAAAAAGTAAGCTTGAACACAGCTGGGGATAGTCCAAAGGTCTAAATAATAATGAAGCCTACATCAAAGAAATTTAATTCAAACAGTATTATTTTTCATTAAAAGAGTTCTAAAATTTTATACCCAATGCTGTTCCAAAACAACACTGGAAATGAGACAAAGCCAATTGTACTTAAAATACCAAATCACATAATCCTGTGACCCACAAGGATGGCCACTAAGAGACATGGAAAGAAAGAACAGTGGACTAGAGGGACATTTGTAGAAAGCCAGGGGTCTTTTGTACTCTGGACAAAGATAGCAGGCTTAGGCAAACCTTGCTGGTCACTCCCTGTAGTTATGTCTTCCACATACTGGCCGCCTTCCAGGCTGCTTTTGTAGTGAAAACATAACGCCCTTTCACTGACAGCAAAATTGCACGCAGAGTCTAGGAGACAGAGTCTGTGCATGAGGCCACAGCAAGGAATTCTGCAAACCAGAAGTTATTCTCTGCTCTGCCACAATTCTAGGACATGTCTTTCATTAGAAAATTTGAACATGGGCTCAAAAGAGACGTTAATTTTTCCCTTTAGTAAGTTAGGACATTTGTAGGCTTTAAGAAAAGTTAACATTAAAACCCAGTATAAGAGGCCAGAGAAGTGGCACTAAAGGTAAGGCGTCTGTCTACCTTGCAAGCACTAGCCTAGGACAGACGGACCGCGGCTCGATCTCCCAGCGTCTCATGTGGTCCCCCCAAGCCAGGGGCAATTTCTGAGCGCATAGCCAGGAGTAACCCCTAAGCGTCAAACGTGTGTGCCCCCCCAAAAAAACCAAAACAACAAAAACAGTAGAAAGATGAATTGAAAATAAGAAGACAAAATTCAAGAAGTGGCTGGAGCAATAGCACAGCAAGTAGGTAGGACACTTGCCTTGCTCTTAGCACACCAGGGTTAAATTACTGGCACCACATATGGTCCCTCAAGTCCACCAGAAGTGATCCCTGAGCAGTCAGAAGTAAGCCCTGACCACTAACCAGTGTGTGGCCCCCAAACAAACCAAAAATATACATGAAAACTTCACCTAAGTATTATAGAAAAAAGGAAGATCATCCAAGAGATTACATCAAATCACCTGGTACAAAAATATTAGAAACTTCATTAATATATCAAATATATGGGGCCGGGAAGGTGGCGCTAGAGGTAAGGTGTCTGCCTTGCAAGCGCTAGCGTAGGACGGACCTCGGTTCGATCCCCCGGCATCCCATATGGTCCCCCCAAGCCAGGAGTGACTACTGAGCACATAGCCAGGAGTAGCCCCTGAGCATCAAACGGGTGTGGCCCAAAAACCAAAAAAAAAAAATATATATCAAATATATAATAATCTTATATCAATTAGACTACAATAAAGATGAAATTTTTAAAAATGCTAAGTTTATGTTTTGAAAAATGGGTGACTCCTGCCATGGAGGAGCAATGGTACACATGTGCACACACACAAAATCAGTATGAGACAAGACAGTTTCTCAATTTTTTTTTGGTTTGGTTTGTTTCATTTAGGGCTACCCCTAGAGGGTTACTCATGACACTGTGCTCAGAGCACTGTACAGGGTTATGGGGATGGAGTGTTAGCAGCATGCCTTAATCCTTGCACTGTCACTTGAGCCTGGCCCTCGATTTTTCACACAGGACCCACTCCCTGCAAGGATGCACTATGAGGCCCAAACGGCTAGGTGCTAAAATAGATGGGTGCTTGGGGGGGGGGGGGGTGGCGAACGACGGGACACAAAGGAGGGGTCTCCAACAGGGCCACACACAGTGCCTCTGGGAGGTCCTGCATTAGAACTCAGGGCCTCATACATGCTAAACATGTGTTCTACCACTTGAACTATCTCTCAGCACTAATTTTGCATGTTTTTCGCAAAACAAGATTTCTTCCCAGCTTTTGTTTGTTGGTTTTTTGGTTGAGACACACCCAGATATGATCAGGGCTTACTCCTGGCAGAGCTTTAAGGACCATATGATATGGCATGCAGGGGATGAACCCAGGTCAGCCCAAGCACCTCACCCACTGTACTGTATCTCCAACACCACGGGTTTAGGTTTTTTTTTGTTGTTGTTTTTTAATATGGAACGTTTCACGGATTTGCGTGTCATCCTTGCGCAGAGGCCATGCTAATCTTCTCTGTATCGTTCCAATTTTAGTATATGTGCTGCTGAAGCGAGCACCGGTTTTAGGTTTTGTAATATTAAAAATGTGTATTTGTCGGGGCTGGAGTAGTGGCGCAAGCCTTAAGGTGTCTGCCTGACGCGCGCTACCCTAAAACAGATTGCGGTTCAATCCCCCTGCATCCCATATGGTCCCCCAAGCCAGGAGCAATTTCTGAGCACATAGCCAGGAGTAACCCCTTAGCATCACCAGGTATGGCCAAAAAAAACAAAAAAAATAAAAAATGTGTATTTGTCTAATGTATTTTTCCAAAATACATTTTCCAAAATAGACTCTCCTAGAGATTCTGATACAACTATATACAATGCCAAAAGATTGAAAATACTCTGGTCTGGTAAATACATTCAGGAGTAGACTGTCATACCCTATTCTTACCATGTAAGACAAAAATTACTAATGGTTGGGGCCACAGAGATTAAAAAAAAAAGAGAGAGAATAAGGCGCTAACCTGGCCCATGGCTGAAACAGTCATAATCCTAGGCACCTCATTTGTTCCCCCAAACACTGCCAGGAGTGATCCCAGAATGCAGAGATTGGAGAAAGCCCCAAACACCACTACCAACCACCTCCCCCCCAAATCATGGGAAAAACTTAAAGCACTAAAATTTCTAAGTTAAGCATCAACTTTTCTAACATCTTTTTTTTTTGGGGGGGGGGGCACACCCAGCAGTGCTCAGGGGTTACTCTTGGTTATCTGCTCAGAAATAGCCCCTGGCAGGCACAGGGGGGAGGGGGGACGACATATGGAACACCGGGATTTGAACCACCAACCACCTTAGGTCCTGTTTCCAAGGCAAACACCCCTTCTAAACATCTTTCTAATCACTACATCATTTTGTGCTTGTTCTTTTGTTTGGGAGGCACACCCACAGGTACTGAAGGCGACTCCCAATGCATTGCTGGAAAAGGGTTTATTTTATTATTATTATTTATTTATTATTATTCCTGGTTTATTTTAGGGACTATTTGATACTGATACTGAACAGTCATCAGCATGCAAAGCAAGTACGCTAGCACTTGAATCATCGTCCCAGGCTCCATAGTTAATAATTTCATAGAATTTGGGGCCAAAGCACATCAGGTAGTGTGTTTGCCTTGTATGCAGCCCACCCAGATTTAATCTCCAGCATCCCACATGGTACTCTGAGCACCACGAGGAGTAATTTCTGAGCGCAGAACCAGGAGTAATTACTTACTGAGTGCCGCCAAGTGTGGCCCTAAAAGCAAAAATAATAATTTCATAGTATTATATTTCCATATGTAATTATTTTTCTGTTTCTTGCATTTTCCACATACAAGTAACTGGAGCAACAGTACAGTTTGTAAGGAAGGCGTAACTTACCTTGCACACAGCAGCACACTACATTCCAGGCACCCCAAATGGTTCTCCCAAGCCCACCAGCAATAAATACTGAGCACAGCAGAGTGTGACCCAAATTACAAAATGGAGAAAGGTGAGGAGGGAGGGAGGGAAACTGGGGCATTGGTAATGGGAAATGTGCACTGGTGAAGTAAATGGGCAGAAAAATTAAAATCTATAGAGGGGCAAGGAGATAGTTCAAAAGACAGAAGCAACATCAAGTATATACTCGGGTCTAATTCCTAACACCACTGGGGGGCATGAGAAGCCCCTTTCCAATAAAAATCAGGGCCAGAGTGATAGCACAGCAATAGGGCATTTGCCTTACACGAGGCCAACCCAGGATGGACCTGGGTTTGATTCCCAGCATCTGATATGGTCCCCCAAGCCTGCCAGGAGGACTTCTGGACCCCAAACAAAACAAAACAAAAGGAATAAAAACCTCCACTTTTCTTTCATCTACAGTTTCTATGCTTAGAATCCAGTTCCCCCACACTCCATACATGATTTGTTCATGACCAATTTACTCCCCAAAAAGTAACTGGTTCCTCTAATGAATCATCTCTGTGGTCTGCCTCTCTGTACCTTCTATCAACTAACAATAACAAACTTGTCTTTCTAGGACATTTTCTCCTTTTAAATGCTTCTCTCCTTATGGTGAGTGAAGAGAGGACAGTCAAAAAGAAAACAGGATCAACAAGATTGTACTATTTCCAAAGTTCTGCTTGCAAAAACGACTGAATTCCTCAGGGATGTCATCAGCGACTTTGCACTTTTTTTGTCTTTGTAGAGAAGGAGCCTCACTGCAAACCTAGTACTAATGTTAATTAATGACATTAAATTTCATTTTGTTTTTGGTGCTGCAGATCAAGCCCAACACCTCAACATGCTCAACAAGTGCTCCACTACTACTGACCTACACTAACAGCCCCACAATTTTTTCCCCTTTAGGGGATAAGGGTTGGACCACACCTAGAAGTGTTTGGTGGGGGGGAGTCCCTGTGGGGCTTGGATGGATGACCATCGGGTAACAGTAATCTATTTGCTGTTAGTCACAGCAAGGCAACTCCTTAACCTCCGTACTCTCTTCAGACCCCCAAACTTTCCATTTAAATTGCACCAAACACTATACACCATAGGTCTCTGACCTCAATCATTTCCTCATTACCACCTAGGTTTTTTGGATTTTTTTTTAACTTTTAATCCGGGGGTTTTTTTGGTCACACCTGACAGTACTCAGGGACCCTTTGTGGTGCCAGGAATTAAACAGGAATGGATCAGATCCAAAATAAGCACTATATCCCCTGGACTATCCTTTGGCATCCCCAACTTACATTTCAGAACAAAGATTGTTGGGCTGAGAGATGGCTCAAAGCATTAAAACCCAGCCAAATTCTTCGGCCCCATGAGCACTGCTGGCCAAAAGTGACTCCAAGCCTTGCTAGATATGTCCCAAAAACCAAAATTAAGAACTGTGTTAACACCTGAATGCTAACTTGAATAATGAAACAATAATAGCAACAATATTATACAATTATACAATAGCCAACCCAGGTTTGATCCCCATTATCCCATGTGGGATTTAACAAGGAGTGGGATCACAGAGCCATGAGTAAGTCCTGAGTACCACTAGGTGTGACCCAAAAACAACATCAAAAACACACACAAGGGGCTGGAGAGATAGCATGGAAGTAGTGCTTTTGCCTTGCATCCAGAAGGATGGTGGTTTGAATCCCGGCATCCCATATGGTCTCCTGAGCCTGCCAAGGGGGGATTTCTGAGCATAGCGCCAGGAGTAACCCAAAAACCAAAAAAAAAAAGGCCAAGCAGGTTTAATTCCCAGCATCAGACACATGATCTCCCACTGTACTACCAGGAATGACACCTAAGCACAGAGTCAACCTGAGTAACACCAGGGGCCATCCCCCAAAAATTAAATATACTTGAATAATGCTTTTGACAACTACTAAATTTACAAGGGACTAATATCAGATCAGTAGGGCAAGAGCCCACTTGAATATCAAGTCCATTATAGACCCATCTGTAGTTTTTCAGCATAATTTTACTTTCATATATTAACTGTGACTTACTTTGCCTGTTGTATGCTCACAGTAAGGCCAGAAATGCAACTCAGTGGTAGAGCCCTCACCTTACATGTATATGACCCTGGGCTCAATCCATCACCACACACACACACACACACACACACACACACACACACACACACACACACACACACACACACACACACACACACACACACACTCAATTCAAGTCCAAAATACTGCAACCAACTATCAATTTACGTAATGTTCACATATCACACAGCCCATGTTATAGCCCATATATTTTCTACAATGTATTGATATGTACGTTTATGACATTTTATCAGTTGCTATATGGTTGGTTAGTAATTTGGAGGGCCACACCCAGCAGTACTGTGGCCATGAGAGAATGTAGCGGGCATAGCATGCCTCTGGAGGCCATTCTGGATTATATCATTGTGCTCTTGCCTGCAAAGCAGAGCACTACCTCCACAACCTAATCATGTTCTTTAAAACAGGACAGCTCTGGGGGCTCGAGTGGGCGGGGAATTTGCCTGGCAAGTAACAGATCCAGGTTTGGTCCCCTGAGCACTGCCCGGAGTAATTCCTGTGTCGAGCCAGGAATGCTGAGCCAAGAGTAACCCCTAAGCACCACCAGGTGTGGCCCAAAACACCAAACACAATAAATTATATTTGTTTAATAATAAGCTATAAGCTACCAAAAACACAATGAACCAGAAGCAGATAGAGCTGGTATTCCTAATTCTATTTTCTCGCTGACATAAAGTCAAATATTCTAGAAATATCAGAGGCCTCCTCCTAGACCTCATGATTTTTCTAAATATAGGCTGCCGTTCTGGATAGGACACAAAATTACTTCCATTATTAAAAACACTAATTTTTTTTTCTATTTTTCTCATGTAGTGCCAGGGACCAAATCCAGAGGCTCACAGGTTCAAAGCAGGCATTCTACCACATTCGCACCCCCAGCCCCAAATCATAGGTTTTCTCTTCTCACTATACTGTGACCTGAAATATTAAGGCTTACTTGTATTTTCTTTCACTGCCTACACTTACTTCTCTGTCCTCCCACAAACATAAACCTTTTGGGTTTTGGGCCACACCCGGCATTGCTCAGGGGTTACTCCTGGCTGTCTGCTCAGAAATAGCCCCTGGCAGGCACGGGGGACCATATGGGACACCGGGATTCGAACCAACCACCTTTGGTCCTGGATTTGCTGCTTGCAAGGCAAACGCCGCTGTGCTATCTCTCCGGGCCCCAAACATGAACCTTTTGAACACCAAGGTTTAGTTTAATTCCTCACTGACGAGAGAAACCAACCAGAATAGGTGCTTTATAGATTTAAGATACTGAAAAAATATTAGTGTTACTATTGTCTCTTTTTCGGTTTTGAGAGCACACCTGGAAGTTGGCTGGGGCTACTCCTGGCTCCCAACTCAGAAGAGGAGGCAGAATGATAGCAACAGAAGGTAGGGTGTTTAAACTTTTCACACAGCTGACCTGAGTTTGATCTAAGCATTGCAAGTAGTAGTAATTCCTGAGTGCAGAGCCAGGAGTAATCAATCCCTGAGCATCGCACACAAACAAAAACACGTGTGCGCACAAATATTCAGGAAAGCATAACTTGCCAGAGATAAACCCCTGCTTACCGCCTCCTAAACACAAAACATGTGCTCAGGGCCAGAGAGCCAGTACCACGTGTAAGAGGCATGCAGCAGATCCTAGTTTACAAACAAGCAGAACATACTTTCCTCCAGAGTCCTACCAGGAGTGATCCTTGAGTAGTATTTGGCATAAGCCCCGAGCAGGGCAGTGTGTGGCCCAAAATCAAATCAGAAAAAAATTAAGCTCTAGCCAATTGAGCTCTCTCTGGCCCTGTGACACCATTCTCTTATTAGCGTTTATTTTACTTAGATTGAGATTTCATGCATTTCCCACAATTCACCATTTTTTAGTCACAAATATACTAATGCCTTCAGGAATACACTCAAAGTCAATTCATTAGGGAGATATGTAGTTCAGAGAGTAAGGTGTTTGCCTTGCATGTGTGGTGACCCACGTTCCATCCCAGACACCACAGAACCCCATTCAGAGCCCCACGAGGAGCAATCTCTGAGTACATTGCTAGAAGTCCTTAGCACAACCAGGTAGAGGCCCACCCCATCCCCAACAACAACAAAAAAACAATTATTAAATAGCCTTGCCACCTTTTAAATACTATTTCATGAACAGGAAATATATGAGAAATACTAAATGAAAATTCTCTATTTCTAATGCAGCATTCAATCCTACCTATAAATTATTGCATACTCATTTATGAGTAAAAAATGCAGACAGGGCCCGGAGAGATAGCACGGCGGATCCAGGACCAAAGGTGGTTGGTTCGAATCCCGGTGTCCCATATGGTCCCCCGTGCCTGCCAGGAGCTATTTCTGAGCAGACAGCCAGGAGTAACCCCTGAGCATTGCCAGGTGTGACCCAAAAACCAAAACAAAAAATGCAGACGAATTTTACCTTTATCACTACCTCCCAAAGATTGAACTATTTTTTTCCACAGAGATCATTCATAAAATACTAGATTAGATGCTTAAAATTAATAGGTACATTTTGAGCTAGTATCTTCTTATCGATAATTAAAATTTACCATGCTTTAAGGAAAAGGAAGAAAGCGGCACTCATCTGGAAGAAAGTGCAATAGTCTTCTGTGAAGGTGAAATCATCCCACCACCAAAATAACTTCTCGAGTTGTATCTTTTAGAGAGCAAGGACAGCACTCATCAATATTAAAAATGTAAGTGGAAACGATCATAAAACAGTGTTTGTATTTATTCAACCAACTTTCCCACAATTCCAGCTGAAACAAAATACAGGCTGCTGTAAGACTCATCAACCCCCTAATGGCATAAAAGTTCGCACAACAAAAAGCACAAGGTTTACAAAACAAATGCAGGAGATTGCATAAACAGTAGGGCTCGGATTTGAGGGTGGGGTGGGAATTAAATTATAAAAAAAAAAAAGAAAAAGAAAAAGACCAGATGGTAATAAACCGTAAGACATAGAGCTCTAAGGAGTAATTCCTTATTCTTTTGTCTGCAAAGTGCAAAATCGTTTCACAATAAATTCTTTTCCCTGTTTCTAATTCTGCCCGGCAAAAAAACAAACAAAAAACTTTCGACTTGTATTAGAAAAATTCACTGAGAAGGACTCTCCTGTGCAGGTCCAAATAAATAAATAAATAAATAAATAAATAAATCAAAAGACATGATGGGACAACTCTCCAAGAGGACAACTATGAAAAAAAAAAACATTTCGCAAACGCTGTAGGTAGGGAGTGTTTTCAGTCTCAATGTCTCCACCTTCTGAATGTGTGTTCAACGCACAGACGGAAAGTAAAAATAAAAATAAATGGAATGATGGTTTCCCCCCAACCACCCTAGCCTAAGCCTAGCCTAGCCAAACCAGCCAAAAGGAAGACAAGACTACAAATCCCAGCGTGCACCGCGGCGCGCTTCCGCCGAGGTCCCGACGGAGACGGAGGGGGGGGGGGAGCAGGAAAAAAAAAAAAAAAGGAAGCCACTCTCCGAGTCCCACCTGTTACTCGGTGCGCCTCGACACCTCCGGCAGGTGCGGAGGAGCTTCCGCGCACGCGTACGCGCACGCGCACACACAAACAAACAAACAAAACGGAAACGAGCTGCCCGCGGGCTTCGCGGTCGGGGCCGCGTGTCTTCCGGTGTGTGTGGGGTGGGGGGGCGGCGGGAGGCGGCTTCAAGCGGACGCTGCAGAGGAGAGAGAAACTAAGCGCTCCTCGGCGCCGGTGCGGGGCGAACTCGGCTGAGGAGGAAGCGGGCTGAGTGAGGAGGGAAAGGCTGAGGGCGGACGACGAGCGCCGACCCGCCACGGCCGCCGCGCAGCGGAGAAGCCGAGGAGACAGCGGGCGGCGGGCGGACGACAAGCCCCAGCGCCGCACGGCCGAGCGGGGCGAGCACCTGCGGAGAGATCGCACGCCACACGGCGCCCCGCCGCTGCCCTCACCGTCTTGGCGGCCTCCGCCCAGGTCCTGCCCTTCTTCCTGCGGCCCTTCTCCCTCATGGCGGGCTCTGCGCGGACTCGACTCGACTCGACTCGCGACGCGTCCCGGCTGCCGCGCTCTCTCGCGCGCCCTCTGCCCCGAGGCTCCGCCGCCGACTGCGAGCGAGCGAGCGGGCGAGCGATCGAGCGAGCGACGGACCAAGCGGACGCGGCGTCGAGCCGGCTGCGACGCGGGCGCGCTCAGGGGAAAAGCCTCAGGGCTGAATGCGCGCGCCGGCGGGGGAGCCTACGAGGCGGCCGCCGGTCCTCCCGCTGCCGTCGCCGTTGCTGCCGCCGCTGCTGCTGCTGCTACTGCTGCCGCCGCTGCTGCCATATTGGACGCTTACTGTACAGGCACCAGCCGCTCCAGTCATGTGACCGCTCCCGCGCGCCCGTCACTACTGTACGCGGCCGGAAGCGCGGGCGGACGGACGGACGCGCGCATGCGCGTGCCCGCTCGCCCGAGGAGGCGGAAAGCACAGGCCACGCCCCCAAGCGCCCGCCGCCCCCGCGGCTGCTTCTGAGCATGCGCGCGCCGCCCTCTGGCCCGACGCGAGAACCCTGACAACGCAGACCCCGCCTCTGGCTCCGCCCCCGCGCTGCTGCTTCTGAGCCTGCGCGTGCCGCCCACTTGCCCGAAGCGAGGCGGACCGAGGGACCACCGAGAGCGCACACGCGCAGGCCCCGCCCCCAAGCTCCCGCCGCGGCTGCTCGTGCGCATGTGCGCGCCGCCTGCTTTGCCGGACGCGAGAAACCTAAGGGACAGCAGAGCGCGGAGGCCCCGCCCCCTTCGCGCTCACCCCGCGGTTGGTCCCGCCCACGCGCCCACGCCGCGGCTGCTTATGAGCATGCGCGCGCCGCCTGTTTGCCCGACGCGAGAAGCCTGAGAGCGCTGCGCCTCCCACCCCCCCCCGCGGCTGCTCTCGAACATGCGTACGCCGCCTGTTTGCAAGAAGCCTGCGGGAGGGAGAGCGCGGAGGCTCTGCTCCCGCGCGCCCGCCGCGGCTGCTCGTGAGCATGCGCGTGCGCAGCGGAGAGTTTCCCCGCGTCGTTCCCCGTGGGCAGGGCCAAAGGGGAACGTGCGAAAGCGGAAGTCGGGCGGCGCGCGCCGCATCCCGGAAGGCACCTGGAGCGCCAGTGCGCGTGCGCGCGCCGCTGTTTCTTCTCCCAGCTTCACGCGCTTGGTCATTTTTTTTTTACAGCGCTGTTCGTTTTGGGTTTTTGTGAAGGGGTGGTTGATGCTCAGGGGCTTATTCTTAGACCTGTTGCTCAGGTTGACCCCTCCATGCTGCAGGGTTCGGGACGAGCTTATGGATCCTGTGCTGGGGATCGAACCCGTGACTAAAGCGTGCAAAACCATGCTCCTTAGCCACTGTGTTCTCTCCGTCCAGTCCCAGCTGTGGGTTTTCCTTTGGTTTTTTTGGAGCCACAACCGCTTAGGGGGTTACTCCTGGCTCTGCTCAGATATTACTCCCTAGCAGGATCCAGGAGCCTATGAGATGCCAGGGATCGAACCCTGGTTGCTCGCCCGCCTGCAAGGCAAACGCCCCACACTCACTGTGCAATCGCTCTGGGCACCAACCATGGGTATTTTTTGTTTATTTGTTTGTTTTTTAAAAAAGTGGTGATTTCTCTGTCATGAGTTACCAAGTTCACGAGTCAAAGTGCATGGGAGGCCAAAAACCAAATTGCCAGCACACTGGCCTTCCCATCAGCCTCTCCCACAGGTGAGAGTTTTCAAGGCCACCTTCACTGCGTTCACCTTTTTTCTATTTCTTTTTTTTATTTTAGATCTTGGTGATCTCAGTTCCTGGCACAGTGCCTGCATATGTCAGGCGCTCGGTAAATATTTGCTGAGTGATTCAGCCGTCTGCGGTCCGAAACCATTACTGGCCTTGTCCACAACAGCTTCCTGGAAGATGGAGAGCGGGACAGCTGTCTTCTCATCAGCCACGTCTTTATCCTCTACAAGCAGAAAATGAAAACGTCGTGATGCCTCCTAGCTCCCCAATCCACTTGCTTCTTGGTCGTAGAGTGATAGTAGCAGTTAGTCGGGTCAAGATCTTGCCTTGCAGTCACTCAGTTTCCATCTTCAACACCATTATGACCCCCTGAGCACAACCAGGTGTAATCCCATATCAAACAAACAAAATCAAATCCACCTGCTATCAGTAGCTGCTTCTAGCCAGATCTAGATCTTAGAGGGTTAAGCCTTTCTTGTTTAGTGTTTTTTTTTGTTTGTTTGTTTTTTGGTTTTTGGGTCACACCAGCAACGCTCAGGGGTTACCCCTGGCTCTACGCTCAGAAATCACTCCTGGCAGGCTCAGGGGACCATATGAGATGCCGGGATTTGAACCAATGACCTTCTGCATGAAAAGCAAACAGGTGGGGGCCGGGTGGTGGCGCTGGAGGTAAGGTGCCTGCCTTGCCTGCGCTAGCCTAGGACGGACCGGACCGCGGTTCGATCCCCCGGTGTCCCATATGGTCCCCCAAGAAGCCAGGAGCAATTTCTGAGCGCATAGCCAGGAGTAACCCCTGAGCGTCACAGGGTGTGGCCCAAAAACCAAAAAAAAAAAAAAAAAGAAAAAGAAAAGCAAACAGGTTACCTCCATGCTATCTCTCCAGCCCTGAGGCTCATTTAGTGTTTTAAAGGGACACAAGATCATCCTTCACTGACCAAACAGCACATACCCACAATTAACATAGACAGGTTTTGACAAGTTCCTGAGTAACTCCTAGCACTTTCCAAAGTGGCAGGTAGGTCACCAGCCCTTTGTTTTGGGCGTGAATGTTCACTTGTCTCCAGACTACATTTCTGGCACAATCTGTCCAGATTATTATCCCAAATAGTCTTGTAATTATTATTGCAATAATCTGTTCTCAGATAGCCGATTGGTTTCAGGGCCACCCCATACGGGACTGTGGTGGGGGGTGAGGAGTGCACACTTTCCCTGAATTCTGGGAGGTCCCTATGCACCATCTCTCTATCCCATCTGCAAATGTCGTGGGGAAGGGTTGGACCACAACTAGTAGTGCTCAGAGGTTGCTCCTGTCAGGCTCAGGGACCATTTGGAAAGTTGGAGATCAAACCCGGATCAGTCCCAGGTCAGCTACGTGCAAGACAAACACCCTACTGCTGTGCTATCCTCCCTCCCCCCCCCCCCCCGACATCTGCAAATTTTTAGTTTTAGAAATAGGACTGCAAAATCTGATATCATGTGTGAAAACCTTGCATGGAGCTAGATTGCTTATTACAGGGGAGATCTGTGGGGAGATGGTGCCTAACCCAGATCTCAGGGCTTAATCCTGCAGCTGCACACAGGAATCATTCCTGATGATGGTCAGGGTTTTGGGGATGGATCAGGAGTTGACCACACAAAGCCCACACTTTACTCCCTGTACTATCTCTCCAGCCTTTTATGGCTTCTCAAGTTATAATTTCCCAGAGTATTTTTGTCCAATGTCCATTGACTCTGGGTTTTTTTTTTGTATGTTTGTTTGTTTGTTTGTTTTGTGGTTTTTGGGTCACACCCGGCAGTGCTCAGGGGTTACTCCTGGTTTCATGCTCAGAAATTGCTCCTGGCAGGCACGGGGGACCATATGGGATGCCGGGATTCGAACTGATGACCTTCTGCATGAAAGGCAAATGCCTTACCGCCATGCTATCTCTCCGGCCCCTGTTTGTTTGTTTTGAGGCCACAATCATCAGTAGTCAAGGGTTACTCCAGGCTCTCTGCACTCAGGAATTATTCCTGGTGATATTCAGGGGACCATATGGGATTCCAGGGATCAAACCCCAATTGACCATAAAAAGGCAAACACCCTGCTCACTGTACTATCTCTCTGGCCCCAACTGATTTTTTTGTTTTTGGGCCACACCCGGTGACACTCAGGGGCTACTCCTGACTATGTGCTCAGAAATTGCTCCTGGCTCGGGGGACCATATGGACACAGGGATTGAACTGCAGTTCATCCTAGGATAGCGCAGGCAAGGCAGATGCCTTACTACTTGCGCCACCACTCTTGCCCCCTTGATTCTTTCTTTTGGTTTTTGGGTCACACCCAGCAGCACTCGGGTTACTCCTGGCTCTATGCTCACGAATCACTCATGGTAGATTCAGGGGACTATATGGAATGCCGGAATTCGAACCATTGTCCTTCTGCACGCAAGGCAAACATGCTATCTCTCTGGCCCCCTCAATAGATGTTTTTATTGGATAAAGAAGTCAGTAAATGAACATGATACCAGCCTGTGCCTAAGTAGATCATATTAAAGTAAGAAAAACTTGGGACTAGAGATAAAGTACAGTGGATAGGGTACCTGCCTTGCTCACAGCTAACCTTAATTGATCTCCAATATCCCATATAGTCTCCAAGTACCACCAGGAGTAACTCCTGAGCATTGCCAGGTGTGGCCCCAAAACAAAAAGACAGATATATAAACAGAGTAAATGCTGTATATCATCATACATGGAATCATAGCAGCACATAGAGAACTAGAGAGATAGTACAAAAGGGAAGGCAGGATGCTGACCCAGGTACCACAGCCACCAAGAGTGATCCCTGAGCGAAGAGCCAGGAGAAAGCTCTTAGCATTGCTGGGAATGCCACCCCCAACACACACACACACACACACACACACACACACACACACACACATACACATACACATACACACACTGGGAATGCCACCCCCAACACACACACACACACACACACATACACACTGAACCAGAAGTGGTACAGGGCACAAGAGAGGTGTTCTCTATGAGATGAGAGCTGTGGAGAAGACACAGATGGTGGCTTAGAATAACAGGAAAGAAGGGCCGAACAGATAGAATCGATCCCATCAGGAGGTTTTGTAGAGAGCCAGGGACATTACTCAGTGAAAGGGCACTTGCCCTACATGAGAGTGGCCAAAGGTTCTATGCCAGCCCTGCAATATCTGTATGTCTTTTTGGCTTCTGTTTTCTCATGGGAAAATGAGTCCCATATCCATAGTATTTACTTCCTAAAATTAGGGTAAAATAAATACGCATAGGGAGCTATGGGTAATAAACCATATAGAAAAGAGGCAGTCAGTAGGTGTAATATAATCTGATCTTAAGTTTCTGAAGAAAAAAATCCAACAAGTGATCACTTCCACCCTATTTGTGAAGAGATTCCCCCCAATAATAAGGCAGAACCAAAGGAGTCCTCATTGCTTTTGTTTTAGTAGTTAAAGTGAGGCTCAAATTGTTTTATCACAGCTCTTCAATTTCTGGAAAGACACACATACAAACAAACCAACAGAAATAAACCACTAACAAGACAACTTCTTGAGAGCCAAGACTGACGGAGGAAGACAGGTTCTGTGTCATCAGATCCCCATGGAAACGGCCTTTGCCAGGTTCTCCCATGAAGCAGGATGCTCTTAGCAGGCTTGAAGCAGCTCCAGCACAGCAAGGGCACAGGAAAAACTGGAGTCGGAGTCAGACCATCCGCAGGTGGTGAGTGGCTCGGTGCAGGAGGCGGCTGGAAGGAAGCGCTGGAACTGGAAGACAGCCAGGAGCCAGCTGGGAAAAGCAGCCAAGCTGCTGCTCTCTGTTACCAGGCTCCATCCTGCCAGATGTCCTCCGCTCCGTCTTGGTTTGCCACCTGGGGTCTGTGACTCTCCGTCCATCCTGACATTGTCTGAAAGGCTCTCTCTCCAGTATTCCTAAGAGACCAAAGACATGTTCATCTTGGCAAGAGATATTTTGACCATAGTTGGGCATACAGCTAAGTGAATTAGATCCAAATCCCAACTTGGTCATTTACTACCTGCGTGCATTTAATTAATTTTGATTCTCTAATCTTCACTTACCTCGATCTACCCCAAATTGGAGGATGCATACAGAGATGTTGGTTTGTCATGATTCACATCAGAAACAGATCCAATGTCATCATGCAATGGTGCATTGATTAATGTTCTTTGGGAGGAGGCTGGAAAGATAATACAGCAGGTAGCGTGTTTGTCATGTACACAATTGATATGGGTTTGATCTCTGAAACCACATAAGGCCTCCTAAGCCCTGCCGGGAGATACAATAAGCACAGAGCCAGGAGTAAGCCCTGAGCACTGCTTGGTGTAGTGTATACACCAAAAAGGGACTGGAGCAATAGCACAGTGGGTACAACTTTTGCCTTGCATGCTACTAATCTGGGTTCAATCCTCTTATTCCCATGTGGTCCCCCAAGCATCATAGGAAGTAATTATTTTTTGTTTTTGTTTTTGAGTCACACCTGGCAGTGCTCGGGGGTTACTCCTGGCTCTGCACTCAGTATTCGCTCCTGGCAGGCTCAGGGGACCATATGGGATGACAGGATTTGAACCGGGGTCCTTCCTGTGTTGGCTGCATGCAAGGCAAATGCCTTACTGCTGTGCTATTGCTGCGGCTCTACCAGGAGTAATTCTGTTTTTATTTTGAGGTCACACCCAGTGGCATTCCCAGCCATCAGAACAAAACCCTGAGCACAATCAGGTGTAACCCCGAGACCAAAAGAAATTACATATACATATATATATATATATAATAAAATAAGATAAAGAAAAATAAATTAAGACAACTTAGGAACTCCAGGGATGACTGGTTAAAATACCTGCCTGCTATAGCAAGGATGAGCCATGATCTCTGAATGCCATCCACTGGCACCAAGTCCCTTTCAATAGTTGTGTTCTCTGTGACCCCAGCACCACATCACGAACTACAATCAAAAGCACACAACTCTTTTCTCCACTGTCATGTCAGTGCAGATGTGGCATTTCTACACCAAGTACTTCCATAAAACTTTTAGGATTGGAGCCAGGGTGATAGTACAGCAAGTAAGGTATTTGCCTTGCATGCAGCTGTCTGGGTTCAATTATACAGGGTCACCTGAGCACTGCCAGGAATGAAGCCTAGAGCCAGGAGCACAGCTGGGTATGTCCCTCCTCCCCAAAAGGAAATGATCTGGGCCGGAGCAGATAGGGTATTTGCCTTGCATACAGTTGATGTAGATTCAATCCTCAGCAACCCATCTGGTCCTCCAAGTCCACTAGGAGTGATTTCTGAGCACAGAGCCATGAGTAAACTTTAAGCGCTGCCAGGTGAGCCCCCAAAACAAAACAAAACAAGAAAAGCAAATGGTTCCTGGCCAAGAAACAAAAGCAGAATTGGCCCATTCTTCAATGGTTCAGATGAAAACTGGTCATCAGATTAGGTACAAGTCCAAGGAGAACTAAGAGAAGAACTTGGAGAAGAAGCAAACTGACTAGAAAGGACTCACACATGTATACAGTATAGCACATATACAGGCTATGATAAGCTATTAGCTTCTTGCCGGTCATCAGTATCAGTCAATTTGTTTTGTTTTATTTTGTTTTTGGTTTTTGGGCCACACCCGGCATTGCTCAGGGGTTACTCCTGGCTGTCTGCTCAGAAATAGCTCCTGGCAGGCACAGGGGACCATATGGGACACTGGGATTCGAACCAACCACCTTTGGTCCTGGATCGGCTGCTTGCAAGGCAAACACCGCTGTGCTATCTCTTCGGGCCCAGTATCAGTCAAATTTAATTAGGAAATTGTTGTTCCTTCTCTGCTTATGTGTGGAATTTACAAATTAGTAAGAAATATTCCATGAGACCTGGAAAATTAAAATTAAGTGTGTGGGGGGCCCGGAGAGATAGCATAAAGATAAGGCATTTGCCTTGCATGCAGAAGGTCGGTGGTTCAAGTCTCGGCATCCCATATGGTCCCCAAAGCCTGCCAGGACCAATTTCTGAGTGCAGAGCCAAGAGTAACCCCCTGAAGGCCTCCAGGTGTGACCCAAAAACCAAAATAAATAAAAAGTGTGCAGCTGAGGCCTGAGCGGTAATGTAGCCAGTAGGGCATTTGCCTTGCACATGGCCATCCTGGGTTCAATCCCTGGCATTCTATATGGACTCCAAAGCCCTCCAGGAGTAATTCTCTTTTTTGTTTAGTATTGTTTTTTGGGCCATACCCAGTGGTGCTCAGGGCTTACTCCTGGCTCTATGCTCTGTTGGAGACAGTATCCTGTCAGAGGATCAATTTTTCTGTCTTCTGTCTTTTATGCAGCCTTTACCTAAGGCTGCCCATCTGCTGATTTTGCTGTAAGCTGTTGGACTAACAGGAAAGGTATTTCACAGCTGAAGGAGATTTTTTCTTTAAAGCCAAAGGAAAAGTGAACACCCCCAATGCTAAATCCAGATCTAGACCACTCCCTTTAGCTTCTTTCCGGAGTTAATAGCTACCTTCAAAAACCTGCCCCCTTCACAAACTGATGTTAGCCCAGATAAGCGGCTGCAGATCCCACTTTGGAGACATAAGGTCTCCATCCCTTCTGAATATTTTACTGCCCTTTGTTCTAAAAACCTTCCCACCAAAAAGTATGATTGACATGTTCTTTTTCCTGCCCATTTCTCCTCCTCTATATAAGAGTTGCTGAACCCAATAAATTTTGCCTCTGACCGGAACTTCGCCTGGGGTCTTCTTTACTAACCTCTCTCAGATTTTTTACAGGTGTGGTTGTTCTTTTAACTCAGCAAAATAAGAGTGCGGAAGTCCAAGAGCCTCCCAGCCGTTTCCCCGCTGGCCGGGCCCCTCCGGGGGACTCTAGGACCACGCATTTTGGCGCCCAACGTGGGGCAGATACCTGTGTCTCAGCATTTGTCTGGAACCTTCCATTTTGCTGGGATGGAGAGAAATCCAGAATCTCACCCAAAACCCAGGTCCTGGTGTGGCACTTGAACTCCCTTGGGTCCTACAATTTATCTCTACCCACCCTTCTCTAGCTTCCAGGATCTATCTACAAAGCAGACCCTGTGGTTCCCTCCTGGGATCCCCAAAATAGGGCCTTCCCATAGTTCCTCGAACCTCCAGCTCTGTGGTCCAGTTCAGAGGGCCCTGAAGTCAGGTGACTCTCTATATACATCCAGACCCTCAGGGCACCTGTCAGGAAAGCCATGAGCAAAGAAAGAAAGTGGCCTGGCCCATGCCCACACCACCAGCCAGCCTGTCACACAAGTCAGGAGCCGGCTAGGCTTGGAGTTTTATTCTCAGCATCTCCTACTGAAGCACAAAATCCCTAAGAGACTTGTACTTACAAGGGACAAGGACAAGACCCAAGGCTGTGACCCTTGGCTCACCTGAGCCTGCCAATAACCCATGAGCCTCAATCGCTGCCCCTGTCTGGGGAGCCAAAGAGACCACTGAGGTATCCCAGGTGTAGGTGGGCCCACTATCCACATGGAACTCCAAATTCACATGAAAACTGTTCCCCCCAGAAGCTCTTATAGAAACAACACACTTTTTCCAGGGCCCAGCCTGTCAGCAGCTCTGTGCCTGAGTCACTCTCCAAAGTGCTAACCCCCGCCGCCACTCCCTTCTCTACGCCTGCACCCCCCTCAGCCCCCCGCGGGGCAAAGTGCGGGGGAGCAAAAAAGCACTCGTAGCTGCAAACTATTAACGCTGGTTCTACCTCCGCCGCAGCCACAATTCCACTTCCAGATTCCAACTCTGATTCAGAAAAACAAAATGCTCACACCCTATACCATCTCTCCTAACCTTGCCTCCAGCTTTTCTGTCGCTGCAAAACTAAAAGCAGTCTTTAAAAATCTCCCTGGCGTTTCTCCTACCCTGCCATAGCCTGCCTCAGCTCCGTCCTTGCTCCGTCAAAGTTTTTACTCCCCTCCTTAGCCGGCAATTGCTACAAAGCAAAGTCTTTAATTAAAAAAGGCCTCACAGCTGTTTCAAGCCGTGTGACCCCAGCCCCTTACACGCTCTCCTGCTTGAAATCTATTGGGGGCGGCGCTGTCTCCCCCGCTGAAAAGCTGAACTCTTGCAAAGTTAACTTTTTCTCCGCAGTAAAATCTTTCCTTCCAGCAAGCAAGCACACATTCTAATCTCTGAGCTCATCGCTGGCTTCACCTTAAAGGGACAGCGCCCATTTTCCAAATCCCAGCTTAAACCCGGTTCCACACGGGGCAACAAACTTTTGCTACCTCCCCCCCCCCCCTCTTGGCCATGCGGCCGCTTCAGCAAAATTCAGCGAGCAGGGCGAAAACCTCCCATCCCTTACTATACAAATGCCTATCTTCCCTCAGGTTTTTATAATTGTCTCTCTGGTGCTACAAATGTTCCTTTTTCCTGAGTTGGGATGCCTAAGTTGAAATGTTTTTCTAAATATAAAGGCCACAGTTGGTAAAATTAAAAAGTCTTAAATGTGTTACAAAATGTCATGAAAAGTTCTTTAACCTATGCAAAGGTCACGTATGTGTGGCAATACTTTGTACCTCTTTTTAAAACTGTAAGTTTCTCTGTACCTAAGTGCAAAACAAAAAAAAAAAAAAAAAAAAAAAACTTAAACCAAATAGTCTAAACCTTAAAGGCAATTAAATAGTTCAAACAGTGGCATAAAAGCCATTTTAAAAACAAAAACAGTGTAATAACTAACTAAATAAATTTGTTCATAAATTAATGTTCATAAAATTAAACCTTAAGTAGCTTTGTCCTTTTTCTTAATTTCAAGCCTGATTTTAAACTCAAAGGTAAGTAAACATAATTTTGCATTTTCCAAGTTTAATCTTAAATTGTCTCTGTTCATGTTGTGGTTAGCCTTTTTTAAAATAATATTGTTAATTAGCATTATAAAGGTACCTAAATTTTATAAGCAAATTAACAAGTGTTAAATATAATTTGGTCTTCAGCTCTAAGTGTAAAAGTACATCAAATGCCTTTAACTATATTTTATAATGTCTAAACATCTTGTTAATTTGGTATCTAATATTTTTTACAAATTATTCACTTTAAGTCTTCATAGTAAAAACAGTTGTTTGTTTTTTAAGTCAATTTTTATACCTTTAATAATCATAGTTCATGCTCTCATGTTTAATCATAAAAATTTTAACACTTTATTACAGCTGTCTTACTATTCTACTGTAAAACCAATTTATAACAAACCTGTTCCTTTACAGCAAATAATATACTTCACAGTGAAAACTCCTGCTACAGCACTCACTAACCATTTTACTTAACAAAAATTTTAACTGCTAACATCTTACTTCATGTTTGAAACTTCAAATTAAAATTGTTTTAAAAATGTTTTGTGTTAAAGCTAAACCTTAAAATTTATTTTCAGCAGTTCCACTCCAGCTATGTTAACAATTTTTTACAAACATGCCGGCTAAATATTTAAAAGCGCTTGTCAATTTTTCCAATACATTTTTTAAATAAATCCTCTTGTCTGTTCATGTGTGTGTGTTATGCGTGAAAGTGGCCACAATGTTGTGTTTCGTGTTTGTTCTGTCTGTCTATTTGTTATTTTTGCATTTCATATAAATACAATTTTTAAAGCCTTATCCATTTTTAAAATTTCAATTAATTTTTTTTTATCTGGCTTAGTCTGGTCATCTAACTAACTGTAAAATCCTGCTAAAAATCCTGTGCTAAGCTAGCTTTGTCCTAACAGCATGGCAGAAAAGGTAGGGGATGGTAAACCCCAAAAAATTTCTCAAATGGCCATCAGGAATAATTTTTCCCTGGAGAATTTTTGGACTTTGCAATCCCCAGTTTTTCTGCTATGTGTAGTTAAGGCCAATAGAATAAGGCCAAATGTGGCTAGAGAAAGAAGCATCTAGCTTTAAAATAATAACTAATAAGTTTAAGAAAAATCATTTAAGTTCAGTTTAAAGGCTTTTGAACAATTGGCTATCATTAATTATAAAATTTTTTAAGGCTAAAGTCTGGCAAAAGTCAGAAGGCATTCCTGTGGCATTCAAAAATAATCATTTTACCTCCTGCCAAGTTGTTTTCTTATAGACCTCCTACAGCTTCCTGCAGTCCTATCTTCACCCACTGCTAGCCCACCATTCCTACCGGACCTGTTTCTAACTGACTCTGCCTAAAGGAAATGCTGAATGGTACTCTGCCTGGCTGCCACCAACCACCCCCTTCGAACCAAGGCTTCATTAATTTGTTTGCTCCACTTCACTCCCTTGCAAGACGATGGCAACACCTCTGGTTCCTTCCCTTCCCCTTTTATGGTGCCGGATACATAGCCAACCCCCTCCCACTCATCCCCTGACCCATCCTGGAAGTAGCCCTTTGTGCCCTCGCCATGGGTGCTGAGGAAAAGTGAGCCACCCCCAATCAATTTTGCCACAACCTGGCCCATTCACCCATTCCCCAGGACACACTGGCTATGTCAGCTCAACCTCTCCCATGCCCTGAGCTCTTCAGGACTCTGCCGGCTTCCCCACCCTTCCAGCCCATGCTGTCCTCGGAACCCCCCTCCTCTTCTCAGCTCATCCTTGTCATAATCAACGCTTCCGCCCTCCGTCCAAACGCAGACGCCTTCGGTACCTGCTATTCACCCACCTCGAACCTCATCCTGCAGATGGTCAACGCCTCCACCATCACTGACCCTGCCTATCTGCTATTCATCTCAACCGCCCTTCTGCTTTGGTAACCCCCTGCCTGTCTCTGACCCCTTCGCTCTGCGATCCAGCCCCAAGCCTCACTTCAGCATCACCTTCAAACAGGTGGTGAAACTTGAACTTTGCCTTTTAGTACCCAATATGATTCCCCCTATTGAAAATTGTAATCAAATTCTTGTCATTAATTCCTCCTTTCAGTTCATAATTGCCCCCAATTTAACGTTTCTTGCCTGTTTCACTGGTTTATCTCCCCCATTGTTTCACATTTGTTTTTTCAGTCCTAAAACTACTGTGTTTTCATTGTTTTAATGCCTAACTTACCTGTCAAACCTGCTCTCACCCTAGCCTTAATCATAGGCCTGGGTGCTACCGCTGTAAGCACAATAATTTATTCATTGGTTCACACTTAAAAATCTGTTACTGCCTTAAATATAACTGTTGTTACAAATGTTTCAAACTTACAATAAGTTTACAATACTTAAAGCACACTATTGTATCCCTAGCAAACATAGTGCAGCTAACCACTGTGGTTTACTTTGGTATTTTTCCTTTTTTTTAGGAAGGGGGAATCTGTGTAGCCCTTAAGGAACAGTGTTGTACAGTGTTCAACACATTGGTGATGGTATGAAAGAATTTCTGAGCCATTTTAATCAAGAACAAAGTTGGTACCAGGGCTGGTTTTTCTCTTCTCCTTGGCTTCACACTATACTGTCCACTGTTTTGGGACCCCTCATTAGCCTCATGCTGCTCCTTTCCCTTGGCCCATGGGCTCTACGCAAACTCACGGACCTTGTTAAAAATCTGGCAGATGATAAAGAAAAAACCTCTGTTCAGGTTCACTGCCAACTAGCCCCACGTGTTTCCTGTGAAAACTTGGCTATAGTCACCAAGCCGCCCCTCCAGCCACTAAGTTTCCAGGAGATTGAGCGCATAGCTAACAGACGGAGTTCGCTCCGGTCTTTGTGCTCTCGGCTGTGGAGATGCCTATGACAGGATTAGTAGGGTCCCAGTTAGGGCATGGCCCCAAAAGGCTACGGCGTATAAATCGAACCTCCGTGCACACCCACCGCGTCCGTAGCCATCATTTTAAAATGCGGCTGATGGCCATGTCCGACCTGGTCAAACCCTGCACGCCTAAGACAGGGTCTTCCACCCACGCACGACTTTCCTTCTTTTATTAGAAGAGAAAGGGGGAGATGTTGGAGACAGTATCCTGTCAGAGGATCAATTTTTCTGTCTTCTGTCTTTTATGCAGCCTTTACCTAAGGCTGCCCATCTGCTGATTTTGCTGTAAGCTGTTGGACTAACAGGAAAGGTATTTCACAGCTGAAGGAGATTTTTTCTTTAAAGCCAAAGGAAAAGTGAACACCCCCAATGCTAAATCCAGATCTAGACCACTCCCTTTAGCTTCTTTCCGGAGTTAATAGCTACCTTCAAAAACCTGCCCCCTTCACAAACTGATGTTAGCCCAGATAAGCGGCTGCAGATCCCACTTTGGAGACATAAGGTCTCCATCCCTTCTGAATATTTTACTGCCCTTTGTTCTAAAAACCTTCCCGCCAAAAAGTATGATTGACATGTTCTTTTTCCTGCCCATTTCTCCTCCTCTATATAAGAGTTGCTGAACCCAATAAATTTTGCCTCTGACCGGAACTTCGCCTGGGGTCTTCTTTACTAACCTCTCTCAGATTTTTTACAGGTGTGGTTGTTCTTTTAACTCAGCAAAATAAGAGTGCGGAAGTCCAAGAGCCTCCCAGCCGTTTCCCCGCTGGCCGGGCCCCTCCGGGGGACTCTAGGACCACGCAATGCTCAGAAATTGCTCCTGCGCCAGGCTCGGGAGACCCTATGGGATGCCAGGAGTTGAACCCATGTTCATACTGGGTGAGGCACATGCAAGGCAAACAACCCTACCGCTGTGCTATCTCTCCAACCCCCAGAAGTAATTCTTGAGGGCAGAGCCAGAAGTAACCTCTGAGAACCACCATGTGTTGCCCAGAAACTGAAAAAGAAAAAAACTGCAGCACTCAGGGAGCCCTGAAACTAAAACTGTGAACACCACAGCCAGTCGTGTGACACCCCCCCCCCCACCGTAAGCACCTGTGTGAGCAACATGGTATCCCGAAAGCATGGCCATCCAAATGTACACAAGTACCAAACCAAAGAATTCAGCCACCCGTGAGCATCGCACTCAAGCATATGCAACTCCCAGCCGTCCCAGCAACAGACAGTAAGGAGATGAGGGGAGACTAAAAATAAATATCGGCACAGTTTACTCGTTGAAGTTCCCTTTTTGAGACTATATCGCCTGACATTAAGGATTTAGGAGATTGAAAGAGGGAAGCCCAGCAGCTGAGAAGGCGCTTAAGTCACGCTTATGCCACACATCCTTATGCAAGTGCAGCTGGGCAGGGGAAGAAAACAGACAAGACAATATCCGATATTGATCAAAGTTTGGGAGAGGATCAAATGGCTCCCCAAGAGTGACAGGTGGAAGCTTTGTAAACTTCCAAGGAAAGCCTCTCGGAGGATTGGACATCTGAGCTGAAACAGACACCAGAACTGCAAGAAAGAATGAGTGCATGAGCTCAGGGACGGAGCATGCCAATTAGAGGAAAGGGAAACTTCAAAGGCAATTTATTCTCTTTTAAATTTGATGTGTTCTTGTAAGTTCCCAACACGTACCACTAGTGGCTCACAATAGGATGTGGCTTCATACAAATTGTGTAGTTATGGCATCAATGCGTTAATAAAACTGGAGGGTGAGGGCACATGTGGTGGTGCTCGGTGGCTACTCCTGGATCTATGTGTGCTCAGAGATTGCTCTTAGCAGTGCCAGGATCAAATCAGGAGCAACACACATGTAGAGCAAAGATGAACCCCGGTTTCATCTCTCCAGCCCTTCAAAGTCAATTTTTGTGTATTGGTTTTGAGGCCACACCCAGCAATGCTCAGCGCTTGCTCCTGGTTCTATACTGAGAGATAATTCCTAGTGGAACTTAGGAGAACATGCAGGAGGAGGCTGGAAATTGATTTTGGCTTGGCTATGTGCCAGGTAAGCACTCTACCAGCAGTACTAGCTCTCTGTAGAATAATTTCAAAAGCAAAGAAAAGAGTTTGGGAAGCAGCGCAATGGGGAGAAGATATAGAAAGAGGTAGAGGGGGCTGGAAAGAAGTCGGAGAAAGAGGATTTGGGGAGAGGAGGAGGATGTGGGAAATTTGAGAACAGGGAACATACGGAGAGCAGAGTAGGAGAGCACACACTGAGGAAAAGGGTCGTTGGATTATTTATCAGTGTTGAGACTCCCTTTGTGATGATGGTTGTGAATTTAAACTAGAGCTAGTCAGTCATGGGGCTGGAGCACAGGGGTTAGGGCGTTTGCACATGACAGACCGGATTCAATCCCAGCACCCCATAAGGTTCCCTGAGCACTGCCAGGAGTAGTTTTTGAGTAGGGCCAGGAATAACCCCTGAGCATGTCCGGGTGTGACACTAAAACAACTCCCCCCCAAAATTTTTAATTTAAAAATAAACTAGAGGGGGCCAGCGCGGTGCGCTAGAGGTAAGGTGTCTGCCTTGCCAGTGCTAACCTAGGATGGACCACAGTTCCACGATTCCAACCCCCTGTGTCCCATATGGTCCCCCCCCCAAGCCAGGAGCGACTTCTGAGCGCATAACTAGGAGTAACCCCTGAGCGTCACCGGGTGTGGCCCAAAAACAAAACAAAATTAAAAAAATTAAAATAAACTAGAGCTACTTAGCATAAAAGATTTGCATTAGGGATTAGACAAAATAAGTGAAGGTATTTTGGGGGGGTTGGGCCACACCTGGTGATGCTCAGGGGTTACTCCTGGCCATTCGCTCAGAAATCGTCCCTGGCTTTGGGGGACCAGATGTAATGCCAGGAATTGAACCCAAGTTCATCCTGGGTCAGCCGCGTGCAAGGCAAATGCCCTACCACTGAGTTATTGCTCAGACCCTGAATGGAGGTTTTTGACAAATAGTAGATGCTCAAAAATGTTAGCTAGGGGTCAAGAGAGATAGCTCAATTGGTTATCTGCATGCTTTACAGGCAGGAGATCTAAGTTCGATTCTTGGCATCACTAGGTGCAACCCCCAAACACTGAGCCAGGAGTAACCCCTGAGCACTGCCCAGTCTCACTCAAAAACAAAGTCAGAAGGAAAGGGAAAAACTCAACTCAGGGCTTGGCCACAAGCAAGGCGAGTGCTTTCATCCCTGTATTTCTCTCCTGCCCTAAATCAACTTATTTACTTTCGCCATCTTCAGAGAGATGAAGAGGGTCTCATATATTCTGACCTTTGGTTTAAGGCTAAGATATTTAAAGAGTATATATATTTTTTGTACCTGGATATCTTTTTTTTTGGGGGGGGGTCACACCCAGCGGTGCTCAGGGGTTACTCCTGGCTGTCTGCTCAGAAATAGCTCCTGGCAGGCACAGGGGACCATATGGGACACCAGGATTCGAACCAACCACCTTAGGTCCTGGATCGGCTGCTTGCAAGGCAAACACCGCTGTGCTATCTCTCTGGGCCCATACCTGGATATCTTAAACCAAAAATGTTTTGCATAGCTAATGCTGTGATTTTTGCTCTTGTGGTCTTAATAAACTGGAAGCAAATTTTTTGGTCAGTCCCTCACAGAACCACTTCCTTAATTCAAAGTATAGGAGCACAGTGAATATGTTTGATTTTGCAGACTGTTGAGGCAAAAAGCCACATTTCTATTCCTAACCTTCCAAAATGTATCGAGATATTCATTCACATTGAACATAGAAACATAGAAACAGCTCTACAGTTTAAATATAATCTCCCTTGCAATACAAATATAGAGAAAATCACCCCTGATTTTTTTTTTTTTGGTGGTTTTTGGGTCACACCCGGTAGTGCTCAGGGGTTATTCCTAGCTCCAGGCTCAGAAATTGCTCCTGGCAGGCACGGGGGACCATATGGGACACCGGGATTCGAACCAATGACCTCCTGCATGAAAGGCAAACTCCTTATCTCCATGCTATCTCTCCAGCCCCGCACCCCTGAATTTTTCTGTAATTTCATCTCCACTAGCCAGATCATTTTTTTGTTTGTTTGTTTTGGCCACACCCGGAAGTGCTCAGGGGTTACTCCTGGCTGTCTGCTCAGAAATAGCTCCTGGCAGGCACGGGGGACCATATGGGACACCGGGATTCGAACCAACCACCTTTGGTCCTGGATCGGCTGCTTGCAAGGCAAACGCCGCTGTGCTATCCATCCGGGTCCCAAACCTTCTTAAAGTTTAAGTTCTGATAGAGCAGATATGCTGAAAGAACTAGAATTAGGAGCAGAAAACTTGGAGTCAGTGGAGATTTGAGGCCCAGGTGTTGAGGACAGATGAGTACAGAGAGGTGAGAATGACAGCTATGTTCATTGGAGCTTAAGGAGGAGACAGTGGGGCATTCATGAAGGGGCAAAGCCATGGAGGAATCTGAGAACCTGTGAACCTGGGGTTCTGGATGTGCCACCTGAGAGCAGGATGTGAAAACCCCATTTCTTATCCAGGCAGGATAGTGGAAAAAAACCCAGCCAAGTCCCCAACACACTGGCCTTTGAGAGCCCCCTTCTACGTGGCAAACTCTTCACCAGATTTCCAGAGATGCCATCTATCCTATTTCTTATTGTTTGGTTTGGGTTTCTCCACCCATGTCTGTGTCTCTGTACTGTTATTTCTTTTTGTTTGTTTTTGTTTTGGGGTTACACCCGGTTCTGTGCTCAGAAATTGCTCCTGGCAGGCTAGGGATACCATATGGGATGCCGGGATTCGAACCACCATCTGTCCTGAATCAGCTAGCTGCGTGCAAGGCAAATGCCCAATGCTGTGCTATCTCTCCGGCCCCTGCACTGCTATTTTTACAACCAGCAATGTTCAGATTACAAGGTTCTAAGGATTGAACCAATGTCTGTGCTTTCTAAGCATATATTCCAGCCATTTGAGCTATATCCCAGATCCCATATCAGTGATTTTTGTTTGTTTATTTTGATTTTGGGATTTTTGTTTTCTGGGGTCACTTCTGGTGGTGTTCAGGGGCCACTCCTGGCTACATACTCAGAAATTGCCCCTGGCAGGCTGGGAATCATATGGGATGCTGAGAATTGAACCAGGTCCCTCCCGGGTCGGCCGCATGCAAGGAAGCGCCCTACTGCTGTGCTATTTCTCTGGCCCCTATTTTGTTTTGTTTTTGGTCTTTGAGCCACAACTGGCGGCCTTGCTCATGCTAACTCCTGGCCCTGTGGTCAGAGATCACTCCTGGCGGGGCTCAAAGAATCATGTGGGATGCCGGGGTTCGAATCTGGATCAACTGTGTCAGAAACCTGCTCCTCGATGCCTCAACCCCTCCCCCTGAACATACACATACACACATACACACACACACACACACACACACATGTCACAAGCTGAGGAAACCCTGAGATTGTAGCCTGTAAATGCCTGAAGCTATAGTACAGCGGGTACAGGGTTTGCATTGAACAAGATCAATCTGGATTTTATCCCAGCATCTCACATGAGTCCCTGAGCAATGCTAGGAGAGATTTCTGAGTGCAGAGCAAAGAGTTAACCCCTGAGCATACTAGATGTGGCCAAAAATCTAAAAAAAAAAAAAAAATCACAAAAATGAAATAAAATAAAAATGAACAATAATAACTAGTGTTGGTGATAATGTGGGTAAAAAGGAACCCTTATTCACTGCCGGTGAACATGTCTATTGGTCCAACTTTTGGGAGGAGATAATACGGTCATTCCTCAAAAATACTAAAAATTAAATTTTGACCCAGAAATTCCACTCCTGGGAATATATTTCAAGGGCCCAAAAGCACAATACAGAAAAAATATTGGCACTCCTATGTTGATTGTAGCAGTACTCACAAGTGCCAAAACCTGGAAACAACTCAAATGCCCAAGAACAGAAATGAAGGGTACGCATATACAACAGAATATCACCAGGCTATAAGAAAAGTTGAAATTGTGCTCTTTGCTGTTGTATGGATAAATCTGGAGAGTATCGCGTTGCATAAAATTAGTCAGAGGGAGAGAAAATACTCAGAATGATCTCTTCCATATGTGGAATATAATAAAGTTCAAAAGGCAATAGAAATGAAGAGCAGAACTAGTGC
Source organism: Suncus etruscus (assembly GCF_024139225.1). Taxonomy (NCBI): domain Eukaryota; kingdom Metazoa; phylum Chordata; class Mammalia; order Eulipotyphla; family Soricidae; genus Suncus; species Suncus etruscus. The sequence goes on from NC_064859.1 coordinate 90,596,732, forward strand.
TCAGTAGGAAGCTTGTCACTGGGGTAGGGGTGGGATGGAAGGGATAAGTTAGGGGTGGGAACACTAGGACAGTGGGGGAGGGGAAATGTCTGCCAGGCTATAGGGGAGGAGTACAGGAAACAGATTATTTTTTATATCTTTATTTAAACGCAGTGATTACAAACATGGCTGTAGTTGGGTTTTACCAGTGCAACATTCACACCACCAATGCACCCCATCTCCCTCCACCCACACCTCTGCCTGTATTTGATTGAGTCAGGCATTCTACTTCTCTCACTCATTAACATTGTTGTGGTTGTTATTAGTGTTCTATCTGCACTCATCCCTCCTTGAGGTGAGCTTCAACAAGTGCTTCAACAAGCTTCAACAAGTGAGGTACTTACGGTCCTCATCTCTGGGCATCTTACAATAATGTCTTTAATTTTTCTTAAAACCCATATATGAGTGAGACTATTCTGTGTGTGTGTGTGTGTGTCTGACTTATTTCACTCAGCATAATAAATTCCATGTATATCCATGTATAAGAAAATTTCATAACTTCATCTGTCCTGATGGCTACATAATAGTCCATTGTGTATATGTACCACAGTTTCTTTCTTTCTCTTTTTTTCTTTCTTATTTTTTCTGTTCCAGTTTCTTTTTGGTTTTGGATCACACCCGGCAGTGCTCTGGGTTATTCCTGGCTCTACACTCAGAAATTGCTCCTGGCAGACTCAGGGGACCATGTGGGATGCTGGGATTCAAACAAATGATCTTCTGCATGAAAGGCAAACGTCTTACCTCCATGCTATCTCTCCGGCCCCTCCACAGTTTCTTTAGCCATTCATCTATCGAAGGGCATCTTGGTTATTTTAGAATCTGGCTATTGTAAAAAGTACTGCGATGAATATATGTGTGAGGAAGGGATTTTTTGTTTTGTTTTGTTTTTTGTTTTTTGTTTTTTGGGCCACACCCGGTGACGCTCAGGGGTTACTCCTGGCAATGTGCTCAGAAGTTGCTCCTGGCTTGGGGAACCATATGGGACACCGGGGGATCGAACCGCGGTCCGTCCTAGGCTAGCGCAGGCAAGGCAGGCACCTTACCTCTAGCGCCACCGCCCGGCCCCATGGAAGGGATTTTTGTATTGGATTTTTGTGTTCCTAGGGTATATCCCTAGGAGTGGTATAGCTGGGTCAAATGGGAGCTCATTTTCTAGTTTTCTGAGGAATCTCCATATTGTATTTCATAAAAGCTGGACTAGACGGCATTCCCACCAGTAGTGAATGAGAGTTCCTTTCTCCCCACATCCCCGCCAGCACTGATTGTTCTTGTTCTTTGTGATGTGTGCCAGTCTCTGTGATGTGAGATGGTACCACATTGTTGCTTTGATTTGCATCTCCCTGATATTTAGTGATGTGGAACATTTTTTCATGTGCCTTTTTGGCCATTTGTATTTTTTCTTTGAGAAATTGTTCATTTCTTCTCCCCATTTTTGATGGGGTCAGATTTTTTTCTTATTAAAAAAAGTTCTTATTAAGTTCTTATTAAGAACTTGTATATCAGTAACTTGTATATCTTAGATATTAGCCCTTTGTCTGACGAGTATTGAGTAAATAGTTTCTCCCATTCAGTGGGTGGCTTTTATATTGGGGATATTTTTGGAGGAAAGTAGACACTGGTGAAGGGATTGGTGATGGAACATTGTATGCTTGACACTTAATAATGAATAATTTTGTAATTCATGTTGATCCAATAATTAAAAAATAAAAAGGGGCCAGAAGATAGCACAGTGGCAGGATGTTTGCCTTGCATGCGGTCAACATAGGACGGACCCTATTTCGAATCCCGACATCCCATATGTTCCCTAGAGCCTGCCAGGAGCAACTTCTGAGCACAGAGCCAGGAGTAACCCCTGAGTGCCACTGGGTGTGGCCCGAAAACCAATAAATAAATAAATAAAGTTTAAAAAAAAATCTAGCCAACCCTGGTTAATCCCCATCATCACATATGGTGTCCTAAACACTTCCAAGAGTGGGAGTAGATCCCTGAGCACAGAGAAAAGGAAAGATATAAGTGTGTATTTCAGTTGTAGCAAATATTCCTATTTTGTATGACAAGCCACCCCCAAACCAAGGACTTGCAACCATGGTGGTGCTATTTCTTATGATTGAGCAGGGGTGAGGTGAAGTTCCTCTTCTAGTTTCCTTAGGCTGACTCAAGTCGCTGCCCTCAACCGCATAACTGATGAAGCTGAGGTTGAAGTTGGCCTCACTTCTGTGTCTTGCAATTGACAACAGCTGTTGACTTGGGACATTCGTATTTCTCCATATGCCCCCTTTATCTGTATTGAGCCAGACCAGCTTCCTCGTGCAAAATGCCCTCAGCATTTCATGACGACAAAGGCAGAAGCTGAAACGCATTTCAAAAGCCTTCGCTCTGAAGTGGCACAATATCACTTTGTCTTTTTCTTTCCCAATATCAGTTTGGTGGCCAGAGAGATAGCATAGCGGGGAAGACGTTTGCCTTGAATGTGGTCAATCCAGGTTCCATCTCTGGCATTCCAGAGATCCCGAGTTCCTAAGATCCCTGAGTCCCTGAGATCCCCGAGAGTCCCCTGAGCCTGCTAGGTGTGATTTCTGAGTGCAGAGTCAGGAGTAACACCGGAGTGTCACCAGGTGTGCCCCCCCAAACAAAAACGAAACACAATATCAGTTTTATTGTATTTATTAGTCGGAGCTAATCACAAAAATCAACCTGGATTCAAGGGATGATGATAATGTTTCTAGGAAGAAAATAGATGGGCAAGTAAAGATAACCAGGTAAAGAAACTGGTTTATAGGGGCTGGAGCCATAGCAAAGCGGTTAGGACATTTGCTTTGCATGCAGCTGACCTGGGTTCAAGCCCAAGTATCCATTATGGTTCTCTGAGCACTACCAGAAAGATTTCTGAATGAAGAGCCAAGATTAATTCCTGAGCATGGCCACGTGTGGCTGCCCACCCCCCCCCAAAAAAAAAACATGCATAACAGGAATACAATGCAGCTATATAAGAAAATACTAAATTGGGATTAGAGCAATCGTACAAAGGGTAGGGTGCTTGCTTTGCATGTAGCTGACTGAGGTTTGATCCCTGGGATCCCTTATGGTCCCCCCGCAAGTCCCACCAGGAATGATTCCTGAGCTCAGAGCCAGGAATAACCCCTAAACACTGCCAGTTGTAAGCCAAAACAAGAGAAGATGAAATCATGCAATTTGCCACCATGTAAATGGAACTGGAGAGTATGGTGTTGAGTTCTGAAGTCAGCCAGAAGACAAAGAGATACAAAATGATGTCACTTTCACATGTGAAACCTGAACATATGTAGTAGAGTCATATCCACATCCCTAAGCCACTACCTGCCCATTCATGGGCTAGCTCCATAGATTCATTTTACTTTTGAAAGATATGTATGCCAACCTGCGAAAATTCTTGGGCACATTGGTCTTGCAGCTGTAAACTCTGGGGTACCTTTGGAAGGGGCAGTCCAAGACCTTGCCCTGCCAAAAGCCTGGCAATGCACCCACATCCCCCATTTACCTTCAAACCTATGGCCAACTTCACTGCTTCATGACTAACTCTCAGCAGAGGCACCGAATTGACAAAAAAAACTCTGGGTACACTGATTTGGAGACTTAAAATGCTGGGATCTTCTTGGAGTCAGGGAATGCAGCCTCACCCACCTTCATACTTCTGGAAGCCTAGCAGCCCCAGCCAAATCCCACACCCACCGCCAGGCCAAGCTCTTCAACCCAGCTTCACAGATCCTGGAATTCCCTGAGTGCATAACTGTGTAGCACCTCTAAAATTTTTGATATTTTTATATTGATAATTGAAATTTTAATCCAATAGGTTCACGTCAAATTAGATGTGAAAGTTTCATAGAAGCCACCTAACCCCACCAATAAAACCAATAAGACTGAAATGATAAATTAGTAGCAATTTAATAAACTTTCAGACCCCATGGGGTAATTAAGAAACTCAACTAGGGGCCGAACGATAGCAGAGTGGTAGGGAGTTTGCCTTGCATGCATTCAACCCAGGACAGACCCAGGTTTGATTCCTGGCAACCCATATTGTCCCCCAAGCCTGCCAGGAGAAATTTCTGAGCACTGCTGTTGGGTGTGGCCCCAAAACAAAAACAGAAAACAAACAAACAAACAAAAAACAACTCAATGACCCCATGGTGAGATATAAAAATTATCACAAAATTTCTTTTAGTCAAGTTTTATTTATTTATTTTTATTTTTTGGGCCACACCTAGGACCAGAGAGATAGCATAGCGGTAAGGCGTTTGTTTGCCTTGGACGCAGAAGGACGGTGGTTCAAATCCCGGCATCCCATTGATCCCCCGAGCCTGCCAGGGGCGATTTCTGAGCATAGAGCCAGGAGTGACCCCTGAGCGCTGCCGGGTGTGACCCAAAAACCATAAAAAAAAAAAAGAGTAAAGTTTTGGGCCACACCTGGTGACACTCGGGGATTACTCCTGGCTATGCACTCAGAAATTGCTCTTGGCTTAGGGGACCATATGAAATGCTGGGGATACAATCGTAGTCTGTCCTGGGTCAGCCGTGTGCAAGGCAGACACCCTTCCGTTGCACCATCGCTCTGGCCCCTAGTTTTATTTATTTATTTATTTTTGACTTTTGGGCCACACTTTGTGATGCACAGAGATTACTCCTGGCTATGTGTTCAGAAATCACTCCTGGTTCAGAGGACCATATGGGACACTGGGGATTGAACCTAGATCCATTCTTAATCGGCCCCGTGCAAGGCAAATGCCTTACCGCTGTGCTATCGCTCCAGCCCCAAGTTTATTTTTTTATAATTTTATTATGATTTAGTTGTAACAAACAATATTAAGCAAATTATTTTGGGCCTGCCAAAGGGACAGGCTTGGGGGTAGATAGAAAACTGAGGACAATGGTGGAGGGAATGTTTCACTGGTAGTGGGATTGGTGTTAAAACATTGAATGCCAGAAACAAATGATGAACAACTCCATAAGCCACTGTAAATAAAGTAATAAAAATAAAAAATAAGATACATAATAAAGGAGAGTTGGCTTACAAAACTGAGCTTACCTGGGAGGAAGGAAAAGAATGGTCTTATATAAGGGAGGGGTCCTGGGATATGAGTAGTTAGATGTGGTACTCCATGGAGGGTGTGGTTTGGAATGATGCATGCATGCAACTCTCATTAGCAGTTATTGTTTTCTGTTTTGTTTTGTTTTGTTTTGGGTCACATCCAGTGGCGCTCAGGGGTTACTCCTGACTCTGCACTCAGAAATCACCCCTGGCAGGCTTGGGGGTGCCACATGAGATGCCTGGATTTGAACCACCATCCATCCTGGGTCAACTGCGTGCAAGGCAAACGCCCTACCGCTGCATTAGCAGTTACTGGACATCATAAATCTCAAGAAAAAGGGGGGGGGGAATGACAATAATAAAAACTTCAGGCCACACAAATAACTCAAAGAGCTAGATAACTCACAGGCTTTGTACATTGGAGGCCAGGTTCAACCTCTGGTACCACACATTCCTCCAAACCAGTGGTCCTCAAACTATGGCCCGCGGGCCACATATTGTATTTGTATTTGTTTTGTTTCTTCATTGCAAAATAAGATATATGCAGTGTGCATAAGAATTCGTTCATGGGGCCGGAGAGATAGCATGGAGGTAAGGCGTTTGCCTTTCATGCAGGAGGTTATCGGTTTGAATCCCGGCACCCCATATGGTCCCCCGTGCCTGCCAGGAGCAATTTCTGAGCCTGGAGCCAGGAATAACCCCTGAGCACTGCCGGGTGTGACCCCCCCCAAAAAAAAAAAGAATTTGTTCATAAGTTTTGTTTTTACTATAGTCAGACTCTCCAATGGTCTGAGGGACAGTGAACTGGTCCCCTGTTTAAAAAGTTTGAGGACCCCTGCTCCAAACACTGTCAGGTAATTGTCAGGTAAATTGATACCCTGAGTATCAATTTAAAAAGAGGGAAATGAAATAGATGGCCAGACAATACTGGAATTGCTGAACCTATGTGACAAGAAACAGATAAAGTTCTTGGAGAGATACCACAGCTGAGCCAAACCAGGTTGGCCCAGTTTCTGGGTCCAGATCTCTGCAGCCTTCTCAGGATGGGAGTGGGCCAAGTTCCTGCTCTGGCAAAAGGTCCATTGTTTCACCCAAACCTTTCCCTAGCATACAAACAGCCCATCTGAGACGCCATACCACTGAATCATCCCAGTTCCACAGATCTGGGAGCAAATGGATGCAACAACTTCAAATTTCATAGCACTGATAGCACAGTAAGAGCACAAAAAATTAGGTGGAAAAGTTGTGTAGAAAACCACTAAACTCAATGAGTGAAAACAACATAGAAAGCTCAACTAACACCTACTATTCTAGTATTTGGCAACGACTTAACACCATTATGACATATGTTGTAACAAGTAATATATAAAGCACATTATTTAGTGACTACTAAGGGGACAAGCTTAGGGTGTGGTGGGCAACTGGGGACATTGATGAAGAAGGTCACAGTGGTGCTGGGATTGGTGTTGGAACATTGAAGATCTGAAATGAATGTATTATGAACAACTTTGTAAACCTTTTCATTTATCTATTTTCATTTCATTTTATTATTGCTGTTGTTATTATTATTATTATTATTGGTTTTTGGGCCTCACCTGGCTGCACTCAGGGGTTACTCCTGGCTCTGCACTCAGAAATCGTTCCTGACTGGCTCAAAGGACCATATGAGAATCAAACATGTGTTCGTCCTGGGTTAGCTGCGTGCAAGGCAAATGCCCTACTGATGTGCTATCTCTCTGACTGTAAATGTTTTTAAATATAACTTTTTTTTTTTTTTTTGGTTTTTGGGTCACCCTGGCAGCGCTCAGGGGTTACTCCTGGCTCTACTCAGAAATTGCTCCTGACAGGCTCGGGGCACCCTATGGGATGCCGGGATTCAAACCACCGTCCTTCTGCGTCTAAGGCAAACGCATTACCGCTGTGCTATCTCTCCAGCCCCTAAATATAACTTTTTGAATCAACTTTCAAACATTTCTGAAAAGAAAAAGAGAAAGCTGGTGTTGATTGTAGGAATGCACAGACTTCATATAGAATGAACCACACTCCTTGAATCATAGTCTTGTATAAATCCATCACCCTGAGAACCTGTGTCTCATTCCTGCCAGGAAATTATGACCAAGCAGTGCAAGAGTCACTTCCCTAGTGAAGCTTTGTTCTAAGAGGCTCAATCTTAGCCACTTGGACACCCCTTTCCTGCTCTTCCTGCTGGCCTTGAAGACACAAGCCACAAAAAGCTCAACTGTCCAGAAGATACTGCATGTTGAGGGATAAGTCCAGAACCAAATGGGACCAGCCACCTTGCCGACTTGAAAGAGTGCTCTGAGCTTTAGAGTGGAGGCCCATCCAGAAAGTTCCAGAGAGATCCAGAAAGAACATAGCTTCTTCACTGAAGACACATGTGCAGGGCCAACAATTCTGACCCAAGAAAACTGGAAACATGCTGGAAATCCAGGAGCTGCACACGTGTCTTATGCATGATCCCCTGGTCCAGGTGTCTCCGCCTCCTGATCGTTCCCTGAGCACACCAGCCTCATCACCAACTGACCCTCATTTAAGCCACACTCATGGCAAACGTGCAGTTACTACCCATTTCTTTGTTTTTCTGGGTGACAGAATCCTGCATCTCCTAGAGGTCCCCAGGGGACTGTGTGCTGGCTTGCTTATTCACTGGGTCTCCTGGCTTCCTCTCTGCTGTGTTTCCTCCCTTACTCACTGACCGATGCTTCCTGAGACCAATTCCCAAAAGAGTGGTTGCACGTAGGTTAGTGTCTCCGGGCCTACTTCTGAGAACTGTGACCTAAGCCTGTCATCAGACACATTTGGGAAATATGACACATTTCCAAAACCAAGGGTAGGAGGTCCACGTGAGTGAACTGACATAGCAAAAATGTGTGATCAGGGCCCGGAGAGATAACACAGCAGCGTTTGCCTTGCAAGCAGCCGATCCAGGACCAAAGGTGGTTGGTTCGAATCCCGGTGTCCCATATGGTCCCCCGTGCCTGCCTGGAGCTATTTCTGAGCAGACATTCTGAGCAGACAGCAGGAGTAACCCCTGAGTATCGCCGGGTGTGGCCCAAAAACCAAAAAAAAAAAAAAAAAATGTGTGATCAATGTGACATCATGAATAAATGAATGAATCACCCCCAAAACAATGTGGAGAGGGTCCATTCTGTTTGTCTCCATAAAGCATGACAGCGGGCAAGGAGTAAAAGCTCCTAGAAGACACGGTCCTGAAGAAGAACAGCTAGCAAGAATAATGGGTCAGGCTGTTGGGGGCAGCTGGCACTCTGGGCCTCTTTATCTATATGCTGATTACAAGGTGCCAATGTAAAAAACTGATGGGGCACTATGTAATTTTATTATTTTTCAGTGATGGAAACAGAACTTATACAAGGCAACTGCTCTATTACTGATCTAATTCACCCGCCTGTTTGCTATTTTTAGAATTAAGGGGCCGGAGCAATAGAGCAGTGGATTGGGAATTTGCCTTGCATACAACCAACCCAGGTTTTATCCCCGGCTTTCCATATAGTACTCTGAGTTTTCCAGGATTGATTCCTGAATATAGAGCTAGAAGTTACCCCTGTGTAAGTTAGGTGTGGCCCTAAAACAAAAGTAAACAAAAATTAAAATGTTTTTAAAATTTTCTGAGTCCAGAGAGATAAAGTGCTTGCCTTGTATGTGGCTTACCCTGGGTTCAGTTCCTGGCACCCCACGTGCTAACCAAGTCCCAAAAAGTTATGATTCCTCAGCATAGAGTGAGGAGTAAGTGTGCCCCAAACCAAAATAAATAACGTTCACTTTAAAAATATAAATAGATAAAAGTTTGAACTTGGGCCAGAGAGATAGTTCCACAGACTGAGCAAGTAGTTTGCATGTGGTTTGCATGCAGGAGGCCAGGTTTGATCCCCAGAACTGGTTCTCTAGCACCACCTAAAGAGACCCCCAAACTCCGAGCCTGCCTGTAGAGTAGCATTTCCTAGTGAGGCTCCAAACTAATTAATAAATGGATTCAAGTTGGTATCCAAGCTCCAGGAGCTGTATGACTCGCATAGAAACGTCTCTCATGAAGACGAGAGGATAGATATATTTTAAAAGGGATAGTAAGCTTCAAAATGCTGCCAAAGTTATAACATTGTGAATAAGAAATCAATATTAATAGTCGCCAGCTCCTCTGCATTTCCCATCCTGGGAAGTTTAATATTAAAGAGATGGTGCCTAACTATAATAATCATGATATTATTTGAAGTCTCTAGTGTATAAGGAAGCAGTTTATGAGAGAAAGTTTTCTTCTAAGTCACATTTTTGGTTGTTGTTTTGAGTACTCAGGGATCACTCCTAATATTGCTCAGGGATCATCTCAGGGCTAGGGATTGAATCAGGGTTAGCCAAATGCCTCGTGTACCCTTTTTTTTTTTTTTTTTTTTTTTTGGTTTTTGGGCCACACCCGTTTGATGCTCAGGGGTTACTCCTGGCTATGTGCTCAGAAATCGCCCCTGGCTTGGGGGGACCATATGGGACGCCGGGGGATCGAACCGAGGTCCTTCCTTGGCTAGCGCTTGCAAGGCAGACACCTTACCTCCAGCGCCACCTACCCGGCCCCTCGTGTACCCTTTATATTATCTCTCTGGCCCTTCACTTTCGTTTGTGTAAATTATAGTTATATTTTAGGCAACATGGTTACAAAAAGGTTAATATTTATGGCACTACATTATTCAGTATCTCACTGCCACCTAATGCAGCACCTCAGTCTCACCCTCTGTCATTATGTCCTGTTCCTTTCAAGTGCTCCTTTCCCGAGGTCGCCACCCCATTTGAGTTAGGTTCCTACCCCACTTGAGAGTACAGGAAGTGGTCCTCATTCCTTGAGTTTTCTGTGCAGGAAAAGGAAAGTTTGTCCTTATCTCTGTCCAGATCTTTTCTTGCAAAGGTGGTTTTAGAATGGGTTTGGAGTCTGCATAGCAGGTAGGGTACTTGCTTTGCACACTGTTGATCTCGGTTAAACCCCACATATCCCGCATGCACTGCCAGGAGTAACCCCAAAGCAGGCCCGGAGAGATAGCACAGCAGTGTTTGCCTTGCAAGCAGCCAATCCAGGACCAAAGGTGGTTGGTTCAAATCCTGGTGTCCCATATGGTCCCCCGTGCCTGCCAGGAGCTATTTCTGAGCAGACAGTCAGGAGTAACCCCTGAGCACCGCCGGGTGTGACCCAAAAACTAAAAAAAAAAAAAAAAAAAAGGAGTAACCCCAAAGCAACAACAAAATATAAAGGTGGTTTTAGATTGGAGAATCCCTAAACTGCTCCCCTGGGGGTTCTTTTGCTAGGGTACAGCCTGGGCCCAAAGAAAGAGCCTTGGACTCTTGGGCTTTTTTTTTTTTTTTTTTGATTTATGGGTCACACTCGGTGGCACTCGGGGGTTACTCCTGGCTCTATGCTCAGAAATTGCTCCTGGCAAGCTCAGTGGACCATATGGGATGCCGGGATTCGAACCACCGTCCTACTCCATGTAAATGCCCTACCTTCATGCTATCTCTTCAGCCCCTCTAGTTAGGCTTTTATCATCTTTTTAAAATTTATTTGGGCTTTTTCTTTGGGGAGGGGTTCACACCTAGTGGTGCTTCAGAATTATTCCTGACTCAGTACTTAGGAGCTAGTCTACTTTTGGGGGGGTGTCACACCCCTGGAGGTGCTCAGGGGGTACTCCTAGCTCTGCACTCAGAAGTCACTCCTGGCAGGCACGGGGGACCATATGGGATGCTGGAATTCAAACCACAGTCCGTCCGTCTGGATCAGCTGTGTGCTAGGCAAATGCCCTATCACTGTGCTATCACTCTGGCCCTAGAGACTACTCTTATTGGGGCTTGAGGAATCATATAGGATCCTAGAGGTCAAACCCAAGTCAGCCATGTGCAAGGCAAACACCCTACCCACTCTACTATCTTGTGGGCCAGTCATTTAGACATTTTAACTTGTTTGAGTCTGGGATCTCAAAAGGACTGGCACTTATCTTCTGCATGCAGCAATCCAGGGTTCAATTTCCCACATTACATGATCTCCCCCAAGAAGAGAAACACCAGATATAGACCCCAAGGTTAACTAGTCAGGGCTAGTCTAACTAGTTAAGTAGTCTGGGATGTGGCTCAAGCTACCTTGCATGTACAAGCGCCTGAGTTTGATTTCTGGCACCCCAAACTCTGTGGGGAGTGGCTTAGCACCATAATGTGCCTTCCCCAAATTAACTTACTTTGTGAGCTATTGTGGAACAAACGTATCATGAGGGGCAGAGAAGGTGAGAGCAAAGGTCTAAGTTGCGAGTGGACAAAGAGATGACATAGGATTGAGTGCATGTTGCAAAGGAAGAAATCTAGCCCCAAGTTTACGGTATGTCCTAGCCTTGCACTTGGGACTAGAGTGAACGGTACAGCAGGTAGGGTGCTGCCCTGCATGCAACCATCCCAGGTTTGATTCCCAGCATCTCATATGGTCCCCAGAGACCTGAGTACAAAGCCAGAATCCCTGAGCACTGCTATTCCCAGAATTAAGTTCCAGGTTTCAGAAGCTGCTGGATTTTGTCCAGGTGTGGGTGAGTGTGCGTGCATATATGTTTGTGGGGGACAGGAGGAGATCTTGCTATCACAAATACCCATCCCCCTTGACTCTCCTTTGCTCTTTTTAAATATTTCACAGCTGCACACACTCATAGGTACTCTCCCTCCATCCTTCATCCCCCAGAGAGAATGTAGGTTGGCAGCTTCTGCTTAAGAATCCTTTTCATTTGGTGAAGCTTGGAGTTGGGGGGGTGCTGGGTGAGCTGCAGTCGGGGTTGGAGGAATAGGGAGAGGATTCGGTGGGGTGCTGGGAGGAGCCTAAGCTGGAAGATATCTCTTCCTAGTAGTGCAGGAGACACTTTCCTGCTGAAGAATTGTTTTGACCCTGCCTTCCCCTGCATTTCATCCCACCAGGATGAAAGGCAATCAAGATGTGGATTGAATCCAGCAAGTCAAAGCTCTATGGACAACTGTAAATTGACAATTCCCTGTGGCTGGGTCCACAGACCTGAGGAGCCGAGAGGGTCTAGATTCTAGAATGCCAAGTAGACCTCCAGGGTTCCTCATCTGCTGGATTTTCTAAGGGGAAATAAATCACCTTTCAGAAGTTCAAAACCTGAGGGGTTTTATTGACAGAGAAAACAAGACTCTTGCACCAGGCAAAAAGAGTCAAAGGTTGCTCTGGTTCTCCAATTCGGGAGGGCAAGTTTGGTGCTTGAGTGAGGTGCTGCTCTGCTCCCCAAGTCCCCCAATGCCTAGTGGTTTTGTCCTTTCTGAACCTTGGATCCTAACCCAGGTTCTTGATTTCTTTCACACCTTCCCTCACTACAAATGCATCTCCCAGACAAACTGCAAGTCAGTTTATAGGGTATGGGTTTTTCTTTTATGTAATTTGTTTTTTGTTTTTGTTTTGTTTTGGGGGGCCACACCACTGACTCTCAGGGGTTATTTCTGGCTATGTGCTCAGAAATCACTTCTGGTTTGGTGGACCATATGGGACACCAGGGGATTGAATCGCAGTTCGTCCTAGGTCAGTGCGTGTAAGATAAATGCCCTACCGCTTGAGCCACTGCTCTGCCCCCCCCTTTTTGAGGGGGAACTATATAGGGGAACAGAACAGCCATGGTTGTTTCCACTCAGTGCTCTTGGATGTCTTCAGGAGGAGCCAGGGGACCATACGGTGCCAGAATCAAAGCCAGGACAGACTCCTGCCTGCTCAATATGCATTCAGCCTGATGAGTTTTCTCCCAGACCTAGTTGATTTTTATATATGTGCATGAATAATATCATGCATATGGTTGTTGTTATCATTTGCTTTTGAGTCACACCTGGTGGTTCTCGGAGGTTACTCCTGGCTGTGTACATAGGGTTTGCTCCATGCAGTGCAGGGATGGAACCCAGTTCTCTAGTATACAAAGCATGTGTTTATTGTTGCTCTCTCTTTGGCTCCTTCTTTAATATACACACAAACAGATATATGTATATATACTAAATAAATATATATAATGTTTATTTTGTTTTGAAGCCACAGCTGGTGGTATTCAGGGGTCTCTCTTGTGGTGTCAAAGACATATGCAGTGTCACTCAAACCCGGGTTGAAGCAGCCATAGCCACATGGTATGCAAGCACCTTAACTTTTATACTATCTCTCCAGCCCAACTTTAATATATTTTTAACTATTAGCTTTATGTTGTCTGTTTAACATTGTTTTGTGGATACCCCAGATTAAGCCCAGAGTTTCATACATGTAAGGCATGTGTTCTAGCACGGAGCCACATCCCTGTTATTTACTTAAAATGTAGGCAAGTAGTGGCAGGAAGATAGTCCAAAGTATTAGAGTGTGTGCGGGTCAATCCTGCATACCTGCCTGGTCTCCTAATAAGGTAATGGGAATGGCTCACAGCTCCTCTGATGGGGCCCCTCCAATAAATAAATGAGGATAAGTGAAATTTATAAACATTATTTCTCAAAAATAAGAAAGAGAAGCCAGAGAGATAGCACAGCAAGTAGGGCACTTGCCTTGCCCTTGGCCAATCCCTGGCACCATTGTGCCCTGAGCCTTGCCAGGAGCGATCCCTAAGTACTAAGTCAGAAGTAAGCCCTGCGCACTGCCAGGTTCGGCTCAAAACATCCCTCAAACAACTTTATCAAGGGCCCAGGAGATGATTCAAAGGGCTGATCACATGCTTGGCACACAGGAGGCACAAGTTCTAGCCTTGAAGACCAACCCAGGAGTAGACCCTGAGTACTGCCCAGTGTGGTCAAAAGGAAAAAGAAATTAAAAAATGAGTCTTGCACTGGCTACTTATGAAGGAACTTCCTTGGTGTCAAGGTCTAAAAATATCCCCATTGGAAAGCAGCATAAACAGGTTGTAAACTGTCCACTGAACTATTCCCAAGTTCCAAAGGCTAGAGATGCTGACGTCAACTCCTCATGTTCAAACTGGCCCCACAGAAATTAAGTGCTAATTTCATAAATTGAAAAAAAAAACAATCAGCAAGCTCTTTTGGGCAGGGACAGCTGTTCTTAGTTTGTTCTTCTCCCAAAAGTCAAAATAAAGACAATTGAATTATTAACTTTGTTCTTGGGCCACACCCAGAGGTACTCAGGGGTTACTCCTGACTCTGTACTCAGGAATCACTCCTGGTGGGCTTGGGGGACTGTAGAATAAAAATAGAAAATAAATAAAGTTCATGAGTTGGGTGAGGCTGCCCCAGGCAGTGTGTTTCTAACCCCTCAAGTGGATGGGTCTGATGAAGCAGGGTAGTGGCGGAGAAATAACACACAGCAGTCAGAAAAGATATTCAGGGGCCAGCATTTACCTTGCACGCGGCCTACACAGGACGGACCCCGGTTTGAATCCTGGCATCACATATGGACCCCTACGCCTGCCAGGAGCAACTTTTGAGTGCAGAGTCAGGAGTAACTCTTGAGTGCCACCAGATGTGACACCCCCCCAAAAAAAAAAGATATGCATTGTAGTCAGCTTGCTTTATTCCTCATGGCCTTCCTCTGCCATGTGCAGCCTCTGCCATGTGCTGTCTATCTGCCATGTGCTTCCTCTTACTCTCTTCCAAAGCAAGACTCTTTAGTCTCTAGAACCCTGTACTCCAAGTGGGCTTTTACATACCAAAAGAAGAGGTTAGGGGCCCGGAGAGATAGCATGGAGGTAGGGTATTTGCTTTGCATGCAGAAGTACGGTGGTTGGAATCCTAGCATTCTATATGGTTCCCCCAAGACTGCCAGGGGCAATATCTGAGCATAGAGCCAGGAGTAACCCCTGAGTGCTGCCGGGTGTGACACCCCCCCCAAAAAAAAAAAAAAACTAAAAACATAAAAAAGAAGTTAGAGAAACAGAAAGTTGGGGGAAGAGTTACAGAGAACCATATGATGTGCCAGGGATTGAGCCCAGGTTGGCCGTGTGCAAAGCCCTACCCGCTGTGCTGTCTCTGAAACTTCAAGATACATTGAATTCTTCCTAGAAAACCTTTCCTAGGTCTGCAGATAAGATGCAGTGTGTCTCTGGGACCCAACCGCCCTGGCTGCCTCTCACCCTTCCTCAAAATGTGCTTTCCTGGGGTCGCCTGCATGTGCCCGCCCTACACATTTGGCCTCCTAAACATCACCCACTGTAGCCTTGGTATTTCCCAGAAACTCAAAGCCTAGGGAGCACAGGCATAGCACACTCCAAAACACTGCTTGGTAGGCCCTGCCTATCCATACCTCCTAAAAAGTGCTGCCTTATTCTTTCTCTATAAAAAGAAAGAACACTTCTGTGACTGTGCAGGCAAGATTTTTGCTTTGTTTTGTTTTGTTTTTGAGGGGCAGGGTGGGGAACCCACAATCTCAGGCTATTACCTGGACAAACCTGTTTTTCTTGCACCAACTCTTGTCTCTTGCATATTGGTCTTTCCGTGCTCAGCACAAATTTGGTTTAGTGTAATCTCAGTTTGAGCATGCACTACATGAAAAACCTGGGGGAAAATGAATCTCTATTATTGACCTCAGACACGAAGCATTAAGTTACTCCACCAACAAAACGAGCCCATTCAGAAACAACTACAAAAAGGCAACTTTTCAAGTGTGTTCTCTGGGGAAGACCCAAAAGTACTTGCCAGACTGAAACCAAAATTCCTCATGAAGCCATTGGGGAGACTTCTGGGTTCCACAGACCTCCGGGGTAGCAAGGCATGCTGGATCCTGCAACCTGTTGGGGGAAGCATGTGACTCCCTCCTCCTGCCTCCCAGACACTTGGAAATAGGGTTTCTTTTGAGTGCAGAGCCAGGAGCTTTGTTTGTTGGGTTTTGGTTTGGGGCCACACCCAAGCAGTGCTCAAGGCTTACTCCTGTTGGGGCTCAGGGAGATCTATATGTATTGCCTGCGTTTCAACTGGTTGTTTGTTTGTAAAGGCAAGCACCTTAAACCCTGTACTATCTCTCCAGCTGGAAAGCACTTCTGGATATTAGGCGCCACAATATGAAGGTTTCTAGAAACCTTATTCTCTTGTTTAGAGAGAGAACAAAGGTCTGACCCTGTGAGGAGCCCCAAACGCTTTCAAAATCCCACAAACATCTCTGAAGAGAAAAAAAACATGTCACCAACTGGAATACCTCTTGGCCAGAAAGATAGTATAGCAGGTAGGGTGTTTGCCCTGACCGCAGTCTGCTCGGGTTTGATCCCTGCCATCCCACATGGTCCTCTATGCCCACAGGAGCCATTCCTGAGTGCTGAGCCAGGAGTAACCCCTAAGTACCACTGGGTATGACCCCAAAACAAAAACAACATACTCTAGAAAAATCTTTCTGTAACCAGACTTGCAAAACAGAAAAAGGAATGTCCTCTGTACTATCTCACTGACCCCCAATTCCTCTCTCCTTTCTTTTGGACTCTAGCTGCTCAGTGGCTATGTCTGATTCTATAATTTGGGGGTGGAAGGTTCCTTCCAGTGGTTTTGGGGATTAAATATGAGTCTCTTGCATGTTTGGATGCATTCCAGCCCTTAAATGACCTTGTAATTTCTTTTTCTTTTGATCTGCAAGCTATAACTGATGGTATTCAGGGCTTACTCCTGGTTCTGTGCTTTGGAATCACTCCTGATGGGGCTCATGGGATCGAATCTGAGTCAGCTGTGTGCAAGGCAAGTGCCTTACACTGTTGTACTATCTTGAGCCTCATTTATATAAGTTATTACACAATTACTTTTTTTTTTTTTTTTTGCTTCTTGGGCCACACCCAACAGTGGTCAGAGGTTACTCCTGGCTCTGTACTTAGGAATTGCTCCTTGAGGGCTCAGGGGGCCATAGGGGGCACAGGGGATTGAACTGGGACAGCTGCATACAAGGCCAATACCCAATCACAAAATGCTACACTGAAAGATACTTAAAAGTTCCTTAAAATGTAGATGCAGAGATGAGGTTTCTATGTGGGAAACGGGAGGGGTCTATCCCAGCATCACATGTTCCCCAGCATTGTGGAGTGTGGCCCCTAAACCAAACCCCTCAAATAAAATGCAGGCTTTGTTTGTTTTG
This sequence comes from Suncus etruscus, assembly GCF_024139225.1. Taxonomy (NCBI): domain Eukaryota; kingdom Metazoa; phylum Chordata; class Mammalia; order Eulipotyphla; family Soricidae; genus Suncus; species Suncus etruscus. Next base: position 90,613,912 of record NC_064859.1, read on the forward strand.
GGGCCCTACCTGGTGATGCTCAGGTTTACTCTTGGCTCTTTGCTCAGGAATCACTCCTGGCTGTGCAGAGGGGACCTTATGGGATGTCAGGAATAGGAACCTGGGTCAGCTTCTTGCAAGGCAAAAGCTCTCCCCACTGTGCTATTACGCTGGCCCCCACATGCAGATTCCTACCCAATTCCTTCTAACAGTGACCCACACAGGGCTTTGTGCTGCAGGGTTGGAAGTTCTGCAGAGAACAGACCCAGCTGAAACAGCTCTTACCCCCTCACTGGCCTTTCTTCTCCGTGCCATTGCTCCTCCTTCTTGCCTGGAGGTGACTGGGGTGCAGTCTGGTGGCTGGTCCTTGTACAAGTCAGTCGTTTTCATGCCCGCCCAGTTTGCTTTCCCTCTGCTGGAATTCTCCCCTCCAAAAAGCCAACAGTTTTTTTTTTTAATTTATTATTATTTTTTATTTAATTTGCTCAGAAGCACCATCTTGGGGGCCCCAGAGTGATAGCACAGCAGGGAGGGCGTTTGTCTTGCACACAGCCAACCAGGTTCGGCATCCCTTATGGTCCTCCAAAACTGCCACCTCTAAACCTGCCAGGAGTGATTTCTGAGCACAGAGCCAGGAGTAACCCCTGAGCACCTCCAAATGTAACCTAAATAAAAAAAATAAATAAATAAAAGCACCTCCTTTAAAAAGTAAATAAAAGCACCTCCTTTTTTCTGTTTTATTTTTTTAGGGGAGGGGTTTCTGCACTCAGAAATCACACCTGGCGGGGCCCGGAGAGATAGCACAGCGGTGTTTGCCTTGCAAGCAGCCGATCCAGGACCAAAGGTGGTTGGTTCGAATCCCGGTGTCCCATATGGTCCCCCGTGCCTGCCAGGAGCTATTTCTGAGCAGACAGCCAGGAGTAACCCCTGAGCAACGCTGGGTGTGGCCCAAAAAAACAAAAAACAAAAACAAAAACAAACAAAAAAAAGAAATCACACCTGGCAGGCTCAGGGGACAATATGGGAAACCGAGGATCGAACCCATGTCAGTCCTGGGTCAGCTGTGTACAAGGCAAATGCCCTACGCAGTGCTATTTTTCTGATCTCTCCTTGGTTGTTGTTTGTTTTTGGGTCACACCTGGCAGCGCGAAGGGGTTACTCCTGGCTCTATGCTCAGAAATCGCTCTTGGCAGGCTAAGGCGACCATATAGGATGCTGGGATTTGAACCACCGAGCCTTCTGAATGCAAGGCATTTACCTTTGCAAGGCCTTACCTCCATGCTATCTCTCCAGCCCCCCTTTATTTGTTTTCATTTTAGGCACATACCTGGCAGTGCTCAGAACTCAGTGTTCAAGGTTCATTCGTGGTAGGTTCAGGGGACCATATATGGTGCCAGGGATTGAGCCCAGGTCAACCTCATACACTGTACTACCACTCCAGGTGAGAAGTCACCTCCGTAATAAGAACTTTCAGACTCGCCCTCTCTTCTTCCTCCCTCACCATCTTGAACGCCCTGTCTCTGTTCTCTGCTTTATATCCCTGTTCACTCTTTTTTTTTTTTTTTTTGGTTTTTGGGCCACACCCGGTAACGCTCAGGGGTTACTCCTGGCTATGTGCTCAGAAGTTGCTCCTGGCTTGGGGGACCATATGGGACACCGGGGGATAGAACCGAGGTCTGTCCTAGGCTAGCGCAGGCAAGGCAGGCACCTTACCTTTAGTGCCACCGCCCGGCCCCCCCCTGTTCACTCTTATCACCATCTGACATGCAGGATGTTTTTCTCTTCTCTTTTTGCAGTGAAGGCCTACCCCAGGTCTCACCAATGAAATGCAAATGCTCTCTTATTCTTTATTTATTTAATTAATTTCAATTTGGAATCACATATGGTGATGCCCATCTGTTACCCCTGGCTCTGCACTCAGGAAATACTCCAGGCAATGCTTGAGAGGACAATATGAGATATTTGGTTAGGGGTCAGACTTGGTAGTGCTTATAGGACTATGATCTGGGGAGCAAACCTGTACCTTTTGCAAACTTTTCTCTTTTCTTTCTTCTTTCTTTCTTCTTTCTTTCTTTCTTTCTTTCTTTCTTTCTTTCTTTCTTTCTTTCTTTCTTTCTTTCTTTCTTTCTTTCTTTCTTTCTTTCTTTTCTCTCTTTCTTTTCTTTCTTTCTTTCTTTCTCTTTCTCTTTCTTTCTTTCTTCTTTCTTCTTTCTTTCTTCTTCTCTTCTTTTCTTTCTTTCTTTTCTCTTCTTTTCTTTTTCTTTCTTTCTTTTCTTTTCTCTTTCTTTCTTCTTTCTTTCTTTCTTCTTCTTTCTTTCTCTTTTCTTCTTTCTCTTTCTTTCTTCTTCTTTTTCTTTTTCTTTCTCTTCTTCCTTCCTTCCTTCCTTCCTTCCTTCCTTCCTTCCTTCCTTCCTTCCTTCCTTCCTTCCTCCCTCCCTCCTCCTTCCTTCCTTCCTTCCTTCCTTCCTTCCTTCCTTCCTTCCTTCCTTCCTTCCTTCCTTCCTTCCTTCCTTCCTTCCTTCCTTCCTTCCTTCCTTCTTCCTTCCTTCCTTCCTCCCTCCCTCCCTCCCTCCCTCCCTTCCTTCCTTTCCCTTCATCTTTTTCCTCCCTCCTCCCTCCCGCCCTCCCTCCCTTCCTTTTCAAAGCCCAGGAACTCATGCTTGCAAGACATGAACTTGACCATTGCATAACATCGCAAGTACTGCAAATTTGGTCTCTATTCATTTTGCTTCTCTAACACGTATGGATAATCGATGCTCAATAAAACTTTTGTTTTGCGGGGCCACATCAGCTATGCTCAAGGACTCAACAGCTGTGTGAGTAGAGGTTGCCCCTGGCAGTGCTCTGGACACTGTGTAGTGCTGAGGCTAGAATCCAGGTCTCGTTCATACAAAGCATGTGCACTAACACACTGAATGATCTTCCCAGTTTCTCTTTGTCAACTAGCTGCATTTTGGTAGATACACTGAGTTTTCAGCAGGTTGAAGAAGAGGGAAGAGGAGCATGAGGGTGATGTCAGGGAAGTCAGATCGTCTTTAGCAATCTCTGGCTGACTTGCACTTACATTCCTTAGTCAAGGTCATGTCTGCTGGCGAGAGAACTGAGATTCCAGTTTGGTGTGTGTATGTGGTGAGATGGAGTGGGGGTCTGGGGCTATACCTGGTTGTGCTCAGGGGCTATTACTGGCTCTCTGTGTGGGCATGATGCTTGTTGGTGTTTGGGGGAAGGGGGACCATATTTGGCATAGCTAAATGGAAGACAAGTCCTTACAAGTGTCCCCTCTCTTACTCTTTGAAAACAAAGACCTCCTTAGACCAGCCTCCCAGGAGCATGCAAACAGCCTGTGAAGGCTGAGCTGGAGTGCTCCTCTTCTGATATCTGGTGGTGTTCATACACTGTCGAAGCCACCTGAATGAGCCACTATCTTTTTTTTTTTTTTTTTGGTTTTTGGGCCACACCCGGTAACGCTCAGGGGTTACTCCTGGCTATGCGCTCAGAAGTCGCTCCTGGCTTGGGGGACCATATGGGACACCGGGGGATCGAACCGGGTCCTTCCTAGGCTAGCGCAGGCAAGGCAGGCACCTTACCTCTAGTGCCACCGCCCGACCCCATGAGCCACTATCTTAGGGAAGAATAATGGGGCCTTTCAAATCCAGCCTCTAGATTCCAGATCTGGAGACTCAATTCTTTCTTTCTTCCTTCCTTCCTTCCTTCCTTCCTTCCTTCCTTCCTTCCTTCCTTCCTTCCTCCTTCCTTCCTTCCTTCCTTCCTTCCTTCCTTCCTTCTTTCTTTCTTTCTTTCTTTCTTTCTTTCTTTCTTTTTTTTTTGGTTTTTCAAACCATACCTGTTTGATGCTCAGGGGTTACTCCTGGCTAAGCGCTCAGAAATTGCCCCTGGCTTGGGGGAACCATATGGGACGCCGGGGGATCGAACCAAGGTCCGTCCTACACTAGCGCTTGCAAGGCAGACAGACACCTTACCTCTAGCTCCACCTCACTGGCCCCGAACTCAATTCTTATTTATTTATTGGTTTTGGGGCCACATCCAGCAGGTTCAGGGGTTACTCCTGGCTTTGCACTCAGAAATCACTCCTGGCAGGCTCAGGGGACCATATGCGGGGAATTGAACCCGGGTCGGTCATGTGCAAGGCAAACGCCCTAAATTGCTGTGCTATCACCCCAACCCCTTGGAGACTCAGTTCTTATTTATTTAGGGTCTTTTATTTGTTTTGCTACTCTGTGTGCAGGGGGCACCCCCAGTCCTGCTTGGGAATGGACCCAGACGAGCTGCACACTGGGCAAGCATCTTCAGCCTTGTACTAGCTCCCAGCCCAGACAATTTTCTTTCAGCTCCTCTGCCCTTCGACGTGAGCTACCGTTCTTTCAAGACAGGCAGAAAGACTGTTCTCCTGGGGTACAAACTGGTGAGGCAGTGCAGCACAGAAGAAGGAAATGTCTGGGAGCCAAGGAGATGGTTCAAAGGCTGGCATGCTCAGGGCCCTGGGTTCAATACTGGCACTGCTGGGCCTCCTTGGCACTGCCAAGTGAGTGGGGCCCTAGTAGACCCCAACACTGTGGACCCAAATACTGTTGGGGAGACTGACCAAATAGAAACAAAATAACCCCCAATTTTGGGGCCCAGAGAGATAGTATAGGGGTTAGGACATTTGCCCTGTGCCTGGGGGCAGGAGAGATAGTACAAGGGTTGATTTTTTAGTCTTGTGCCTGACATCCCTTATGGTTCCCTGAATACCACCATGAGTGATCTGAGCACAGAGCAGGAAGTAAGCCCTGAGCACTGCCAGGTGTGCCCCCCAAACTGAAGAGGAAATAAATCAGCCTGCATTCCAGAAGGTTCTAGGTGCTTTTCATCTTTTTTATTTTGATTTTTGGGTTACACCCGGCACCTGGCTTTGCACTCAGAAATCGCTCCTGTTAGGCTCAGGGGACCATATGGGATGCCAGGATTTGAACCACCATCTGTCCTGAGTTGGCTGCATGCAAGGCAAACATCTTACCACTGTGCTATTTCTCCAGCCCCTTCGTCACATCTTTAATTAAGTGCATTCATTTCCCTGCATCTGTCCCAGTGACAAGAATTCCTACTTAGGAGGATTGTGATCTTGTGTGTGGAAAGTTCCTCCGTGCCTGGCAAATGCCCTCAAACACTGGCTATCAGATCTCAGGGCTGGCATGTGGTTCCCCACGAGGCAGCCCCCAGAAATCCTTCAGTTCCAATGCAGTGAGCTTCCAGCCACGCTCTGCATGGGGGCCCCTTAGGACATCTGAGGACTCTGTAGCAGTGAACTCTGTAGTTCACTTTCTGTAATGGCCTCCAGGCAATAGGAAGTAGACCCAAAGGGTGGTAAGAAGCCCTGGGCAGAAAAATGAGGATGGCTCGTCACCTTTTTGTTATGTGTGGAGGCAACACACCCTGCAGTGCTGAGGGTACTCCTGGCTCCGGACTTGGGAACCACCCTTGATAATGCTCAGGAATCCATTTCAGGTGCTGGGGATGGAACCTGGGTTGGATGTGTGCAAGGCACACAATAATTTATCCACTATAGTCCATAAACCCTGAGGGTGTCAAGTCTTGAGTTGATCATGAAGAACACAACTTGTCACAGGCTCCTCTTGTCTTTAAGCCTTCCCGCTTTAATCTCTCCAGGCTGAGAGATAAAGGAAGGAACAGGTTGAGTTTAGCCAGCTCAGGGCATTGGCTGCTCGTCTGGACACAGTCTGGGCCCTTATCAAGTGCTGTAACAGATCACAATCAGGCCAGGATGATACTGGCTGACGTGAAAACTCTGACAGACTTCAGGCTCCCAGAATTATTTTGCTAACCAACTCCTTCATAGAAAAAAATCAACGGGGGCCGGAGAGATAGCACAGTGGTGGGGCGTTTGCCTTGCACGCAGCTGATCTAGGGCAGACAGTGGTTCGAATCCCAGCATCCCATATGGTCCCCCGAGCCTACCAAGGGCGATTTCTGAGTGTGGAGCCAGGAGTAACCTCTGAGCGTTGCCGGGTGTGACCCAAAAACAAACAAACAAAAAAAATCAACTAGCATGTTCCTGAATATCTACCTTCCCTTTACCCTTTTTTGGGGGGTGACACCTAAAAAAGGTACTTAGGTTTTAACCCTGGCTCTGTGCTCAGAGGTCACTCCTGGAAGTAGTGACAAAATCACCTGGCTTGGAACCATGAGGCTAAGCCTCACTTCTACCCTCCCAATCAGCCTAGGCAGACAGATTCCTTTTTTGGGGGGAGGGGCTTTTGGGTCACACCTGGCAACACTCAGGGGTTACTCCTGGCTCTATGCTCAGAAATCACTCCTGGCAGGCTCAGGGGACCATATGGGATGCCGGGATTCGAACCACCGTCCTCCTGCATACGAGGCAAATGCCCTACCTTCATGCTATCTCTCCGGACCCAGATTTCTTTTTTTTGAAGGAGGGTGTTCACACTGGACAGTGCTCAGAGCTTACTCCTGGCTGTTAGGGATCACTCTGGGCAGGCTCTAAGGACCATATATGATGCTAGGGATCAAACAGGGTGGGGAAAGTGGAAGTGGGAGGAAGTGGTCAATCATGTATAAAGCAAATGCCTTCGTTCCTGAGCTATCAGGCTCTTTGGATTCTTTTATTGCCCGAAAGATCTGATAACCAGTGGCACCGGTGGTCCAGTGGCGAGTGGGCACAGCTGCCTGTAAAGGTATGAAAACTGTAGCTTGGTTCCAATGACTCCGAAAGCCCCACCCTGGGGAAAAAAATAAAACAGTAAGAGAGTGAAGAAAAGCCATGGAAGAGTGAAAGGAGGAAGAAGCCAAAATCCAGCAGGCAGGTATCAATACTCATTCCTTTATTATCGACTGTGTTCGTCTGAACAGGGTGGCGGCCTGCAGACAGGCCTCATCCTAAGCCACGGAGACAGAGGGTCATGTTTTATATATATATTTCTATTTTACATGTGTCCTGCATTGTCATCACAGAGGGGCCGCAGCATCACTGACAGTTGTCCTAAAGAAAGACCAGAGCAACAGAACGTGGGGATGTGGCCCTGAATGATGAGGGCCTCACTTTTGTCAACCCAGCATTTGATTTGATACATCAAAAAGGTGTGTGTGTGTGTGAGAGAAAGAGAGGGAGGGAAAAGGAGAGACAGGCCAAGACAGTCACCCCCACCCTATTCCTAGCATCCCTTGCACTGAGTCCCTGTGGAGATTAAGTGCAAACTACAGAACTGACTGCAGGTTGGGGCTCCCCTGTCCACTGTACCTCTGGGGTGATGACGCTGGGGATTTTGTGCTCTCAGACTGTATGTGGGGGTGAGTGACCAGACAAGGCAGCTCCTGTGCCCCAGAGATCAAAGAGTAGGTGACACAGGCTGCATTGTCCACAGACAAGAAAGCGCTCAGTGGGAAGGCCTGGGGTCACTCTGCCCAGCACCCAGGCCACTGGCCCAGGTGAGAGAAGCTGCTTCTACACAGTTTGATGGAATCCTGTGTCTCAGAGTGTCCCCTGGGCGCTGATGAAGAAGAAGAAAGCACTGAGAGAGCCATGAGCAAAGGACCTCCGAGCTGCCCGACCACCGAGTGGAGTAGGCAGAGCAGAAACCATGGCAGCCTGAGTCAAAGCCAGTCAGAGGTGGCTCCTAACACAACTTGCCCACACAGGAAGGTTTACTTCCTGATGAAGAATCACTGTCCAAACCCGTGTCAAGCTAACCTCTGGGTTCCTGCCTGTCCCTCAGTGGCCGTCCCCTTCTCATGCAAGGAGACTCCCGGGTATCTTCAAGTCACTTATTTTCTCTCCTAGTCATCTCTCTGCCCTTGCACCAAAAGGTAAAAATGTCAGTGGATTAAAACTAACATCTCTCTCTAGTTCTGTTTTGGTACCAATTTTACTTATCATTTGAGGTATCTGGACCTCTCCAGAAGATCTGCATGATGCTGAGGAAGTTCTCTGAAACAGGGGCTCTGGGCAAGGTAGGCGGCGATGCCTGGGTCTCCTCTCCTGTGCTGAAGGAGCGAGCAAGCCTGTGTCCAGTCTGTGGCCAGCCCCAGGGGGAGATGACACGGTGTGTGACCACAAAAACTGCAGGGAGCAAGATGAAAGTCGGAAGGAGTCTTGTCTCACGAACATCAGACACCAGTGGATAGACCAGTCCCTTCTCGGTGGGGAGGAAACACCCCCGGTTTTCCTCAGGCCACTGTCTCTATCATGCTTCCATCGTCGTCCTGCAAGTCTCCTGGAGGCAGAAACTGGGGGCTCGTTGCTCCCTCCCATTCAAGTGGACACTGCGGTTCTTGTGACGTGAAAGAGTGGAGGCCGGGTCGGGGAAGCTGCGAAAGTTCTCGAAGGAGCCCAAGAGGCCAAAAGAGGCACGTGAGGCCCAGAAACAAGAGCAGCATGCTCTGGGCTGGGAGGACTGGCCAGGCCCTCAGGAGGGCCTCAGGGGCCACCGGCCAGGACAGACTCTCTCTGCTCAGGCACTGGCCACCTTCCTTCCCTCTGGAGCAGCTGGCGGGGCTGGAGCTGGGGCGGGAGTGTGTGTGTGTGTTGTCAGTCCGACGCAAAGGAGGCGATGCAGAGACCACAGCAGGCTGGGGGGCGACTCGCTCCCCCACTAGCTGGGCTCCACGAATAAATAACGGGCATTAAATAAAGGGGTGGAGGGCGGCAGAGGCATGTCCACTGGGGTCTCGGCCCCACGCACACGCACACACACGCACATGCACACAGGTGGTGGACGGGGAAGAGCGAAGGGGGCCTGGGCCACCCCGAAGTCTGTGGGCCGCTGAGGAGGGCTTCACTCGTGGTCCAGCACGGCCGTGGGGTGCAGGGCGGCGGCGGCCATCGAGGGGTGTGCGGTAGAGGGTGGAGGCCGTTGAGGACTCTGACACCTGTGGAGGGAAAAGAACATGAATAAGGTACCAGGGCTAAGTGGGGACTCGGCTCCTCTCTGCTTCTTTTTTGACATTTGGGCCATATCCGGCAGCGCTCAGGGGTTACTCCTGGCTGTGCTCAGTAGTCACTCCTGGCATGTTGGGATGTTGGGAATCGAACCCGGGTCCATCTCAGGTTAGCCACATGCAAGGCAAATGCATGTTGTGCTATCACCCCAGCCCCATGCCCGAGTCCTTTCTCTCCCCAAAACAACTCAGTTCGGCCTTCATTGAATGGTAGTTCCCCAGACACCCCATCCCTCCGGCCCTGGGGGACTGACCAGGATCTCGACTTCCGCACTTTGGATGTGGAAGGCCTTTCCAGAAAGCTGTCCAGCCGCATGAGCCTCTCCATGTGCAGGGCGCGGGGGTCTTGATCTTGGTCGTGGGAGAATTCCATTTCAAAGACAGCGGGAGGGGACACGTCCAACTCCAGGAACATGATGTTTTCAGCCTGTGGTGGGGATGTCACATCAGGCAGGGCAGTGGCCCCAAGAACCCTGACTTCTGGTGTCCCAGAAGCACGAGGGCAGCAAAAGAGAAGGAAGTGGGGAGACAAAGCAGGGCCCTCCCGCCCCTCTGTCCCAGTCTCAGTCTCTTACCCGATACCTGGGGTGTGACCCCATGGCCATGGCAACCCGTGCATACTGGCTGATGGGCCGCTTGTAGCCTACAGCTGAGGTCGGCCGCTTCTTCATCTGGTTGTTGTTGCTGCGGGGAAGAAGCCACAGGAGCATGGAATTACACACACACAGGCCTTGACACACACACATATTCGTGCGTACACACACACACACACACACACACACACACACACACACACACACACGAGAAAAGTGAAATCTTGAGTACTTTAACTACTCAGGGGACCAGGAGACCCTGCTCAGTGCCTGTTCTGGAATGTTCTCCTTGTGCTAATAAAACTAATTCAGGATAACATACGGAGACACATAGTTCTCCATTCTGATCTTTTTCCATGCCACCTCCTAGTAAAAATGGTGGATAGTGGGGCTGAGTGATAGCACAGTGGCAGGGCATTTGCCTTGCACGTAGCTGATTCAGGATGGATGTTGTTTTGAATCCCGGCTTTCTATATGGCCCCTGAGTAACCCCTGAGTGCCACTGGGTGTGCCCCAAAAGCCAAAAAAAAAAAAAAAAAAATTTGGTGGACAGAGGGGCTGAAATGAAGAAAGGAAACCCGATTTCATTTCAGCTTTCGGATTTTCATACACTGACTTTACATATTACACAACGTCACTGGTGAGTAGCTTGCTCAGTGTCCTTCATAGGAGAGAGCACAAAGCAAAGTAGAAAAACAGGCTTAATCTTCGGTTACAGGGCTGGAGCAATAGTGTCTTGCACATGGTCAACTTGGGTTCAATACTTGGCATCCCTTATGGTCCCGAAACCTACCAGGAATGATTCCTAAGTGCAGAGCCAAGAGTAACCCCCAAGCATCGTAGGGTATGACCCCTCCCCAAAAGAAAAGAGCAGAGGGGTAGTACAGTGAATAGACCCAGTCAAACCAGGTTCAATCCTCAGCATCCCATATGATCCCCTGAGCACCACCAGGTGGGATTCTTGAGTTCAGAGCCAGAAGTGATCTCTGAGCACCACTGGGTTGTCCTCAAAACCCGAAGAAAAAAATTCCACCCTATCCCCCTCATAAAACCATCTTCTGTTATCAAGGAGAAACATCAAGGGCATATTTGGGAATATTCCTACTGGTAACTATTTTAAAGACATCTGGATTCCCGAATATTACCAAGTGTGACCCCCCCACCCCCCGCAAGAGCATTTCACATTTGCTGCTATCTGAACGCATTACAAAGTGTTAGCCTCTGGGGTCAGAGAGAGAGAGAGTACAGCAGGTAGGGCATTTGCCTTGTATGTAGCTGACCCTACAGAGTAGAGATGATCACCTGTACCCTGCTAGGAATGATCTCTGAGCACAAACCAGGAGTAATCACAAAACAAAACAAACGAGACAACAAAGATGGGCCGGAGAGACAGCATGGAGGTAGGGCATTAGCCTTGCATGCAGAAGGATGGCAGTTTGAATCCCAGCGTCCCATATAGTTCCCTGAGCCTACCAGGAGCCTGGAGCAACCCTGAACGCTGCTGGTCACCCAAAAACAAAAAAACAAAACAAAACAAACAACAAAGACAAAGTACTAGCCATCAAGACAGCATGGAACAAGTATAAGTATAGTAATACCAATCAATGCAAAAGAATTGAGAGTCTAGAAATAAATTTATGTATCTATGGAGCTGGTTGAATAGTAAAGCAGGTAAGCAGCTTGTTTTACATAGGGCCAACCTGGATTCGGTCCTTTTACCACATATGGTCCCCCCAAGCCAACTGTAAAAAAAACAAACAAGCAACCAAAAGGAGGCTGGAATACATGCTTGGCATAGAGGCTGCAGAGTTCATTGCATGGATTCCCAAGCATCACTGTGGGCAAGAAATACCTGGATAGGGGCCGGGCGGTGGCGCTAGAGGTAAGGTGCCTGCCTTGCCTGCGCTAGCCTTGGACGGTGTTGGGGAACTGACTTGTTTGGGACATTTTGCTGTTCTCTCTGCCATAGCCCAGCTTTTCACCTAAAAGCAATATGCAGTCTTGCTGTAAATTTTTGAGCTAAGAGAAAAGAATGTACAGCTACAGGACATAATTTAGCTCTTAGCCCGGAGGAGAGTAAAAACTGCCTGGTACAGTTATCAGAAACTAGGCCCCATTCCTTAAGACCACATTCCGGAGTAATTTAGGCTGTTATCAATAAGTATATGCTATATTGTCTGTTCAAGATCACTTAGGCAAGCACATATTGCACCATTTCCTGATAGTCAAGCAATTAGGAATGCAGCTAGTAGGACACTAGAAGTTTCCATTGAAACAGCACGTTCAGCATAGCTTGAAGGTCATCCAGCCCCTAGCCCACTGCCCACTTCCTTATGAGCCTTCGCGCCAAAAGTATGATTGACATCACCTTTGTACTGCCCCTTTTCTCCTTCACTATTTAAGAAGGAACTGTAGCCAATAAAGACACCCTTGAACAGTGAGACGCTGCCTTGGGTCTTTATTATTAACCTCTCTCAGATTTTTTACAGTGTGGTTGTGCTTCTACTCAGCAAAATAGAAGTGCGGTCGTCTGAGAAGCCTTCCCAGCTAATTCCTGCTGGCCGGGCCCCCCTGGGGGGCTTCTGGACCCTGCATTTTGGCGCCCAACGCTGGGCTCGAAGATCACCGCCACACTCCGAACGACTACAGGTCGGCGAGTCTAGAGCTCCTTCGTAAATCGCGGAAATTACCTCATCAGGGTAAGCGTTGAAACGAGTTAGCCTTAATCAAATATTTAAACTGCAGTTTTTCCAGTCGTTCCGATCGCCGCCCCTGATTGGCTTTTGGGGCTTAACCCATAGGATACGCTACCATGGGTAATTCTTTGAGTACTGAACTTAAATTCATTAAATATATACAGTCTGAGTTGAAAGCCAGACATATAGAGGTTACCAAAAAAGATATTTGTAATTTTTTAATATTTGTTCATGATGTTTGCCAAAAATCTAGTGTTCCTGGGCTCCCTCTCGCTCTAACTCTGTCTCTCAGTTTCCTTCCTCTTCTGACCCTTCATCTTTACTTCTGCCGCTGCACCCTCTGTGCAAAATCCTAAACAGCCCTTCACTTCCCTAGCTTCAGCTCCGTCCCTGTTCCACCAACTCCCCTCCTTAACCAGCAATTGCAACAATACAAAGCCTTTAATTGGAAAAGCCTCACAGCTGTTTCAAGCCGTGTGACCCCAGCCCCTTACACGCTCTCCTGCTTGAAATCTATTGGGGGCGGCGCTGTCTCCCCCGCTGAAAAGCTGAACTCTTGCAAAGTTAACTTTTTTCTTCTCCCATAAAATCTTTCCTTCCAGCAAGCAAGCACAGATTCTAATCTCTGAGCTCATCGCTGGCTTCACCTTAAAGGGACAGCGCCCATTTTCCAAATCCCAGCTTAAACCCGGTTCCACACGCGGCAACAAACTTTTGCTAACCCCCCCCCCCCCCCCCCCCCCCCGCCATCCTGGCCATGCGCCGCTTCAGCAATTTTAGCAAGCAGGGCGAAAACCTCCCTTACAATACAAATGCCTATCTTCCCTCAGGCTTTTATAATTGTCTCTCTGGTGCTACAACTGTTCCTTTTTCCTGAGTTGGGATGCCTAAGTTGAAATGTTTTTCTAAATATAAAGGCCACAGTTGGTAAAATTAAAAAGTCTTAAATGTGTTACAAAATGTCATAATAAGGTTTAACCTACGCAAAGGTGACGTACCTGTTTTTTAAAACTAAGTTTCTATGTAGCTAATAATATGCAAAAAAAAAAAAAAAAAAAAAAAAGGCCCGCCGTTTTTTTTTTTTTTTTTCTCTCTTCCCTGCGCTGTAAGCTCGGCCTCTAAGCTTTTAAAGGCGCAGTGTACATTTTCCAAACCCTAGCTTGTCAGCAGCTCTGTACCTGAGTCACTCTCCAAAGTCTGTGTCACAGCAACAGGAAAATAACAGCAAGAAACACCCTTGTTCATGCCTCTCAAAAAATTTTAAAGCAAGGTCATAATTCTGTTACTTGTAATAACAAATTATCAGTAAACAAAAAACCTTTTCGTGCTTTAAAACTTAAACAAACACACAAATATTAAAATTTAAGTCTTTTTTAAAATTATTTTTAATCTTAAAAGTATATGAAGTTTGTAAAATAGTTTCATGTCATGGGCATTTTTTAATAGTTTAAGCTCCTTAATCTGCGTTTAAATAACATTTTGTAACATTTTTAACTTTGTTTTTTGAAGAATAATTTGTAAATATAACACAGGTGTCTTTCTTACCTCTGCATTGGGAAGAAAAGCAAAACTCCTTTGTTAAAATTACTGCACATGTTTAGAAAGTTAATTTTTTAAAAACTAAAATAATACAAGTGAGCAAAATAAGTTGGTCAGCTTTCCTTAACAATAATGTGTAAACATTCCAAAACTCTAAGCTAAGCCTAAGCTCTTTTGAATGCATATAAATATAGCAAAATAGCATTGCCATTTGAAAAACTTAAACCAAATAATCTGAACCTTAAAAGTGGTTAGGCAGTTCAAACAGTGGCATAAAAGCCATTTCAAAAAAAAAAAAAAAAAAACAAAAACAAAAAAAAACAATATAATAACTAGTTAAATAAATTTGTTCATAAATTATTGTTCATAAACTTAAACCTTAAGTAGCTTTATTTCTTTTTCTTAATTTCAAGCTTAATTTTAAAACTCAAAGGTAAGTACAAATAATTTTGCATTTTTCCAAGTTTAATCTTAAGTTGTCTCTGTTCATGTTGTGGTTAGCCCTTTTTAAAATAATATTGTTAATTAGTATCATAAAAAGTAACTAAATTTTATAAGCAAATTAACAAGTATTAAAAATAATTTTTGGTCTTAAGCTCTAGGTGTGTAAATGCATCAAATGTCTTTAACTATATTTTATATGTCTAAACATTTTGTCAATTTTGGTATCTAATATTTTTTACAAATTATTCACTTTAAGTCTTCAAAGTAAAAACAGTTGTTTTTTAAAGTCAGTTTTTTATACCTTTAATATCATAGTTCATACTCTTGTGTTTAATCATAAAAATTTTAACACTTTATTACAGCTGTCTTACTATTCTACTGTAAAACCAATTTATAACAAACCTGTTCCTTTACAGCAAATGATATCATACTTCAGAGTGCAGACTCCTTCTACAGTGCTCACTAAGCAATTTACTTAACAAAATTTTAACTGCTAACATTTTACTTTATGTTTTCAACTTTAAATTACAATTGTTTTAAAAATGTTTTGTGTTAAAGCTAAACCTTAAAATTTATTTTCAGCAGTTCCACTCCAGCTACGTTAACAATTTTTTTACAAACATGCCGGCTAAATATTTAAAAGCGCTTGTCAATTTTTCCAATGCAAATTTTGAATAAGTCCTCTTGTCTGTTCATGTGTGTGTGTTATGCGTGAAAGTGGCCACAATGTTGTGTTTCGTGTTTGTTCTGTCTGTCTATTTGTTATTTTTGCATTTCATATAAATACAATTTTTAAAGCCTTATCCATTTTTAAAATTTCAATTAATTTTTTACCTGGCTTAGTCTCGTCATCTAAAACTGTGAAATCCTGCCAAAAATCCTGTGCTCAGCTAGCTTTGTTCTATCAGCATGGCAAAAAAGGTAGGGGATGGTAAACCCCAAAAATTTCTCAAATGGCCATCAGGAATAACTTTTTCCTGGAGAATTTCTGGACTTTGCAATCCCCAGTTTTTCTGCTGTGTGTAGTTAAGGCCAATACTATAAGGCCAAATGTGGCTAGAAAAAGAAGCATCTAGCTTTAAAATAATAACTAAGAAGTTTAAAAAAAAAAATCATTTAAGTTCAGTTTAAAGGCTTTTGAACAATTGGCTATCATTAATTATAAGATTTTTTAAAAGTGCTAAAGTCTGGCAAAAGTCAGAAGGCATTTCTGTGGCATTCAAAAATAATCATTTTACCTCCTGCCAAGTTGTTTTCTTATAGACCTCCTACAGCTTCCTGCAGTCCTATCTCATTCACTTCAAAAAGCCTGCCACCCCACCTGCTAGCTGCCATTACTGCGAACCTGTTTCTAACTGACTCTGCCTAAAGAAAATGCTGAAATTGGTACTCTGCCTGGCTGTCCTTGATGCCCACTGCCACCAACCACCCCCTTCGCACCAAGGCTTCATTAATTTGTTTGCTCCACTTCACTCCCTTGCAAGACGATGGCAACACCTCTGGTTCCTTCCCTTCCCCTTTTATGGTGCCGCATACATAGCCAAACCCCTCCCACGCATCCCCTAACCCATCCTGGAAGTAGCCCTTTGTGCCCTCACCATGGGTGCTAAGGAAGAGTGAGCCACCCCCAATCAATTTTGCCACAACCTGGCCCATTCACCCATTCCCCAGAACACACTGGCTATGTCAGCTCAACCTCTCCCATGCCCTGAGCTCTTCAGGACTCTGCCTGCTTCCCCACCCTTCCAGCCCACGCGGTCTTCCGGACCCCCCTCCTCTTCTCAGCTCATCCTTGTCATGATCAACGCTTCCGCCCTCCGTCCAGACGCAGACGCCTTCGGTACCTGCTATTCACCCACCTCGAACCTCATCCTGCAGATGGTCAACGCCTCCACCATCACTGACCCTGCCTATCTGCTATTCATCTCAACCGCCCTTCTGCTTTGGTAACCCCCTGCCTGTCTCTAACCCCTTCGCTCTGCGATCCAGCCCCAAGCCTCACTTCAGCATCACCTTGTAACAGGTGGTAAAACTTGAACTTTGCCTTTTGGTACCCAATATAATTCCCCCTATTGAAAATTGTAATCAAATTCTTGTCATTAATTCCTCCTTTCAGTTCATAATTGCCCCCAATTTAACGTTTCTTGCCTGTTTCACTGGTTTATCTCCCCCATTGTTTCACATTTGTTTTTTCAGTCCTAAAACTACTGTGTTTTCATTGTTTTAATGCCTAACTTACCTGTCAAACCTGCTCTCACCCTAGCCTTAATCATAGGCCTGGGTGCTACCGCTGTAAGCACAATAATTTATTCATTGGTTCATACTCTAAAATCTGTCAATGCCTTAAGTATAACTGTTGTTAATAATGTTTACAAACTTAAACTAAGTTTACAACACTTAAAGCACATTGTTAAATCCCTAGCAAAGATAGTGCAGCAAAACCACCATGCTTTAATTTGGTTTCCTTTTTTTGAAGAAAGGGGGAATCTGTGTAGCCCTTAAGGAACAATGTTGTATTTTTAAAGACAAAACAGGTTTAGTTAGAGATAGCGTTCAACATATTGGTGATGGTATAAAAGATTTTCAAAAACATTTCGATGAAGAACAAGGTTGGTACCAGGATTGGTTTTTCTCTTCCCCTTGGTTCCACACAATCTTGTCCACTATTTTGGGCCCTCTTATTAGCCTCATGCTGCTCTTTTCTCTTGGCCCATGGATTTTCCGCAAAATTACTGCCTTTATTAATAACCAGGTAGATGAAAAGGCAAAAACCTCTATTCAGGTTAACTACCAGCGTCTAACCCCGCGTGACTCCTGTGAAAACTTGGCTTTAGTCACCAAGCCGCCTTTCCAGCCACTAGTTTCCAGGAGATAGAGCGCATAGCTAACAGACGGAGCTCGCTCCGGCACTTGTGCTCTCGGCTGTGGAGACACCTACGACGGGATTAGCAAGGTCCCAGTTAGGGCACGGCCCTAAAAGGCTACAACGCATAATTCGGATCTCTGCGCGCACCCACGGCGCTTGTAGCCACCTGTTAAATGCGGCTTTGGCCGTGTCCGACCTGGTCAAACCTTGTATGCCTAAGACACGGTTCTTCCACCCGCTCACGACTTTCCTTCTTTTATTAGAAGAGAAAGGGGGAGATGTTGGGGACTGACTTGTTTGAGGACATTTTGCTGTTCTCTCTGCCATAGCCCAGCTTTTCACCTAAAAGCAATATGCAGTCTTGCTGTAAATTTTTGAGCTAAGAGAAAAGAATGTACAGCTACAGGACATAATTTAGCTCTTAGCCCGGAGGAGAGTAAAAACTGCCTGGTACAGTTATCAGAAACTAGGCCCCATTCCTTAAGACCACATTCCGGAGTAATTTAGGCTGTTATCAATAAGTATATGCTATATTGTCTGTTCAAGATCACTTAGGCAAGCACATATTGCACCATTTCCTGATAGTCAAGCAATTAGGAATGCAGCTAGTAGGACACTAGAAGTTTCCATTGAAACAGCACGTTCAGCATAGCTTGAAGGTCATCCAGCCCCTAGCCCACTGCCCACTTCCTTATGAGCCTTCGCGCCAAAAGTATGATTGACATCACCTTTGTACTGCCCCTTTTCTCCTTCACTATTTAAGAAGGAACTGTAGCCAATAAAGACACCCTTGAACAGTGAGACGCTGCCTTGGGTCTTTATTATTAACCTCTCTCAGATTTTTTACAGTGTGGTTGTGCTTCTACTCAGCAAAATAGAAGTGCGGTCGTCTGAGAAGCCTTCCCAGCTAATTCCTGCTGGCCGGGCCCCCCTGGGGGGCTTCAGGACCCTGCAGGACGGACCGCGGTTTGATCCCCCGGTGTCCCATATGGTCCCCCAAGCCAGGAGCGACTTCTGAGCACATAGCCAGGAGTAACCCCTGAGTGTTACCGGGTGTGGCCCAAAAACAAAAAACAAAAAAACAAAAAAAAAAACAAACAAAAAAAGAAATACCTGGATAGAAGGAAGAATGAAAAGTGCGGACATGGCTTCAGGGCTGGGTGCATGTTCTGTATAGGGGTGCTCATGTTTGGTTCCCAGTGCTTCACCACAAATTGGAGGGAGCATAAAAGATGAAAAAAGATAGGGGCCGGGTGGTGGCGCTAAAGGTAAGGTGCCTGCCTTGCCTGTGCTAGCCTTGGACGGACCGCGGTTCGATCCCCCCGGTGTCCCATATGGTCCCCCCAAGCCAGGAGCAACTTCTGAGCACATAGCCAGGAGTAACCCCTGAGCGTTACCGGGTGTGGCCCAAAAACCAAAAAAAAAAAAAAAAGAAAAAAGATAAGAAAGGGCCTGGAGAGAGAGCACAGCGGCATTTGCCTTACAAGCAGCTGATCCAGGACCAAAGGTGGTTGGTTTGAATCCCGGTGTCCCATATGGTCCCCTGTGCCTGCCAGGAGCTATTTCTGAGCAGACAGCCAGGAGTAACCCCTGAGCAACGCTGGGTGTGGCCCAAAAACCAAAAAAAAAAAAAAAAAAAAAAAGATAAGAAAGACAGGAAACAGGACAGTTGATTTTTGCTAAAAGCCATGATATGATTTGGGGGCGGGGGGGGCTGGCAGGTCTAAGGTCCCTCTCACACTGCAGTGCTGAGGTTCACCCACAGAAGGGACTCACACATGACAGCAGATGAGGGTTTTTTTCCTGCTAATCTCGAGCCAGGAGACCGAGAAGGATGCACAAAGCCCAGAGGCAGACAGCAGACAGTGGAGAAGAAATGGGCTGAGTCACAGGCGAGGACAGTCTGTCCTTGAGGGAGAAACTACTGGGAGGGAGAACAGAACGGCCCCTACAGTCTACTGTCTGCAGTGTGGGGGCAAGGAAACACGCCTGCAGCAGAGCTTCCTGGGGTGCTGGCCCCCTGCTGAGGGGTCCCCATTTACCCATTTACACACGAAAACGAACAGGAGGTTCTAACTGCTCAGCTGCAAGGTTGTGGGGGGAGGTAACTGCTGTGCCAGCCAAGCGGTGGGGAAGGTGCAAAATTAAGTCAGATAATGAGGGGTCTGTCTATACCTCTAGTTATAACTATACCATGGCCTCCAGAGGTGTAGACAGGGCAGAGAAGGAGGCCAACGCTCCTAGAAATAAAGACAGTTGGGTCCAATTAGCCAGAGCCTGAGAACCCCAAGTGCTCTGGGTGATGGTGTTTTGGCACTGGAAAGGAAACTAGGGGGGGCGATGCCTGCCTAGAAGGCTGTGGGCCCTGGGAACTGGGCAGGGCTGGCCGAGCAGTGTGAGTTGGCAGGCGGACCCAGTCAGGATGCCAGGGCTATTCTGGGTGGCAGGCAGAAAGCGGGGTATGGGGGAGGGGAGCGTGTCATGGGGACACAAAGGTCCCATCCACTCCCGCTTGCGCCCAGGGCTCTTGGCTGTGGGATCTCGGGGGTTCGAGCCAACAAAGTCAGGCTGAAGCCCAGTGGGAGGCTGATCCCTGCTGAGACCCACCAACCAGAGCCATCTTGAGCCCAGTGGGTCTGGGAACATCATTAAACCCCCAGCGGTTGCCAGCACCCTACAATTAATTCCCCTTGGTCAGAAAAAAAAGCCATCTTCTAGCTCCATAAGTCTCCAACATAGCAGCAGAGATGGACCCTCAGGCTTTGTCCGAAATGTCCGGGCTCAAAACTTGGCCTCTGCTTCCCTCCCTCAGACTTGTGAGGGTGCAGGGAACACTGGGGTCCCATTCTCTCACACACAGGCTTCTGAGTACTCTAGGGACATGCCCCAGAGCCAAGAGGATTCTCGCTGGTCAAATAATTCTATTCATAGCAAGGAAGCACCATCTTCAACCCTGGAGGCAAAACCAAAGTCAACATCTACGGGGGTTTCCCCCCTCAAATCCCCCTCTCAAAGCCTAGATTCTCTCTTGAACAAGTTTCTCTTTCTTTCCCCCATCTCAGATTTCTCTAAATAAAATCATTCACTTTTCTCCCCCAAAGAAACTGAAATCTAAGCTCCATGAGATGAAGCCCTGGGTTCCATTCCCAGTGCCACAGGGTCCCCAGGAAACCCCTTCTCCCCCAATTCCACTCAGGCATCTGTGGATACCACCAGGCATGACACCACCCCCCCCACCCCAAACTAAAACAAGACAAAAATCAAGATCTAGGACTAAACACCCACCGCCTGGTCCTTTGGTTTTTCCAGGCCTCACTGAGACTCTGGTTTACTGGGGTGACTGCCATCTCTAGCATCTCGGCTGCCAGGGCTGGCCCACAGCCTCCCACCCAGGATTTCATTTCAGCCTCACTCAGTCCTGCACTTGCCAGGTGAAGAAACTTGGAGAGAGGGAAGTTCAAATCTCAGGGGGGACACAGGAAGTGGCAGAGCAAAGTAGCAAGAATGTACACATTCTCCATCTGGAGCCCAGTTTGGGGCCCAGATGTTGCTCTGTGGAAGAACATCTGCTTCCAAAGTCTGAGGCCCTGGGTTTGGTCTCAGCACCCCTCAAAACCAGAAGCTTCATAAAACAAAGTCCTGTTTCCTATGGCACCAGGGTGCTAAGGAAAAGAACCTTGATGACTTTGGTTAGACAGATCAAAGCGAGAGAGTGACAAGAGGCTTGTGAGGGATCGGACTGATGGTACAGTGGCTTTGCCTTGCATGCGGCTGACCCAGGACAGATAGCAGATGGATGGATCCCCCCCATGTCCCATATGGTACCCCAAGCCAGGGACAACTTTTGAGCTCAGAGCCAGGAGTAACCCCTGAGCGTCACCAGATATGCCCCCCCCCAAAAAAAAAAGAGACTTGTGAATGGTTAACCATGGACCCCAGACATGGTCAGATACACAATTCAGCACACAATTACATAGAAAAACAGTGGACTGGAGCTGAAGTTTTAGCACAGTGGTAGGGCATTTGCCTTACATGTGGCCATCCAGGATGGACCCAGATTCGATCCTCAGCATCCCATATTGTCCCTTGAGCCTGCCAGGACCGATTCCTGAGCACAAAGCCAGAAGTAACCCCTGAGCGCCACTGGGTGTGGCCCCCCCCCCCAAAAAAAAGAAACACAGGGGGTAATTTTGAGGGAGGAGGTAGGAGACACAAACCCAGAAGTATTCAGGGTTTATTCTTGGCTCTGAACTCAGGAAACACTCTAGACAGGCTCAGGGGGGCCATATGAGACACCAGAGATCAATCCTGGGTTGGCTGCATGCAAGGCAAGTGCCCTACCCACTTTACTCTTGCTTCAGCCCAAAAAAAATGGTCTTATCAGAAAAAACAAAAAGTAGGGGCTGGAGAGATAGCATGGAGGTAAGGCGTTTGCCTTTCATGCAAGAGGTCATCGGTTCGAATCCCAGCGTCCCATATGGTCCCCCGTGCCTGCCAGGAGCAATTTCTGAGCATGGAGCCAGGAGTAACCCTGAGCACTGCCGGGTGTGACCCAAAAACCACAAAAAAAAAAAAAAAAAAAAAAAGAAAAAACAAAAAGTAAAAAGTTCACTTGAGGGGCTGGAGCAGTGGCACAGCGGTAGGGCATTTGCCTTGCATGCGCTAACCTAGGACGGACCGTGGTTTGATCCCCCGGTGTCCCATATGATCTCCCAAGCCAGGAGCGATTTCTGAGCATATAGCCAGGAGTAACCCCTGGGTGTCACCGGGTATGGCTCAAAAGAGAAAAAAAAGTCACTAAACTATAGTTCCTGATGGTGGAAGGCATCTTACCTGTAGCCCAGAGCCAGCAAAAAGACAAGAAAAAAGAAAAAGGGACAAATTTCCAAAAGGAGCTGACAGGCCTGTTTCCACCCTGGCCTAACAATAAACCTTTGTTCTAGAGAGGCTGGGTGGCCAAAGAAGAGTGTGTGGAGGGTGGAGCTGGTAGCTAGAACAGGAGGGGAATAGTTGTTCCAACCAGAGCTCACTAGACCGACAGTGTGACTGGTGGGAAATTCTCTCAACAGCGCTCGCCCACCGCTGCCTCCAGTGTTCTTCTCATCCCCATGAGACCATGGACCAAAGAAATGGATTCCACAATGGAATCAAACCCAGTAACAATGCCTCGATGAGCTGTGGGCAGCGAGCATTCTTCAGCCTTGATTAAATTAGAGTGGGACTGACTCAATGCTGAGTCAAAGCAGGGTTTTGAATCAGGAACTCCAGGGATTTTGTTTTCTGGAAGGGGTCACACCTGGCTGTGCTCAGGGGTCATTTGTAAGTGGTGCTCAGCTGAACTGATTGTGGTGCTGGGATCAAACCTGGATTAGCCAAGTGTAAAGCAAGCACCTTATTCACTACCTATACAGCTCTCTGACCCATCTTCTATTCAATCTTTACTTCTCAAGTAAAGTAGTTTATATTAAAAGAAATTCATGGGGGCCCGGAGAGATAGCACAGTGGCGTTTGCCTTGCAAGCAGCGATCCAGGACCAAAGGTGGTTGTTCGAATCCCGGTGCCCAATGGTCCCCCCGTGCCTGCCAGAGCTATTTCTGAGCAGACAGCCAGGAGTAACCCCTGAGCACCGCTGGGTGTGACCCAAAAACCAAAAAAAAAAAAAAAAAAAAAAAAGAAATTAATGGGGCTGGAGCGACAATACAGCAGGTAGGGTATTTGCCTTCTATGCAGCTGACCCAGGCTCAATCCCCTAGCATCTCTGATCTGCCAGGAGTGATTTCTGAGTGCATAGTCAGGAGTAAGCCCTGAGCACTGCTGATGTGACCCAGAACCAAATAATAATAATAATAATAATAATAATAAAAGATTGGGGCCAAAGAGATAGCACAGCAGTAGGGCGTTTGCCTTGCCACACAGCCAACCCAGGACAGATCCAGATTTGATCTCTGGCATCCCATATAGTCCTCTGAGCCTGCCAGGAGTGATTTCTGAGCACAGAGGCAGGAGGAACCCCTGAACACTGTCAAGTGTGACCCCCTCCCCCCAAAAAAAACACAGGGGCCAGAGAGATAGCACAGTGGTAGGGCTTTTGCCTTGCGCACAGCCAACCCAGGATGGATGGTGGTTCAAATCCTGGTATCCCATATGGTCCCCTGAGCCTGCCAGGAGTGATTTCTGAGTACAGAGCCAGGAGTAACCCGAGTGCCGCCAGGTATGACCCCCCCCCAAAAAAACACCCCAAACAAAAATAAACAAAATAAAAAATATTAGAAGTCCCTGGGCCCCGAGAGATAGCACAGCGGCGTTTGCCTTGCAAGCAGCCGATCCAGGACCAAAGGTGGTTGGTTCGAATCCCGGTGTCCCATATGGTCCCCCCCTGCCTGCCAGGAGCTATTTCTGAGCAGACAGCCAGGAGTAACCCCTGAGCACCGCCGGGTGTGACCCAAAAACAAAAACAAACAAACAAAAAAAGAAGTCCAATGAGCTATCCATTGTGCTACATAGCCATCTAATAAAAGATATTAATTAGAGAAGAGTAAGAGAGAGATGGACATAGGTGTTCAAGAGAGATCTCAAGGGAAAAAAAGAGAGTACAACAGGGCCTGAGAGATACAATGGAGGTAAGGTGTTTGCCCTGCATGCAGAAGGACGGTGGTTCAAATCCCGGTATCCCATATGATCCCCTGAGCTTGTCAGGAGCAATTTCTGAGCTTGCTGCCAGGTGTGACCCATAAACAAAACAAAACAAACAAACAAAAAAAGAGAGTACAACAGGTAGGGAACTAGCCTGGCAGATAGCTGATCCAGGTTCAATTCCATGCACCCCAACTAATCTTCTGAATATTGCCAGGGATGATCCCTAAATACGGAGCCAGGAGTAAGCCCTGTGCAAAACAAAACTAAACCAACACACAAAAAGAATAAGACTTCTGGTGGTGGGGGAAAAAAAAAAGAAAAGACTTCTCCAGATGAGGAAAAGAGCCTTTCTATATAATCTTAACCACCAACTGCTACTTAAAGAAAAGCAATGAGGGGACAGAGTTGGGAAGATGGCTCACAAGACTGATGCCTTCTCTGCACGCAGGTAACTGAGTTTGGTCTCCAAGCTTCATCAGGAGAGATGGCCTACGCATCTCATGTTTTTCTCCCCCCCAAAATGGCAAACTTTTACTATGCTAAGCCTCCCAAGTAGGGGAATTTCTTTCTCTACTGCTTCCAATAAGCTTTTCTGTTGCTAAGAAAAAGAATTACAATAGTGACTCAGGATTACTACTAGTTCTATAGAGTTGATCCCTGGCATTTATTACGAGGTCCTTCTGAAGTCATTTGTTTGCAGGATTTCCTTCCTCCCTCCCCAGGGATTAAACCCAAGGTTTTACACATGTGAACCAAGGGTGGGCAGGCGGAGGGGTCACATTCCCACTGCTACTGGGAGTTTCTGCTTAGAGAAACCTTTAATCACTGTTTATAT
Organism: Suncus etruscus; assembly: GCF_024139225.1. NCBI lineage: Eukaryota > Metazoa > Chordata > Mammalia > Eulipotyphla > Soricidae > Suncus > Suncus etruscus. Next base: position 90,638,473 of record NC_064859.1, read on the forward strand.
CATTGACATTTGATACTCACAGAATGCCATAATCATCTTAATACCTTTTATCCTTGGTGGATATCTAAAAATATAGGCTCTACTAGACAATATTCTGTAGAAAATAGCATGGTTAAATTGTGAATAATACAATCCTGTTTGTTTTGGGCCATACTTGGTATTGGGGGGGGGGAGGGTTGAGTGTTGCCTCCAGTGGTCTTTAGGGGACCATCAGTGCTGAGGATTAGAATCTGGCTTCCAATGGGGTGACCCTCAGTCCTTTTGAGCAATTTCCCCCAATCTGAATACACATACGTACATATACGTGTGGGCATGAAGGCATTTGTTTTTTCGGTATTTTATTTTATTATGCTATTACTTTTTAAAATTAATATTTCTAATTATTAATTAATTTGGGGCCTCACCCTGTGATGTTGAGGGTCTATTCCTAGCTCTTCACTCAGGAATTACTCCTGACGGTGCTCAGGGGACCCTATTAGATACTGGGAATCAAACTTGGGCCAGTCAATATGTTTCTCTGTTATTTATTTATTATTTATTTTAATTGCTCCTGCGGACCATATGGGATGCCTGGGGATCAAACCCAGGTCCATCCTGGGTCAGTCCATGCAAGGCAAATGACCTAATGCTGCACCATTGCTCTGGCCTCATTTCTCTGTATTTTATTTTATTTTTTAATTAAAAAAATTTTTTTTTGGTTTTTGGGTCACACCCATTGATGCTCAGGGGTTACTCCTGGCTATGAGCTCAGAAATTGCTCCTGGCTTGGGAGACCATATGGGACGCTGGAGGATTGGGATGCTGGAGGATCGAACCGCGGTCCGTCCTGGGTCAGTCACATGCAAGGCAAACACCCTACCGCTGCGCTATCACTCCGGCCCTGTTTCTCTTTATTTTAATAGATAATTATAGGACACACAGCTCATGCAGATCCTGCTAAAGGAAAGACTGGTGTAGCCCAGCAGCCAAGTCAAAGGAGGTGAGGAATGGTTGGGAGGGGAGGGAAGCACTAAAGAGCAGGGGAGGAAACTGTAGGTGGCAGCCAGAGCAATAAGCTTCCACACTTCTTTTGGGGGAGGCTGACACCCCAAACCTGGGGTGGGAACCAAAGTGATAGTACAATGCTTTGTAAATGGCCAATCCAGATTGGATTCCTAGCATCCGGTCCTCAAACTATGGCCCGAGGGCCACTTATTGTATTTGTATCTGTTTTGTTTCTTCATTGCAAAATAAGTATATGCAGGGTGCATAAGAATTCGTTCATAAGTTTTGTTTTTACGATAGTCAGACCCTCCAATGGTCATGAGGGACAGTGAACTGGCCCCCTGTTTAAAAAGTTTGAGGACCCCTGGGGACCCCGCCCCCCCCCAATGTGTTATCCCAAGGAGTAACCTCTGAGCATCGCCAGGTGTGGTCCAAAAAAACACAGAAAAAGTTACCAAAAAAAGAAAAACCCCAAATTCAAAATAACAAAAACAACCCTGGGTTTGTCCATGTGCAAGGCAAGTGCAGTACCGCTTTACTAGAGCTTTGGCCCCAGGTTTTCACAGTTTCTGATGGCAAAGTCAACTGTGACTCTTCCTGTTTTGTCACTGCATTCTTTTCCTCCTGCAGCACGAAGAAGCAAGGTGAGGAGAGAGATGTGGTGGATCTGCAGCCAGTGTGCTCCCCAGATCTGCTGTTAGGGGAACCCAGTATGGCTTCTGAAGAGGTATGACCACAGGCACAAGCAGAGCAAATATGCTTGGAGCCAGCAAAATATAGACCTATTGAGGTATGTGTGTATGTGTGTGTGTGTGTGTGTATGTGTATAGAATCCAGGGTTGCAGGCCTATGTGTGTGTGTGTGTGTGTGTGTGTGTGTGTGTGTGTGTGTGTGTGTGTGTGTGTGTGTATAGAATCCAGGGTTGCAGGCCCAGGAGTAACCCCTGAGCATCACTGGGTGTGGCCCCAAAACCAAAAACCAAAAAAAAAAAAAAAAAAAAAAAAAAAGAGTGGTTATTGGGGCTGAAGTGATAACACAGCAGTAGGATGTTTGCCTTGCATGTGGCCAACCCAAGATAGGATTGGCAACCCTGGCATCCCATATGGGTCCCCAGAGCCTGCCAGGAGCAACTTCTGAGTGCAGAGCCAGTAGTGATCCCTGAACACTGCCAGGTGTGGACCCAAAACCAAAAAAAAAAGTGATTATGGCCAGATAGTACTGAGGATAAGGCGATTGCCCAGAATGCAGCCAGCCTGGGTTCAATCCCCAGCACCATGCATGGTCCTCTAAGAACTGCCAGGAGTGAACCCTGAGCAGAGAGTAATCAGGACTAAGCTCTGAGTGCTGCCAAGTGTTGCCCCAAAAGTCCAAAATAAGTAGAGATTATGGGGACCAAAAAGAGCTAAATAGACACATACTCTGAGACCTGGCTATGATCCCAAGCGCTTTATGATCCCTGAGTACCACTGGCAGTGACCCCCAAGCACCAAGTGAGGAAATAGCCCTAAAAAAACACTGCTAGTTATGACTCCAAAAATTAGAAAAATAAATTTACTATAATACTTTGAAAATCATTTCTAGGGGTTGGGGAGATAGCACAGTGGGCAAGGTATTGCACAGAGAGGACCCAGGTTCAATCCCTGACACCCGTATGATTCCCTAAGCCACTCAGGAGTGATCCCCGAGTACAGAGTCAGGAATAAGCACCAAGCATACTAGGTATGGTCCAATACAAGACAAATTAAAAGATATATATTGGTTTTTGGGCCACACCCGGCGGTGCTCAGGGGTTACTCCTGGCTGTCTGCTCAGAAATAGCTCCTGGCAGGCACGGGGGACCATATGGGACACCGGGATTCGAACCAACCACCTTTGGTCCTGGATCAGCTGCTTACAATGCAAATGCCGCTGTGCTATCTCTCCGGGCCCCAAAAGATATTTCTAGTGTACTTAAAATTTATTATATATCATATCATCATCATCATCATCATCATCATCATCATCATTCCATTTGGGGGCCATACCCAGAAACATTTAGGGGTTTCTCTTGGTATGCTCAGGAGACCATGTGATACCCTGGATCGAACCAAAGACTCCTGCACACATGTACACTAGCCCTTTGCGCTGTATCCTGGGTCCCACTGCTCTGCAATTTTAACATAGTTGTTTGAATTTGAAAAATCTGTAAGTGGGTTTCCAGTGTCTGCAAACTATTTTATTTTTCAAAAAAATAAAGAAGAGGTCGCCGGAGAGATAGCACAGCTGCAGGGCATTTTTAGGATGGTGGTTCGAATCCCTGCATCTCATATGGTCCCCGAGCCTGCCAGGAGCAATTTCTGAGCATAGAGCCAGGAGTAACCTCTGAGCACTGCTGGGTGTAACCAAAAACCAAAATCCAAAGAAAAAACAGTACAGAACTAAGTATTCAAGTCAGAGTCAACAACGATGAAATCATGAGATCCAAACTTTTAACAATCAAAACTTAAAATAGGCCTGTTATGCTGCAAGCTGGGGGCAGGGGTGGTAGCATAGGATATATTCTGGAAATACATACATTCTTAGTGGAGGGAGGTCGGTATTGGTGGTGATATGGCCCTGGAACACTGTGTCTGAAACCCAACTATGAAGAACTTTGTAGATCACAACAGTTTCAATAAAATATTAAAAAAATAAAAGCAGAAAAAAAAAAAAATAAAAGCAGGGTTGGCAAGGGAGTGCAGACTTTGCATGCAGAAGACCCAAGTTCAATCCCTGGCACCCCATGGTCCCCCTAGTACCACCAGGAACATCCCCTGAGCACTAAGCCAGGAGTAGCCCCCGAGCACCACTGGGTATGGCACCAAAGCCAAACATAAATGAGATGAGGAGGCAGGAGCAGTGGCGCAAGCGGTAGGGCATTTGCCTTGCACACACTAACCTAGGACAGACTGTGGTTCAATCCCTCCGCATCCCATATGGTCCCCCAAATCAGGAGTGATTTCTGAGCACATAGCCAAGAGTAACCCCTGAGCGTCACTGAGTGTGGCCCAAACACCAAAAAAAAAACCTAGAAATAAATCATGGATGGGGGCCGGAGAGATAGCATGGAGGTAGGAAGTTTGCCTTGCATGCAGAAGGACGGTGGTTTGAATCTTGGTATGGTCCCCCGAGCCTGCAGGAGCAATTTCTGAGTGCAGAGTCAGGAGTAACCCGAGTGCTGCCGGGTGTGACCCCCCCAAAAATAAAACAAACAAAAAAGGGAAAATATCATGGAAATTCATGATTTTTCCAATCCACTAATCTTCTAGGCTCTGGGTTTGGATTGTGTGTAAGAGGAAGCCCACATCAAAATGGCAGCAAACGCCTCAGAAGCACGAAACTGCAAAAATTCCAATCAAATTCCCTCTGGGCTCAGATTAAAGGGAACTCAGAGGCAAGAAGAGGAGATGCCACCCATGCTGGGGGAGGGGCAGGAACTGCCAGGGATGGGTTAGTGGCCCCAGGGGATTCTGCCCACCCCCCAACAGAACTGTGCCAATGCATCAGCCCCTGAAATCCGATCAATGAACTGTGGGATGTCAGCCAATGTCCTTGTTCTTAGGAAATACAGGGAAAGGTCAGCGTCTTTGCAACTCAAGTGCAAATGCTGACGGAGTGGAGGACTAAAGCAGCAAGAAGCAGCAAAATAGCAAAGACGGGGCAGGGAAGTAGTTCCATGCAGAGCACTTGCCCTGTATGTAAGGCACTGGGTTTGATTCCCTGAGCACCACTGGGCGCATGGTGAGGACTCTCAGGTACTGCCTCCAAACCAAATACAAACAGAACCCCCCAAAACAAAACACACTAAAATATTTAGCTACAACTGGTGAGATTTGATGTAAGATATATTTGAATTCTTTGTAATCTTAAAATTTAGAGTTCTCAGGGGCTCCAGAGATAATGAGGAAGGCACTAGCTTTGCGTGAAGACCTAGATTTGATTCTCAGAACCTCATATAGTCAGTCCCCTAAGCCCGGCCAAGAGTGATCCCTGAGCACAGAGCCAGGAATAAGCCCCGACTGAGCGCTGCTGCATGTGACTCAACAGCCCCAAAACCTATTAGTTCTCAGAATTAAAAGCAAAAAAAAATAACCTTATTTTTATTAATACGGTGGTAATCATATTACAACATTTACTAAAAGTAAGAAAATAAACGAATGCCTAGATCTATTTAAGTTGGAGAGGTCCCTGAGTAGAGCTCAGATGGCCCAGAGGCCCCTCCTGCTAGTTCTCAGCCTCCCTAGACACATAAAGGGTATAAGGAATGGAATCAGGGTTGGCCATATACAAGGCACATGCCTCACATCTATACTATATTCCCAGACTCAAGAATAAATTCATTTAGAAAGCACTTTGGTGTTTTTCTTTGTTTGTTTATTTTTGGTTTTTGGGTCACATCGGCAGTGCTCAAAGGTTACTCCTGGCTCTCTGCTCAGATATCGCTCCTGACAGGCTCGGGGGACCATATGGGATGCCGGGATTAGAAACACCGTCCTTCTGCATGTAAGGCAAACGCCCAACCTCCATGCTATCTTTCTGGCCGCAAACACTTGGTTTTTCAAACTTCATACAAACAATCCTCTAAGATAAAGATATTTTTGTTTATTGCTTTTCTGGGTCAATTCAGCATTGCTCAGGCTTACCCCGGGCTCTGTGCTCAAGAATTGCTCCTGGTGGGCTCAGAAGGCCATATGGACTATCAGAGAACAAATCCAGATTGGCCACATGCAAAGCAAATGTACCTGTTATACTATTGTACTACTTTTCTGGTCCACAGATTTTTCAATTCAGGGGTTTTGTTTTTTTGTTTTGGGACTTATACCTGGTGATGCTAAGGGCTATGAGCTCAGAAATAGCTCCTGGCTCAGAGGATGATATGGGATCCCAGTCAGCCCACGTGCAAGGAGAACCGCCCGTATCCGCTGCACCATCACTCTGGCCCCCAACTTAGGAGTTTTTTTTTTTTGATTTTTGGCCACACCCGTAATGCTCAGGGGTTACTCCTGGCTATGTGCTCAGAAGTTGCTCCTGGCTTGGGGGACCATAAGGGAAGTCACCGGGGATCGATACCGCGGTCCGTCCAAGCTAGCGCAGGCAAGGCAGGCACCTTAACCTTTAGCGCCTCCGCCCGGCCCCGACTTAGGATTTTTTACATTTTTTATTTTATTTAACATTTTGGGGGGCAACCACACCTGGTGGTGTTCAGAGATTACTTCTGGATCTGCACTCAGGGACCACTCCTGGTGGGCTCAGGAGTCCATACATAGTGTACCCCATCAAACCCAGGTTGGCTGTATACAAGGCAAGGGCCCTACCTGCTGTACTATGGCTTCATCGCAGTAATTTTATTTTATTTTTGTGAGGGGAATCAAACCCAAGCCCTCACATATGCAAGACATGGGCTCTTCTTCCGAGCTATATCCCTGGCCTCCAGATTTTCAACTTTGGGACAGTAGGATCAGTGAGTCCCTAACAACTATACTTGAAAATCCAGATTTGTGGGGCCAGAGAGATAGCATGGAGGTAAGGCGTTTGCGTTTCATGCAGAAGGTCATCGGTTCGAATCCCGGCGTCCCATATGGTTCCCCGTGCCTGCCAGGAGCAATTTTTGAGAATGGAGCCAGGAGTAACCCCTGAGCACTGCTGGGTGTGACCCAAAAACCACATACACAAGAAAGAGAGAGAGAGAGAGAGAGAGAGAGAGAGAGAGAGAAAGGAGGGAGGGAGAGAAAGAAAGAAAGAAAGAAAGAAAGAAAGAAAGAAAGAAAGAAAGAAAGAAAGAAAGAAATAAAGAAAGAGAGAGAGAGAGAGGGGAGGGGGGGAGAGAGAAAGAGAGAAAGAGAAAGGAAGGAAGGAAGGAAGAAAGGAAGGAAGAAAGAGAGAGAGAAAGAAAGAAGGAAGGAAGGAAGGAAGGAAGGAAGGAAGGAAGGAAGGAAGAAAGAAGAAGAAAGAAAGAAAGAAAGAAAGAAAGAAAGAAAGAAAGAAAGAAAGAAAGAAAGAAAGAAAGAAAGAAAGAAAGAAAGAAAAGAAAGAAAGAAGAAAGAAAGAAAGAAAAGAAAGAAAGAAAGAAAGAAAGAAAGAAAGAAAGAAAGAAAGAAAGCAAGCCCAGATTTGTTCTTCAGGACCACCAGCAGGGGGAGCTGCAGGGCAGCCAATGGCCAAGGACCTTCCCTCTGGGTCAGGAGGAAAAAGGTGACAGTTCCTGCTGACTCACCCCAGAGTGGATGGAGCCTTAAAGGCTGACTCGCCTCTGCCGGCTCCTGCTCCACATTCTCCCTGATCTGCGGGCTCCAACGGTTTCTACAGATTCACACAAAGTAAGCGCTGCTAGGTTTGGCACCTGATAACCAGACTGGCTGCAACGTAGCATTCACAGGCCTACCAAAGGGCTTCTTTGCCTTTCTGGTTTTTGTTTTGTTTGTTTTTGAGCATTACCCAGTGACACTCAGAGGTTACTCTTGGCTATGTGATCAGAAATCGCTCCTGGCTTTGGGGGACCATATGGGACACCGGGAGATAGAAACTCGGTCTGTCCTGGGTTAGCGCATGCAAAGCAAACGCTGTACCGCTCGCACCACTGCTCCGGCTGTGCCGCGCCTTTCTGTTTTTATTTATTGTTTTAATTGTGAACCACTATGGCAGGGTGATCACGTTCAGAACTTACACCTAGGTCTGTGCTCCAAACTCATGCTGGGGATAGAGCCAGGGTCAGCCACATGCAAGGCAAACACCCTTCCCTCCACTCCTTTTTTTCTTAATTCCTTTCTAGTTTTGGGGCTACGCTCAGCAGCACTAAGAGGGGCTACTCCTAGTGCTATGCTTCGGGGGACATTTCCTGTAGTGTTAGGGACTGAATCCAGGTCTCCTGTATGAAAAACATGCATGAATTCTCGCCTACTGAACCCTCTCTTTCAGGGATTTGTTTATTTATTATTTATTTATTCAATTTTTGGTTTTTGGGCCACACCCGGCATTGCTCAGGGATTACTTTACTCCTGGCTTTGTGCTCAGAAATCACTCCTGGCAGGTACCGGGGACCATATGGGATGTCGGGATTCGATCACCGTTGGTCCTGGGTCAGCTGCTTGCAAGGCAAACACCCTATCGCTGTGCTATCTCTCCGGCCCTTATTTATTTATTTGTTTGTTTATTTATTTTTAGTTCTGTGAGCTCTGTGCTCAGAATTTACTCCTGGCTCCGGGGATACCAGGATTGAATCCAGGTCTGCCGTGTGCAAGACAAACATCCTAACCACTGTGCCATCACCCCAGCCCCTGAGGGAATTTTTTTATGCCTCAAGTTAACCTTTATAAAAGAGAAAAAAAGTTTCATGTCTTGCTGGAAATCCCTATGTAACCCTACATGACCTCCTGAGAATTCCTTCTCCAATCTGTTGAAACCCTGGTGTTAAAAGTGAAACTGAGGCCCTACAAGAAGAAAATTTCCTCGATTAATAACCCCAAGGTCAGGATAGTCCCCTGGGCCAACAGGCAACCAAGCAAGAAAACACCTTGCTAGAACAGGAACTTACCATGAATTCTGTGCTATACTTTGTTCTTTTGATTTTGGGGTCACACGCAGCGGTGTTCAGGGCTTACTCCTTGGCTCTGTGCCTGGGAGTATTCAGGGGACCATCAGTCAAGGATTGAACTGGAATCAGCTCTATGCAAGACAAGAATCTCAGCCACCCTACTATTGCTCCAGCCCCTTCAATTAAGAGTCCACCAGGTTCTCAGATTAAAGGTACCTGATCACCCTACTGTTAGTTATCAAAACACCCCAGTCTTTGTAATTAACATGTATATTAAATTGTAAAACTTAGCCTCTACCAAAACTGCCACTTTGCTAGGGGTGGCAGAGCTCGAGGTACCCTGGGACACAGGGTAGTGTGTGTTACAGTAGTGACGCCCTAGACGACCTATCACAAAGAAGCTGGGTTACCCAAGAGCTCATCTCTCATACTGACTTACAGGAACTGATTTCCAGAGAGTATAAATAAATGTTTCAACTATTATTCAGAATCAAAAGCGAGCAGCATCATAGGAGGACATGCACGGGGACATAGGAGGTATACGTTGACAACCTATTCATTCTCAGACTTCCTGCTCAGATTTCAAGGTACCCAGCCTGTTGATGCTGAAACCACCTCTGGTTTTCCATGTAGACTAGGCCCATCCTTCCACCTGTATAAAAACTCAAAAACAGAGGCCGGAGAGATATCATAGCTGGTAGGGCATTTGCTCTGCACTCAGCCAACCCAGGATAGACTGGTTCGAATCCCAGCATCCCATATGGTTCCCCGAGCCTGCGAGGAGTGATTTCTGAGCACAGAGCCAGGAGTAACCCATGAGTGGCGCCAGGTGTGACCAAACCCCCCCCCCCCCAAAAAAAAAAAACCCTTAAAAACAAAAGGACAGATCCCTTGCACTCAAGCCCTGCGATAAAGCCTTTCCCTTTTTGCCACTGCTGGTTTGACAATGCTCAGCTTTCTGAGGCATCAGTAGAACCCTCACTTGGTTTCACTGTGCCCTACCACCACCACATCTACCTCCCCATTTCTGGGGCAGAGACTCACACTCCTGCTGGCACCAGAGGCTGGAATTTCCACTGCTCCTCCTCACAGTCCAGGAAAAGCCGGTTCATGATCTTGTTCTTCTCCTCAGGGGGGATGAAGTTCTCAATGATTAGGTACCTGGGGGCACAAATGGATTAGAGAGGGGGGAACCCCAAAGACTGAGAAACTACAGGGCAGGTGTGAAGGGAGGAATAACAAGAAGGGGGCTGAGTGAGAATGGCAGGTGGGGACGGGCGCACACTCTGCTGCAATCACAGAGCCTGAACATGGCTCCCTGAGAGGCAAAGATGGTGGGCTCACGGGTTCAGGGGTGACGCTTGCCAGGCTCTGCATGCACTTTGGAAACTTCATCAGCTACTGGTGGGAAAGGAGAAAGAAAAAGAAGCAACTCCAGGACTTAGGCCTGACTTTCTTCCTTCAGGCACTTTTATCCCTCAGATCAGTGTTTCTCAAATACTGGGGCTCACCCCACAGGGGGGGGCGTGAGGCTCCGTAAAGGGGGGCGTGTTTGACCTCGGCAAACACTGTCATAACAAGCTAAGCCCTGTTTTTATGTCTCTGTATGTCTCTGGAGCTGAGAATTGCTGTGTCCTGCTTCAAACCCCGCTTCGAATGGAAAAGATATGCATTGCAAAACATGCTCATTGGAGTCATTAATCCATATATATATATATATATTTTATATATATATATAAATATATATATTTTGTGTGTGTGTGTGTGTGTGTGTGTGTGTTTTGGGTCACACCTGGCAGTGCTCAGGGGTTACTCCTGGCTCCATGCTCAGAAATTGCTCCTGGCAGGCATGGGGACCATATGGGACGCCAGGATTTGAACTGATGAACTTCTTCATGCTATCTCTCCGGCCCCTATTTTATATATATTTTGTTTTGCAGATTAAAGTTTTTCTTTAATAAAGATATTATTTACAGTCGCGCGGGGGAGGCGCAAAAATGTTTTCTTCTTCCTAGGGGGGCATGACAGAAAATAATTGAGAATCACAGCTGTCGTAGATCAACGTTCAACCACTGTGCTGTGGCACACTAGTGTGCCATGGGAAAAATTCTCATTTCATCCATAACATGCGGCTTCGGCTCATAAATAGACCAAACAGGCCCAGGTTTCACACTGAGTCAGTAAACAGAGATATGAACAATGATAAAATTACTTTATTATTTCATAATAAAGTCATTATAAAATAATTTCTTTGTGGTTGATTCCTATTCAAGAGAATTACTTTATCTATAGTCAATATAGGCACAGAGTTCAATTTATTTTAGCATTTTCTTTTTTTTTTTTTTTTTTTTTTTTTTTTTTTGGTTTTTGGGCCACACCCGGTAACGCTCAGGGGTTACTCCTGGCTATGCGCTCAGAAGTTGCTCCTGGCTTGGGGGACCATATGGGACGCCGGGGGATCGAACTGTGGTCCGTCCAAGGCTAGCGCAGGCAAGGCAGGCACCTTACCTCTTGCGCCACCGCCCGGCCCCTATTTTAGCATTTTCTAATGGTGGTGTGCCTCATGATTTTTTTCCATGAAAAAAGTGTACCTTTGCACAAAAAAGGTTGAAAAATACTGCCTTAGATGGAAGCAACCATCAAGAGAAGAAGGCCTTGGAGGAAAGAAGACAGGGAGAAGAAGGGTCCAAGATCTGAGGTTGTGGTTGGGCATGGCTGTGGGCCTGGGGGGGAACTATGGCTGGACTGTGGGTGTGGCATAAGGGTGGGGTTCCCATGGGACATGATGTGGCTTGATGTGGGTGTGTAGAGGGTGGGGCTTCATGGGGCATGGTCACAGTGGGTGGAGCATCTTGGGGCGTGGCCATGAGAGTGGGTTGTAGGCATGGGCAGGGCAGGGCTGTGACCGAGGATGCCGGGCAACCTCCCTCCTTCCATCCCTTCCTACTTGAGCTTCAGTTCCCGAGTCTGCTCGTTCTGGGCCTCCTCCAGGTCCTGCCGCACTCGGATGTACTCATCATGCTGGTCCTGGATCTCCGCCTTCACCGCCTGTAGCTTGGCATACAGCTGCGTGGGAACAGGAAGGGGTTTCTCAGCTGGGGGCCCCCAGTCACCCCAGTCTGAGCCCAAGGGGCTGGAGGGAAGCCAAGATTCTCTGCTCGGAATCTCCTTCCAGCAGCCCGGCTACAGCCAGCACAGTCACACCCACAGCTGCCATGTTCCTCGGCTGCTGTCACCATCACGGAATGTTCACGCCGGAAGGGACCTTTTGGCCTCACACTCTTCGGGGACATGGGAAAGCACATGCTCTGATTTGCACCAGGCCACACACTGGTTCCCAAGAGGCAAAGAGGTAGGGAATGAGCTCAAACGCTCACTTTTCGAGCAGGCCTAGCATCTCACGGTCCCCCTAAGTGTGTCTAGGAACCACCCTGAGCATCAAGTCCCTGAGCATGAGTGAGGGAGACTGAAATAGAGGGAGACACAGAGACACAGACAGAAAGAGACAGAGACAGGGGGCCAGAATGATAGCATAGCGGTAGGACGCTTGCCTTGCATGGGCTAGACCCAGGTTCTATCCCCAGCATCCTATATAATCCCCTGAACCTGCCAGGAAAGATTTCTGAGCACAGAGCCAGGAGTAACCCCGGAGTGCAGCCCGGTATCGCCCAAAAATCAAAATAAAAAAAAAAATAATAATAATAATAAAAGAAAAAGACACAGAGACAGAATGAGGCCCCCGACACTTGAACTGTAGGGCCTGGCTTTTTTTTTTTTTTTTTTGGTTTTTGGGCCACACCCGGTGATGCTCAGAGGTTACTCCTGGCTGTCTGCTCAGAAATAACTCCTGGCAGGCACGGGGGACCATATGGGACACCGGGATTCGAACCAACCACCTTTGGTCCTGGATCGGCTGCTTGCAAGGCAAACGCCGATGTGCTATCTCTCCGGGCCCTGGGCCTGGCATTTTTAAAGACGTGTGCAGAGAGGATCTAAGTCAGTTTGGACCAATCCCATCCTGCCACTACAGGGGCAGCCTGATTTCCCTACTCAGGCCCTTCTAACCCACTGGGCGCTGAGTTCCCAGAGAGGCCAAGTGTGAGTGTTAATAACCACATGGCCCAGATATTGCTACTTACTGCCCTAGGCTCTCCCTGTTCACCCAGCCTAGCTCTGTCCTCCGTAGGAGGCTAAGGGTGGGGCATTCCCAAGCTCTCACATGCCCTCAAGGGTCTAGTGCATCCTTCCATCTCATTCCCCCTCCTTCAAGCCCCTGGCCTCCTTGCTGCTTTCCTGGACAGCTCCAGGCCCAGCTACGCTCAGGCACTCATAGTGACACCGTACCAGGGGACTTGATCTAGCACCTCTAATCTGGCTACTAAGTTGGGAGGAGACAGTATTCCCACAGATGGGCCAAGCCTGACACAGAACAAATTACAGTCCAGTCCACCACCAGACCCATGCCCTGACTGTTCCTTCCCTGAGCAGCCAGACAAGGAAACTCTGCAAAACAGAGAATGGTCTTGGGGCCAGAGAGAAACAGTCCAGTGGGCAGGGCATTTGCCTTGCATGTGGCCCATCTGAGTTCAATCCCCGACACCCCGTTAGATCCCTTGAGCACTACCCGGAGTGATCCCTGAGCACAGAGCCAGGAGTAAGTCCATGGCCCTGTTAGGTATGGACCCCCAAATAAAAGATAATTAAACATTCATCCTTCGTGGGAACAGAGCAGGTAGAGCACTTGCCTTGCACATAGCCAATCAGGACTTGATCCCTGGCAATCCCTAGGATCCCCTGAACCCTTCAGGAGCACAGTGACAGCAGCCATCCCTGAGCAGCCTTGGCTACGAACCCCACACAAAACAGGCCCTGGAGCCGTGGCCTCGCACCTTCTTGAGCTTCTTGGTCTTCACTTCCACCTCCTGCTGCAGGGACGTGTAGGTGCCCCGGAGCTCCATGGTCTCCTCGTCCCGTACCATCATCTCCTGCTGCATCTCCCGCTCACGGCGTTTCTATGCAGACCAGGAAGGGCTGGATGGGTCGGCGTAGGCAGGCCAGGCCCGCAGGGCTCGGGGGCTTCTCGGGGCGCCTGACTTCACAGCTTTGGTGCCAGGAGGTGATAGAACTGGGCCTACCTCTTGGCTGACAGGACCACACCTCTGCCTAATCTGCCTACGTGGGTGGTGGCTCAGCCCTTCTCAGGGTGCCACTACAGTTCTTGGTGAATCAGGAAATAGCAAGATGACCAAGAACTTACCCCTTCTGAAACTTGCACCCCCCACAGAGCTATTGAGGCTGATTTCGTTGGGCGCTACCATTTTTGCTTCAGTAGCGGTATGGACTGCTGAGGACCCCACAGTGTAAAAGGGGTGTGGGAGATGGTGGCGGGCAGATGTCAGGGCTCAGCAAGGCCATTTCAAGGATCTTGCACCTAAGCTGGCTCCTGGCCCCAGGGACGCCCTCACACTATGTGCCCCCAGATCCCACCTGCTCGGCAATCTCCTGCCTCTTCAGTTCCAGCATCTTCTGCTGCTCGTTGGTATGATCCATGATGTTCCTGCCGCCAATCAGCAGCTTGCTCTCCATGGCCTGTGGGCATAAGGGGATACAGAGAATTGGTTTGAGAACATCCTTAGTTTTACTGGTTATTTGGGGAGGGGGTAGGGGTAGGGGGGTGGCCACACTAGTAGGTTGGAAGACCACATGTACCAAGAATCGAATCAGACGTACATATATGCAAAACCTATGTCCAGCCCTTTGAGCTCTTCCTGGCCCTAGCACCTCTAGCTTGAGACGCTGGCTTTCCTGATCTGTGGTCCTTGAATGGGGGATGACAGATGTGTCCCAGAGGAGACTCACGTCTTCCTGCCTGGTCCACACTCCTATCATCCTCTTGTACTCTGGGTCAGTGGCCCAGGAAGGGATAGTCCTAAGGAAGAGCAAGCCATGACCAGAGGCTCGAGGTCCTCTCCAGTCTCTGCACTTACAGAAAGAAGGGCCCATATGGGGCGAGAGAGATAGTCTTGCATGCGATGAAGCTGCCATCAGCTCCAAGAATACAGAATTTAGGGAGCTTTCAGGTGGTGAACAAATCCAAGTACCAGGACAGTGATCGACCCAACCCTGAACACAGAAGTACCAACTCTGGTGGCCCCTACTTTACCTCGTGACTCAAGCTTTATCACCTGTTAAAAACTGGCCAAGTGTTCCCCCTCTGAGCCCCTTTAGGAAGTCCCTGGAACCCTAGGAGGGTTCATAAGAATCTCTGACCTCCAGCTGGCATATGGGGTGTGTGGATGGGGTGGAGGGTAAGGTTGGTGAGTCTAAGCTCCATCTAACTCTCTTAGTGATAGCACAGCGGGGAGGATGCTTGCTTGCACACACCTGCCCTGGTTTCAATCTCCAGCATCTTAGATGATCCCCCGAGCCTACCAGGAGTGATCCTCGAGTTTGGAACAGAAGAATGTCCTGAGCATCACTGGGTGCAGCCCCCCAAATAAAACAAAGTCCCCCAAACATGCAGAATCTTAAGCAGGAGATATCACCCAGGGAGGAAGATGCTTTGTAGGTGTACAATCCCCAGCACTGTGTGCCTATGGTCCCTTCTGAGCACAGAGCCAGGAATAGTTCCTAAATACTACCAAGCATGGCTACAAACCCATGAGAACAAAACACAGAATCTCAGGTAATCAGTAGTCCCATTGGGTCCAAATCTGCACCACCATGTGGAGAAGACAATGGAGCCTAGAACATTCTGAGGAGCATCCAAGGTCACATCTTGGCTACTAACTGTCAATGGAGAATCCAGCCCCCAGTCCAGAGCAGGGCTGGAGACCTGGTGTAATGAATCTAACCACCCCCCAGCTGCTTCTTCAGGGCCAACCGGATGACGGCCATGGAAGCTACTGGAAGCCAGAACTAGAGAGAGAGAGAGATCTAAATTTTGCTGGAGCCACTTTTTCAGAGTTCCATGAGGTGGAGATCAGGGAAGGGCTTTCTCATGGCCATGCGTGAGGGACAGGCATCACAAAGGGGCTGGAGCGATAGCACAGCGGTAGGATGTTTGCTTGAATGTGGCCAACACAGGACGGACTCAGGTTTGAATATTGGCATCCCATATGGTCCCCTGAGCCTGCCAGGAACAGCTTCTGAGCACAGAGCCAGGCGTAACCCCTGAGCACTGTCAGGTGTGACCCAAAAACAAAACAAACAAAAAACAGAAAGGCAACACAAAGACACAGACATCTCTCTCAACAGACAATATTCGATGGTAATCTCCAGGCCTCGCTTTGTGAGAAACCTTCCAGGCAGCACACCAGAACACCCAATCTCACAGTTGTCACCCAACCCTTCTAGGTGGCAAAATACGAGAACTTTTTTTTTTTGGTTTTTGGGGCCACACCCGTTTGATGCTCTGGGGTTACTCCTGGCTAAGCGCTCAGAAATCGCCCCTGGCTTGGGGGGACCATATGGGACGCCAGGGGATCGAACCACGGTCCTTCCTTGGCTAGCTCTTGCAAGGCAGACACCTTACCTCTAGCGCCACCTTGCCGGACCTACAAGAGAACTTTTGGCTAGGTGAGCTAGCAAAGGGAAAAATAAAGTCATCCTAGCTGGGGCTGGAGACAGGCCAGGGCATAAGGCATTTGATTAGCATAGAACCCCAGTTCAAATCCCCAGTACCACTCATGGTCCCCTGAGCAACTCCAGGAGTCACTCCTGAACACAGAGCCAGGACAAGCTCCTGAGTGCTGCTGGGTATGCAACACTCAAGCAAATGTAAAACAAAATAAAAAGCAATCCGAGCCCCACTCATGACCAGAGAGCTGCATGCAAATCAGTTATAGGCTGAAAGGGGAGAGAAAAGGGGCCGGATTAATTCTCTATAGTTCCCAGGAGACAGTGGCTTAATATGCTGCCACAGCTGAAAACCCATGGCATCTGGCCAGGCACCATCAACCAAGGCTTTTTGGCAGCAAGATGAAACCGATCTGCCTTAATAGAAAACCATGATGCAGCTGAATCTGGGGGACAGGCAGGAGAGCGCTCGGGAAGGGCAGCTACCGCCATCCCAGGGCTATTATGAGACTTCAAAAAGAGGCCTCTTTTGTCTGCAAAGGCAAAGAAAGGTGAAGAGGCTGGGCCTGGAATCTAGGATGGGAACAGGTGTGAAAAGGAAAGATCCAGACTTTCCTCACCTCTCCTGGTATAGGTACCAGGTTCCTGGTTATGCTATTTAGGACCAAGAATTTATGTAAATTTTTTTTTTTTTGGCTTTTGGTTTTTTTGGGTCACACCCAGCAGCACTCAGGGGTTACTCCTGGTTCTATGCTCAAAAATCGCTCCTGGCAGGCTCAGGGGATCATATGGGATGCTGGGATTCGAACCACCATCCTACTGCATGAAAGGCAAACGCCTTACCTCCATGCTATCTCTCCGGCCCCTATTTAAGTAAATTCTACTGTTGGCAGAGATGATACATTTACTACTGACTGTGAGTTCGGTTTTGGGAGGGTTTGTTTGATTTTTGGTTTGAGACTGTAACTGACAGCTCTTAGGAAACCATGTGGGATGTCAGGGATAGAAGCTGGGTTGGCGAGCTGGAGAAATAGCACAGCAGTAGGGCATTTTGCCTTGCATGCAGCCAATCCAGGATGGACAGTGGTTCGAATCCCAGCATCCCATATAGTCATATCCCCATATCCCAGGAGCGATTTCTGAGTCCAGAGCCAAAAGTAACTCCTGAGCGCTGCTAGGTATGACCCAAAAATACAAAAAAAAAAAAAAAAAAAAAAAAAAAAAAAAAAAAAGAAGCCGGGTTGGCAGTGTGTAAGGCAAGCACCCTACCCCTCATTATTGCTCAGGCCCCTGTGGGTTTGTTTATTTATTGGTTTTTGGGTCACACCTGGCAGCGCTCAGGGGTTACTCCTGGCTCTACGCTCAGAAATCGCTTCTGGCAGGCTCAGGGGACCACATGGGATGCCGGCATTTAAACCACCGACTTTCTGCATGCAAGGCATACGCCTTACCTCCATGGTCTCTCTCCGGCCCCAATTTATTTTTTTATTTTTATTTTTTTTGTTTTTGGGCCACACCCGGCGGTGCTCAGGGGTTACTTCTGGCTGTCTGCTCAAAAATAGCTCCTGGCAGGCATGGGGGACCATATGGGACACCGGGATTCGAACCAACCACCTTTGGTCCTGGATCGGCTGCTTGCAAGGCAAACGCTGCTGTGCTATCTCTCCTGGCCCAATTTATTAATTTTTTGTACTGGGACACACACAGCAGTTTTCAGGGTTTCTTTCTGGATCTGCATTCAGGGATCACTACTTGTCGGTTGACGCCAGGGTGTGTTTTTAGATTTCTTTTTCTTTTTTTTTTTTTTTTGGTTTTTGGGTCACACCCGGTAACGCTCAGGGGTTACTCCTGGCTATGTGCTCAGAAGTTGCTCCTGGCTTGGGGGACCACATGGGACACCGGGGGATCGAACCACGGTCCGTCCAAGGCTAGCACAGGCAAGGCAGGCACCTTACCTTTAGCGCCACCACCCAGCCCCAGATTTCATTTCTTTATTGGGAGGAAGGAGGTATTTGGGTCATGGGAGTGCTCAGGAGTGACCCCTGTGTGTCAGTGGGATGATAAGCAGTGCCAGGAATTGAACTGGGATTGGAATTGACTTGATACAAGGCAAATATTGTACCCCCTACTATTTCTTCCCCCCTTACTATTTCTTAGACCTTGAATTTGTGGGGTTTTTTGGGGGGCCACACCCGGCGGCACTCAGAGGTAACTCCTGGCTCTATGCTCAGAAATCGCTCCTGTTAGGCAAGGGGACCATATGGGATGCCAGAATTTGAACCAATGTCTGTTCTGCAAGGCAAACGCCCTACTGCTGTGCTATCTCTCCAGCCCCTTGAATTTGTGTTTTTGTTGTTGTGATGGTGGTTTGGTTTGGCAGCTATACCTGGCAGTGATCAGGGCTTACTCCTGGCTCTGTGCTCAGGAATCATTCCTGGCAAAAGCTCAGGGGGTCATAATGGGATGCTGGGGATTGAACCTGGGTCAGCCACATGTAAGGCAAGTGCTCAAGATCCAAGTGGGCTCTTAGCAAAGCTAAGGATCACTCCCTTAAGGACCATGCCTTGCTAGGCAGCATGCAAAGATTTACATGCAGAGCATGTGCTCCAGAACTTGAACTCATCTTTTTTGTTTTTAATTTTTAGTGGTACCACATTCACAGCCAGCTTTCTCCTGGCTCCGTGCTCAGCGATCACTCCTGGCAGTGCTCTCGACCTAACCTGGGTCAGCTGCATGCAAGGCAATGCATGCAGGTCGCCTACTGCTGTGCTATCGCACTATCTCTCCAGTGCCCTGGAGTAATCTTTTGGGCCTGAAGATTACGTTTTTAGCATTCTATTTAATCTCTCCTTTCAGGGAAAAAAAATATTGCACCAACATCAAAATAATCCAGAAATAACAAATGACAAGAAACATCATAGATTCATTTCTCACTGTTGCTAAGCAGCTTTCATCCAGATTTTTCCATACATACATTTTTATATCCATAGATAGTTATAAATATAAGCTTATATCCTGTTATTTCTGTTCTATGAAAGAATTGACACTACCTGTTATTTAAGAAATTTTGGTAGTTTGCAAATACCCTTGTGCATGCACTTTTTTGCCTTTTGGGGTAACTCTGTGGTTCATGATTAGGGATCACGCCCATCAGTGCTCAGGGGGCTCTGTGATGTTGCCAGGGATCGAATACAGGGCTTCACATATGCAAGGAATATGCTGTTAAGTAACTTTATTCATTTTCTTTTGTTTTTTTTTTTGTTTGTTTGTTTTGTTTAGGTCTACAATCAGCAGTGCTCAGGGCTTACTCCTGGCTCTCCTCTCCAGGATCTCTCCTAGACAGAGTTCAGGGGACCATATGGGTTGCCAGTTATTGAACCGGGGTCAGCTGCATGCAAGACAAGTGCCTTACCTACTATACTATCGCTCTGTGCCCTCATGTAGTTTTTGTAGGGCGGGGGGCATTCCCCAACTGTGGTCAGGGGGGTTAGTAGCCACTCTCAGCAATATTCAGCTGACAGTTCTGCAGTACCCAAGATGCCTGGGGTCACGCTGATGATGCTCGGGAACCTGATTTCTGAGCACAGAGCCAGGAGTAACTCCTGAACGCTAAAGGGGAATTCCAGATGTGGAATGTGGATGACCAGCAGCTGGGACACTCCCAGGTGACCTTTTCTAAAGGTGTCTATCACTTAAATTGGCACCAGTAATAATGACCAGAACCACCATTGCTAAGGCACCACAGGCCTTAAGTGCTGCCATGGTTTTTAAACATCTCTTACTTAGTGGGGTCAGATTGATGGTACAGCAGGTAGGGCATTTGCCTTGTACATGGATAAGCTGGGTTTGATCCCCGGCATCCCATATGATCCCCTAAGCCTGCTAAGGAGTGATTTCTAAGCACAGAACCTAGAGTAACCTCAATGCAACCGGGTGTGGCCCCCAATCCAAAAACCAAACCAAAACAAACAAAAAAAAAATCTCTTAGTAACAGATGCAAAGTGGAGCCTCCCCTTGATATTATACTTCTGAGAACTGTTTGGAGAGTTTGGTCTTCCCTTTTACCACAGTACCTTAGGTACTATTTTGGTTTTGGGGAGATTTCTGGGGAGTCAAACCCTGTGGTAGTAGGGGAACCTTGCAATGATAGCGGAGGACCATGTGATGCTGGGACAGAACTAGAGCTCCAACCCCAGCTCCAAGCATGTGAGTCCCCACACCAGCCAGGGGACAGTTCCCCTTATGCTGTTGAGTGGAGGAGCCCCACATCAAATGCACGCTTTATACTCAACCCCCTCAATCCTGTCCACAGCACCATACCAAGCCCCGTGCTCTCCTCAGCCATGTTCTGTTTTTTTTTTGTTTCTTTTTGTTTTTGTTTTTTTGGGGGTCACACCCAGCGATGCTCAGGGGTTACTCCTGGCTGTCTGCTCAGAAATAGCTCCTGGCAGGCACGGGGGACCATATGGGACACCGGAATTCGAACCAACCACCTTTGGTCCTGGATCGGCTGCTTGCAAGGCAAGCACCACTGTGCTATCTCTCCGGGCCCGACAGCCATGTTCTGCATAACAATGTCCCAATGGGGCCCCAAACTAAGCAATCATGCCACCTCACTGGGACCCACTGGGACACTGTCAGGGAGAAGAGTGACCAGGGAGAGGGCCAGGGAGATGGCTCAGTGTTTGATTCCTGGCACCACATAGTCCCCTCGCGCAACCGGTGGGGATCACTCCACAAGGACCACCAGAGTGGTCCCTGAATACTGCCAGGCATCATCCAAAAAATCTGTCCACCACCCAAAAAAGGAAAAAGAAGTTTATTTTAATTAAAAAAATTTTTTTTGGCTTTTGGGCTGCACCCAGTGGTGCTCAGGGATTACTCCTTGTTCTGAGCTCAGAAATCTCTCATGGTAGGGATACAGGAGATGGGATGCTGGGGATCGAACCTGAGTCAGCAGTGTACAAGGCAAGTGCCCTACCCACTGTACTACTGCTTCGCCTCAGGAAAAATAAATTTTTTTTGGTTTTTGGGTCATATCCGGCAGCGCTCAGGGGTTCCTCCTGGCT
Organism: Suncus etruscus; assembly: GCF_024139225.1. Taxonomy (NCBI): domain Eukaryota; kingdom Metazoa; phylum Chordata; class Mammalia; order Eulipotyphla; family Soricidae; genus Suncus; species Suncus etruscus. The sequence goes on from NC_064859.1 coordinate 90,659,653, forward strand.
CTACGCTCAGAAATCACTTTTGGTAGGCTCGGGGGACCGTATGGGATGCCGGGATTAGAACCACCGACCGACCTTCTGCATGAAAGGCAAACACCTTCCATGCTATCTCTCCAGCTCCAGGAAAAATAATTTTTTAAAGAAGGACCAGGGTTGGGGCCGGGCAGTGGCGTTAGAGGTAAGGTTCCTGCCTTGCCTGCGCTAGCATTGGACGGACCGAGATCTCCTGGCTTCCCATATGGTCCCCCAAGCCAGGAGCGACTTCTGAGCGCACAGCCAGGAGTAACCCCTGGGCGTCACGGGATGTGGCCCAAAAACAAAAACAAAAATAAAATCCCGGGGCCGGGCAGTGGCGCTGAAGGTAAGGTGCCTGCCTTGCCTGCGCTAGCCTAGGACGGACCGCGGTTCGATCCCCCAAGAAGCCAGGAGCAACTTCTGAGCGCATAGCCAGGAGTAACCCCTGAGCGTCACAGGGTGTGGCCCAAAAACCAAAAAAAAATAAAAAAAATAAAAAATAAAATCCCAAAAAAGGACCAGGGGCCAGAGAGTGATGCACAGCGGGTATGGCAAGTACCTTGCATGTGGCCAACCCGGGTTTAATCTCCAGCATCCATATGGTCCCCGAGTACCACCAGGAATAACCCCTGAGCACAGAGTCAGAAATAACCCCTGGGCAAGTCCTAGTATGACCCAAAAACAAAAGCAAAAATTAAAATATAATGGACCAGGGACTGGAACAACAGCACAGTGGGTATGGCACTTGCCTTGCATGTGGCCAACCCAGGTTGGATCCTCAACATCCATATGATCCCCGGAGCCCTCCTCCATGCTATCTCTTTGGCCCCGAGACTTTGATTTTTTGCGAGTTCCTAAGTACAGAGTCCCTGAGTACTGCCGGATGTACCCCGCAAAAAATCAAAATCTCAGGGCCAGAGAGATAGCATGGAGGTAGGGCGTTTGCCTTTTATACAGAAGGACGGTGGTTCGAATCCCAGCATCCCATATGGTCCCCGAAGCCTGCCAGGACCGATTTCTGAGCCTAGAGCCAGGAGGAATCCCTGAGAGCCACCGGGTGTGACCCAAAAAACTCTCTCTCTCTCTCTCTCTCTCTCTCTCTCTCTCTCTCTCTCTCTCTCTCTCTCTCTCTCTCTCTATCTCTCTCCTCTCTCCCTCTCTCCATCCCAGCTGGCCTTGGATTAAGATCTCTGAGGGAATTCCTGGAGCACCTGTGTGCCCACGAACACTTGTTCCATCACTCCCTATGCACCTCAGATCACTCGTCCCATCACTCCCTATACACCTCAGTCTGCCTCGCAGGGCCCCCTGCGGGACGGGTTCCAGCAGGCCTGGGCTTCAAGTCCACCTGCACATCCCGTGCCTGCCAGACAGAGCCTGTCTTTGTGCTAGAAGAAGGGCCCAGTCTGTGTGGATGCTGAGTGGGTCACAGTGCAGACAGTCTCAGCACCCCGCCCCGCCCCCCACTTCCCAGTCCGAATTTCTGGTTTCACCCACACATGGGCCTTGCCTCGATTCTTTGCTAACAAATGAGTGTTTTGTTTAACACCCCCTTTCTCAAAGGATCTATCTCCTCCCTTTCTTTGGAGAACTCTATTTCAGGCTGGAAGACATTAAGATATTAAGCAGAGGGACTGGAACTAGTCCCAGTTCCCAGTCTCCAGGAATTATTCCTCGGAGCCCCAGGCACTTAATGCTGCCTCCGTTATTTCTCAGGACAAAGGAGTTCCCAAGGGTGGGGCTGGTGCCTAGGACAAGGATGGGTCAGGGTGGTTCTAAGTAAGTCCAGTGTAACTGAACGGCCAGCAAGGCTGCTGGGGCAGAGAGGGAGGCCTGGGGGGAGGGTGTTCCTGGACTCCTGAAAGACAACAAGAATCTAGAGTGGAGCTGGAGCGAAAGCACAGCTGGTGCCTTGCATGAGGCAGATCTGGGTTCAATTCTTAGTATCCTATAAAGTCTTCCAAGCCCGCCAGAAGTGATTCCTGAGTGCAGAACCAGAAGTAACCCCTGAGCACTGCCAGGCATTCCCTCCCCTCGAAAAAAATGGAGGCTGACAGAAGTGACCTCCGAGAATCACCCCATCCCACCTGGAGCCCACTAAGGCCCAGGGATGGAGCCCACAGTCTCCAGAACAGAAATGTAGGAACTGCTCCTAAACCCAGGATGTTCCCCTCTTTCATCTTCTCATTGTTGGTAGAGGCCTTTGAATTGGTCCCTCATATTGCCTTTTAATTAGATGTTTCTCAGGTTCCTTTGGTTTTCCTGTTAAAAAAAGATGTTTTCCAGGGCCGAAGAGAAGGCATGGAGGTGGGCATTTGCCTTGCATGCAGAAGGTCGGTGGTTCGAATCCCAGCATCCCATGTGGTCCCCTGAGCCTGCCAGGAGTGATTTCTGAGCATAGAGCCAGGAGGAACCCCTGAGTGCTGCTGGGTGTGACCCCCCCAAAAAAAAAACAAAAAAAGAAAGATGTTTTCCCATTGCCTCCTGATTTGGCTTTTCCCCCTCCCCTTGGGGGTGGGCTTTGTTTTATCCCAATAAAGGCTACTCAGGTGGCCAGGAAGGGGCTGCCATCTTGGCTCCATGTGGTGGAGTGACTGGCTTGTGGGTCAACAGTTTGCAGTGTGAGTTTCTGGCCTGCTATTCCTTCCCAACTATGTGTGGATTATTTCCTGTGTTGGAGCTGCTGCCAGAACTGTGTCTCTTGTCCTACCCGGATTGGGGTATGGGAATCCCTCTCCCTCTCTGGGGATTGTGGAATGCACGATCCACTGTTCAACACCCCATCTGATCAGAATTAACCGCACAGAAAAGGAAACAGCCAGAATCACTCTGGGCTTGCAGACTCAGTTGGAGACACTCAGACCCTCCATTTCCTCTTTCCAGAGGAGCCAGTGGCATCCAAGACAGAGCGGAAGCGATAAGTGGAAGCTCCTGCATCCTTAAGTGCTGGTCTGGGAGGGCTGCATGGACATGAGTTCAGCCAGCCTCTCCCATAAGGAGACATCATTACGCCTAACTGCAAGAGGCCGGACAGTTCTGCCCTCCCACTGCCAGCTAATCTCTGGGTTCTCGGAGGGAGACGGGAGCCCTGGGTGCCATTTGGCACTCGCCTGCAGCTGGGCAGGGCCCTCTTTCCACTCATCATCCCATTATAGCATCACCAGCACCTCAGGAGATAATGTGCAGGAACCCAAGGATCAGGAGGGAAAACACAGTTGAAGACAGTGCTGGGAAAGATCCAGGTCTCGGTGCCAGTAAATGGCAACCGAGCTATCAGCCTGCCAGCCTGCTCTTTCCCAAGCCGACCTCACGTCCTCGTCCTACCCCTTCTTCCTGGGTCCCAGCATGCAGGTGCTGCGGCAAACAGCAGCTTCTGGCATTTTAAAATCCAGTGGGAAGGGGCTGGAGAGATAGCACATCGGTGCGGCATTTGCCTTGAAAGCAGCTGATCCAGGACGGGCGGTGGTTCAAATCCTGGCATCCCATATGGTCCCCCGTGCCTACCAGGAGTGATTTCTTTTTTTGTTTTTTGTTTTTGGTTTTGGGGCCACACCCGGCGGTGCTCAGGGGTTACTCCTGGCTGTCTGCTCAGAAATAGCTCCTGGCAGGCAAGGGGGACCATGTGGGACACTGGGATTCGAACCAACCACCTTTGGTCCTGGATTGGCTGCTTGCAAGGCAAACGCCGCTGTGCTATCTCTCCGGGCCACCAGGAGTGATTTCTGAGCACAGAGCCAGGAGTAACCCCTGAGCGTCGCCATGTATGACCCAAAAACCAAAAGAAAAGGAAAGATCCAGTGGCTAAAGCTCAGAGCTCCAAGGGCAGGAACACAGGCTTCGCAAGTAGGAGCCCCAGATTTGAAAACTGGCACCGTGAGGTCCCTGTTACTGACATTGCCCCAAGATCTGAGTCAGGAATAGCCCTGCTCAGAGCTCTACTCCTAGACTCTGCAGCTGGATCAGAGCTCCCCTGAAGATCATTCTCACTAGCTGAGGGTCTTCTGAGACCCCGAAATGACCCCAGCCATGATCTGGGGGCAAGGTCCAGCCAGTATCTTGAACTTCCGAGATTAGCTCAAACATGAAATGCTCAGGGTGAATGCCACGTCCCATGTATCCTGGTGAGAGGGACCGGAGTGAAAGCACAGTGGCAAGGCGTTTGCCTTGCATGCGGCTGCCCCAGGATGGAGCGGGTTTGATCCCCGCATCCCATGTGGTCCCCTGAGCCTGCCAGGAGCGATTTCTGAGTGCAGAGCTAAGAGTAATGCCTGAGTGCTTCTGGGTATGGCCCCCCACCACAAAAAAGATACCAAGTGTCCTGGTGAGGTGAAAGGAAGTGGGCTGTGAGTCAGAGTGTGGTGCTGCCCATTCAGCCACCCAGCCTGCTGAGACCAAGGGGCCCAGCCTCTGCTCTATGCTCTTCTACCACCTCCCTGGCAGGCACTGAGTAGGGATAGCAGTTTATCAATGTATATCAATTTGGGAAGGGAGGGTCACATCCGGTGGCACTCAGGGGTTACTCCTGGTTCGGTGCTCAGAAATTGCTCCTGTTGGGCCGGGAAGGTGGCGCTAGAGGTAAGGTGTCTGCCTTGCAAGCGCTAGCCAAGGAAGGACCGCGGTTCGATCCCCCGGTGTCCCATATGGTCCCCCCAAGCCAGGGGCGATTTCTGAGTGCATAGCCAGGAGTAACCCCTGAGCGTCAAATGGGTGTGGCCCAAAAACCAAAAAAAAAAAAAAAAAAAAAAAAAAAAAAAAGAAATTGCTCCTGCCAGGCTCGGGGGACCATTTGGGATGCCAGAAATCGAACCCAGGTCCATCCCAGGTCATCTATATGCAAGGCAAATGCCCTACTGATGTGCTATCGCTTTGGCTGGTCCTGGGTCTTGAGGAGAAAGGAGTGAGGGAAGAAATGAAGAAATGGAGGCTGGAGAGAAAGCATGGAGGTAAGGCATTTGCCTTGCATGCAGAAGGTCATTGGTTCGAATCCCGGCATCCCATATGGTCCCCTGAGCCTGCCTGGAGTGATTTCTGAGCATAGAGCCAGGAGTGATATCTTTTGTTTTTTGGTTTTTGGGCCACACCCGGTGACGCTCTGGGGTCACTCCTGGCTATGCGCTCAGAAGTCGCTCCTGGCTTGGGGGACCATATGGGATGCCAGGGGATCGAACTGCAGTCTGTCCTAGGCTAGTGCAGGCAAGGCAGGCACCTCACCTCTAGCGCTACCGTGCCGGCCCCTCAGGAGTGATTTCTGAGCACTGCCGGGTGCAACCCCCCCCTCAAAAAAAAAGAAATGAAGAAATGAAAGGGACATCCTGTACTATTTTCCATAATGCTTCCACAAGGCTCTGCTGTGTGTGTATGGGGGTAAACCCAGAGGCCCTGCCTGCTTTTCCTGCCATACGTCTTCCTAGGAAAGCTTCCACCCCTACAGAAATGCTTTGACTTTTTGTTGTTGTTGTTGTTTATTTTTGTTTTGGGTTCACACCCAACAGTACTTGGGCTTACTCATGTCTCTGAGCTCAGAGAGCGCTACTGCCTGCAGAGAGGGGGATGAGAGCCACTAAATGGGACACTGGGGATTGAACCTGGGCCAGTAGCAAGCAAGACAAGCACCCTACTGGGGCACTATTACTCTGCTTCCCCACTGCTGCTTCAACATTTCAGAGATCAACACACTCTTCCCAATAATATGAGATCCAGACTTAGCTAAGATGGAGAAGAGAGAGTTAATTGGCTGGAGAGGATAACGAAGCTGACTGGCTGCATGGAGGGACAGGACAATGGCTTCTCCTAGCAGCTTTGCACAGGCTGACAAGGAGGCCCAGAAGAGTCCAGAGCACCAATGACAACAGCAGGTCCTTCAGTGAGGGGCTAGGAAGGGAGTCAGTGGTCAAGCTCATGCCTCACATGTAGGAGGCTCCAGATTCAATCCCTAGTACCACCCCACAAATGCACAAAACATCTATTTCAGTGAGGAAACCATGAACACATCAGCTCTGTTCTATCTTCCAGTTCCCTTGTTTATCTGCGGTATTCTAGAAGGTTCTGTCCAGACCCAGATATATGATCCAACCAGACAACAGAATACTACAGCAGCAGAACTGGATGAGCCTCAAGGATGCAGAGCAAGGGCAGAGCAGGAACCATCAGGTCAGACTTGGGGTTCCCGGCTCATAGTTCCCTGGTACCATTCCTCCCCCACTCGGCCCATGTTGGCTCTCATCCACTTGTGAGTCAGCAAATGGTTCTATTGGTCATCTATTGATCATGTCCCATGGACTATTGATTGTTCCATAGTCCCCAAATGGGTGGTTACTTGGCCAATGTTGAGCAGCAGTGAGCAAACATTTGCAAGTCTGAATTTCCCTCAATGGGGAAACCATTAATTTTCCAGTCAATCAAGTACTAATACCTTTTGGGGGGTATTTTTTTTTTCCTCTTTTAAAACCTTAGATTGGAGCCAGAGTGATAGTACAGCAGGCAGGGCAATTGCCTTGCATACAGCCAACCCAGGTTCAATACCCAGAGTACTACTTGGTTCCCCAAACAGACCGCCATGAGTGAGTGATTCCTAAGTGCAGAGCCAAGAGTAATGTGTGGCCCCCCAAAAACAAAGATAAATTAATTTTAAAAAATGCTTAGACTGTGGGGCCAGATGCAGTGACAGGATGTTTGTCTTGCACGTGGCTGACCCAGGACGGACCTTGGTTCAATCTCTCGGTATCCCACATGGTCCCCCAAGCCAGGAGCGATTTCTGAGCACATAGCCAGAAGTAACCCCTGAGCGTCACCAGGTGTGGCCCAAATTAAAAAAAAAAAAAAAAAAAAAAAAAAGGCTTAGATTGTGTCTTTTTTAATCATCAAATAAACGTTTGATGTAAAAATGTTTTTTTAGGGCCCGGAGAGATAGCACAGCGGTGTTTGCCTTGCAAGCAGCCGATCCAGGACCAAAGGTGGTTGGTTCGAATCCCGGTGTCCCATATGGTCCCCCGTGCCTGCCAGGAGCTATTTCTGAGCAGACAGCCAGGAGTAACCTCTGGGCACCGCCGGGTGTGGCCCAAAAACCAAAAAAAAAAAAAAAATGTTTTTTTAGGTGTGAAGGGTACAGAGAGACAATACAGAAGTAAATATGCTTGTTTAGCTTCTGGTGGACCCAGTTCAAACTCTCAGCACTACCTATGATCCCCCCCCCCCCCACACACACACACACTGCCTTTAATGATCCCTTAGCACAAAGTCAGGAATTAACCAAGAATATCATCAGGAAGAGGAGGAGGAAGTCCTTCCATGGTAAGTTACCATGATTCCTTCCAGAAATTAAAATAATCCAAAGATATTCTACCAGCTCATTTTCCTGGCTATAGATGTCCAAAACAATTTGCTACTAGGGCTAGAGTGGTAGCACAGAGGGTAAGGTATTTATTTTCCTTGCAGGTGTCTGACCTGGGTTCAATTCCCGGCATTCCATTTGGTTCCCCGAGCCTGCCAGAAGTGATTGCTGAAGGCAGAGCCAGGAGTAACCCCTGAGCACCTCTGGGTGTGGCCCAAAAACTAAAAAAGAAGAAAAGAAGAAAAAATTGCAACTCAGACAAATAGGCAGGGTTGGAGGTCGGAGACTGGAGTTTGCATCAGCTGGAAGGAGAGCGATGAGCTAAGCCTCTGGGGAACTGAGGGCACCCACTGGGACCCATCAGCCAGAAAGCGGAGGATCCCTTCTTACTCAACAAGCTGAACTCCAGGTAGAGCTGAGGAACCTGGGCCTGAGAGTCATGCAGACACTGGCTTGTGTTCTGGTCCCACCACGTCCAAGGCAGGTGACCCTGAAGTTCCAGAGTTCAGGACCCTCTTTGTTACATGGAGATGGGAATAGCCCAAAAATGAGTGACTGAGAGAACAGGCTCAAACAATGAATGTCATAAGGAATACAGTGTGGGATGGCACTGGGCAGCTAGATCTGGTATTAGTAAAGCTATTCCAATGGTCTTGCTGGTACCTCAGAAATAAGCCCCACATTGTGCTGGAGAGATAGGACAACAGGTGGGATGCTTGTCTTGCATGAGCGTGATGAGGTTGACCCGGGTTCAAACCATGGCACCTCAAAAACTTCCACTTCCGGGGCCGGGTAGGTGGCGCTGGAGGTAAGGTGTCTGCCTTGCAAGCGCTAGCCAAGGAAGGACCGAGGTTCGATCCCCCGGCGTCCCATATGGTCCCCCCATATGGTCCCCCCAAGCCAGGGGCGATTTCTGAGCACATAGCCAGGAGTAACCCCTGAGCGTCAAACGGGTGTGGCCCAAAAAACAAAAAAAAAAAAAAAAAAAAAAAAAAAAACCTTCCACTTCCTGTCCCCCAGTGACACCAGGAATAATATCCAAGCACAGAGCCAGGAGTTAGACCTGAGCACTTCTGGATATGGGGCACAAAATGGATAGATGAAAGGGAGGGAGAGAGGGAGAAAAGGAAGGAAGGAAGGAAGGAAGGAAGGAAGGAAGGAAGGAAGGAAGGAAGGAAGGAAGGAAGGAAGGAAGGAAGGAAGGAAGGAAGGAAGGAAGGAAGGAAGGAAGGAAGGAAGGAAGGAAAGAGGGAGGGAGAGAAGGAGGGAGGAAGGAAGGAAAGAAGGAAGGAAGGAAGGAAGGAAGGAAAGAGGGAAAGACGGAGGGAGGAAAGGATAAAGGAAGGGAAAAAGGGAGGGAAGGAAAAAGGGAAGAGAAAAAATGGAAAAGAAGAGGAGGAATATTATGCGAACAGTTGATGGCCGACAAGATGATAGAGAAGCAGTGCTAGAGAACCTGCCTAGCACATGCAAAGCACAGAGTTGATCCATGGCCCTGCAGGGTCCATCAGCATCACTGGGCCTGAGTGGTGGGCCACAATGCTGGGCCCAAACACTTAAACCACCTGGCCCACATGGCTTGTCAGGACAGGCCTTCTGAAACACTGAGCGCTGCCTGAGAGGCCAAAAGGAAAAAGAAGCAGCCCAACACATGGTCTGACTCTCCGCTGTTGAGCCCATCCAGGAGAGAAGATAAAACTAAAAGTCATTCTTATGAAGGAAGGGGAATACCACATCTGGAGATGCTCAGAAATTACTCCAGGCTCAGGGGACCATATGAGGATCACGAATTGAACCTGGGGGGCCAGAGAGATAGCACAGCAGTAAGGCATATGCCTTGCAAGCAGCCGGATGGTGGTTCGAATCCCGGCATCCCATATGGTCCCCCGAGCCTGCCAGGAGCGATTTCTGAGCACAGAGCCAAGAGTAACCCCTGAGTGCTGCCCGGTGTGACCCAAAAACAAAACAAAACAACAACAAAAAGAAACTGAACCTGGGTCGGCCACACGCAAGGCAAGAGCCCTCCCCACTGTGTTATCACTCTGCCCTCATGACTTCCATTTTGAACCCAGAGCCTCAAACAGTCCAGGCATGAACTCCACTGCCTCTTCCCCATCCTTGGCTCCAGTGTTTCTTCATTCTGACAAGGGCTTAACTACGGTGAGGAGTTTCTCAAGGATCAATCACTCCTGGAGGTGCTGAAGAAACCATATGTGATCCTGGGAATCCAAACTGGGTTGAGTGTGTGCAAGGCAAATGTCTAACCCAATGTACTATCTCTCTGGCCCAAGAGCCCATTTTCTTATCCTGGAGTTACCTGGTTTCATCAATGCTCAGATCATTCTGGCTCCAAAAGTGTCCCAGACTGGCCAAGCAAGCACGCTATCAGGACACAAGCAGGCCCTTCTCCAGCTGAATTCTAGAATCTTCTCCTCATGTGATCAAGACCACTTCATCCCAACCAGTGCTATCAATGACTAAGAAAACACGGGGGCTGGAGTGGTGGGTGGCACAAGGAGTAAGGTGTCTGCCTTGCCTGTGCTGGCCTACGACAGACCTCGATTTAATCCCCTGGCATCCCATATGGTCGCCCAAGCCAGGAGCAATTTCTGAGCACATAGCCAGGAGTAACACCTGAGCATCAATGGGTGTGGCCCAACCCTCCCCCCAAATTCCTGCAGCTAACTCACATTCAGAAGCCCAAACTGGACTCATAGGCCATTGGAGACTAGATGTATCTAGAAATCCAACAGTGCAAGGCAACTGTGCAACCAATAGTGCAAACCAACCCAAAGGCAAACATCTTCATATTGGGCATTTGCCATGGGTCCCAGATATACAAATGCTCACCCTCATGGGACCAAAGTGAGATCAAAGCAGGGAAGACATTTACCTTGCATGTGGCTGACCAGGGTTAAATCCCCAGAATCCAAAGCACTGCCAGGGTGCTGAGTGCAGAGCCAGGAGTAACCCCTGGGCATCATCAGGTGGGGCTTCCCTCCCACCCTAATTACCCCTCACTCCCAGATGCAGGGCATGTGACGTGGGCTGGGTCCCCGGTGACACCAGCTGCCCCAAGGTCACTGGGGAGACTTGGGAAAACAGGGCACAGCATCCTGGAAACACATCCACTAGCAGCCGGCAGTGGCACTACCAAAACCACAGCTGTCTTCACCCGACTTTCCAACTGCATCCCTTCCCCAGAAACCTTTCGGTCCACTCCTGGCCTCTGTGACTCCAGTTCTTTCCCCTCTGACGCGTTCCATTTCTTTCCTGTTTTCTCCCCATTTTCTACTTTTATTTTTTTCTTTTTGGGCCACACCCAGTGGTGCTCAAGGATTACTCCTGGCTCTGCACTCAGGGATCACTCCTAGTGGTGCTGAGATCAAACCCGGGTTGGCTGTATGCAAGGCTACATGAAAGAGCATGTAGTTAGTGCCCTAACTGCTATACTATCTGTCCAGCCCTTCTCCCCATTTTCTCTCTCCTTTCCTTTTTTTTTTGTTTTGTTTTGTTTTTGGGCCACACCCATTTGACGCTCAGGGGTTACTTCTGGCTATGTGCTTAGAAATCGCCCCTGGCTTGGGGGGACCATATGGGATGCCGGGGAATCGAACCGAGGTCCATCCTACGCTAGCTCTTGCAAGGCAGACACCTTACCTCTAACGCCACCTTCCCGGCCCCTGTTCTGTTTTTTTTGGGCCACACTCGGTGATGCTCATGGGTTACTCCTGGCTATGAGCTCAGAAATCGCTCCTGTCTTGGGGGACCATATGGGACACCGGGGGAATCAAACCGCAGTCCATCCTAGGCTAGTGTGTGCAAGGGAGATGCCTTATGGCTTGCGCCACCGCTCCAGCCCCTCTCCTTTCCTCTTGTCTTCTCTAACTGGTCATGTCAGAGAGCTAAAAATTATCTTTTATTATAGATTTACGTATTTAAATCTAATTTGTGTATTTAAAATTTATGTGTTTAAAACATTATGTTTTAAAATACTTTTGAGAGATAGCATGGAGTTAAGGCATTTGCCTTGCATGCAGAAGGATGGTGATTCAAATCCCGGCATCCCATATGGTCCCCCGAGCCTGCCAGGAGCGATTTCTGAGCAGAGAGCCAGGAGTAACCCCTGAGCGCTGCAGGGTGTATGACCACCCCCCCCAAAAAAAAAACTTTTTAGCCTAACATTTCTAAGACCTCACCTAGAATATGCCAGGGGGGATACAGGTGGAAACTGCATCAATGTGGGGCGATGACATGAGACTAGGGAGCCAGCCATGATGGCAGTGGGAAGGGGATATCACAGGGAGGAAACAGGATTAGAAGTGGCCACAGTCAGATGAACACTGATCTAGCCCCATGTTTTTCTGACACATGAATCCATCAGAGCGCCTCCAACACCCAGTTTCTCCTCAGTCATTTTCAGAGATCAGCCTCAGAACTTCTGCAAGCAGCCCTAGTCCAACCTTTACTGAGTTCTTGACGTTTCCCCTATTCCTGTAATAGCCACTCTCCAGGCACACCAACCAGGGACAATCTAGGGTGCAAAAACAAGCCAATCTGGGGCCAGAGAGATAGTACAATGGGCACTGTATTTGCCTTGTACACATCTGACTAGAGTGTGATCGCTGGCAGGTGTATAACAAGTGATATAAATAAAATAAAAGGGGCCCGGAGAGATGGCACAGCGGTGTTTGTCTTGCAAGCAGCCGATCCAGGACCAAAGGTGGTTGGTTCGAATCCTGGTGTCCCATATGGTCCCCTGTGCCTGTCAGGAGCTATTTCTGAGCAGACAGTCAGGAGTAACCCCTGAGCACCGCCGGGTGTGACCCAAAAACTAAAAAAAAAAAAAAAAAAAAAAGAAAGAAAGAAATAAAATAAAATAAAGATGAACCTGACTTCCATTTCCAGTCTGGGCCTTATTTCTTTATTGGTTTGAGGCTGCCATGGGTCTCAGTGATGTCTATAACTGGGAACCACCACAGAACCTTTCCTTTCTATTTTGTTTTTTGTGCCACACCCAGCGATGCTCAGAGGTTACTCCTGGCATTACTGGGGGACCATATGAGATGCCAGGGATCCAACTAGGGTCAAACACGTGTAAGGCAAAGCATCTTACCTGCTGTACTATTGCTTCAGCCCCATAGCACCTTTCTTGAAAAATGTTTGTGTGGATGAAATGAGATCATATGCAGAGCCTAGCACACCAATTATGTGGGATTCTGGTACTACAACAGTCCAGAAATTCTCTCTCTGCACATGGATTTAACCACTCTCCAATCTGTAGGGTGAAAGGCAGAGGAATGGACCCTCAAAGTGGACAGCAAACAATTCAATGCACTTTGTCTCTGCAGCCTCCTTCCTCTTTTTTGTTTGTTTGTTTGTTTGTTTGTTTGTTTTGGGCCACACCCAGAGGCACTCAAGTTACTCCTAGCTCTGCACTTAGAAATAGCTCCTTATAGTCTTGGGGGACCATAGGGCATGCTGGGGATCAAACCCAGGTCTGTCCCAGGTTGGCAGCGTGCAAGGCAAATGCCCTACCGCTGTGCTATCACTCCAGTCCCCTCCCTCTGACTTTCAAGGCTGTTTCTACAAATCCCTGAGTGGCCTCCACCAGGCAGAAAACAGCACTCTGCCTCCGTTCCTGCTCTCCTCCCTACCTGCCTATTATTGCCTGAGAGGAGGGGAAGGAAAAACAAGACTCAGTTTCTTCCCTTTCACACCCTCTACTGGGTCATCTGCAGCCCTAACCAGACCCTCTTCTTTCCCTCTAGAAATCTCCAAAATTTGAGGGAAAAAAAGTTTGGAAAAAAAAAAAAGACAGTATGGTAATAATATCCAAAGACAATAGAGACGAGAGCCAGAAGGGCCAGCCATGGTAGGCAACTTGCACAAAGTGGGAGAGAATGCAGTTAGGGCAGACCCTAAGACAATGATAGTTGGGAATGATCTCTCTGGACAAGAACTGGGTACTGAAAGGAGGTGATATGCCTGACACCCCTTCAGTAACAGGATCACAAGTCAAAGTGTCTAAAAGGAAAAAAAAAAGAGATGGAACGAGGGGCCGGAGCGGTGGTGCAGCGGTAGGGCATTTGCCTTGCACATGGCTGACCTAGGATGGACTGTGGTTTGATCCCCAGGCGACCCATATGGTCCCTGAAGCCAGGAACGATTTCTGAGCGCGTAGCCAGGAGTAACCCCTGAGCATCCCCCCCCCAAAAAAGAGATGGAAGGAGAAGGAAAATGTCTGTCATGGAGGCAAGTGGAAAGGGAGAGGGCCAGAGGGAAACTGGGGACAATGGTGGCAGGAAATGTGCACTGGTGAAGTGTTTGACAATCTATGACTAAAAGTCAATCAGGAACAACTCTGATCTCATGTTGATTCAATTAAAAAATTAATTGAGGGCCCGGAGAGATAGCACAGCGGTGTTTGCCTTGCAAGCAGCCGATCCAGGACCAAAGGTGGTTGGTTCGAATCCTGGTATCCCATATGGTCCCCCGTGCCTGCCAGGAGCTATTTCTGAGCGGACAGCCAGGAGTAATCCCTGAGCACCGCCAGGTGTGGCCCAAAAACAAAAAACAAACAAAAAAATTAATTGAAAAAGGGGCCAGATCGATAGCACAGTGGTAGGGTGTTTGCCTTGCATGCAGTTGACTTGAGTTCGATCACCGAACCCATAAGGTCCCCCGAGCCTGCCAGGAGCGATTTCTGAGCACAGAGTCAGAAGTAACCCCTGAGTGCCGTTGGGTGTGGCCCAAAAACCAAACAAACAAAAAAAATGAAAAAGAAAAGATTTTCCTTTGGGGGTTTGGAGGGAGTTGGGGACCACTCTCACTGATGCTAGCTGGAATTGTTCCCTGGGATGGCCTGCAGTGCCAGGACTGAACTCTGGACTCTTTCATGCATATACTTAGTCCTTTGACTCTTCTTTGCTCTTGAATCAAAGTTGTAGGTCTGCTAGCCCAAAGATCCCCAAATTTAGTTGGCCTTCCACTGTGTTTTCTTTTATTTTTTCTTTTTGGGTCACACCTGGCTGCGCTCAGGGGTTACTCCTGGCTCTATGCTCAGAAATTGCTCCTGGCAGGCTCAGGGGACCATATGGGGTACCGGAATTCGAACCACTGACCTTCTGCATGCAAGGCAAACGCCTTACCTCCAGGCTATCTCTCCGGCCCCTCACTGTGTTTTCTAAAAGAAATCACTTAGCATTACTCTGGAAATTTAAGGGAGCAAACAGAAAGTGCCCCCCCTAATGCAGCAAGGCTCCTGCAAGCTCCTGGGATGGGGCCAGTGCTTGTCCCCTGATAAGGGGACAGTATCATTCACTTTGGGAAACACTGATCTAGTCCCATTCTTCAAGAACTTCAGTTTAGGGCTGGTGCAGTGGCGCAAGGGGTAAGGCAACTATCTGCCTTACCTGCTCTAGCCTAGGATGGACCGTGGTTAGATCCCCTGGTGTCCCATATGGCCCCCCAAGCCAGGGGTGATTTCTGAGCACAGAGCCAGGAGTAACCCTGAGGATCACCGTTTGTGGCCCAAAATCCAAAAAAAAAAAAAAAAAAAAAAAGAACTTCAGTTTAAAATCTAAGCTGGGGAGTGAGGGGTGCAGAGCAATAGCACAGTGGTAGAGCATTTGCCTTGCACGCAGCCGGATAGACCTGGGTTTGATCCCCAGCATCCCATGTGGTCCCTGGAGCCTGCCCGGAGCGATTTCTGAGTGCAGAGCCAGGAGTAATCCCTGAGTGTCACCGGGTATGGCCCCAAAAAACCCAAAAATCAATAAAATAAAATAAAATCTAAACTGTGGGTCTGGAGTGACAGGCACTTGCCTTGCATGCAGACAACCCAGCTCTGATCCCCAGCACCTCAAATAGTCCTCAGACCACCACCAGGAATGACGTGAGCAGCATGCCAGAAGTAAGCCCCTAGCACCACTGGCTGTGGCCCCAAAACAAAACAAAAATCTCAGCTATCTTTTCCATCCTTTTCTTGCACAATCCCTGAGTCAAGGACAGAGCAGGCCTTCATCCTCTCACCAACTCTCATGCCTTCCCGCCCTCATGTCCCCCCACCTCCTACCCTAGCAGCCCTGTACAAGGGCCTGCATTCTCAGGCCTGCTCCCCCAGCCCTGGGGGGGGGGGGGATCTGAGGAGAGCTCTGCACACCCAAGCATTGATCATAATCACAAAACCCAAACTCTTGCAGCCACCCGCATCATCCCCCAAGCAGGTGCAAGGGGGAAAGGCAGCAGGCACGGGCAAAGGAGGTGTTTAGACACAGTGAGGGGAACAAAGGGAGCGGGAGGCTGGAGGTGGCAGGCGCAGCTGAGCTGAGTCAGACTGAACCAGGCTACTGGGTCGCAGCTGGCCCCGAGGGGGTGGGTGGCGTGAACTGCAGGACAGACTGGGACAGGGACAAGCAGTGGCTGAACCCACAGAGTGAGGAGCAAAAAAATCTCAGCTAATTCTTGGAGGGCCTGTGCTCCTGAAGTCTCCCCTCCCCACCTTTCTTGCCTGGCTGGGCTCTCAGCAGCTGCTGGGAAGGCAAGGGAAGGAAGGAGGGGAATAGTTTCTCCCAAAATGCTGATCTCTGAACCCCTGCTTGGCAGGCAACAACCCCTATGCTGTGAGTGCTCACCCAACTCCACTCCCCATTAATCTGGGGCTTTCACTTGCTTTTAAATCTCTCCTGCACATCATCCTGGGAACAACCCTGCCAACTCCGCAGATGTGGGGTTACTGAAACGTGCTTCTCCCTGTACCCCCTATAGGTTCCATCCCTGAAATCTTCTGCCCTAGAACCGTCTGCACTGAACCATGAGGGTTGTGGAGAGGGTGGGGATTCTCTGGGCTGGCTGGTGGCTGTCTGTCAACAGCAGAGAAGTCACAGGACTTACACTCATTCCCCAGTGGAATTTCCCAGCGCCCTCCAACAGCAGACACAAAGCCTGGGCCGGGTGCCCTCTGACTCCTAGTCATGTCCTAACCTTGTCTCCCTTCCCTGGGGATCTGGTGTCAGCCTCTCCCACTGGCTATGGAAACCTGAAGCGCAAGAGATGGGGCCTTTGCCCAGTCCCAGTGAGCAAATGTGGATGGACACATGACAACCCAAAAGATCACCTTGAGAGGGGTGCCAAGAAGCCCTTTGGATCTTTGACTCTATTCAATGACCAATGTTCTTGTGTTTTGCTGGTCATTGTTATTACTATTTTATTTGTTGTTATTATTTATTGTTACTTGAGGCCATACCTGGCAGTGCTCAGGCTTTACGCCTGGCTCTGAGCTCAGAAATTCCTCCTGGCTGGCTTGGGGGATCAAATGGGATGCCAGAGATTGAACCCAGGTCAGCGCATGCTAGGCAAGTGCCCTCTCTGTTTGTACTGTTGCTCTGACCCCCAATTCATACTCTTTCCGGGGGCTCAGCTTTCCTTGCCAGCCTTCAGTTTGTTTCATAATTGTAAAAAAAGCCACCACTGGGGGGGGGGGGGGGAAAAAGTCACCCTGGGAGGAATGGATGAGACTGAAATTCAAAATTCAAAAAAATTCAAATTACCAGCTGCTGCTCGGGTACCAACAGGCCTCACAGAGAGCTGAGACGCAGGCTAGAGTCAGGCTTCTCTTCTCACTCTGAGGCCTTGGCACTTCGCATCTCAGCTCTCCTAGGGCTCCACCATCTATCAAACTGGGGTAACGGTGGGCTAAATCTTTAATAACTGAATTCTTGGTATTAACCACCTTGTTCTCAGCTGGCCCAGGACCTTCCTGAGGCGTTAAAGCAGAAGCCTCTGAATTTTACCCTCACCAGACCCATTTCCTCTGAGCCAGCATAGCCTTTGGGCCTGCAGGCTTTCAGGGTTAGTGAGGAGGGGGGCGTATGTGATGGGGGCTACAGACAAGAGCACAAAGGATGGGATGTAGGGAGGGATTGCAGATTGAGAGGGCTACCCTGGTACCTTGGTGGCAGGGAAGCTTCAGGCAGACCAGGATTGCCTGGAAAGACAACTGTTTTCTACTAATCCCCACCCAGCTACCGAGGAGATACCCCCAAAGCCCTGTCCAAACCTTTGGGCCTATCCTGGAGGGAAAAAGTGGGCTCAGCATGACCCGGAACTGATTATATGTGTTAAACATGCAAGGCCATGGAGGCACAGGGGCAGCGGGCACCTCCCATAGTAGGACAATGGCTCGCACAGACGCTGGGGCCTCATCTGTCTCATCAGCCAGTGATGAAGACTCTCCCTCCCTCCAGGGCCAAGTTTTTGCTCCCCCAGCCCATACTCCCCCTGAGCAGCAGTACATCCTGAAATGATGGTGTCCTGGCCAATCCTCAGCCAGCAGCAGCTCCCGGTTTCTGAGATCCCTCTTCAACCCCTCATTGAGGAGGATGCCAGGGACTTGGACATGCCTGAGGCCTTGAACTGTGGTCCCCCAACAACGGTGAAATCTCCCAGGGGAGAGGCTGGATTCTAGCAGGGGTGAGGGAGGAAGCAGTTTGGGCAGGATCCTGAGGCCTGAATCTCTAGGGATAATGGGGTCTTCCTGGGATGTGGGCAGGATATGGAAGCTTCTAGAGTCAGTCTAGGTCACAGAACTGTCAGATTGGCAGGGCTTCGGACAGCACCCAGCTTAACTTGTACTCCATATTACAAAAAGGTAAACTGAGGCCTGGCTCACACAAGGTCACAGAAGGAGCAATAGGACAAGGAGGCCCAGAATTCAGCACTCCAGCCTGGCACCTGACACTATTTCCCCCAAATCTCTGAGGAATCCCCATGTCTCCTGCCTAAGACACCAGTCCTGGCAGGGCCCATGGGCACCACACGGGCTTCAACACAGTTTCCATGGGAGCAGTGGCCCACCCAGCCCTATTGCACCATCCAGGGACTGACAGCACGAGACGCGTGAGTCCAGACCACCCCACCACCTCATGGGGTGAAATCCTCGCCTGTCCAATGGGGGCCTGAGTACGGGCTCCCAAGTCATCCCTAATACCGATCACCTGAGATCGCGTGCAGCAGGCATTCTAATAAACAGATTCATCTGAACCTCAAACTAGGGGCTCTGGAAAGAGGTTTGCAGGAACCACAGTGCAGGCACAGCAGGAGGGAAAAGCCTCACCCCTTCACCTGCCAGAGATTGGGGGCTTGCCTGGCATCCGTGCAGCTGACCCATCCTAGAGTCCACAGGGAGAGCGTAACAAGCAGCAGGTCACATCAGCCCAGGCTCACGGGTTCAAGGAAAAAACTTGCAGGCCTGTTTTGCTTCCTGTGTACATATGTGATGCATATGCATATGAGTGTGTGTGTGTGTGTGTGTGTGTGTGTGTGTGTGTGTGTGTATGTGTGTGTGTGTGTGTGTGTGTGTGTGTATGTAAGCATCTTCTCAACCCCACCTGGAAGACCCGGATAGAAAGAATTTGCCAGACTGTTCCAGGGTAACATGTGGATTCAGGCCCACCCCTGGGGCCTAGCTGGGGGCCTCTGGGGACCAGTCCTTGCGTGCAGCTTACCTTGTACTTGGCTGCGAGCAGCTCCGTGGCCTGCTGCTCCCGCCGCAGGTCTTCGAGCATCTTCTCCTTCTCTTCCAGCAGCCTCTGCTTCTGCTCGCTCACCAGGCTGCGGTCATCCTGGATGGCCTGCCTTCTCCTCCTCCAGCCGTTCCTTCTGCTCCTGCAGAGTAACTCTCATGTTCTTCTCAAGGCGGCCTCCAGGATGGGGCTGCGGGGGGCGGGTGGTTTGTTGTTGTTGTCATCCTCCTCTTCGGCCACCCAGGCCTCAATCACCTGCCCATCGGGGTACCCGGCGGGGGCAGAAGCGGGCCTTCCTTTCCTGCGACTGCTCTTGCGACGCAGCACGTCTCCCCAACATGCCCTTCTTCCTCCAGCTGGGCTTTGAGGCGGGGCGATCTCCTCCTGGAACTCCCGCAGCAGCGTGTCTTTGGGGTCCTCGTTGACTCGGGGCTTGTTCTTGATGTTCTTGGCCCGATTGGCGAAGCGCAGGGTGGACAGGCTCTCATCGTAACTGTGTGATGCAGGGCCCAGCGTGGCCACCATGATGGTCTTGGCATTACCCCCCAGTGAGTCCTGCAGCAGACGGGTGAGCTTGGAGTCCCGGTAAGGAATGTGGGTGCTCCGGTTGCCCGCCAGGGCCGCGATCACGTTGCCCAGGGCGGACAGCGACAGGTTGATCTTGGAGGCCTCCTTGGGACGCTCCCCACTGTTGCTGCCACCTCCTCCAGTGCTCCCGGAGCCTTGCACGGTGTTGTTCCCAGGTGCAGTGGGGCCTGCCTTGTTCTGGCGCTCGCTGCCCGCCAGATCCACCAGGTTGAGCTTGCCTACACGGATGTGGTCCTGACCATCAGAACCCCGCTCGCTGCATTCAATGGTGATGACGAAGATGGCATGGGAGCGGGAGCTGAGCTCGTTCATGAGCGTGCTGCCCACGGCCCGGGTCTGGTTGCCCAGGTTCATGACATGCTCGATCTCCTTGACGTTCTTGGTGACGAAGGACGAGAGGTCCTTGATGTAGACGCCCGTCTCAGGGTTCTCCTTCAGTTCCAGCCGCTTGCCAGGCTCCTTGGCCAGCAGATCCCGGATCTCCTCCTGGTAGATCTCCAGGTAGGAGGCCCGTACCAGGTACTGCTGGTTCTGAGAGCGAGAGATGTGGGTGAAGATGTGCTCAAAGGCGTTGGGGATGACCCCTCGTTGCTCGGGTTCCACCCAGGTGCCCTGCATGGTGTAGGTCTTGCCCGTGCCAGTCTGACCGTAGGCGAACACAGTGCCGTTGAAGCCCTGGAGCACCGAATCGATGAGAGGCCTCACCGTCTCGTCGTACAGGTCGGCCTGCTTGGAGCTGGCATCGTAGACGGCGTCGAAGGTGAAGGTCTTGGGCAGCTCGCCGGGGGTGGCTCGGGGGTTCCTCAGGGTCACTTGGCCCAGCTTCACGTCCATGGTGAGGATCTGCTCGTGCCCGGCGGCCTCTTCCTTCCGACTGAGCGGACGACAGCGGGCCACCACCTTGAGGGCCTCGCTGGCCTTGGTGGTGGTGGTGGTGGTGATGGTGGCTTTGCCTGCCATCTCGTCGTCCTAGTCAAGGTGGGGTGGGGTGGGGTGGAGTGAATGCTCCCCAAAAGATCCTCACCTACCTGACCTGGCTCAGTGGGGCCGGCTCAGCTGCTCCCCAATGTGCATGCAGCGTCTTCAGCTTGGCCTGGGGTGCAGGGGGAGCGTGGAGTGAGTGCTCCCCAAAAGATCTTCACCTACCTAGCTCAGTGGGGCCGGCTCAGCTGCTCCCCAATGTGTATGCAACGTCTTTCTGGGGGTGCAGGGGGAGCGTGGAGGGAGTGCTCCCCAAAGGATCTTCACCTACCTAGCTCAGTGGGGCCGGCTCAGCTGCTCCCCAATGTGCATGCAGGGTCTTCGGCTTGGTCTGGGGGTGCAGGGGGAACCCCGGGCACTGGACAGGGAGGAGCTAGGCAGAAGGCCTAGGCCTAGGGGCAGAGCCTGGAGGGCACCCCATGGCTGGGCGTCAAGAGAGAAGGCAACAATGAGATCAAAGGCAGAGGGAGAGGGATGGGGTGGGCGAGGGGCAGCTCCTCCTCCTCCTCTTCCTCCTCTTCTTCTTCTTTTTCCCCCTCCTCTTCTTCCTCCCTTCTTCTCCCTCCTCCTCCTCCTCCTCCTCCTCCTCCTCCTCCCCTAGGGCTCCATGGCCTCCAGAGGGATGCGATGCGGCTCACCGGGCGTCCGCGCCCCGGCCCTGGGGCTCATGCATCCATCGTCGGTGCAGGGAGCGGAGCAAAAGCACCGGGCGAGGCGCCGCCCTCCCCGGCCCCGAGCGCGGGGTCCCCGGAGCATCCCCCGCCTTCCTCCCCGCGCAGGCCCCGCGGCGGCGGCGGCGGCGGCGACAGCAGCGAGGACGGGGCGAGCGGCGGCGGGAGCGGCTGCGGCGCGGCGCAGAGCGGAGCAGACCAGACCAGGCACCGCCCGCCCTGGCCCCGCCCCCGGTGGGAGGGACCGCGCGCCGGGCCCGGGGCATGCCGGGAGTTGTAGTCCCGCCTTTGTTAGGCCGCGTTCAGGGCGGGATGCTGCTGGGCCCCTGGCTGGTCCCTGGGGACCCGCTCTCTCTCTCTTTCCTCCCTTCTCGTATCTTTCTCTCTGCCTGTCCGTCTGTCTCTCTCCCCCTCCCTTTTATCTCTGTCTGTCTGTATCTCTCTCTCCCCCTCCCTTCCTCTCATATCTCTCTGTCTCTCTGTCTCTCTGTCTCTGTGTCTCTCTGTGTCTCTCTCTCCTCTCCTCATATCTTTCTCTTTGTCTCTCTCCCTTCCTCTCCTCTCATCATATCTTTCTCTCTCTGTCTCTCTCTCTGCCTCTGTGTCTCTCTCTTCTCCTATCTTTCTGTCTGTCCATCTGTCTCTCTCCCTCTCCCTTATATCTCTCTGTCTGTGTCTCTCTCTCCTCCTCTCTTCCTTTTCTCTTATATCTTTCTGTCTCTCTGCCGCACTCTCTATCTCTGTGCCTCTCTGTCTCTCTTCTCGTATCTTTCTGTCTTGCTCCCCCTCCCTTTCTCTCCTTTTATATCTTTCTCTCTCTGTCTCTCTACCTCTCTGTGTCTCTGTCTCTCTGCCTGTCTTGTCTGTCTCTCTCTCCTCATTTCCTCTTCTTACATCTCTCTCCCTATTCTCCCTCCCTCTCCTCTCTTCTCTTATCTTTCTCTCTGTGTCTCTCTCCCCCTCCTTTCCTCTCCTTTTATATCTTTCTCTATTTCTCTGTCTTTGTGTCTCTGTCTCTCTGTCTCTGTCTCTCTGTGTCTGTCTGTCTCACTCTCTCTCTCCCCATATCCTCTCTTCTTGCATCTCTCCCTGTCTCTCTCCCTCCCTCTCCCCTCTTCTCATATCTTTCTGTCTCTCTCTCTGCCTCTCTGTCTCTCTCCTCTCCTGTATCGTTCTGTCTCTTGCTCTCTCTTCCCCCTCCTTTCTTCTTGCATCTCTCTCCCTGTCTCTCTCCCCCTCCCTCTTCTCTCTTCTCCTATCTTCCTCTCTCTGTCACTTTGCCTCTCTGTCTCAGTTTCTGTCTCTCTTCCCCTCTCAGCACTGTTTTCTCTCTCACACACACCCCTCTCTCTTTTCTTCTCTCCTCCCTTCTTATATCTTTCTCTCTTTCCCTTCCTCTCCTCTCATCATATCTTTCTCTCTGTCTCTCTCTCTCTGACTCTGCCTCTGTGTCTCTCTCTCTCTGTCTCCTCTCTTTTTATATCTTTCTCTCCCTCCCTCTCCTCTCTTCTCATATCTTTCTCTATCTGTCTCTTGGCCCCTCTGTCTCTGTGTGTGTCTCTGTCTCTCTTCCCCTCTCCTCTCTTCTTGTATCTCTCTCCCTCCTTCTTCTCATCTTTCTCCTCTGTCTCTTTGCCTCTCTGATTCTATCTCTCTGTGTCTCTGTCTGTCTTCCCTCCCCATCTCTTTTTCTCTTACACACATCCTTTCTCTCTTTCTCTCTCCTTCCTCTCTCCTATCTCCTTTTTTCTCTCTCCTCTCTCTTCTTCTAATTCCCCATTCCTCCTACCACACTGCTGAGCTGCAGCCTTATCTGACCCGGAAACTTGAGAGCAGACACCCCCTTTTGTCCCCCCTCACACCCGTCATCCTCCATCCTTCAGTGGTTCCTGCCTTCCTGTCTGCAGTCAGGCACAAGTCACTCCACTTCCTGAGGGTGTCTGGGTGTGTGTCTTGACTGTCCTTTCCTGTCCCCATCCTGGCTTTCTTCCAGCCTTGCTCTTCTCTCCCCTGGAAACTTTCAGCAGGCTCTCTCCTCCTCTTCTCCCATCTCTTAACCCTGGCTGCTCCTTTTATCCCAACAACCCATTGTATAAAAATAGTCTCTGCCTGAGACATAGTTCGTGGGTAATGAGGCCACTTGCCTTGCACTTGGCCAACCTGGGTTCAATCCCTGGCACCGTATATGGACCCCTATGCCCTATCAGAAACAATCCCTGAGCATCACTGTATATGACAACAATGCAAGCCAACAAAAATGCCTCTATGGGGAAAAAATGCCCCTATGGGCAGGTTCCCTCCTGTCTGACTTGGCAGCCTGTGCACATGGAGAATCTGTGTTTCAGGCCTCTTCTTACTGCTCAGCCTTCCAGACCCTTCTAACCCCAGGTGCCACACTAGGAACTACACCTTCCTCCCAGCCTCAAGGTGCGCCCACCCAGGAACTAGGTTTACCTCTAATTATGTGGTGGCAGTTTTCGGGTCCTATTTCCCAAAGACCTTGATGCTTTCCTGCACTTGGGGTGCTGCACTTGAGTGATACAAGCATCCCGTGTTCAGCTTTTCCTGACTAACTTTTGTTGTTGTTGTTTGTTTTTTATTTTGGGCCACACTCGGCAGCATTCAGGGTTACTCCTGGCTCTGTGCTCAGAAATCGCTCTTGGTAGGCTTGGGGGATCATATGGGATGCCGAGATTCAAACCACCATTCGTCCTGGATCAGCTGTGTGCAAGGCAAACATCCTATTGCTGTGCTATCTCTCCGGACCCAAGAATCAACATTTTTTTTTTTTTTTGGTTTTTGGGTCACACCTGGCAGTGCTCAGGGGTTATTCCTGGCTCCAGGCTCAGAAATTGCTCCTGGCAGGCACAGGGGACCATATGGGGCGCCGGGATTCGAACCGATGACCTCCTGCATGAAAGGCAAACGCCTTACCTCCATCTATCTCTCCGGCCCCAAGAATCAACATTTTTAACTCGCCGGGGCTGGAAGCACCATCAGGAGTGGCTGTGATATTCAACAGTGACTGACTGCTGTATACGGAAGACTCTGTCCTGAATGGCATGGTCCTCCCATAACAGGCAGCTCTGCGCTTTTAGTTCCTCTTTGGGGGCCTTCATACTGTGCTCTCCAGAAGAGTTCTTCAGCTTCCTTCCCATCATGTCCTTCATCTGACTTGTCTCCCTCATGTGCTCCCATTACCTCCAGTCTTACCTGTGGAACTCTTTAGTATTGAGCCATATTTGTGATTTTGTTTGTTTGTTTTTTGGGGGTCATACCCAGCACCTGGCATCGCTCAGGGGTTACTCCTGGCTCTATGCTCAGAAATTGCTCCTGGCAGGCTGGGGGGACCATATGAGATGCCGGGATTTGAACCACCAACCTTCTGCATGAAAGGCAAATGCACTACCTCCATGCCATCTCTCCAGCTCCCATATTTGTGATTTTTACCTGAGTCCCCCTTAGAACATTCTAGACTTCCACAGAGGGCCAAATAATCCTGGGCTGAGGAATGTTGTTCTAGGTTCAAAATCACATGTCACCCCAGGTCTCTGGATATTCCATGTCCATCTTTTTTTTTTTTTTTTTTTTTTTTTGGGGCCACACCCTGTGCCGCTCAGGGGTTACTCCTGGCTATGCGCTCAGAAGTTGCTCCTGGCTTCTTGGGGGACCATATGGGACACCGGGGGATCGAACCGCGGTCCGTCCTAGGCTAGCGCAGGCAAGGCAGGCACCTTACCTCAGCGCCACCGCCCGGCCCCATGTCCATCTTTTTGCACTCTGCAGCCAGCACCCTAGGTCCTATCCTTCAGAGATCATGATGGAGGAAGTGCTATTCCTGGTAGCTGCTGCCTGAGTCTGATTCATTCATTCATTTCCCCAAACCTGTGTCTCACTGCTTCCTGTCTCCAGAGCCCCTGAGTGCCCGCTGGCTAGGGATTGGAGGCTTCGTGGGTGGTGTGACTGCCTCTGAGTGTTCCTGGCTGTGCTCAGCCCTTTCTGGGACCAAGTTGGCCTTCAGTTTGGCTTCCCGACCCATCCCTGGCTGGGTTCTGGCTTTGTGGACTGACCATTCCTGGCTCAGACACCCTGACTTCTGGAAGGCCCATTTGGCTCCCCTACTGTCTTCTTGTTGCACTTGGCATTGGTGTTTAGACTTGTCCTTTCTCTGTTTCAGCCAGTTCCCCGAATCCACAGTGTTGGATGACAGAGATTCTAGCCCTGTTCACCTCAACTGGAGTTACCCACTGGCGGCAGACTTGCTTAAATTCTCCTGGAAGGGGGAGGGAAGTCTGAAACAGGTGTTACTCCTGCCTTTGCGCTCAGAAGTCGCTCCTGGCAGGCTGGAGGGACCATATGGGATGGCGGGATTAGAACCACTGTCTGTTCAAATCAGCTGCATGCAAGGCAAATGCCTAATTGCTGTGCTATCTGTCTAGCCCTTCACCTTTTGTTGTTGTTGTTGTTGTTTTTCTTTTGGGGGGGGGCCCACATTCAGCAGTACTTAGGGGTTACTCCTGGCTCTGCACTCAGAAATCACTCCTGGCTCAGAGGATCATATGGAATGCCCGAGGATTGAATCTGTATCTATCCTGGATCAGCCACGTGCAAGGCAAATGCCCTACTGCTGTGTTACCACTCCAACCCCTGAAACTCCACCTTTTTTTGGGGGGGGGTTTAGGGCCACAGTCAGTGGCACTTAGGGGTTACCTGACTGCACTCAGAAATTGCTCTAGGATCAATTGTCAGGCTTAGGGAACCATATGAAATACTGGGAATCAAACCTGGGTTCATCCCAGGTTGTTCCCATGCAAAGTAAATGCCCTACCACAGTGCTGTTGTTCTGGCCCCCAAAAGTACAACTTTGAAACTCTACCTTTTTACAAGATCTGTGGGCCTGAAGAATATTTCTACCTCTGAATCTGTAGGTGCCATCAGGAGAGATTGCTTGCCTGACGCATTGTGTGATGCTTGGGGACTCAGCAACAGCCAGAAAAGGCTAGAGAGATGGGACAGCAGGTAGGGCACTTGCCTTGTATGCAGCCAATTCATGTTCAATCCTGGGCACTTCAAATGATCCCTCTAGTAGCCAGGAGTGATCTTTGAGCAAAGAGCTAAAACTAAGCCCTAAGCACTGCCAAGTATGACTACCATAAAACAAAACAAGACAAAAGAGGGGCCGGAGAGATAGCATGGAGGTAAGGTGTTTGCCTTGCATGCAAAAAGATGGTGGTTCGAATCCCGCATCCCATATGGTCCCCTGAGCCTGCCAGGAGTAATTTCTTTCTTTTTTTTTTTTTTTTTTTTTTTGGTTTTTGGGCCACAACCAGCGGTGCTCAGGGGTTACTCCTGGCTATCTGCTCAGAAATAGCTCCTGGCAGGCACAGGGGACCATATGGGATGCGGGATTCGAACCAACCACCTTTGGTCCTGGATCGGCTGCTTGCAAGGCAAACACCGCTGTGCTATCTCTCCGGGCCCCAGGAGTAATTTCTGAGCGTAGAGCCAGGAGTACTTCTGAGTGCTTCCAGGTGTGACCCAAAAACTAAAAACCAAAACAAACAAACAAACAAAAAATACAGAAGAAATAAACAAGAAATACTATTTTAAAATACTACGTCAGAGCCAAAGAAATTGTGCAATGGGTAAGGCACTTGCTTTGTGGCCAACTGTAAAATACCCATGTTTTTTTTTTTTTTTTTTTTTTTGGTTTTTGGGCCACACCCTGTGACGCTCAGGGGTTACTCCTGGCTATGCGCTCAGAAGTTGCTCCTGGCTTCTTGGGGGACCATATGGGACGCCGGGGGATCGAACCGCGGTCCGTCCTAGGCTAGCGCAGGCAAGGCAGGCACCTTACCTCCAGCGCCACCGCCCGGCCCAAAATACCCATGTTTTAAAATCATCCCCCCCACACACACACCACATTTCCAATCTCAGGCAGATGGGTCTGAAGAAGGTAGCCACTAAGAATTAATAAACCAAGCCAGTCAGGAGGGAGTCATGGAGTCAGGAGAGAGTCTGGCCTCTGTGCGCCAAGCCAGATTCACTTTTCTTTATTCTCCCAGTACAAATTCAGCCATATCAAAGGGCTAGGTAAAAAGGAAAGAGGAAATTGGGGAAACACCTTTGTTTTGTGTAAATAGCTGGGTGTCATTGAACAGTCAACCTGCATTTGGTCCCTAGTATCTCATAAGGTTCTCTCAGCACTTAAAGGAGTGACTCCTGAGCACAGAGACAGGAGTAAGCCCTGAACACAACTGGATGTGCCCTCTTTCTCCCAAAAAATAACTACTTTGAGACTGGGGATGTGACTCTGGTAGAGCACTTGCCTTGCATGTTTGAGGCCCTGGGTTCAATCCCCAGCACTGCTAGTGAGCACAAGCAGAAGTAGCTCCCTTGCACATCAGAACCACCAGTTGTGACTCAAAACCCATGAAAGAAAAAGGGTAAAGGAGAAACTGAGTAATAGCACAGCAGGCAGGGCATTTGTCTTGCACGCAGCCTGCCTGGTTTCGATCCCCAGCATCCCATAGAATCCCCTAAGCCTGCCAGGAGTGATTTCTGAGCACAGAGCCAGGAGTAACCCATGAGTGCCTCCAGGTATCACACACACACACACACACACACACACACACACACACACACACACACCAAAAAGAAGGAGCCGGAGAGATAGCATGGAGGTAAGGTGTTTGCCTTTCATGCAGAAGGTCATCGGTTCGAATCCCAGCACCTTATATGGTCCCCTGAGCCTGCCAGGAGCGATGGAGCCAGGAGTAACCACTGAGCATTGCCGGGTGTGACCCCCCACCGAAACAAACAAACAAACAAAAACAAAAAACCCGTAAAGAAAAGAAAAAAAGGAAAAAAGTAAAGTGTTAACTCAACAGGCTGAGTCCAGACCTGGATTTGTGCTCGGCACCACATACAATCCTTTGAACATCAGGATCAACCCAGAGCACCAGGGAGTGGCCCCTGAAGAACACCAGGTGTGACCCCAAAACCCAAAACTCCTTCCTCTGTCCTTGCCCTTCACACATCACATGCTCTTCCCTCTCCAGCAGCCTGACAACAGTCCAGCCTCCTCTCACCCTCTTCTCACTCCCACAGCCACTCTGGTTTGCCTGAGAGTTTGTGAACACACTCAGTTCTTGGAGCCTTTGCTCAGCTGCCAGAATGTCCTGCTGGTTTGCAGGCTCCCCAGCTGCTCAGATTCGCCTCCTGGGCCTTCTACACTCAGTCTTTGGTGGCTCCTCCTTCTGCTGCTCAAGAACAAATTTCTGGAGTCTCTTTTGTTTGTTTTATTCTGGGAACCACACCTTGTACTTAAGGCTCAGTCCTGGTTCTGTGCTCGGAGATCAATCCTGGTTGATCATATAGTATTTAGGGGTTATTTCTTTTTGGGGGGGCCATACCCAGTGATGCTCATGGTCAAGGCAGATGCCTTTCCACTTTGTGCCACTGCTCCAGCCCCATAGGGGTTATTTCTGTTTCTGCAATCAGAAAACACTTCTGGTGCTGGAGAATTATATAGTATTCTAGGGATCAAACCTAGGGTTGGCCATGTACTAATGCCAGTGCCTTACCCACTGTACTATATATCTCTCTGGCCCCTATTCTCACTTCTATGGTCAGTATAATCCAATCTATCTTACACTTTGTCTGTTTTGGTCACGCACAGTGATGTTTGGGTATTACTCTATACTCTGAGATCAATCACCAGCTTGGGAAACCATTTACAGAACCTGGGACTGAACCTGCCTCAACAAATACCCTGCCTGCTGTCCTGTCTCTCTGGCCCTGCCAATTTGTAGATTTCTTTCTTTCTTTTTCTTTCTTTCTTTTCTTTTCTTTCTTTCTTTCTTTTCTTTCTTTTTCTTTCTTTCTTTCTTTCTTTCTTTTCTTTTCTTTCTTTCTTTCTTTCTTTCTTTCTTTCTTTCTTTCTTCTTTCTTTCTTTCTTTCTTTTTTCTTTCTTTTCTTTCTTTCTTTTTCTTTCTTCTTTCTTTCTTTCTTTCTTTCTTTCTTTCTTTCTTTCTTTCTTCTTTTTTCTTTCTTTCTTTTCTTTCTCTTTCTTTCTTTCTTTTCTTTCTTTTCTTTCTTTCTTTCTTCTTTCTTTCTTTCTTTCTTTCTTTCTTTCTTTCTTTCTCTTCTTCTTTCTTTCTTTCTTTTTTTTTCTTTCTTTCTTCTTTCTTTCTTTCTTTCTTTCTTTCTTTCTTTTTTTTTTTTTTGGTTTTTGGGCCACACCCGGCGTTGCTCAGGGGTTACTCCTGGCTGTCTGCTCAGAAATAGCTCCTGGCAGGCACGGGGGACCACATGGGACGCCAGGATTCGACCAATCACCTTAGGTCCTGGATCGGCTGCTTGCAAGGCAAACGTCGCTGTGCTATCTCTCCAGGCCCCAATTTGTAGATTTCTGACATAATCTGACTATTAAACACTGGTGTCCCTGGCCTCCATGATTCCCCACTTTCCTCGTTTTTCTTCAAGAGCTCCAGGATTCCAATGGCTTCGTTTCAGTCTCCTTACCCTGGTCAGTGCATTCAGCCTCTAGGACATTGCTGTTCATGGAAGCTCTGGCTTAGACTCTTTTTCTCCCAATGCCTCCCTCTAGTGATCACTGGTGCTCATTGGTTTCCATTAGCCGCTAACTGATTCCTTCATTTGTATTTTCTGCCCAGACTTTGCTGAGCTCCAAATCTTATGGCTAATGCTCTAATGGATGGGGGCACTTGGATGCCTCCCACATATCCAGAATTGTACTTGCTCATCTTCCAAATTAGGTACCTAGGGCCTCCAAGAATGGTTCCCAGCTTGGCAAACAGCTCTTCTTCCTCCAACCTAAAACACTCACTCAGGTCCCTACATCTGTCGACTTGAGCTCCCAAATTATGTCTCATCTCTAGCAGTTTCTTCCTTTCTTTCTTCCTTCCTTTCTTTCTTTCCTTCTTTCTTTCTTTCTTTTTCTTTCTCTTTCTTTCTTCTTTCTTTCTTTCTTTCTTTCTTTCTTTCTTTCTTTCTTTTCTTTCTTTCTTTCTTTCTTTCTTTCCTCCTTCCTTCCTTCCTTCCTTCCTTCCTTCCTTCCTTCTTCCTTCCTTCTTCCTTCCTTCCTTCCTTTCCTTCCTTCCTTTCTTTCGTTCTTTCTTTCTTTCTTTTCTTTCTTTCTTTCTTTCTTTCTTTCTTTTCTTTCTTTTCTTTCTTTCTTTCTTTCTTTCTTTCTTTCTTTTCTTTCTTTCTTTCTTTTCTTTCTTTCTTTCTTTTCTTTCTTTCTTTCTTTCTTTCTTTTCTTCCTTCCTTTCTTCCTCCTCCCTTCCTCTCTCTTTCCCTTCCTTCCTTCCCTCCTTCCTTCCTTCCTTTTTTCCTTCCTCCTTCCTTCCTTCCTCCTTCCTCTCTTTCCCTTCCTTCCTTTCTTCCTTCCTCCTTCCTTCCTTCCTCCTTCCTCTCTTTCCCTTCCTTCCTTTCTTCCTTCCTCCTTCCTCTCTTTCCCTTCCTTTTTCCTTCCTTTCTTCCTCCCTCCCTCCCTTCCTTCCTTCCTTCTTCCCTCCCTCCCTCCCTAACTCCCTCCCTCCCTCCCTTCCTTCCTTCTTTCCTTCCTTCCTTCCTTCTTTCCTTCCTTCCTTCCTTCCTTCCTTCCTTCCTTCCTTCCTTCCTTCCTTCCTTCCTTCCTTCCTTCCTTTTCTTGCCATACCTGAAAGTGCTCAGGGGTTATTTCTGGCTCTGCAATCAGGAAGCACTTCTGGTGATACTCGGAGGACTATCTGAGATCCCAGGGATTGAACCTAGGGTTGGCCATTGACCAATGCAAGTGCCTTACCCACTGTATTCTTTTCTGGCCCCTCTTTCTTACTTCTATGGTTAGTATAATCCAAGCTACCCTAGACTTTGTCTGTTTTGTTTCTATAGCCACATCCAGTGGTGCTCAGGTGTTACTCCTCACTGTATACTCAGGGATTACTCCTGGCAGTGTTAGGGGATCATATCAGATGCTGAGAAATAAAACGGAGACAGTCATGTACAAGGCAAATACCCTACCCGCTGTTCTATCACTCTAGCTCCTACTCTAGACTTCATTATCTTGGTTCCCCAATAGTCTCCTGGATTCCCTAAGTCTGTGCTTGCCCTCATTCATCAATGATCTTCAATGCATTCTTCTCTCTGCCAGAGAGATAGTGCATGCATAAAGGCATTTGCCTTGCATGTAGCTGAGCCTGGTTCCATCCCCTTTATCTCATGGTTCCCTGATCATCACCAGGAGTAACCCCTCAACATCTGGATGCCTCACCCCCCAAGAAATAAAATAAATGAATGCACTTGCCTACTCATGTCATGCCATGCTGGAAACTTCTCCAGATGTCTTTCTGCCCCTCCCGGAAGTCCAAAGCATCAGCACAGCCTTCAAGACCCCACAACACCTGGGTCCTGTCCCACTTCCTGTCCCGCTTGGATGGCACTCACCTTGCTCTCAAGAGTTCAGGTTGCAAGGGACTTCTTTTTGGTGTTTTCCTTCAGTCAAGACAGAAAGGAGAATCCACCCTATTGTCCCTCATTCAGCCACAACTGAGCATAGAAATAACCGGCATCCCAGGCCAGAGTGATAGCATAGCAGCAGGTATTTGCCTTGCATGCAGTTGATCCAGATGGACCTGGGATTCAGTTCCTAGCATCCCATATGGTCCCCAAGCCTGCCTGCCACAAGCAATTTCTGAGTGCAGAGCCAGGAGTAACCTCTGATCGTCCCCGGGTGTGGCCCAAAAACCTAAAAGAGAAAAAAAAAACCACAATAAAACAAAGAAATATTCAGTGTCCCAGACCCAAAGGATCAAGGGACTGGTGATAGTGGAGAGATGGTACAGCAGGAAAGGTGGTTATGTATTGCATGCAACTGACTTTGATTCAATCCCTGGCATCCCATCATGGTCTGAGCACTTCCAGAGTGATCCTTTAATGTAGAACCACAAGTAAGTCCTGTGCACTGTCAGGGATGGCCCCAAAACCAAACACACACACACAGACACACACACAAACACACACACACACACACACACACACACACACACACACACACACACACACATGGACTCTGATATTAGCAGGAGGGTTCTTCTAGGTGGTCATGGCAATCCAATGCTGGTGTCTTCCAGATTCCCTTGAACAAATTCCCTGCAACATGCAATCTTGGTATCCCCCAACCACTTCCAGATGTGATCTAAAGTGCCAAAAAAATCAAATGAAAGATAGTACATTGGGTAAGGTGCTTATCTTGCATATGGCTGACCTGGATCAATCCCAAGTACCACATATGGTTTCATGAGCACTGGCAAGAGTTATCCCTGAGTACAGTTGGGTGTGGCCCTAAACAAACAAAAATAATAAAATATATGAAGATAAATTAAATACTACTAGATATAAAAAATGGGTTCATCTTTGTTGCTCTGTGAAGATATAATAGATCTGTTTATTCTGTTTTATCCTATCTCAAATGAGCTAGTTTAGGGTTCAGAACCATAATCCAGTGGGTAGGGCACTGGCCTTGCATGAGACAGACCCAGGTTCTATCCCTGGAACCCTGAGTCTACCAGGAGTGATTCTTTTTTTTTTTTTTTTTTTTTTTTTTTTTGGTTTTTGGGTCACACCCGGCGGTGCTCAGGGGTTACTCCTGGCTGTCTGCTCAGAAATAGCTCCTGGCAGGCATGGGGGACCATACGGGACACCGGGATTCGAACTAACCACCTTTGGTCCTGGATCGGCTGCTTGCAAGGCAAACGCCGCTGTGCTATCTCTCTGGGCCCATACCAGGAGTGATTCTTGAGTGCAGAGCCAGGAGTGTTCCCTGAGCACTGTTTTGTTTTGTTTTGTTTTTGTTTTTTTTTTTGGAGGGGTCACACCCGGAAGTGCTCAGGGGTTACTCCTGGCTCTATGCTCAGAAATCTCCCCTGGCAGGCTCGGGGGACCATATGGGATGCCAGATTCGAACCTCCGTCCTTCTGCATAAAAGGCATTTGCCTTACCTCCATGCTATCTCTCTGGCCCCTGAGCATTGCTTTTGCAACCCAAAAACAAGCAAACAAATGAAGCAGATGAGCTGGTTTAAATCCGTAGTACAAACATTTCAGAAGAATGAAGGACGTACTTTGGTTGGATTCTGATTGTTTTCTCTGACACCTCTGTTAAGGTAGTAAATGCCAGAGTTTGTGGGTTTTCTAGTTTTGTTTTATTGTTTATTTATTGCAATTTTTGGAGCCACATCCAAGAATGTACTACTTACTCTTGGTTCTGTGCTCAGGGCTATTCCCGACAGAACTTGAGGAGTCCATATGTGGTCTCAGGGATTGAACTCAAGCTAGCGGTATGCAAGGAAAGCACCCTGTTCCTATTCTCTCTCCAGCCCTGACTCCAGGGGTCCTCAAACTTTTTAAACAGGGGGCCAGTTCACAGTCCCTCAGACTGTTGGAGGGCTGGACTATAGTAAAAACAAAAATTATGAACAAATTCCTATGCACACTGCATATATCTTATTTTGAAATGAAGAAATGAAATGGGAACAAATACAGTATGTGGCCCATGGGGCAGTTTAAAGACCACTGCCTGACTCCTCTGTTTCTTTTCTTTTTTTTTTTTTTTGAATTTTTTTTGGGCCACACCCGGTGACACTCAGGGGTTACTCCTGGCTATGTGCTCAGAAGTCACTCCTGGCTTGGGGGACCATATGGGACGCTGGGGATCAAACACAGGTCCGTCCTTGATCAGCCGTGTGCAAGGCAGACATCCTACTGCTGCGCCATCGCTCAGGCCCTTTCTCTGATTCTTTTGTTTCCTGCCAGGAGTGGACACTGGGGTGGTTGTGATCTCCTGGATGGATAAAGCGACAGCAGAGATGATGCCCAGGGGGTTCCTTAAACCACTGTGCACCCTCCTGTCCTCCCCAGGAATTCCTGAGAGTAGAGTTATTATGTTATAATGGATGATGCCACAAATGCAGTGGCACTGCTGTTTAACTGGGGCCTTTGTTCAAAGTCTTTGTCCTCCCTTGCCTTGAGATCCATTGACTCAGCAATTGGCCTGAGGCACTCCTCATTCCTTACTTCTGACCTGTCATGTGGGCAGGAACCCCAGTGACCATGAGCACCCTCTGAACAGAGAACTGCACTTTCCCCAACCTACTGGCCTTGTGCATACTCTAGGTTATCAATATTGCTTCTCAGGCAAAGAAATGAATATTCCAGATCAGAGGCAAGAAAATTGGGGCAGGGGCAAGGGAGCTGGGAGATAAAACAGGAGGTAAATGGGCCAGAGAGATAGCATGAAGGTAAGGCATTTGCCTTGCATGCAGAAGGACGGTGGTTCAAATCCCGGCATCCCACATGGTCCCCTGAGCCTGCCAGGAGCAATTTCTGAGCATAGAACCAAGAGTAACCCCTGAGCCCTGCTGGGTGTGACCCAAAAAACAACACACAACAAAAAAGGAAGTAAAGCTGATTTTATCCTTGGCTCTCCATATGATCTCCAAAGAACTTCCAGGGTTCTAGGGCTCACTCCTGAGCATAGATCCAGAAGTATCCCTAAGTATCACTGAGTATGTCTCCCAAGACACTTCCAAAATAAAATAATTTTTTAAAAACAATTAAAGGGGCTGGAGCAATAGTACAGTGGGTAGGGCATTTGTCTTGCATGCAGCCAACTCGACCAATCCCCAACATCCCATATGGTCCCCTGAGCCATCAGGAGCAATTGTGAGCGCAGTCTGGAGTAACCCCTGAGCACATCTGGATGTGGGCCCCAAACCAAAAATGATGAATAGGGGGACAGAGAGAATGCACAGTGGTAGGGAGTTTGCCTTGCACGTGTCTGACTGAGATGAGCCCAGGTTCGAATCCCATCACCCATAGGGTCCCCCCAACCTGCCAGGGGCGATTTCTGAGTGCAGAGCCAGGAGTAATCCCTGAGTGCCGCTGGGTCTGGCCCAAAAACCAACCAATCAATAAATAAATAAAGTTAAAAAAAATTTGAGGACTGAAGAGATATTACAGCGGTAGGGCGTTTGCCTTGCGTGCAGAAGGCTGATGGTTCGAATCCCAGCATCTCATATGGTCCCCTGAGCCTGCCGAAGGCGATTTCTGAGCATAGAGCCAGGAGTAGTTCCTAAGCGCTGCCGGGTGTGACCCCACCCCCCCAAAAAAAAAAAAAACCCACAACAACTGAGCATTTTCACAAGCAAGAAACTCAAGATTGAGGTGTGCCCTGCAAAACCAGGCTCTGCCAGCAGAGGGAGACGAGCACATGCGACAAGGCCACAGGCCCAGTTCCATGTTCTGATCTGCCACTCAGACTGACTTCACCAAATGTCCCCATCTCCAGTTCCCTCCAGTTTCTCTCCTCCTGTCTCTGCTATCAATTTAGCAGAACTTTTTGTTGTTGATCTTTTTGGGGTGTACTTGGTGGTGCTCAGCAGCTACTCCTGGCTCAGTGCTCAGGGTTCCCTGTGGGGTTGGGGCTCAAACCCAAGTCTCACACAGGCGAAGCACCTGCCGAGCCCCTAGATTAAATATCCAATGTGCCTCCTAGGGTGCACAGGCTTTCCAGACGAGTCCCTGGCTTCTTCTCTCGTTTCACGAGTTTTACCCTCCACATCCCTGACTGCGATCCAATACCACTGGCCTCCTTGTTCCTTGGTCCTGCCAAGAACATTCCAGTCGCAAGGCCTGTGCACTTGCTATTTTGCTTCAAGTTCTTTCTCCTTGCTGCCCAGGACCTCTGTCCCTCCCTCCCTTAGGTGGCCCTGCCAAATGTCACCTCCTCAGAGAATACGCCTCATTCATTACCCTCTTGCCTTTGCTGTCTGGACTCTGCTTTGGTGTGTTCAGAGAGTTGCCACAGTGGGACAGTCAAGAGACATCTATACCCATTTTGGGATTATTTTCTGACTCATGTGAACTTCATGACAAACTGTATGCTGTGCTAAGAAATATACTTGATGCAAAGTAACCCCCTTGAGAAATATGCTTGATGCAAATCAAACCCCTGGGAAAAAAATTTTTTTTTGGTTTTTGGGTCATACCCGGAAGCGCTCAGCAGCTAGTCCTGGCTCTACGCTCAGAAATCGCCCCCCGGCAGGCTCGGGGGACCATATGGGACACCAGGATTTGAACCACCGACCTTCTGCATGCAAGGCAAATGCCTTACCTCCGTGCTATCTCTCCGGCCCCAGAAATTTTTTTTTGATGAGTTATTGGAATTATTTATAGCCTCTGTGACTCTCCACTTGAAAATCAACATAACATAAAAAATTGTTTTCATAAAATAGAGATTGAGGGCCCAGAGGGATAGCACAGCGGCGTTTGCCTTGTAAGCAGCCGATTCAAGGACCAAAGGTGGTTGGTTTGAATCCCGGTGTCCCATATGGTCCCCCATGCCTGTCAGGAGCTATTTCTGAGCAGACAGCCAGGAGTAAGCCCTGAGCAATGCCGGGTGTGACCCAAAAATCAAAAACCAAAAAAAAAAAAAAAAAAGAAAAGAAAGTTATATTACATAAACATGCTATTTAGATATTTGGGAGGGGTTTGGGTCACACCTGGCAGCGCTCAGGGGCTACTCCTGGTTCTATACTCAGAAATCACCCTGGCAGGCTCGGGGAACCATATGGGATGCCAGGATTTGAACCACTGTCCTTCTGCATGCAAGGCAAACACCCTACTGCTGTCCTATCTCTCTGGCTCCTATTTAGAGATTTTTTTTTTTTTGGTTTTTGGGCCACACCCGTTTGATGCTCAGGGGTTACTCCTGGCTATGTGCTCAGAAATCGCCCCTGGCTTGGGGGGACCATATGGGACGCCGGGGGAATCGAACCGCGGTCCGTTCCTTGGCTAGCGCTTGTAAGGCAGACACCTTACCTCTAGCGCCACCTTCCCGGCCCCTATTTAGAGATTTATTATAAAAAACATCCCTGTGTCCAGAGAGTTAGTACAAAGGTTAAGACACTTGCCTTGTATCCCACTGACCTGTAAGTTCCCAGAACTACATATAGTCCCACAAGTGTGGCCAGAGATCACTCAAAAGAACAGAGCCTGGGGCTGGAGTGATAGTTCAGTGGGTAGAGTATATGCCTTGCATGCAGTAGACCCGGGTTTAATCCCTAGCATCCCATAAGGCATCCCATAAGGCACTGCCAGGAGTGATTTCAGAGCGAGCCAAGAGTAACCCCTGAGCTCTGCTGGCTGTGCATCCTCCACAAAAAAGAACAGAGCCAAGAAAAGCAAACAAGGAACAGAGCAATAGTACAGCAGGCAGGGCACTTGTCTTATACATGGTCCAGTGGGTTCAACCCCAAACCCCAGACAGTCCTTAGTGTTGCATGAAATAATTAACGATGGGGCTGGATGGCGATGGATGGAGGCCATTGTGCTTAGGCCCCAGCCACGTGGCTTCATCCCCATCCAGCTGGCGAATTCCAGGCCCAGGTGATCGGCGCAATCAAGACTCACTCACAGGCAGGCTTTAGGAAGAATCATCTTTATTCAGGCCCTATTCACCACATGTGTGTGGCCTATCTCATAACCTTTTAAGCACTAGTTATTCTTGGCCCTGCATCTAAACTCCTTTCAGCCATCTTCCCTTTGGGCTCCATGCTGGTCAAAGACCAGAACACAGAAACCCAAAAGCCAGAGCGCCCAGCAGCGCAGAACGGGCAAAGAGCCAAAAGGGCAAAAAGCCAAAAGGGCCGAATTCCCTTGGTCCATGCCTTATCTACCTTTTCCCAGACCCCTCCCAGGAATGGGAGGGGCTCGCAGGTAAAGTTACACCTACTATCCGGTTTCCAAGACCCCTCCCCGAAATGGGTGGGTCTAGGGTCTTAAATAGGTACACCCACACTTAGAACCATGGCAGGGCCTGAGCACAGAACCAGAGTAAAGTCTGGCCTCCCCCCCAAAAGCAAACAACAGGCAGGGTATTCCAGGTTTGGGGGGATAGTTGGAAGGGCCAGAGTGCATGCCTGGTCTTCTGGGGGCTCAGATTTGATCTCCTGCACCATGTGGTCCCCTAGCACCTCCAGGAGCAACCCCAAAACTCTGAGTTGGGATGAGCTCGCACATCTTGGCTTACAAATGAAAACAAAAGAGCTTGTCTTGCAAGTGTCGGGCCATGAGTTTGATCCCTTTGGGTCCCTTTGCTGCCCACATGCTCCAAATGAATTGTTTCGTGCAGTTGAGCTATTTGGGTCTTCCCATCACTGCAACCAAAGGTCCAGACACTGCACTCAAGATTATAATCTCATCACTCCAAAAATAACAGTAACATGGAAGAAAAACACAAATAATAAGAAAGAACTAACATTTACAAATTAGCAGCCACCAATGGCCTTTAAGATAGAACATCCTCTTGGCACGGCAGAAGTACCCAGAACAACTATAAATGTCACCGTTCACCCTGCTTTTTGTGGTGCCCACTATCTTGCTTTCCTTGGTTCTGCTCTCTTGCAAGATTACTGCTTGGGATGGAGAGCATTCAATAAGTGGAAGAGCACATTTGGCATGTGGGTGGCCCAGATTTGATCTTCTGAACACCACCAGGAATGATCCTGCTTCAGTACGAGCCAGGAGAAACCCCTGAGCTCTGCAGGGGTGTGGCCCTCAAACAAAATTAATAAAAAAAATTTTCTGGGGCCAGAGCAGTGACGCAGTGGTAGGGTGTTTGTCTTGCACACGGCTCATGGTTGACCTAGGACAGACCAATGTTTGATCCCTGGCGTCCCATATGGTCCCCCAAGCCAGAAGCAATTTCTGAGCACAGAGCCAGGAGTAATCCCTGAGTGTGACCAAATGTGGCCCAAAAACCAAAACCAAAACCAAAAAAACAAAAAACATGTTCTGTATTTTCTGTGTCCGTTTTCTTTCTTTTTTGAGCAGTGCTCAGGGCTCAACTTTTG
Source organism: Suncus etruscus (assembly GCF_024139225.1). Classification (NCBI taxonomy): domain Eukaryota; kingdom Metazoa; phylum Chordata; class Mammalia; order Eulipotyphla; family Soricidae; genus Suncus; species Suncus etruscus. Next base: position 90,698,678 of record NC_064859.1, read on the forward strand.
GTAATGTTCAAGTGCTGGGGACTGAACCAGGATGAACTGCAAGAAAGGGAAGAGTTCTTAATATCTGCACTATCTCTTCAGTCCAGTAAAAGTTCAGCTGGATTTCTTTCCTCTGATTTATTTGTTTTATTTATTTGGGGGTGGGGGTTGAGCCACACCTGGTGATGTTCATTTGCTACTCCTGGCTATGCACTCAGAAATCCCTCCTGGCAGGCACAGGGGACCATATGGGATGCCGGGTTTCGAATCACCGTCCGTCCTAGATCAGCTGCTTACAAGGCAAATGCCTTACCGCTGTGCTCTCTCTCCAGCCCCTATATTTTTTTAATATACAAAATCTTTGTTTAAGATTTTACAAGCATGATTATAGTTGGGTTTCAGTCATAAACAGAATGCCCTCCTTCACAAAATCCTCTGGTTTCTTTAACCAGAGCCATTCACCCTGTGATGAACTTTCTGTTGTGGGAAGGACTCAGCTGCCATCACCCTGAGGGCCATTTGGGTTGTTTCCATCAAGGTTTGTAACAGCCTTGAGCATTCCTGCTCCTGCCTCCTTTGGGGTTCAGGGAGCACACGCCTGCTCTGCACACCCCATACCTGGCAGGGCCAAGGGACACTCATCTCTCATATTGGTTGATCTTGTCCAACTGTTTCTGAAGGAACAATCTGCACCGTCAGCAGCCGTGGGGCCCCAGCTGCTTCCCATCAGCCCCCACATTTCAGTTTGCTATGCTTAGTTTTAAAAAAAACTTAGTTTTAAAAAATCCTCCTCTTGGTTTTTAGGTTTTTTTTTAGATTCTCCAGATAGCAAACAAAATAGAGCACTTTTTTTTTTGTTTATTTTTTGGGGGGGTTTTGGGCCACACCCTGTGACGCTCAGAGGTTACTCCTGGCTCAAACCCAGGTCCCTCCTGGGTCAGCCTCGTGCAAGGCAAATGCACTACCGCTTTGTTATCACTCTGGTCCCCTAAATTAGATTTCTATATCCCCCTTGAAACTATTTTTGTTTTAGGGCCACACCCGGCGGCCCTACTGCTGTGCTATCTCTTGGCCTCCACTTGAAACTTCTTCCTGGATCCAAAATCACCAGATAGTTTTCTACATAAGTTCTAAATATTTTGTTTGGGACTTAACTTAATCCTTTTTCTTTCTTCTTCTTTCTTTCTTTCTTTTTCTTTCTTTCTTTTCTTTCTTTCTTTTCTTTCTTTCTTTCTTTCTTTCTTTCTTTCTTTCTTTCTTTCTTTCTTTTCTTTCTTTCTTTCTTTTCTTTCTTTCTTTCTTTTCTTCTTTCTTTTCTTCTTTCTTTCTTTCTTCTCTTTCTTTCTTTCTTTCTTCTTTCTTTCTTTCTCTCTCTTTCTCTTCTCTCTCTTTCTTTCTTTCTTCTTTCTTTCTTTCTTTCTTTCTTTCTTTCTTCTCTCTTCCTTCCTTCTTCCTTCCTTCCTTCCTTCCTTTCTTTCTCTTTCTTTTCTTTTTTCTTTTCTTTCTCTCTCTCTTCTTTCCTCTTCTTCTCTCTCTTCTTTCTTTATCTTTCTTTCTTTCTTTCTTCTTTCTTCTTCCTTCCTTCCTTCCTTCCTTCCCCCTTCCTTCCTTCCTTTCTCTTTTCTTTCTTTCTTTCTTTCTTTCTTTTCTTTCTTTTTTCTTTTCTTTCTTTCTCTTTCTTCTTTCTTTCTTTCTTTCTTTCTTTCTTTCTTTCTTCTTTCTTTCTTCCGTTCTTCTTCCTTTCTTACTCCTTCCTCCCTTCCTTTCTTTCTGTCTGTCTGTCTTTCTTTCTTTCTTTCTTCTTTCTTTCTTCCGTCCTCCCTCCCTCCCTCCCTCCCTCCCCTCCCTCCCTCCCTCCCTCCCTCCCTCCCTCCTTTCTTTCTTTCTTTCTTTCTTTCTTTCTTCTTTTCTTTCTTTCTTTCTTTCTTTCTTTCTTGCTTTCTTTCTTTCTTTCTGTCTTTCTTTCTTTCTTTCTTTCTTTCTTTCTTTCTTTCTTTCTTCATTTTTTGGGTCACACCCAGCAGTGCTCAGGGGTTACTCCTGGCTCTACACTCAGAAATCTGGCAGGCTTGGGGGACCATATGGGATGCCAAACCACTGTCCTTCTGCATACAAGGCAAACACCCTGCCTCCATGCTATCTCTCCAGCCCCTATCATTTATTTCTGATCAAATTTCTTTTCTGCTTTTGGGCTGGGCTACACTCAACATTGTTTACTCAGGCTCAGAGCTCCAGGACTGCTCCCATGGATGCCGAGAGACATTGTGGCATTGTTTTTTTGGTTTGGTTTGGTTTGGTTTTGGGGCCATGCCCAATGACATTCAGGGGTTGCCCCTGCCTCTATGCTCAGAAATTACTCCTGGCAGGCTCAGGGGATCATATGGGATGCCAGAGATCCAAACTGGATCAGCGTGTGTCAGGCAAACACTCTACCTCACTGTGCTATTGCCCTGGACCCGGTGTTGGGTTTCGAACCTGGGTTCCTCCATGCAATGCAGCCTCAGGCCCAAAGGGAGCCTGAGGGAGACTTTTTGAATCCCCTGGATTGATTCACAGCCTCCTCCCTGTTACTCCACAGCTCACTTGGCTCCATTTCTTCGCTTTGTGTTTGCTTTTTAGCCAGTGTAAATGCAGGGGCGAATAACTCTCCTCCCTTCTCTGTCTCCTCCAGGCTCTGCGATTCAGGAAAAGGAAGCGGCCGAGACATTGCCAAGCTACTCCCTCCACCTTTGTTCTCTACCCTGAGTGCCAGCTGCATTGCCCACCGCCTGCGCCTTTGGATAAAGACACCCCCCGCCCCCAGGGTGGCTCCCCGAGCAGCAAGCCAGCGGGCTCAGCCTGTAGCCAAGCTCCAAAGGCCTTTGACCTTGACAGGCTGACTGCCAGCATCTCAATGTCCAGGCAGGGGCCACGGGGTAATACACCCACAGAGAGTTCATGTCAGGCCCACACAGACACGGTAGGGGTGGGGTCCGCAGCCCGGAGCTAGCTGTCTTGGCCCCCCACCCCCCGTGACCCTTAACTCATATCTACAGAGTTCCCAGGGTGTGGTGCTCACGCACCAGCCTGCAGAGAGTGCTGAGTTCACCCTCTGCGATCACTCCCCTGGGTGGACAGAGCCAGATTGGGTCCAGGCCCTGGGCAGAGGGGTGTGTGTCTGTGTCTATGTGTGTCTGTGTGTCTTTTTGTGTGTGTCTGTTTGGTACTCACCCCCAGACTGCAGCTGGCCACACATGATAACCCCAGTTGTGAAAGATGGAGATCAGATGGTGTGTGCCTGTGTGTGTGTGTGTGTGTGTGTGTGTGTGTGTGTGTAGTTCTCAAGCAATACCCACTTTGTGGTCAGGTTAGACTTGGAAGAAGGTTTCTCTCAAAGGTCTCAGATGCACCCCACTTTCCACAAGGGTGTCTAGTGGTGTCCCAGAGAAGCCTCAGGTAAAATCTTCCCTACATAGCTGCCAGACTTCTCTCTAGATTTCTTCCTCTGCCCTGAACTACTAGAAAGTGTTTTAAACTCAAACCAGGCTCGCCGCAATAACTCACAAATCCTTTGACATACCCCCCCAGCACCCGCCAAATCCTGCCTGTCCCCTCTGGTGTGCTGGAACCCCAGGATAACTGGTGTGTACTGAGAACAGGACTGGGGAATGGAGGCGGAATGGGGGTGGCGCTGGCTGCTGGCCCCAGAAGGCAGGGGGAAACTTGAGCTCAGTGCTGGGCCCCATGAAATGGACTTTCCGTTAACCTCACTGCACCCCACTGTGTCCTCTATGTCCAGAGTGCCCTCAGAGGCTGTCCTAGGAAATGACACAACAGAGGTGTGAATTCCTTGAAAAGCTGAAACAGGGAGAGCACAGCGGGGAGGGCACTCGCTTTGTTTGTGACCAATCTGGATTCAATCCTCAGCATCCCAGAGTCCCTCAAGCACTGCTAGGAATGATCCCTGAGTGCAGAGCCAGGAGTAAGCCCTGAGCATTGCCAGGTGTGGTCCCCAAACAAACAAAGAATGACCAAAGGGGCTGGAGCAATAGCACAGCGGTAGAGCGTTCGCCTTGCATGCAGCCACGCCAGGGTTGGCTTGGGTTTGACATGGGTTCCATCTCTGGCATCCCATAGGGTTCCCTGTGCCTGCCAGGAGTGATTTCTGAGCACAGAGCCAGGAGCAACCCCTGAGCGCTGCCAGATGTGGCCCAAAAACAAACAAACAAACAAAAATAAAGAACGACCAAAAAGATGAAATAGCTCTAATGACATGAAGGGGTTTTGGAGAGAAGCGTGGAGAGGTGAAAGGTCAGGGCCTAGTTTCATCTCTGGCTAGGGGCTCTGAAGAGCTGCCTTTCCCAAACTTGGTGCTTCCTTGGTCCCAAGGGCTGCTGGATTGTGGGTTTTTCTGAACCTCAAGATCTGAACAAGGAGGGCAGAGCAGGCTGTTGTTAACCATTGAACAGGCAAAAAAAGGAGAATTTAGAGAGAGCACCTTTTTCTGCCCACAATCTGGGGACCCAGAACTAAAACTGAGCCCTCTTTTATAGCTCTCCATGCCCCTACAATGACCCATAGTGGTGCTCTCTCTGTTCAGTTGCTCAAACCCTATGGAGCAATTTCCCATAAGACTGCATGAGCACATCCTATGCCCTCCCCAGCCACAGGGCAGGATGGGGTGGAGGCGGGAGAAGGGGGAAGAGGAAGTGAGGGTGTGGCTGCCTAAAGAGCCAGGGAAAGTTATGAAAAGGATCTTTTAGGTTTTGTTTTAATTTAATTCTTTTCCCTTTTTGGGGGGGGGGTCATACCCGGCAGCTCAGGGGTTCCTCCTGGCTCTTCGCTCAGAAATCGCTCCTGGCAGGCTCGGGGGACCATATGGGATGCTGGAATTCGAATCACCGACCTTCTGCATGCAAGGCAAACACTTTACCTCCATGCTATCTCTCTGGCCCCTATTTTTTAATTTTTAAACATTAAGTCACCTGGGGTGGTTTTATATTCTTCCTCCTTATTTTTATTTTAGTCCCTCTCTGTCCCATTTCTCTCTTGAAGTGGGGTGACTCCACTGAGTAGTGCTCAGAGGTTATTCGTGTCTCTGTGTTCAGGGATCACTCCTATTAGTGTTCAGGAAAGGATTTGGCAGGGCTGGAGTGACAGCACAGCCATAGGGCATTTGCCTTGCATGCGGCTGACTCGGAACAGTCCTGGGTTCAATCCCCAGCATCCTATATGATCTCTTAAGCCTGCCAGGAGTGACTTCTGAGTACAGAGCCAGGAGTATCCCCTGAGTGCAGCGGGTGTGGCCCCCCCTCCAAAAAAAAAAAACAAAAAAAAAGGGGGGTAGAGAGATAGTGCAGGAGAAATTGCTCTCCAAAGGCAGAAGAGATAGCACAGTGGTAGGGCGTTTGCCTTGCATGTGGCTGACCTGGGAGGGACCTGGTTCAACTCCTGGCATTCCATATGGTCCCCCAGCCTGCCAGGGGCAATTTCTGAGTGCAGAGACAGGAGTGACCCCAGAGTGCTGCTGGGTGTGGCCCAAAAACTAATCAATCAATCAATCAATTAATAAATAGCACAGCAGTAGGGCATTTGCCTTGCACAAGGTTGACGGAGGATGGACCAAAGTTCGATCCCCAGCATCCCATATGACCCCCAGAGCCAGGAGAGATTTCTGAGCGAATAGCTAGGAGTAACCCCTGAGCGTCACTGGGTGTGGCCCCTCCCTCAATAGGAATTGCTCTTCGGCACCCCAGATGGTCACCCAAGTACCACCAGGAGTGAGTGATCACAGAACACAGATCCATTAGTAAGCTCTGAGTACCACCGGGTATGGCCCAAACACAAAAAAGGGGGGAAAAAGTGTGTCCCTCAGTAGATACTGCATGATTGCTTAACTCCTGATCACTGAAACCACTACAGCAATGAAGGGAAGGGCCAGGGAAATATTTTTTTCAAATTAAAAAGTTAAAAATAGCCGGCGAGGGGCCGGGCGGTGGTGCTGGAGGTAAGGTGCCTGCCTTGCCTGCGCTAGCCTAGGACGGACCGCGGTTCGATCCCCCGGTGTCCCATATGGTCCCCCAAGAAGCCAGGAGCAACTTCTGAGCGCATAGCCAGGAGTAACCCCTGAGCGGCACAGGGTGTGGCCCAAAAACCAAAAAAAAAAATAATAGCCGGCGAGGTGGTGCTAGAGGTAAGGTGTCTGCCTTGCAAACGCTAGCCAAGGAAGGACCGAGGTTCGATCCCCTGGCGTCCCATATGGTCCCCCCAAGCCAGTGGCAATTTCTGAGTGCTTAGCCAGGAGTAACCCCTGAACATCAAACGGGTGTGGCCCGAAAAACCAAAAAAAAAAAAAAAAAAAAAAAGTTAAAAATAACAAAGGCCAGGGGCCGGGCGGTGGCGCAAGAGGTAAGGTGCCTGCCTTCCCTGCGCTAGCCTTGGACGGACCACAGTTCAATCCCCCGGCATCCCATATGGTCCCCCAAGCCAGGAGCGACTTCTGAGCGCATAGCCAGGAGTAACCCCTGAGCGTCACCGGGTGTGGCCCAAAAAAACAAAACAAAACAAAACAAAAAACAAAGGCCAGAGAGATAAGCACAAAGGTTAATGCACTAACTTGCACGTGGCACAGGTTCAATCCCTGGCACCACATATTGTCCCCCAAGCATTGCCACGAGTGATCCCTGAGCAAAGAACAGGAAGTCCATCCTGAGCACAGCCTGGTATGGGCCCTTTGCCTTGCATGTGGCCAACTCTGGTTCGATTCCCACACTGCTAGGTGTGATCCCCTCCCCCCCCCAATAAAACAAGAAATAGGGGACCAGAGAGATAGAACAGTGGATAAGGGCACTTGCCTTGCATGATCCAAATCTGGGATCCATCTCCAGCACCATAAATGGTCCTCGGAACATTGCTAGGAGTTATCCCTCAGCTCAGAGTCAGGAGTAAACCCTGAGTGAGCACTGTTGGGTGTGGCCCCAAAATCTTAAATAAAAAAAATAACTTAGGGGTCAGAAAATAGTATAGGGAGTAAGTGGTTGCCTTGCATGTGGCTGACTTGGTTTGATCCCCAGCACACCATATGGTCCCATGAGTACAACCAGGAGTGAGTCTGAGTAGCCAGAAGTAACCTCTGAGCACCATCATTATGGCCCACCCTACGCCCCCCAAATTAAAACAAAATGGTCTCTTTCACCTCCCTTCTCTTTTATCCTTTTTTATTATTATTATTATTATTATTATTATTATTATTATTATATTTTATGGGGTTTTTTTGGGGGGGGAATGGCAAAATAACTTTGAGCACTGCTTGCAGGCAGACTACGGGGGGGTCTAATGCCAAGGTCACACCCAAGCTTCACCAGGAGTAAATTCCTGAATGTGGACCCAGGAGTAAGCTCTGAGCACCACTGGATGTGGCAAAAACCCAAACTAAAACCTGTTTTGGGGACCAGAAAGCTGGTACAGGGCTTAAGGTACTTGACTTGCCACTGATCTTGGTTCACTCCCTGATACTGCAAATGATTTCCAAGCACTTCTCAGAGTGACTCCAGAGCACAGAACCAAGAGTAGCCCCTGAACACCTCACCCATCCAAAAGTGGGGGTTTCTCCAGCAGTGTTTGGAGACCAAGAGGCCTGGCTGTTCAGTGCTGTGGTACAGCTCTGCTGGGGCCACCAGGGCCAGCTTGGAGCAGGGGATGTCATCACTCAAATTTGGGCTTTCTCTGATCTTGGGTTAGATTTGGGGCATTCATGGGTCCCACAAGCACCAAGCCTGGAGCTTGAGTGTGGCCAAAAATTCAAGCACGCACTCTAGTTCTATTTTTTTTTTTTTTTTTTTGGTTTTTGGGTCACACCCGGGGTACTCAGGGGTTACTCCTGGCTGTCTGCTCAGAAATAGCTCCTGGCAGGCATGGGGGACCATATGGGACACCGGGATTCGAACCAACCACCTTTGGTCCTGGATCGGCTGCTTGCAAGGCAAACGCCGCTGAAGCACTCTAGTTCTTTGAGCCATCTTCTCTGGTTCCCCTTGGCATTCTTGGCTTTTTGCTTTGTTTTGGTTTGTTTTTGTGGGCCAACACCCGATGGCGCTGAGAAGTTTCTTTTGGCTCTGCGCTCAGAAATCATTCCTTGCTTGAGGGACCATATGGGATGCCAGGAATCAAACCCGCATCCTTTCTGGGTCAGCTGCATGCAAGGTGCAAGGCAAACACCATACCATTTAGCTACCACTCTGGCCCCATCCCCTGGGCATTCTTTGGGGTGTCTTTCTCCCCTGGGTGCTGGCCACTCAGGGTCCCACCTTCCCCAGAAAGCTGAGAGGATGAGCGTGTTATTGGCTGCTGGCCTTTCTGGGCTTGACTGCCCATATCTGAGTTTGACCTTGACCTTCCCGCTTCCCCACCCAGCCCAGACTAATATTAGTTCTTGGACCTGTTGCCAGAAACCTGGCTCACACCTCGCCCACATCAGGATCTGTTTGTCAGTTCCTTGGCCACTTGGAGACGAGTCTGCCGGCCTTTTTCACCTCTGAGGGATCTGCTCGGAGGCTGAGAGCGATTTTCCCTCCCCAAGGGGCTCCCAGCCTCCAGGCCAGCAGGTCTCCAGGCAGAGGAGAGCTGTGATGGGCCAGCAAGGGGAAGCATTTCCTTCTCCCTGGCTTTGCAGGGCCTGCCTGCACCCCACAGTCTGTCTGGCCTGAGTGCTAGTATTGGGGTCTGTTCACAAGCACCCTCACTCACTGCCCTGTCCCTACACCCCTCTTCCTGGCTCCTTCTCTGTCACAGCCTCGACTCCAGGGCTTCTTCGCTCTATTCAGTTGCCAAGCAGGTCAAGTTTGTTTTCTTTCCCATTTTCCAACACGCTGCATTATTTTCCATGAGTACTATATGTCCAATGCAGAGTGAACATAGGTGGGGAACCACAACACCATCCTAGTTCGGTCTCTGGCATCACATATCATAGTCCCCTGAGTCCACCGGGAGTGATCTCTGAGCACAGAGCCAGGAGTAAGCCCTGAGCACTGCTGAATGGAGTTACACCACCTCAATAAAGAGAAGGGGGAAAGAGAGGGACTAAAATAAAAATAAAGAGGAAGAATATAAAATCGCTTGAAAAGAAATATCAAATGACTTAAAAAAATATCTCGAGGCTGAGCCCTGGATCTGATCTCCTATATGGCATAGTCTACTGAGCAGCACCAGGAGTAACTTTCCTCCCCCAGCATAAAGCTGGACGAGGGCCCAGAGAGATAGCACAGCGGCATTTGCCTTGCAAGCAGCCGATCCAGGACCAAAGGTGTTTGGTTCGAATCCCGGTGTCCCATATGGTCCCCCGTGCCTGCCAGGAGCTATTTCTGAGCAGACAGCCAGAAGTCACGCCTGAGCACCGCCGGGTGTGGCCCAAAAACCAAAACCAAAAAAAAAAAAAAAAAAAGCTGACGAAACCCCAAGCACTGCTGGGTGTGGCCTTGCTGCAATCCCCTCTGAAAATATCCTTCTGGTGGGGGCAGAGCGATAGCACAGCAGGGAGGACATTTTACTTGCAAGAGGCTGACCTAGCTTGATTCCTGGCATCCGGGAGACCAGTAGGAGTGATTCCTGAGTACAGAGAGAATAACCCCTGAGTGTAGCCAGGTGTGGCACAAAAGCCAAAAACAGGGGCTGGAGCGATAGCACAGCAGTAGGGCATTTGCCTTGCATGTGGCCGACCCAGGACAGACCTCCACCAAAAAGAAAAAGAAAAAGAAAAGAAACTACATTTCTGCTGCCTGAATGTAAGGATATCAGGAGTAGGGTGGGTGGGTAAGGGTGCTGCAGATTTAGTACAAGAGACTGAGGCACTTGTCTTGCACCCTGCCAACCCTAGTCTGATTCCTGACACTGCATGTCTTTCACCAGAGCACCTCCAGGGGTCACTCCTGAGCAAAGAATCAGAAAGAGCCCCTGGGCAGCATGGGTGGCTCAAAGGCCACCCCCCCCCCAAAGCTGGGGGAGAAGGGGCTCATATGGCTGGGTACAAGCATGGCATCCACAGGTGGGGTTGGATTCCTGGCATGTGGGGCTTCTTGCTCTGAGCAGCTAGCCAAGGGTTGCCCCTGAGCACCGCCTGGTGTAGCCTCAAAGGATAAATGAATAAATAAACAAATGAATGAATGAATGAATGAATAAGTAAATAAATAAATGGCATGATCGGAGTTTTCTTATAGGCAGAGATCAGCAGCACCCACAGAAAGAGGTTAGGTGCCGGTTTCCCATTTTTCATTGCCTTGACTTTTTTTCTGCTCTGTTTTCTTCCTGCTGATTGTTTCAGCGAAGGTGGTTGTTGTTGTTGTTGTTTTTAACTTGATTGATTGATTGGTTGGTTTTTAGGCCACACCCACTAGCACTCAGGGGTTACTCCTGCCTCTACACTCAGAAATCGCCCCTGGCTGGCTGGGGGACCATATGGGATGTCGGGAATTGAACTGGGTCCCTTCCAGGTCAGCTGCATGCAAGGCAAATTCCCTACTGCTGTGCTATCTCTCCAGCCCCACGAAAGTTATTTTATTTGTTTGTGTAGGGGCCACGCCTGGCAGTGCTCTGGGGTTTACTCCTGGCTCTGTGCTCAAGGTACCATTCCTGGCAAGTTTGAGGGACCATACGAGATGCCGAGGATCGAGCCACATCTATTGCAACAGAGTGGAAAGAGATGCTGCTGCCCCACAGAAGTTCCATGGCACTCAGAGCCTGCAGGCCACTGTTGGGTTGCCAGAGATGTACTTTTTTTGTCCAGAAAATGTACCTTTTTTCTTGCATTGGAGGGGTGACCAATGTCTTCTCCTACTATCACAGTAGGGTCTCAGCCCGGCCAAGGTGATAGATTGCTAAGCACAATTCCAGGAGAAGGCCCTGAGCACAGTGGGTATGACCCAAAGGCAAACAAAAAAATATAGTGTGTGTGTGTGTGTGTGTGTGTGTGTGTGTGTGTGTGTGGTGGGAGGGTGTGAGGTGCTTCCCACTCTTCCCAGCAAATAGAGCCCACTTGACCATTCCATGGTCAGACCCAGCAGTGCTGGTTGAACCCTGCAGTGTTCAGGTCCCGTAGGGCCACCCCTGGCATGGCTGGGGGGAGTGTACAAAGATGGGGGTGCCCGGGTGCTCCCCAGCCTTGTAAGCAGGCTCCCCAGGCCCCAACTGCTCCTGAGGAGGGATTCCCTTCTTCCCAGGCCAGAGCCCTTACCCTGTCCTCTCTTTGAAAACCACGCCTAGTGAATGACTCAGGACAGGACCTGTAGGGGAGAGGCCCCCCCCCCCACAAAGTTGCTGGTTTTCCCAGCTGACCCGGGTCGCTGAGGCTGCAGGCGGGGAAGATAGAGGAAGGATAAGACGTATGTTCCTCAACTTGTCGGGACTTGAGTGGTGGAGCAAGACAAGTAGGTGCAGGCTCAGCATTTCTCCTTCCTGCCTGGTGTTTTACCTTGGCCCCAGTTCTGCAGCAGCGCTTTTGGCTTAGGAGCTCAGGGTGCAACAGGAGAGAAGCTTGTACCAGCTTCCAGCCCCACCCCAGCTTATGGAGGGGTGTTTATATGTGTGGGGAGGGCGGGCAAGGTTTTAAGACCCTGTGCTGAGTCAGAAATGTGCCTCTTCTGTTTTCTACTCCTCCCCCTCATCCACTTTACCCGCTGTCACATCAAGATGTTTTGGGTTATTTGGTTTATATTTTTTATTTTATTTTATTTTATTTTTGATTTTTGGGTCACACCCGGCAGTGCTCAGGGGTTACTCCTGGCTCTATGCTCAGAAATTGCTCCTGGGGCCCAGAGAGATAGCACAGCGGTGTTTGCCTTGCAAGCAGCCGATTCAGAACCAAAGGTGGTTGGTTCGAATCCCGGTGTCCCATATGGTCCCCCGTGCCTGCCAGGAGCTATTTCTGAGCAGACAGCCAGGAGTAACCCTGAGCACCGCTGGGTGTGGCCCAAAAACCAAAAAAAAAAAAAAAAAAAGAAAAGAAATTGCTCCTGGCAGGCTCGGGGACCATATGGGATGCTGGGATTCGAATCACCACTTCAGCATGCAAGGCAAATGCCCTACCTCAGTGCTATCTCTCTGGTCCCTATTTTATTTTATTTTATTATTATTATTATTTTTTTTTGGGGGGGGATCGTACCGTGGTTCTGGGTCAGCTGAGTGCAAAGCAAACGCCCTACAGTTGTGCCACCGCTCCAGCCCTATTTGATTTTTATTTTGGTGTTCTACTTGGCCGTAGGGACTCTCTGTGGTGCAGGGATCAAACCCTGGTCAGCTGCATGCAAATCTAGTTCCTACTAAGGGATTTCTCTACCTACCCTTTTGACTGGTTTTGGGGACCACGCCCAGGGCTTACAACTAGTTCTGAGCTCAGAAATCACTCCTGGCTCTTCTCAAAGGGCCATATGAAGTGCCAGGGATTGTACAGGGGTCAGTTGCAAACAAGATAAACACCTTAAGGCCTGTACTATCTCTCTAGCTCCAGATATCTACATTTTTTTTTTTTGTCTCTTCTTGCCAAGACTGACAGGGTAACTGTCAGGATACAGTGTCATAGGTTCCACACTGCACAATTCCTGCAGTTTCTGTCTTTTTGTGTTTTGTTTTTAGGATTACACTCAGCAGTGCTCAGGGATTACTCCTGGCTCTACACTCAGAAATTGCTCCTGGCAGGCTTGGAGGACCATATGGGATGCCAGGAATAAAACCACGAACTGTCTCCTGCATTGGCCTAGTGCAAGGCAAATGCCCTACTGCTGTGTTACCTCTCTGCCTCTTGTATTTTTGTTGTTGTTGTTGTTATTGTTTGTTTTTGTTTTTTAATTCCTGCAATTTCTGATAGTATAGCAGGGAGGGCTGTGCCTTGCAAGTGGCTAATCCAAGCTCAATCCCCAACGTCTCATATGGTCCCCAGAGTCCACCAGGAGTCATTCCCGAACAGCAGAGTCAGGAGGAAGTCTTGTGCACAGGCAGGTGTGGCCCAGAATTCAAAACCAACCACTACCACCACTACTAACAATAACAAAAACCACCAACTCCTGCTTTTTCATTCTTGTAGGAAAGACAATGAATCGGCACTTCCAGTGTCAGACCCAGCAGCTCTGGGACAGGCCCTTTTATGACTTCCTTCCTTCTCACATATTGTTTCCTGTGCCAAGAACGCCTTTGTTGGCTCCTTCCCCTCTCTTCACCTGGTGAATCATGTAGCATAGCTTAGATGGAAGCTAGGGTGGTGGATGGGAAATTGGTGACACCGGTGAAGAGAAGGTCATACTGGTGTGAATATTAGTGTCTGAACAATTAATGCCTCAAACGACTGCATTATTAACAATTTGGTGTTACAATAAAATTTAGGAAAAAATATCTGGCTTGCAATTGAATAACATGATCTTCCCTGGCTGTTCAAAGATAATAAACACAATTATTATTAATAATAATAATAAATAATAATAATAAACACAAGTTCTTGTGTATTACAGAGCATCATTTGATAGGAACCACCTCCAAATAAAAACCAAATAAATAAATACCTGTCACGTTGATATTATGGTAGCACAAAGATTTGGGGGTGGGCGTAGTGAGACTTATAGTACAGAGATCGGAAACTGCATAATCCAGCCCCAAAGATTGATATTTGTTTTGTTTTGTTTTGGGGCCACACCTGGTGATGCTCAGGGGTTACTCCTGGCTATGTGCTCAGAAATCGCTCCTGGCTTGGGGGACCATATGGGACACCAGGGGATCGAACCATGGTCCATCCTAGGCTAGTGCGGGCAAGGCAGACACCTTACCACTTGTGCCACTGCTCTGACCCAGAAGTTTGATTTTTAAAAGTGAAATTTGAGCTGATAGAATATTAGCCTAAATCTATGCAGCTAAGAACCCTGAAAGAGGGTGGGTAGAGGAGACAACAGAAAAAATTGGGAGGTGGGGCTAGAGTGACAGCACAGAGGTAGGACATTTACCTTGCACACAGCCAGCTGAGGACAAACCCAGGTTTGATCCCCAGCATCTCATGTGGTCTCCAGAGCCTGGCAATAGCGATTTCTGAGTGCAGAGCCAGGAGTAACTCCTGGGCATTGCTGGGTGTGGCCCCAAAAAACAAACAAAAATTCCCCTAGAGAAAACAAGACAGACTTAAGGGAGAAAGGCATGGGGGCCAGGCATGTGACCAGCCTCACTGATAGAGCCTTGACTATCCTAGACGCAATCCACCTGGAATTATTATTAGTTAACAAACAAAAGTACCAATCTAATGCTGATCAAGCCTAGGTGGGTCTCTAATCAAAGTAAGGTGGGTCCTTATATCTCAAAAGGGTTGGGTGAAGGAAAGGGGAAGCTAGGGCAAAGTCTCTGTTTTAGAGAAAGCAGGGATAAGTGCTCTGTGCTTAGCTCCACTCTTGCCTCAGTGCTCAGAGATAACTGCTTGTTGGGGCTCACCGGAATGTATGTGGTACCAGGATTAAACCAGAGTCAGCATCGAGCAGATTTGGCCCAAGCAAGTTCCTGTACCCCAAGAATAGAAAAAGAAAAATACTGGCTGTGGGTCTAAAAGATGTCTCACAGGGCTCAGAGGACTCAGAGGATTCGAAGGGCTGGGTTCATGTTCAGTATTCAAGAATGCAGGTTCAATCCCTGACATGACAAGATCCCTAGAGCACCTCTAGAAGTGACCCCCCCTTTAAAATAAATAAATAATTTAATTGAATCACCATGAGACATGCAGTTACAAAGTTGTTCATGCTAGAGGTGACCTTTGAACATCTGACCAGGAATAGTCCCTGAGAACCTCTGGGTGTAGGTCCAAAAGTAAAAAAAAGGAAGGATTAAATGTATTCTAAAATTGTTGAAAAAAACCATACACTTGTAATTAAGAAGTCCAACAAACCACAAACAAACAAAAAAAGCCGGAAACGGGGGGGGGGGCGGAGAGATAGCATGGAGGTAAGGCGTTTGCCTTTCATGCAGAAGGTCGGTGGTTCAAATCCTGGCATTCCATATGGTCCCCCGAGCCTGCCAGAAGCGATTTCTGAGCATAAATAAAGCCAGGAGTAACCCCTGAGTGCTTCCGGGTGTGACCCAAAAACCAAAAAAAAAAAAAAAAAAAAAAAAAAGAAAGAAAACATGAAGCCAACTCATAATCAAATTGCTAAAAATAATAAATAAATAAAAAGAACTAAAAGAAAAGAAACCCAAAAGAGAAAATGCTCAAAAGAGACAGATGGGAAAATAGATTGCATGCAGAGGAAAGAAAGGAAGGATGAATTCCAGAGCAGAAGACAGGGAAGCAGAAAGACAGTCTAAGACAGTCTACCAAACTAGCACACATGTCTTTAAAACTGCTTCAGAATACAAAACCCCCTTACATGTGGCCTGCCTGGCTTCAATCCTTGGCATCTCATATGATCCCTTGAGTCCCAAAAGGAGTATTTCCTGAGTACAGAACCAGGAGTAGGAAGCTGGACAATAGCGCAGCAGTAGGGCGTTTGTCTTGCATGCGACTGAACCAGGATGGACCTGGGTTCAATCCCCGGCATCTCATATAGTCCCCTGAGCCAGGAGCGATTTCTGAGTAAATAGCCAGGAGGAACCCTTGAGTGTCACTGGGTGTGACCCACCCCCCAAAAAAAGAACCAGGAGGAACCCCTGAGACTGCCAATGTGGTTCCAACACAAACAAACAAAAATAAAAAATCAAACACAGGGCTGGAGAGATAGCATGAAGGTAGGACGTTTGCCTTGCATGCAGAAGGATGGTGGTTCAAGTCCTGGCATCTCATATGGTCTGCTGAGCCTGTCAGGAGCGATTTCTGAGCATAGAGCCAGGAGAAACCCCTGAGCACTGCCAGGTGTGACCCAAAAACCAAAAACAAAACAAAACAAAAAAATCAAACACAATACAAAGTCTGAGCGTTAGTGTAGAATTAGATTCTAACCCAGGACACTCTCCGTTTGATAAAACAAATGGCCTCATACAAATCTAAATACCCAGAGGTTCTGGAAAAGGACAGTATCAGGTGGATCTTGCCCAGCTCTCTGGCTAGCCCAGAAGCTCATGCCTGGTCTTAGCTGACTCAAGGAAAGAGCAGGTTTTGTCTTCTCCAGCCAAAGACAAAGTGAACTGAGATCAGAGCCCTGCAGGCCTCGGCAACAGTCAGAACCAGACAAGTGAGCTGTGCAAAGCCGTAGTCTGCCACAGCTACAGGCAGGCACTCATGTGACATGCCAGGAGCAGACAGCACTCCCAAGGACAAGCACGGCCCTTCTGCTCAGGAAAACCTGGACAGAGAAGTCGGGAAAACAGTGAAAAGACCAAAGGGATCTTGCCCAGAGCCATCTCCGCACTCTGCCAGACTCAAAGCCTCAAGGTTCTGGCTGAGGCTTGAACCACGCAACATGGATCAATCTCAGAGTGGTCCCCCAAAAGAATAGAGAATGAAGGCTGGAGAGATAGCACAGTGGAAGGGCAGGGCGGCTAACTCGGGACAATCTGAGTTCAATTCCCAGCATCCCATATGGTGCCCTGAGAGTCAGGAGTGATTTCTGAGTGCAGAGCCAGGAGCAACCGCTGAGCGCCACCGGGTGTGGCCCCAAAACCAAAAAAAAAAAAAAAAAGAAAGAAAGAAAGAAGAAAGAAAGAAAGAAAGAAAGAAGAAAGAGAGAAAGAAAAAAAAGAAAGAATGAAAGATAAAGAAGAAAGAAAGATAGATAGAAAGAAAGAAAGAGAAAGGAAAAAAGAAAGAAAGAAAGAGAGAGAGAATGAATAGAGAACCACAAAGAAATAACCTATTTATCATCCAGGCTAGTAGCCAAGAAAGTCACAGGCACAACTCAGTAGGGAGAGGCTGGACCGAGTCACTGAGATACAGTGAGAATAGCAAGGAGTCACTGGCACTGCCCGGCTTGCCCCACCAAGACACTGACGCAGCACCTGCTGTGTTCTGGGTTGGTGTAAGATGAGCCTAGCTAAAAACCCTAAACAGGGGCCAAAGTGGTGGCGCAAGCAGTAGGGCATCTGCCTTGCACATACTATAGCCTAGGATGGACTGCATCCCATATGGTCCCCCAAGCCAGGAGCGATTTCTTTATTTCTTTTTTTTTTTTTTTGGATTTTGGGCCACACCCGGCATTGCTCAGGGGTTACTCCTGGCTGTCTGCTCAGAAATAGCTCCTGGCAGGCACGGAGGGCCATATGGGACAACCACCTTTGGTCCTGGATCGGCAGCTTGCAAGGCAAACGCTGCTGTGCTATCTCTCCGGGCCCCAGAAGCGATTTCTGAGCACATAACCAGGAGTAACCCCTAAAAACCCTAAACAAGGTAGCCCCCCAACTTCCTCTTGCCCAAACCTCTTTTTAAAAGCTCACCTGGATTACAGGACTTTCTCTCAGCCTGGTGGGTTTGGTTCTGGATAAAAAAAAAAAAAGACAGAGCAGTTCTGGCTTTTGTAGGGCACAGGGAGAGCACAGAGGTGAGAGAGGCCATGAAGTGAAAAGCAGATTGACTCCGATGTTTCTTTCCTGACTGCTCGGTGTATTATTTCTCCACCGCTATCCTGCATCATTAGACCCGTCTGCCTAAGGGGTTAGAAACACGGCATGTGGGGTGAGATCACGACTCACTTATTATTATTTTACAGGGCGGGTACACTAGCTTTATGTGGGAGATATTGTGTGACTCTTCACTCAACGGGACAGGAAGGGCTCAGGTGGGGATGGTAGTCTGGCCCACTGCGGGTTGCCACCAGCCTTCCAAGAGTATGCATAGTAATATGAAGAAACTTAGTAAAATCCAGAGAGATCACATCAGGTCTGTGGGCATCTACCCATGGAAAGAACACTAAGAGGGGGTCTGAAGCCATAGCACAGCGATAGGGCATTTGCCTTACATGCAGCTAACCTGGGACGGACCCAGATTCGATCCTAGGCATCCCAGCTGGTCCCCGAGCCTGCCAGGAAGGATTTCTGAGTACAGAACCAGGACTAACCCTGAGCACTGCCGGGGGTGGCCCCCCAAAACAAAACAAAACAAAACAAAAAAAAACACTAAGAGACAAAAGTAACTGGGTTGCATGTGTATTGTGTGTGTGTGTGTGTGTGTGTGTGTATGTGTGTGTGTGTGTGTAGATTCGGGTCAAACTCAGTGATGCTCAGGGCTAAATTCTAGGGGCTTGGGCCAGAGTGATAGCATAGCAGTAGGGCATTTGCCTTGCACTCGGCCAACCCAGCACAGGCCTGAGTTCAATCCCTGGCATCCCATATGGGACCCTGAGCCTTCCAGGAGCGGCTTCTGAATTCTGAGCTAGGAGTAACCCCTGAGCACCATCAGGTGTGGCCCCAAATTCAAAACAAACAAACAAACAAACAAACAAACAAAAACCCTTAGGGGCTGGTCAGATAGTATAGGGGGTTAGGAACTTGCTCTGCTTGCAGCTGATCCTGGTTTGATCCTGTGTTCCAAAAATCTCCAGGAGTGATCCCGAGCACAGAGCCAGGAGTAAGTCCTGAACATCACAGGGTGTAGCCCCAAATGGATGAAAATATAAAGAGTTTTTCTGTGAAGGAGAGGAACTAAAATAACTTTCAACCATTGTGCTCATCCTGCATGAAATGCTTCCGAAAATTGTTTTAATTTAAAAATTTTTGGCCACACCCATTTGACGCTCAGGGGTTACTCCTGGCTAAGCGCTCAGAAATTGCCCCTGGCTTGGGGGGACCATATGGGATGCCGGGGGATCGAACTGCGGTCCTTCCTTGGATAGCGCCACCTCGCCAGCCCCTAAATTTCAATTTTATTTTCTCTTCCCTTCACTGCTGTTTTTGCCATGACCACAGTCACACACACTCTGCCGGGGTTCACACTACCTTAGTTGTGGCCTTGGACACATTCTGTGAGTGTCTTCCTCCGCTTCCAGGGGGAATTCTTGAGACCAAAGACAATGGCTCCATATGGAAAGTCAGAGAACCAGAAAAAGCACTCCAAAAAGCTGATGACTGCAGAAATGCACAATGCTATTTTTAAGGTCTCTCATTTTTGAAAATTTTATTTAGAAGTCATACATAACTTTAAAAACTAAAATCATAGTCTTTATATGTATAGTACTTTGCCTACAGTAACTATGACCAAGTATAGGAGTAATTATAGTCACAACTTTGGAATTACACAAAAATTATGATGTTACAATCAAAATGATTACAGACGGCCAGGCATGTAAGTCAGTGAGAGAATATTTACTTTGCATGTGTAAAGCCTTACATTCAGTCCCTGGAACCACAAAACACACCCCTTAAAAATAAAATAATGGGGCTGAGAGATAACACAGCAGTCGGGCATTTTTTTTTGCAAGCAGATTATCCAGGACCGATGGTGGTTTGAATCCTGACATCCCATATGGTCCCCTGTGCTTGCCAGGAATGATTTCTGAGCTCAAAGCCAGGAGTAACTTCTGTGTGCTGCTGGATGTGACCCCCCCAAAACAAAACAAAACAAAACAAAACAATGAAATAAAATTTAGGGAGATTGTTCTATCTCACAATGGGTGTTACTAAGTCATTGTCTAAAGACTCACTAAGCTGGTTTAGTGCGAGTTGAGCCTTCTGTAGTATGGTGTTCTCTTATTGAGCTTGGTGGGCTTTCCCATCAAATTTGCTGTGCTCCCACTAAACTGATAATATTGAGAAATTTGGAGGAGGTGTCAGGTAGCCAGGGGTTATGAAGCTGGGTTGTTTATATGTCAGACAAGGTTGGTTGGTGGCTGCTGCATCTATCCAGGAGGAAGGGAAATCTGCTCACCTTCATTTTGAGAAGGTCAAAGAGTTTTCAGTTTGGAGATTGACCTATTTAGGTCAATTTAATGGCTTGGTGATATTGAGCTTCAAGTATGTATCTGGATAGATTGAGATTCTATAATTTACAAAATTATTAATAATAATTAATAATAATTTCTCATACACATAGTTAATTCCGGCACTACACCTTTCACCAGTAAGCCCTCTCCCTCTCCCAAGGACCCCAATATCCTTCCTCTGAGCCAACTCAATTATGCAGATCAATTCTTTCATTGTGTTTCCTTTGGATCTTTGTTACTATCTTGCTATCAGCCCTCATTTTATATATATATTGAGATTGGGGAGTGGCTCAATGGGAGAGCACATACTTTACATACGTTGAGGCCCTGGGTTTGATCTCTAGCACCAAAACAAAAATGAAAACAACAAATATATGTTGAGCAATTGCTATCTGTCACATCATATATAGATGCCAGAGATATTTTAGTGAACAAAACAAATAAGAATAGGGTCACGGGCCAGAGAGATAGCACAGCGGTGTTTGCCTTGCAAGCAGCCGATCCAGGACCAAAGGTGGTTGGTTCGAATCCCGGTGTCCCATATGGTCCCCCGTGCCTGCCAGGAGCTATTTCTGAGCAGACAACCAGGAGTAACCCCTGCCGGGTGTGACCCAAAAACCAAAAAAAAAAAAAAAAAAATAGGGTCAGAGTGATAGAAACTGAGCACAGCACAGATTTTGTATGCCAATCACTGCCTGGTGTCCTGAACACCTCAGTGGCCTCCCCAGCCAGTGTGGCCCCAAACAAAACAAACAAATGAATCTATTGTCTTCTTGTTTGGGGGCCACACCCAGTTGTGCTCAGGGTTTACTTCTGGCTCTGCGGTCAGGAATTATTCCTGATGGTGTTCAGGGGATCATATGAAATACTGGGAATTAACCCTAGATCAGCTGAGTGCAAGACAAACATGTTCCCCACTGTACCATCTCACCCCCCAAAAAAAGAATATTTCATATATCCTTCCTGTTATCTTTTTTTGTTTGTTTGTTTTTGGGCCACACCTGTTTGATGCTCAGGGGTTACTCCTGGCTATGTGCTCAGAAGTCGCTCCTGGCTTGGGGGAACCATATGGGACACCGGGGGTCCTACCGTAGCGCTTGCAAGGCAAACACTTTACCTCTAGCGCCACCTTCCCGGCCCCCCTTCCTGTTATCTTTTACAGCTGAGTTTATTTATTTTCTTCCCCTTCCCTCTGCCTATGCTGTAGTTTCTGCAACCCTGGGCTCATGGCTCATTCATTCTTCATTCATTACATAGCTCACAATTTTGGTTGCATTGCTCCTGTGGATCAGAGGGTGGAGGAGTTGTGATGTCAAACTCTTGGCCATGTACCCCTTTCATGGTGGTGCTCGCACACCCCTGGCTGTGGTTCCGCCACAGATGGCTTGCAACACCAGGGAGCCCAACGATGTAGCTGCCAGAACTGGGCAGGGCACACGTGCACAGCACTGGGCTTTGACCTCTCTCTTTATCTCCTGCTGGCAAGGCCAGTGCTTCAGCCATTGAGCTTGATATCTGTTTTTTGTAAGCAACTGAAGGGGCGGGCGTGTGATTCAGCAGCATAGCACGTGCTTTTCTTGTGTGAAGTCCTACATTCCATCCCCAGTCTCCCAAAATAACTAAAGACATCCTATGGAAAGATGTTTTGTAAAATTATTATTGTTATTTTTGGCTTTGAGTCATGCTTGGAGTCTGAGATTGAGGTTGCTCCTAGTAGTTGGGCCCAGAGGACCATTCATTGCCAGAGGATCAAACTCAGGGTTTCCATGGAACCAACTCTTCAACTACAGAACAATGGTCTTGACAGAGTACTTCCTTGTCCCCACTTTACATTGCTTTTCTGTTTTTTGTTTGTTTGTTGTTTGTTTTGGTTTCTTTTTTTGGGTTTTGGGACACACTCGGCAGCGCTCGGGGTTACTTCTGGCTCTACGCTAAGTAAAGCTGTGTGAGCCTGGAAGTCCACCTGCTTCCCACATTGTTATCCACAGTAACTTTCGAGGTGATTTTCTTTTTTTTTTTTCGGGCCATACACGTTTGATGCTCAGGGGTTACTCCTGGCTAAGCGCTCAGAAATTGCCCCTGGCTTGGGGGGACTATATGGGATGCCGGGGGCTCGAACTGCTGTCTTTCCTTGGCTAGCGCTTGCAAGGCAGACACCTTACCTCTAGCGCCACCTCGCCAGCCCCTCGAGGTGATTTTCTTTTTTTTTTTTTTTTTTTTTTTGGTTTTTGGGCCACACCTGGTGATGCTCAGGGGTTACTCCTGGCTATGTGCTCAGAAGTCGCTCCTGGCTTGGGGGACCATATGGGACACCGGGGGATCGAACCGCGGTCCATCCAAGGCTAGTGAAGGCAAGGCAGGCACCTTACCTCTAGCGCCACCGCCCGGCCCCCCTCGAGGTGATTTTCAATGCTCTCTGGTTTTTTTTGTTTTTTTTTTGGTTTTTGGGCCACACCCGGTAACGCTCAGGGGTTACTCCTGGCTATGTGCTCAGAAGTTGCTCCTGGCTTGGGGGACCATATGGGACACCGGGGGATCGAACCTCGGTCCGTCCAAGGCTAGCGCAGGCAAGGCAGGCACCTTACCTTTAGCGCCACCGCCCGGCCCCGCTCTCTGGTTTTGATATTCTCTATAACTTTCACATTTTTACTTCTTTTTTTTGTTTTATTTATGTATTGTGGGGGGTCACATCCAGTGGGGCTCAGAGCTTACTTTGAGCTCTGCACTCAGAAATTACTTGGCTCTGCACTCAGGAATTATACCTGGAAAGCTTGGGGGACCATATAGTATGGCAGGGATCGAATCCAGGTATGCCCTACAGACTGCTATCACTCTGGCCCTGCATGTGATGCTTCTGTAATAAAATAAAACAATACAAGTTGCTTAGAAAGCCCCTTCAAACTTCAGTTTCCAAATCTCTTCCTTTGGAAAACTTTCCCTGACCCCCTATCTCGGAATAAGTTGGGAACCCCTCCTCTTTACATATACACCATGCACTGAGCCTTAGTGAGGTTTAGGAGCCACTCATGCGTGTGTCCCCTGCCTGAATCTGGAAACAGGAGAGACAGGGACTACGTGGAACATGATTCTGAATACTCAGCACCTGGGCAGGCGTAACTCAGAAAGTGCCTGTGTATTATCAGATGGAGATATTTATTCCTGGTCTTAGAAACACATTTGAGGTCTAGGGGCACCATGAATAGAGAAGCCAGTATGGACTGAAGGGGTCGGAGAGATAGCACAGCGATAGGGCATTTGCCTTGCATGGAGCCTATTCAGGACTGATGATGGTTTGAATCCTGGCATCCCATATGGTCCCCTGAACCTGCCAGGAGCAATTTCTAAGTGCAGAGCTAAAAGTAACCCCTGAGTGCTGCCAGGTGTGGCCCAAAAACCAAACAACAACAACAACAACAACAAAAAAGAAACAAAGAAAAAACTATGGCTTGGGTCAAGTTCAGACTGGATGGGATGTTTGATGCTCCTCCTTCTGGCCTTCGGTTCATGGTTTGTTTGTTTGTTTGGTTGGTGTTTGGGCCACACTTGGCCATGTCCAAGGCTTGCTTCTGGCTCTTGCTCAGGGTCACTCCTAGCGGGACTCAGGAGTATGTAGTGCCAGGGATTGAAAATAGATCAGTCATGTATAAGGCAAGTGCCATTACCAAACGTTGGGGGCATAGGGTGGTGGTCTGGGGGATATGTTTCTAGAACCTGGGCATGGCTGAATCTTTAATCATGAATCTTTAACCTAGGTATGAAGCATCAGTTTCCTTTTCTGTTTTTATTTTTTCTTTAGTTTTTAGGCCACAACCAGCAGTGCTCAGGGGTTACTCCTGGCTCTGCACTCAAGAATCACTCCTGACAGTTCTCAGGTTACCAGATGAGAGGCCGGGAATTGAACCCAGGTCAGCTATGTGCAAGGCAATTGCATTACCCACTGTGCTATCTCTCTGGTCCTCAGTTCACTCTTCTATTTAGGGGTCACTCCCAGAGAAACTTGGCCCTATGTTGCTTATGGCAGGTGCTTCAGGCACCTCTGTGGCCTTTGGAGCCCCCTCAGAGCCATACCCAGTGGTGTTGGGAAGGACCTATGTATTGAAGATCAAATTCAGGGTCTCGGGGGTCAGAGTGATAGCATAGACTGGGGGTAGGGCATTTGCCTTGCATGCAGCCAACCTGAGTTCAATTCCCGGCATCCCATATGGTCCTTTGAGCCAACCAGGAGCAATTTCTGAACGCAGAGCCAGGAGTAACCTCCGAGTGCCGCTGGGTATGGACCCAAAACTAACTAAAATAAAATAAAATAAAATTCAGGATATCATGCAAGTCAGACACAGGCCTACCCCCTTTGTACCACATCCAGGCCTTTTGTTTGCATTTTTGTCACCCCTCATTCCCTCATGTTCCCTGCGGGTAGGTTATTTAGCTGACTTGTACCACAGGGCCCCACCACGGAGAGGGCTTTTGTAAATATTTGCTCAATGACTGTCGAATGAATCAACTCACTGGAAGCCAAGTTCCCCAGTTCCCCGGGAGAGAGAGGCCTGTCCTCATTCACCCACTGCTAAGCCATCATTACCCATGGCCGGAGACTTTGCCAGCACGTCTCCTCCTCCGAGGGGAGGCGACCTTCTGAACTGGCCTGCGTGGTGAGCCACAGCCAGGCTCAGAGGACTCCAGTGATCTTTGTGGCACCCTAATGAGTCACTCTTTCCCACACAGGGACGGACGGTGGGGCCCTTGTCAAACAGGATCCAGCCTTGCCCCATGATGCCTCCTTCCTGTCCTTGTGGAGGCTTCGTGTAAGCACCCGCCCAGGGCTGGGCTCCCCTGGAAGAGCACATGTGGGAGTCCTGTGGGGCCTCACTCCAGCCGCCACATTGCACAATGTCCCTTGGGGGTGGAGGCTGTCTTGATGGCTTCCCAGTCTGATTTCCAGCCGACTCATGACCTGACCAGGAATGAGAATGGCCAGTCCAGACCTTCTGCTCATTTGTTGTCACTGTACCTCAATTTCTTTTATTTATTTTTTTTTATTTTTTATTTTATTTTATTTTATTTTATTTTTTTTCCCTTTTTGGACCACACCTGGTGGCGCTCAGGGTTTACTCCTGGCTCTGCGTTCAGAAATCTCTTCTAGCAGGCTCAGGAGACTATATGGGATGCCGGGGATTGAACCCGGGTCCCTCCTGGGTCAGCAGTGTGCAAGGCAAATGCACTACCACTGTGCTATTGTCCCAGCCCCCCCCCCACTATACCTCAATTTCTATCTTGTGGGGGGAGGCTGATCTGACATTGCTCAGGACTTATTACTGAGCTCTGTTCTCACAGGACTACATGCAGATACAGTACTTGTTTTTTTGTTTTTGTTTTGGGGTCACACCCAACAGCGCTCAGGGGTTCCTCCTGGCTCTACACTCAGAAATCGCTCCTATCAGGCCCGGGGGACCATATGGGATGCCGGGATTCTGCGTGCAAGGCAAACACCTTACCTCCATGCTATCTCTCCAGCCCCGCAGATGTAGTACTTGGGATTTGAACCCAGTTTGGACCCATGCAAGGCATTAAATTCCTTATCCTGTATACTAGCTCTCTGGCCTTATGAATTTTTCTATCTTTCGAAAATGAAACAATGAAACAATATCTTTTCCCACCCTCCTAAAGGTCTGTTCCATAAAATAAACTGAAAGGGAAGTAGAGATAGTACAGTGGGTAGGGCATTTGGCTTGCACACAAGAGAACCCAGGTTTGATACAAGTACCCTAAATGGTCTCCTGAGTACCTCCAGAAGCAATTTCTGAATGCAGAGCCAGGAGTCACCCCTGAGAATCGGTGAGTGTGACCCCCAAACCAAAAATAAATAAAGAATCGAAAAACTGAAAAACAGGGGCGTCATCTTGGGTCTCATCTGACTTTGATTGGGGTACATTGCTGGCTCTATGCTCAGGAATCATGTCTGGAAGGACTCAGAGGACCAGATGAGGTGCCTGGGATGGACGCCTGGCGAGCATGGTGTAAGGCGTGCCCTACCAGCTGTACTTCCTTTCTTGTCTCCCCAGAGAAACCAAAGATGACAAATAGCTGCTCAGGAGATGTTCGTCATTGCTGCAGCCCAGGATGGGTTTGCCTCTAAGAAACATGACATAAGTCATTTTGCCACATCTTCAGGCCTGTGGTTGTTTTTTGTTTGTTTGCTTGTTTTTATCCAAAGACCAGTAGTGCTTAAAAGCTACAACTAGTGGTACTTAGGGAAACATATTCTGAGTATGAATCATTACCATTTTTTTTTTTGTCTTTGGGTCACACCCTTCGGTACTCAGGAGTTCCTCCTGGCTCTGCGCTCAGAAGTCACTCCTGGCAAGCTCAGGGGACCACCTGGGATGCAGGGATTTGAACCACAGTCTGCTCGAATCAGCTGCATGCAAGGCAAATGCCTGGCTCTGCCCTCAGGAATCACTGTCTAAACCAGGGTCAGCCACATGCAAAGCAAATAAGCTTCACCTTCTGTGCTATCTCTTCACTACCCTTCAGGAACAATAAGAAAAGACAAAATCAGGGATTTTTTTCTCTCTCTTTCTTTCTTTCTATTTTTTTTTTTTTTTGGTTTTTGGTTTTTGGGTCACACCCGGCAGTGCTCAGGGGTTACTCCTTGCTCTATGCTCAGAAATCGCTCCTGGCAGACTTGGGGGACCATATGGGACACCGGGATTTGAACCATGGACCTTCTGCATGAAAGGCAAACACCTTACCTCCATGCTATCTCTCCGCCCCCCCTTTTTGTTGTTAAACTCTTTGATCCATTCTTTAGCCATTGTTCAAAACACACAACATACCATATACTTATAATTTACTTCTTTTTTTTTTTTCTTGCATGTGACCAACCCAGATTCAATGCAGCCAGGCCTCTCAAGGTCCCCTGAGTCCTGGAGAAGTGATCTTTGAATGTAGAGCCAGGAGTAAGCCCTGAGCATTGCAGGGTATGGCCAAAACACAACAACAACAACCAACAACAGAAAGAACAAAATAAACCATCAGGAAATTCTAGCAATAGCTTAATCACTCAGGCCTGAATGGAGACACCTTTCCCTCTTGCCTAAGAGATAGCCCAGTGGTAGAGTGTTTGCCTTGCACATGGCCAACCCAGGACAGGCCTGGGTTTGATCCCCAGCATCCCATATGGTCCCATGATCCTGCCAGCAGTGATCCCTGAGCACCCTTGGTTGTGGCCCATTCCCCCAAAGAAAAAGAAAAAAAAAAAAAAAAAAACAGAAGATGGCTTGAAGGAAAATGCTTGTTTGTCTTTATTTTATTTTATTTTTGATTTTTGGGCCACACCCGGTAATGCTCAGGTGTTACTCCTGGCTATGTGCTCAGAAGTTGCTCCTGGCTTGGGGGACCATATGGGACACCGGGGGATCGAACCGCGGTCCGTCCAAGGTTAGCGCAAGCAAGGCAGGCACCTTACCTTTAGCGCCACCGCCCGGCCCCCTTATTTGTCTTTTAGCTTATGCTTGTGCTTTTGCTTTGTTGAATATGGTATATAAATTCTAACTCTAGGGGCCGGCGAGGTGGCGCTAGAGGTAAGGTGTCTGCCTTGCAAGCGCTAGCCAAGAAAGGACCACGGTTCGATCCCCCGGTGTCCCATATGGTCCCCCCAAGCCAGGGGCAATTTCTGAGTGCTTAGCCGGGAGTAACCCCTGAGCATCAAACGGGTGTGGCCAAAAAAAAAAAACAAAAAAATAATTCTAACTCTTAGATAACTAGTTGGAGAAAGAGAGAGGAAGTTCAGAAGCTATGCAATAGGTAGAATGGATCCCAGAGCTGCTGGCTGGGCAGCTAGGGAGGGAGAGGGCTCAGGAGAACAGGTCTAGCTGGTCAGGAGCAAAAATCTAAAGAAGCTTCACTTTGTGGCATGTGATGCAAGTCGCCTCTTCATCATCCCATGAAGCCTGGAACCTGATCTCCTTAGCCACCAAGCCATTGGCTTTTCTATATTGGGGGGCTACAAAGGGCTCAGTCAGCCTTTGAGGGGCACTGGGAGGAGATCCAAAGCAAGCTTCGCATGATTATGTCATCAGTTTTATTTATTGGTTTGTGTGTGTGTGTGTGTGTGTGTGTGTGTGCGTGCGCCTCCCCTGGTAGTGCTCAGTTGTGTTTACTTCTAGCCCTGTGTTCTCCAGGAGGTCACTCCTGGCAGAGTTCAGGGATCCATATACAGTGCTAAGGATCAAATCCAGATTAGCCTCTTGAACTCAAAATGGATCAATCATCTGTCTGAACACAGGAGATGAACCTATAAAAGGCTTCAAGGATAACAAAGAGACACAAGTAAAGGGTGTAGGAACTTAACCTTTCATGCTGGCAACCCCAGTTCAAACACTGGTATCACATGGTCCCCTAAGCATTGCTAGGCAAAAACCCCTAATGGGGGCCCCTGAGTACCATCAGGTTGGAGAGTCTCCAGCACCACATCCTCTCATTGAAGTGTCAGCTTGATGAGCCAGAGCCACTGGGAGGGGCCCCAACATGGGAGACACCCCTAAATAAAACAAAGGCTAAAAGGGAGGAATAACTATCTAGATGTTATCTGAGCCACAAAGAACACTGATTCATGCTATAACATGTATTAACTCTGAAAACATGCCAATGAAAGGAATCAGTCACAAAGACACATATACTAGGATTCCCCTTATCTGAAATGCCGAAACACACAAATCCACAGGGACAAAAGGATTAGTAGTTTAGGGGTCAGAGCGATAGCACAGTGGTAGGGCATTTGCCTTGCACATAGCCGACTCAGGATGGACCAGGGTTTGATCCTTGGTGTCCCATATGGTCCCCAAGCCAGGAGTGATTTCTGAGAGCAAAGCCATGAGTAACCCCTGAGCATCACCGGGTGTGCCCCCCCAAAAAAAGATTAGTAGTTGCCAGAGGATTCAAGAAAGGTGGGAGGAGGCCAGGGTTGGGAGTGGACACTAGTGGTCAATTTTTTTTGAGGGTGATAACAATGTCTGGGGCCGGGGCCTAGTTCTCTTGAGGACAGGAGGCTGCAAGATCCATTCCTGGCATTTGTATCACTCACTCAACCCTGCTGGCATCAGAAAGTACATGGGGGCCAGAGCAGTGGCGCATCATTAGGTTATTTGCCTTGCAAGCAGCTGACCTACGAGGACCGAGGCTTGATCCCCTGGCATCCAATATGGTCCCCCATGCCAGGAGTAATTTCTGAGTGCATAGCCAGGAGTAACCCCTGAGCATCACTGGATATGGCCCCAAAGCAAAATAAAACAAACAAAAGACAAAAAACAAAAAAGAAAGTGCATGACCTCTGGTACCCTGCAGCTATGAAAGTGTATATGCCTCTTAGCAGGCACCAGAGCCAAAGTGTGGGAGCACTTCAGGCAAGAGTGTGAGAGCCATTGCAGCAATAGGAACAAAGGGAAGTGGGGAATGTTCTAGAATAAAAATGCAGGTAATAGCGGCACTGCCCTGAGGCTCTGGAGGAGTGTACGCTTGAATAGGATGAATTAGAGGGTACATGACTGAATCTCAATAACTGTTTTAAAAATAACTTCAGCTGCACAATAAGATAATATCATTCCTGAATAGAATAGGACTTTTTTTTTGGGGGGGGTGTTTGGCCCATACCCTGTGGCGCTCAGGGGTTACTCCTGGCTCTTTACTCAGAAATTGCTCCTGGCAGGCTCCGGGAAACCATATAGGATGCCAGGAATTGAGCCATGTGCAAGGCAAATGCCCTACCCCTGTGCTAACACCCCAGACCCCAAAAGAAGACATTTAAAAAAATTATTTATTTTTGGTCTAGGGGCCACACCTGGCAGTGCTCAGGGGTTACTCCTGGCTCTGACTCAGGAATGACTCCTGGTGGTACTTGGGGACCAGATGGGATGCCTGGGAGCAAACCCAGGCCAACTTCAGGCGAGGCACCTCACCCGCTGCACTATGTTTCTAGCCCCTAGCATAGGACATTTTAGATACTGCATTCCAATGCTCAGCCAACAACGCACAGTGCATTTGTCAGACCTTCTTTTGCAAGGAACAAAAATTTAGTTTACACCAGCTTAAGTGCTGAATAGCATGTATTGGTTCACAGAGCCAAAAATTATAGGGGTTGTTTGGGGGAACAGCTAAAACACAAGCCTGAGATGACAGAATCCAAGAATCCCATTTCCCCCATCCTTCTGTTTCACTCTTGGGCTGCCTCTCCCCAGTGTGGAAACATAGG
This sequence comes from Suncus etruscus, assembly GCF_024139225.1. Lineage (NCBI taxonomy): Eukaryota > Metazoa > Chordata > Mammalia > Eulipotyphla > Soricidae > Suncus > Suncus etruscus. Next base: position 90,728,738 of record NC_064859.1, read on the forward strand.
CACCAATATCTATTCCACTCAATTGAACAGCCAAGAAATAAATGTTTCTCCTGACAAAAATCCAAGATCATCAAGGGAGCTGGAACAATAATATGAAGGGTAGAATGCTTGCCTTGGACTCAGCAGTTTGATCCAGGACACAGGGTCTCCTGAGCACCTGAGCACAGCCAGGATTATCTCTGACTTTGAGTGCATGCCCTGAGCATGCTGGGTGTGGCCTCAAAACAAAGAAAGAAAACATCTCAAGATCACTTATTGTCATGTCTGCTAGCAGGGGACTTTAACTGGCTTCCCCTGAGGAACACACTGTAGGGAGTTAGATAGTTTCATTAGTGGGGGACATAGTGAGCTCAATCCTGACTCAGCTCCGGGATCACTCCTGGTAGTGCTTGGGAGACCTTATGGAGTGTGGGATATTAAACCCAGGTTGGCCGAATACAGTGCAAGCACCTGCAACCCCTGTACCCCCCAATTGGATTCTTTCAAACACCTTTGAGTGATAGTACAGTGGTAGGGTGTTTACCATGCATGCTGACGAGGGTTCGATCCCCTGCATCCCATATGGTCTCCCAAGCCTGTCAGGGGTGATTTCTGACTGCAGAGCCAGGAGTAACCCCTAAATGCCACTGGGTGAGGCCTAAAAACCAAACCAAAACAAAACAAAACAAAAAGTTCTCCCAAGGGCCCGAAGAGATAGCACAGTGGCATTTGCCTTACAAGCAGCCGATCCAGGACCAAAGGTGGTTGGTTCGAATCCTGGTGTCCCATATGGTCCCCTGTGCCTGCTAGGAGCTATTTCTGAGCAGACAGCCAGGAGTAACCCCTGAGCACTGCCGGGTGTGGCCCAAAAACCAAAAAATAAATAAATAAATAAATAGTTCTCCCAAATTCTCAAACAAGTCACCTTTGGGTGTTTAGAGAAAGAAAGATGGGAACTTAGAAAAAAATTATTTACGTAGTACAAATGGATTAAAACTCATACTTAAGAAGGATAGATTGTTCCAAGGAGCTATATAGTATAGCAGGCAGGGTACTTGCCTTGCGCACAGTCAGCCCAGCTTGGATCCCCTGAGCCCATCAGGGGTAATTTTTAAGTGCAGAGCCCACAGTAAGTTCTGAGCACAGTCAGGTATGGCCCCAAACAATCAAACAAAACAACTAGATTGCAATAGTGACAGAAGCTTGCATTTTGGGTTTGTGAGGTCCTAAACATCCCTCCTGTGAAGAGGGACTGGGTGACTGTGTTGAGTTGAGTCATGGTTAGTGGGTTAGGGTGAGTCACAGACAGGCTGTTCTGGAGAAGAATGGAGTTGACTGTGTAGGCCACAGAGACCTGCACTAGGACTTGACCCAACTAGTTTGATTAGCAGCTCCTCAGACATGCATCGGATGATGATGCTTATGAGATGGAAGGTTCTGAGTAAACTGCTTATACTCTGAGTGGCAGAGGCGATAGTCACAGAATTTTCTTTGAATTTTTTATTTTGGATTATTCCCCATATTCACAGATACATTATCATTTAATAAACCCACATGCCACTCACTTAGCTGCATCCGTATTCCATTCATGGTCAATCATGCTTCTCCTCCGTGCACTAAACCATCAAAATTTCTCTTCCTTATTTGATTTTGTAGCAAAATGAAAAGATTTTTCATTGTTCTGTAAATTGAACCCAGTGCCTTACACATGCAAAGTAAAAGAGATTAGCAGCGAGCATATCTTGTATCCAGGAGACCTAAGTTTTGCTTTTGTTGTATTTTTTTTGTTTGTTTTTAGGGGGTTTGTTTTGAGCAGGGAACAAAGATTACTTCTGACTCTGAGTCCAGGGATCACTCCTGGAAGAGCTCAGGACTACAAGTGATAGACCCACTGTGCTACCTCTCCACCCTGAGACCTAGAGTATAATCCCGGCATTGCATGGTGCTCTAAGCATTTCTAGATGTGATAATATCTTAGCATAGAGCTGGAAGTGGCCCCTAAGCACTGCTGGATGTGGTCCAAAGCCACATATTTGTGTATACAAATAAATAAAACAAAAAAATAAAAAATAAAACATGGGACTGGAGAAACAGATAGTACAGAAGATAAGACTCCAGCACCACATATTGTCCTCCAAGCATCACCAGGAAGTCAAGGAGCAGCCATGAGAACTGCCAAGTGTGACCCCAAAATCTAAATAAAGTAAAAGCATGCATTCTACTGCTGAACCATGCCCCTGATGTATCTATCTACCTATCAATCTATCAATCTAATCTATCCATCCATCCATCTATCTATCTATCTATCTATCTATCTATCTATCTATCTATCATCTATCATTATTTATTAATTTTTTAGAATTTTTTTGGTTTTGGGGTCATACCTGGCAGTGCTCAGGGATTACTTCTGCCTCTGAGCTCATAAATCGCTCCTCACAGGCTTGGGGGACCATATAGGATGCCAGGATTAGAATCACCTTCCTTCCTGAATCCTTCCAGACCTTCAGACATATTTTTAAGAACTAAAGGTCTGGGGCTGGAGCGATAGCACAGTGGTAAGGCATTTGCCTTGCACACAGTCAACACAGGAAGGACTGTGGTTTGAATGCTGGCATCCCATGTTATCCCTGAGCCTGCCAGGAGTGACTTCTGAGCCCAGAGCCAGAAATAATCCCTGAGTGCTGCCTGGTGTGACCAACCTCTCCCCCCCAAAAAAAATATCTAAGAACTAAGGATCTAGGCTAGATAGATAGCACAGGAGCTAAGACACTTGCTTTGCATGTATCTACTCCCCGTTTGACCCCCCAAGCCTATCAGAAGTGACCCCCACCCTCAGGCACAGAACTAGGAATAACCCTTGAGCACCCTTGGATAAAATCCAAAACAAGAATAAAAACTTTATTTTAACATTTAAAATGAAACCTCAATAATTCCTTATTGCCATCATCGATCAAAAATCTCACATTTTCTTTTCTTTTCTTTTTTTGTTTTTTTGGGGTTACATCCAGTGGCGCTCAGGGGATGCTCCTGGCTCTGCACTCAGAAATCACCCCTGGCAGGCTCGGGGGACCATATGGGTTGCCAGGAATTGAACTGAGGTCTGTCGGGGTTGGCTGCGTGCAAGGCAATCGTCCTACCGCTGTGCTATCACTCCGGCCCCCAAATTTTACATTTTCTAATTGTTTCATAGAGGCACATCTTTAACACATCTGCTGACAGCACATGCAAGAATAGAGTGTAAGTAACACATATGGTGGCACCAAGGCCAAACTTAAATCAGGATCTCTACATATTTGGTCCTCACAATAGCCTCACAACAAGCCCTCCTGGCATTCTCCCTAGGGACAAGGACTGAGACTCAGAGGTTTAACTTAGAAACAAGATCATCCCATGGAATGGTAGGGCTATGATTTGATTCTGTAGCCTGGAAGGCCCAAGATGCTGTGACTCCAGTGTCCTTGCTAATGCTCCTTGTCTGCCTTCTCCAGCTGCTCCAGGCTCAGCTGGGCATCAAACCCTGGGAAATACGGCTTGTCAGCATTCATGGCCACTTCATGTCTAGACAGAGGCTCAGGTGTGCTCAAAGGACTCCACAGAGTTTCTGCATAGAAACACCCGTGGTCTCCATGATTGCCTGAGCAACTGTCTCTATATTGTGTCTGCAGGGACGAGCCCAGGGGGCAGAATCTGCCACAGAGAAGGAGGCTGCCTATGAGCTTCTTCCAACTTTTCTCCTCAAGCAAATCCTTGATAGGAAGAGGGGAAGGTACCCTAATTCAGCCTCCCCTCTCAGGAGCAAAAAGGGGGACCTGTCAGGCCACACCACTCCTAGGGGGTCTTTCAGTTCCCATCAGGGCCTGTGGTGGCTGCTCTGACTGACCAGGAAGGGCGGGGGGGGGGGGGGGACCCTGGGAAGGTGCTGCAGGTCGGCAGGGCTGGGCTGGCCCAAACTGTCAGGCCCTTGGGAAAGGGCAAGTCAGAACTGGTTCCTCAGTGGGGCTGGGCCCAGAGTGCTGACTCAGGACCTGGCCAGTCAGGTGACAGTGTGGGGACAGCTGTTGCCTGGGTGTTTTTAGAAAACTTTGGCTGCCACTGACAAGGCTGTTTCTGCACTCCCTCAGGAACAGGCAGAGAAAATGGGAGAGTGTCTCCTTTATAAGCTCAGGGGAGGAAAGTTAGGATCTGGTCATGTTTGGTCAAGCTTTGTTAAGGAAACAGTAGAAATTAGAGGAATTGCCTCCGAAGCTGCTTTGAATTCTCTGAAAGTCATGAACTTTTACCTCTTCTATTTTCGGGGGGGGGGTTCACATCCAGCAGCTCTATGCTCAGAAATCGCCTCCAGCAGACTCGAGGGACCATACGAGATGCCGGGATTTGAACCACTGTCCTTCTGCATGCAAGGCAAATGCCTTCCTTCCTTCCTTCCTTCCTTCCTTCCTTCCTTCCTTCCTTCCTTCCTTCCTTCCTTCCTTCCTTCCTTCCTTCCTTCCTTCCTTCCTTCCTTCCTTCCTTCCTTCCTTCCTTCCTTCCTTCCTTCCTCCCTCCCTCCCTCCCTCCCTCCCTCCATCCCTCCATCCCTTCCTTCCTTTCTTCCTTCCTCTTTCTTGGATAGGGGTCATATCCAGCGGTGCTCAGGGGTTACTCTTGACTCTGCGTTCAGAAATCACTCCTGGCAGGCTCTGGGGACCATCAGATTTTCTGTGATACCACTGGGCTGACACTACTATAAAATATTGAGATGTCACTTGGCCCCATGTGGCTGCACGATTCATGATTTGTAGATCTAAAACAAATTTGGTGGATTAGCAGTTTGATAAGGTTAAATCTCAGATCTGGGCCATTTCTATCAGGGGGTACAGGGGATGGCTTTGGGCTGTTGTAGTTCATGCAGGAAGGGGAATATCTCCCACTCTTTTCTGAGAAGGCCACAGAGGTATCAGCCCAGATTGGACTATCTCAAAATTACTGGTGATCATTATTTCAGGCCCCAGTTTCTTAATTTTAAAGACAGTGAATCATACTGATTTTTTGTAGAAATTCTCAAGTTGGGGGCTGGAGTAATAGCACAGTGGTATGGTATTTGCCTTGCATATGGCTGACCCGGGACGAACCCAGGTTCCATTCCCTGTATCCCATATGGTCCCCCGAGCCTGCCAGGAGTGATTTCTGAGCACAGAACCAGAGGTAACCCCTGAGCACTGCTAGATATAGCCTGAAAACAAACAAACACAAACAAAGAAATTCTCAAGTATATCCAAATTAGACATGATAGATCAGGAGAGATAAATCTGGAGAGATAGGTCAGGGAGTGAGGTAATTGTCCTTTCACACAGTTGACACTACTCTACCCTCGA